>NC_135266.1:18748180-19358180 GCF_051311805.1 Agelaius phoeniceus
AAAAGCTACTGAAATGGAGGATATTTTCAGAAGACATGCATCAAGCTCCTCCGTCATATTTCTTTTTGCTCTTATTTAATTGTAAGGGTTAAACACCAAAATTCGGAGAAGAATACAAAAATGCCAAATTGTTACCATATTTCAATGCCAAGATGGACTAGAACATAAATGTGACATTTGCTGAGAATCTACCATTTTATGAGTCCTCTTGGACATGAAATACTGTATCTTATAGTTTTGGATAAAGCGGTGTTATTTTAATTGTTCTGGAATTATCCTTTTGGATACTACTATCAAATGTTGTGCACAACTGTGTCATAAACGACTGAGGGTTTGAGTCTCTAATGTGAACTACCTAGAAAACAATGAAAGCTGAGCAGTTCCAGTGTGCTATAAAAAAGCTCTTTCATAAAGAGAAACTGTTTTCATCAGCAGATCAGAGTTACCTCATATACTGCTTCCCATCTTTGATTCTCAATCAGTATTGATGCTGCAGTGCCTACAGTCTCTTAGGATTAAAGATGATGGTGGAAGAAAGCTATTTTTATTTCCCTCTGCTTCTGCTGTCTAATGATTATATTATCAGGTCAAGAATATGTTCCTATTTTGCTCCTCACTTTGTATTTATGAAAATTTTACAGTAGTTCTTTGAGACAGAGGGACTGGACTTGGAACCTTGAGTAGTACTATTTTTCTGTGCCTCTTTTCATGGACACACAGCAGAAGAAAAACACCAATAAATAAAATAGAACTGCAATTTGGTATGAAAAGAGGAAAGTTCCCTGGATTTATATTAACTTCTGGAAAATACAATCCTATCACTGTGAATTTGTCACATTTTATTTATGGCAAATGCAGCTACATGCTATTTGGTATGTCAGGAAATAATCAGACTCTTGGTGTGCTCACTGTAGCATTTAGGTGTTTTTGAGATTGCTGTTGGAGTAAACAGGTGCCAATAAAATGAAAGTCAAACCTGAGGATTTGTTCTTCCTTTTTTTGGATAAAACTTATAGGCTTGCTTGTCAAATACTTGGAAATAAGCTCTTTACTAATACTCCACTAAGTATCCTCTGGAGGATGATGTCATGAAGGATGTAAGGTTCCCTAGGTCTGAACTCAGAATTCAGCAATAAAAATTAACAGGAAAGCTTAATTCCAAACAAATTTCCTCTTGACTATCAGTAACAAGAAACTTTTAACAGAGAGGCTATGGGGATTTTCAAGGCTACAGGATTGACTGCTCAGCAAACCTGAATATCTGCTTTTAGTTTCTGCTTTGAAGTTTTCCTCATGAAATGGAAAATTCTTACAGTTCAACATAATAACCTCTGTGGTGTCAGAAAACCAATCTCCTTGTGTGTGCAAAATTTAGCAGAGTGGAAAATCAACTGACAGGAGTGACAAAAATAGTGGGATGAAAAGGTATAAATTCCCATATGCCTGCAGACTCCAATTTGCTGCTGCACTATGAAAATCTCCATGCTTGTGGAGACAGAGGCTCTAGACACTAAGCATATCTTAGGACATAGCACTAGTCTCCTTCCAACTTGCATTCATCTTTAGAGTAGCCAGAGGTGTAGATTTAAGGCTTTTTATATCTAGCCTTAAATTGCAGGAGGACGAATGCAACATAAGGATACACCACCTTAAACTCAGTCTGTTCTTTTGAATCCATGGCTCTCTGAATGAGCAGCTCACCTTCTCTGGTGCTCTGGGGTGCTCCACCTGAGGCAGTGATTTTTCAGGACCCTTTGCCTCAAAATATGTAGATAAATGCAGGCATGTTGGTCACAAATATTTGTGTACTTATCTGTCTATGTGACTGCAGAGAATTTTGAGCATTCCACCTCAGTTCAGCTCTTCCTCATCTACCTTTGATCAGGAAACAGGCAGTTTCTGTTTATTGTCCTAATTTGAAAAGATCTCATTTTCAAAGGTATTTTCTTACTTTGAATTAGAGAGAATTAAGGCAAGAAGTAGAAAAAACAAAGGGAAACAGTGGCCCAAGTGCTAAAAGTAAAACTTTTCTGTCATCAGAAAAACTCACAGAAATTATACAAAATTATAAACCTGCAGAAATGGATTGGTGTAGGATGTCTAATGACAAAGTTGTGAAAGTTGAGTTGAAAAAAATTACATAAAGAGTATATGCCAACACATTGACTCTGTGCTGCATTGTGTAAAGGGAAGTACTCAGGGGATGATGGAGGAGAGGGACAGACAAGGGTCTGTTTTCCTTCCACACACCCTGTGACTGCAGCTGCTGCTGGCCCTGATCATCCAGGGGATGCAGTAGGAGACAGCTTGCTCTGCACTCCAGCAGGCACCCCCCTGCTTCCACCCTCACACATCACAGAGCATTCAAAAACCTGGTGAGAGACAAACCTGGGAGACTGGCTTACAAATCCCTTCATAGCTCCCTTTATAGCTTCTCTATATAGGAGTTGAAGAAGTGTTGAGGGAGACAGACAACAATCTACCACGTGTAGGTGGAGTCTGTAGATGTGAGTAAAGATTAGATCAGTGTGATGTACTTCCTTAAATCATTCTAAAAATTATCAACTTCTTTTAGATATTCTTAAGCATGTCTGAAAGCTTTCACAGATAGGTTAAAAGATTCTGGGCTATTATTTTCTTCTAAGCACCATGGAACATTATCTACCAATATGTGATGCTACCCTATTTAATTTCTAAAATTTTTACTGTCTTATTTAGGGAAGGATACTTTGAGAAGTCAGGGCAAGTTTGTTACACTGGACTGTGCTTCATACATGACTACACCAGCCAGCAGGGCATCTACTAGGAAATGTGTGGTAACAAAAGCCTAAGTGTTACTCACTGAAGAGTGACAGCAGTATTTGACTCCAGACTGAATTACATTTTAAGAATATCACCAGCAATATGGCAATCATAGAAGCTTTGAAACTTTATTATGTCAAACCAACCTTTCTCAGGATTGGCAAGTTAATAAGAAAGAAAAGTTATATATAGGGTCTAAGGATTACCCTATCAGCAAAAAATGAATGAGTAATACAAGAGGCAGAGAGAGAGCCAACATGAATTTTTATTGATACTTAGATACCCAGCAAAGCATAATGAAGAAAAGTAACCTCTGCCTCTAGCTGAGCAATAACAGGAGTGTTGTTGTTGAGCTCATCAGAGCGATACCTGTAGACTTAAAGATAGTAATCCTTTTTCCTGTTATTTTGTCAGACCAAAAACAGTGAATCAAAAGTAGGCTATTTTTTTCCCCCAGGAATCTTAATTGCTTATGGAACCTTGTGAGACTCTATTCTTAAAGAAAAGCTGAAATACACATAAAAGCATGTGGCAGGGGAAATGTGGGTTTTCAATGCACAATAGGAAATCAGGAAACACATGAACCTGAGAGCAGCAACAGATTGCAACAAGATAGGGGCCAGATGTGGAAATTACTAGGACCCTTTTAGGGATTGTTCAGATTGATCCATCTCTATGGATTCTCAAATGTGTGCTACAGACAGTTCAGAAATGGTCTCCAATGTTGCATAGATATAGGAGTGTTAAATGGCAAAAGGGTGCCTTAATAATCACAGGTCATATCCATACCAGCAGCAGTGTTTGCAGCCTCATGTTTCAGCAGCTTTCTCCAAGTCAGTGTATTGACATACAAATTGAATGAAAGAATTTCCAACACCTTCTTTGAAAAGGTGAATTATATATTATGTCACTTATTAGGTTATTTGATAGCATGAGATATAGCCACAGGAATTTCATTATAAGCAATGGGCTTAATTGCTCTCCTTTCATAATCCAAAAATTAAGTTATATATTATAATAGCCAGTTTTTTTATACTAGAGACAATTGCTGTTAAGAACTAATGCTTCCCTGTGAAAACAGGATTCCATCTCTGTGGGAATAATTATGTGGAGTATTGGAGGCTTATTTAAGGGGTTTTTGTTCAGCTGCAGCACAAGCCCTGCTGGGAACTGGAATGGGCCACAGGAACTGTAGCCATTGTCACCAAAAGAAGTGTGAAGCCACAGCCTTCAGCTCCTAAATGCCCAAGATGGTGTCCTCATTCCATCAAACCCCATAGCAAATCTTCTTTTGGCTGCAGTGAAGGCAAAGCTTTTCTACAGTTGCCATATGGCATGGAGAACACTTAGTGTTTCACTGTTGGTTGGTACATCCAATTGTTTGTGTCACAGTTTGAAAAAAGCATTTTCCCCAGTAGCAAGACACGTCCTGCCCCCATGAGTTACACTGGTCAGATGTTCCTGCAGTAAAAGTCAACTATTGAAACATTCAGAGCTAAAAGAATCTCCTCCACTTCCCTTTAAAAGAGAAGGTATATGTGGGAGAATTACCACCAGAGAAACCAGTCTCTATTTAGCATCTCTCCCTTTCAGGGTTCACCTACCACTGATTGTCTTTTAATTTTCCTCTATTGTTGTTTACCACTTTCTAGCTGGACCCTCAACTTTTGACCTGCCTGTAGCTCTGATTGCTCTCATTAGTGTATGTTATTCTTCTATCCTGTCTTGTAATAAATCTCTTTTCCATTTAGTATGTTCTATTCACTTTATGAATCATGGATCCTTCCTCTGCTAAACAACAAATGGATTTTGATAATTGGAAATATGACAGGAGGAAGTAGGCAGAGGGCAAACTATGTAAGAAAAACACCTGTGAGGAGATAGGAATCATCTGAATTCAGAACTGATTTTTTACAGGGCTAGCCCTCAAAAAAATTCTCCCCATAAGTGAAAAAATGTTTGTTATTTATATTTGAGCAATCATTCTCGTTGAATTGTTTCTGCTTGACGAAAAATATTTTATACATAGAATTAGTCAAAAAGAACATTTCCCTGGAATTTTACCTTCTCATTAAAAGGAAAAAGGCAAATAAATGAAAAAAAAACCAAAACCCAAAACCAACAGACTATTTGTCTCAGAGATGTATTTGTTTAACATTTCACCTGTGATACATTTTGTTTTAACAAAACCATACCAAGATGTGTCATGTCAGTTTGCTTTGATATCTAGTCAAATGCATCATTTCAGTGAGCTGCAGTGACATATCACAAGAGATGTGGTCTAGCAAGGAACCTGGCTCGTAAATTGAATTTGAGTAGAAGAATGCTCTAAACAGTTCTGTTGTTATAATATATATCCATATCAAACCGTTCAGTAACAGTCAGATTTTTGAGTATTTTTGCATGTCAAAAGTCAACATTTCTATACTGAAAGTTGAAACTTAACAAAATGCTGCTCTCCTGTGCAGGGCCAGGAGTTGGACTCGTGCATCCCTTGCAATTCAAAATATTCTGTGAAAATATTAATTTATCAATGTGTATTGTAAGTTTCAATTGCTACCATAACGGGAGGAGGAACAAGAGAGGGACTCAGAGAACATCTGTGACCATGAGGTATAATCATAAGACGTATCTGATCAAGCATTACTTGAAAAGATTTATATATTATGTAGACTTCATCTACTACAGACAAAAACTTTTTAAATGTTTGAGCAGAGGTCAAGTGTCCTCTTGAGGAAAACATCTTTAATGATGTTGCAGGAGAAATATCTGCCAGGATTAATAAAGGTATGAATTAAAAGGTTCATTTTAAATATAAAGACAAGGACAGCCTTTCTTTCTTTCTTCTTGAAGGGTCATATTCAGTTAAAGTGGGGAACGACATCTTTATAGGATGTTTCCCATATTCAATAGACAAACAAAGTGAAAACAATTTAACAGAGAAATCATAGCTTTTCTCCCTTTTCTCTTTTTTTGTTAAGCTAGCATTCTGGGAGAGACTGCACATCCCTCCAAGGAGCTAACCTTGGGAATTAATAGAGAAATCACAGTAGATTTTTTTAAACTATTTTCTCTGTTTCTTCAAGACAAAATAATTTCTCTGTTCTACTTGCAATTCCTAGAGATGAGACTTGAAGACTTACATGCAAAATTAATTTGAGCAAGGGATACTTGTATTGACTATGCTATGAGTCATGCAGTTAATATATTATTTTGTGGAGAGGTCTTGCTTTGCTGGTAATGCAGCACTATTCAGCATGACTTTTCTCAGAACATGCCTTCTAATGATCAATTATTGGAGAAAAACAATACAGCTCTATTCCTGCCATCCAGTGGTACTCACCAGCACAATCAAATCCACTTCCTCGGTAGCCCTGTTTGCATTTGCACTGGAAGGATCCTTGAGTGTTGAGGCACTCTGCATGGAGGTTGCACCTGTGTGTATTTGTCACACATTCATTCACATCTGGGGGAAGACATAAATGCCTCAGTGAAAACTGTGAAAACTGTGTTGAACCCCAAGGCTCCTGACAGCCTGTTTGTGCCCCCCATCTCATCCAGGTACTGTGAGCACTGATGTTAGACCAAGCCAGTGCAGAGACCATCAGAGGCAGAAGGATCCACACTAGGACAGAATCCTTGGTGTCAGCTCCACACACACAGATGCTGGCGTATGCATCCATGGAAAACATCCACCCCAGTAAAGACAAGGTGAATGCAGTGATTTTCTGACTGAGGACAGGATTCAAACTGCAGGTTGCACACACTCTTCTATTAACAAAATGCATAAAGCACCAAGAGAATGGGTGACAACATTTAAAAGAGAGCTCACCAAAACATTCTCATTCTTTCATTCACTGTAGAAAGAATGCAATGGAAAGTAACCCTGACCGTGCCAAGATGTCAAGATCTTTAAACTACCTCTCACATTCCAGCATATATATGATGCTGCATGCAAAAAATTTATAATAAGGAAAATTCAGTAGAAAAACTACATTCAACTCACAGCAATATGTACAGGCACCAAGAGTATTTGATTTTGCTCCATTACAAAGATGTTTCTGATTTATCCCACATGAGGGAGTCATGTTGGTGCACAAATGTTTGTACCACTCACATTTTATCCAGATTGCATCATTTTTAGCAGCTGACAGGTCCTCTTATAATGTAAGTCAGCAAACAAATAAGTAGCAGGAAGACTGACTCAAAAGTCTGGTGTGTCTGAAAGTGAGATTTAGGTTTGCAAATAAAATCCTCACTACTGAGGAAACATTCCAATTTTTCTCCTGTGCACACATATTGTATGAGAAAAGAAAATATTTTTTCCACTTGAAGTCTCTCAGGGTTTGCAGACATGAAATGCAAGCCTAAGTCTCCAGACCTGCCTTATGATCTTCCTCCCACTCCTCACTTCCAATATCAATTAAATATAAACAAATTCCATTAATTCTCTTTTTTATGCATGTGTAGTAGTTCCAACACTTCCAAGTCCTTGTGTAGTCAACAGCTTGAACAATACTCCTGCAGAACCTGTTGCAGTAACTTGTATTTTGCTGTTCTTCCAGCATTCAGTCAATGGATTGAAACAGGAGTTAAGCATGCTTTGACATTTGTTTTAACACCTGAGAATGTCAAGATTAACTTTTTGCCTGTATTTATTTTTGTTAGGGAGAAACTTGGTCATGCAACAGAAACCTGAAAAGTAATTGAAACCTACTGTTTTCAATCTTTTTTTTCCCCTCAAGTTCTGTCCAAACCATCCAAATAACTGTTTTACAGTCATGAAGGCATTTACTTCACATTCCTCAATAATGACATGAAAAAAGGAAAAAAATATAATGAGACTGCTTATTTATCACAGTTTGTAAGCAAGACAACAAAAAATGGTTCTTTAATTAAACCTTTACCAGAAGTAGCATTTTTTTAGTCAACAGTTGCCAACTGAGAACAAGCTCTTGCACACCTTGACTTGGCACAATGAGGCAATTTAAATTGTAAGTGCCAGTGATTTGGTTTTTCAAAAGGCTATAGAAGAAGAAAAACAGGGAAAAATTCCAAGTCCCATCAAGAATATTCTTAGTGTGACATCTTCTACCCATTTCTGAGGCAGCATCCCCAGGACAGGACAAGGTGCTGGGGGCAACCACAGGGAAGATGTGCTCTGTGGGAATAAGAAGAATGAAGAAGGAAGATGCATGGGCTGGCTCCTACCTGCACAGCTGTAGCGGCCACTGGTGTATTTCAGCTCATATCCCTGCTGGCACTTGCAGTAGAAGCTCCCAAATGTGTTGACACATCTGCGGTTGTACGAGCAGACAGCTTTGCCAGTGGAGCATTCATCAATGTCTACAGCAGGAGAAGGGATGCTGGTCAGATCCAGGTAAAACAGGAAAAAACTCACTGGGATTTGCATGAGAATGGTTTGTTCTTGGCTGCCACAAATAAACTCAATAAATAAATCTTATGATTTCATATTTGGTGGTGGCTTTCGCACATGTTCTTATGAGTGAAGCAGTAAAATGTGAACTAACTTTATGGAAGAACACAGTACCAAGTATTATAAGCAGTGCTTTCTTCATCACAGGAAACTCACAGGCAATGTTGAGGCTTCTGGAGAAAAATTGAGAAATTTGTATTGTGGGTCACCACAATAAAAGAAAGCCCCATCCAAACAAAATGCCCAAATCCTACAATACATTATGTCAGTAGGGTAGCTTCCTGCAGGTAAAGCACAGTAATTAATGGCCTCATACCAATAGGGAGAAACCAAATCTGTTGATGCCTCTAAATCATGTCAAAACATTGAATTATTTACTGGGGATGAGAGTTATCCAAAGAATTACATGGCCAATAGCTCAAGAAAAATTATTTTTAAAAAAAATATTAAAATTTTACATCATACTGAGAGTAACAAGAAGCATTATTTAAGCCAGCGAGGAGGGTTAACAACTTCCTAACCTTTCCCCAGAATCTTATGGCTTCAGGGATCCTGCAGAAAAGAAGCTGAGTGAGCTCTCTAACCATACCAATGCATGTCCTTCCATTTGGTCCCAGCTGAAGGCCACCTGATGGACAGAGACAGTGCACCTGGCCTTTGACTTCTTCACATCCATATTGGCAATTCACCATGTCACATGTCCTAGAACCTGAAAACAGTATTTAAAATAACAAAAAAAGCAAAATTCTAGGCAGGAATCACACAATTTTAATTTAGATATGTATGAACACAGAAATTAATCAGAACAACAAAAATCCATTAATTATAAAGAAAGCTGTTTATAAATTAACATATAAAAAATTGAGGAGTCCATGAGATAATATCTACAAACAAAACTCTGTCACCAATAAACTAGAAGCTTCCCCAGGTCTGAAAATCAGGTTGGCTAAAAAAGAAGAATGCTTTCCATTTCATGCTGGCTTAAAGACAAAAAAGATGGGTAGAAATACCTATTTTCATAAGTTTAGATAAGCCTTAGATCATACAGCAAATGTTTGCAAGAACAGTTTTCACCAACTGCTGAAAGCATATTAACACAGATAAAATAAATCAGTGGTGGAGCACAGAAAGGTAAAGCAAGGAATAATGGCATGAAATTCAGTAAAAAGTTATCTGTGTTGGTGCTTTGCTTGAATACATTTGGTCATCCTTATTCACCAGATGAACTGGCAGGATTGTACACTGAGATTGTACTAGCTGTTCTTCATCTGAAGCAACAAATCAAGAGACTGTTGCTTCATGTGAAGAAGACTTTTACTTCTATTAGGACCAAAACACCTCTGAAGACCAAACTATAAGTAAGACCTAGTTTACTTCACCCAGGAACTACCAAACAGGAAGCCTCTTTCAGCTGTGAGAGTACCAGAGAACAGGGGCAAAGACCCTATCCTGAATAAGCTAAATCAGTTCATCCCAAGAAGAAAATCTGCTGGGATTAGATGTGATTAGATGACCTTGGTGTGCCTGTTCCATCAGCTCTGGTACTTACTTGCACATGTGCCATCTGGCATGAGCATGTACCCGTTGAGGCAATAGCACTTGTAGCTGCCGTGCGTGTTCATACATCTGTGCTCACAGGGACGTGGCTTCAGTCCACATTCATTCACATCTGCAGAAGTCATTGGAATGAGTGAGTGCTGGGCTTGTATACATATATTCATCCATATCGGTGGATAATATTGCCTAATGTGTGGAGTTCCCCAGAGTGAAATCATCTGGATGGAAAATAAGCCAGCCCCTTGCAAGATGAGAGTTGAGCAGACCATCTGGCTGAAAGACTGCTAGTAAAACCAACACACACAGACCTCTTGAAAAAGTAATGCAAACTCTGGCCACATCTGGCAGCTAGTTAGGAAGAAGTGGAGGGGTGGAGAGAATCGTAGCTAATCTTTTTTGGGAGTTTTTTAAATGGATTTTTTCTGGTTCTAGCCCTCCAGTTGACCTCTGTATTAGAAAGGCAAAAACATGAGACTAAGAACAGCAAAACAGTTTGAGAGAAAGTGAAACAAAGATTTTTACTTTAATTTTTCTCAGCTACACACTGGCCCCAAGGTTATCAGTAGCATAAATGAAATACAAATTATGATAATAATTATGTGACTTTAAAAGGATCTCAAAAATATCAAAATCCTGAGAATCAAACATCCTAAATCCTTCTCAAAATCCAGGATTTAAAGGCTTTTCAGAACTAAATAAATTTCAAATTCCCAACATCTATCCTTCACAGAGAGAAAATGATAATTCTAAAACGTTTATTTGTGTTGAGCAGTGCTGACAATGATATTTTGCCTATGACAGGGAGACAACATCTGTGTTTTTTACTTCCAGGCCCTGACACCTCTACCTCTTTTAGTGATTAGTAAATAGATGGAACTAATTTACAGAATGCACCAGCATATGCAGCCCATCAATATGTGTTTAACAGCACATATGACTGATAACAATGTCAGCAAAGATGCAGCTCTCCAGTCAAGCACTGAGCTTGTGCAGCTCCACTTCCAATGGGAGAAGCATCTGTTCTTGTGTCACACCCTGCAAACCACTGGAACAAAACCTCAAGGCCATTCAAAGCATAAACTTTGTGGAGGTGCACAAGTGCTTGTTACAGCTCAGTCCAGGAAAGAGAGGGTTGCATTCTATTATTCCCACAGTGTCTGTTTGAAAAATGACAACCTGTCTGCTTGCAAATCACACTGGATTTTTGTGCTACTGTGACTCCACTAAATAACTAAGACTCTCTTAACAAAGAAACTACAGAGCACACTAGAGAACAAAAGTTATCCTACTTAGACCATACATTTTCAAAAGTGCTTATCTGTACCTATCTCTCACAATGCACAGATAGCATACACAGCTCTAAAAAAGAACCTATGGAGATAAGGCTAATTTAGTTCAGACTTGGTGGCAGACTAATACAGTCCCCTTATCTCTGTTATTTTAGTTAGCTCATGTTGAGCTTGCTCAGCAGGACATTCTGCTGTAAGGACAGACCAAGGCTACATCTGCCAGTGAATTAGAAGTGGGTATGGACACGCCTGGCTGATGGAACATGACCACCTATACAGCAATACTGTTGAAACAAACAGCTCTTGGACACTTCTGGCCTGTACCAGCCACCACCCCACTGAAAAAATCCTGCTCCTGCTTCAGGAGGTAGAAAAGCCCAGGAGCTAACAGGGAGTCTGTGCAGTGCTTCCTCCAGGCCTCAGTCTGGGAACCTGCTGAAGTGCACAGAACTGATCAGGTTGTCAAATTCCATGTCAAATGCACATGGAATTACTGCACAGAAAGCACCCAAAAGCTGAGGGCTTCTCTGTTGCCTTTTAGCAACATTTCAGCTGCCAAATAATTTTTGAGGTTAAACTTCTGTGTTTAGAGGGTGAAGTTGTAAGTGGTACTTATTTATCTGTTACATTTAACCACAGGTGATGTTTCCCTTTCCTCTCTAGTGGTACTGAGGAGTTAACTTCTTTCCCTGTGAGAAACAGCAAAAGATGGATTTTTCTAAAATACTTAATAGCACATCTTTAGGGCATATTGCTTGAAAGACACTGTGTTATAAATGGGCTGGTTTGACTATAAAAAATGTGTGTTTAGCATGTCAATGCAATATTTTCAAGCAAAGTCTGCAGGAGCTCAGGAAGGTAGCAAGGACAGACCTAGTCATTTGTGTGGCCTTTATGTCATGTTTCCATCATAGCACCTACAGTTCACTCATCTGCCTCTCTTTGCACAGTGTCCTGCTCCTTTCATCTGATCCAAGACAGGGCTCTCATATTTTGGAACAGAAAAAAAAAAAAAAGCTGAGTTCTTACCAATGTGTTAGCTGAAATATTTCTATGTCAAATTCCAAATTTATGGGGCAAAAAATGGTGCTTTTAAAGTTTCTGAAAATGCAATTTTAAGGACTCCCAATGATGGTTCTCAGAAATACCATCAGCATATACAAACAGCCCAGTCAGATTGATAAATTACATGTCTACCATGTAATTGCAAGTCTTTCTGAGTAGAAGATTAACTTAAAAAGAAACATGGGCTGCTAGTTAAGAAAATAACATGGGTCCTGGAATTGGCTTCCATCTCTTCTGATATCTTCCTATATAATCTCTCCATGCCGTAATCCTCTGACTATAAACATGAGTTTGCCCTTGTCATCAGCCCATAGAACATACACAATATAGGTTCAAACTTTTGTCTGCTGAAGAAGGCTTAGAGCTTGCCTGGTATGCTGCAGATGCAAAAGCCTTAAATTCTTAAGTTCTTCTACATAAGCAAGAAAACATCCTGGTTTACTGCTTTGGAAGATTACAAAAACCATAGTACAAGATAAGGAAACTGAAAACAAACATCTCCTTTCTGGTGCATATGAACAAACCTTGATTACAGGTTTTCCCTGTAAATCCAGGGAAACATTTGCATTTGTTTGGTCCCATGCACTCGCCATACTTGCAACCATGTCCACAGGTAGCTGGTGGAGTCAGGCAGAGAAAGGAGAGAGAAAAATAAAAAGTTAGGAATATTCTATTTGAGAACTTTCACCCTGCTTAGTTGCCTAAAAGGTTTTGCACAAGTTCAGCATCTTCCACACGTCTCCCTCCAGTGTGAGCACAGTAACTACTCATTAACACTTTATTTGGGCCTCAGAATAGTGGAATTAACATTAATTACAAGAATTTGTTTTTTTCCGGGTTTGTAAAGACAAAAGGTCTCTCTTTTTTTTTTTTTTTTTTTTTTTTTTTTCTGCAGTGGTTACAAGCCACATTTAGTTTTGTACTTTTGCCTTTTTCCTTTCTTTAGGAAGCCTATGTGAGAAGCAGCTGGCCAGCAGCTTGAATTGCCATGCTTGGCATCTGGAGCAGGAAAGAGGCAACAGCATTCTCCTAGAGCCAAAGGACACACATAATCCTATAGCAGTTTACAGTCTTGGATCTCCTCAGTTACAGCTGAGGAACGTGTCTATCCCGTGGTGAACATCCAGAGCACACCTGTCATCAGGCAACTGTCCTTAGCATACATCCCAGGGAGTATATTGGCATCATGTTTACAATAATTTGAGAGGGCTACATTTAACCTGGATGCATTAAAAAGTCCTCTGGATCATCAATCAGAAATTAAATGATGACTTTTATAAGCCTTAAGTCTCCTGAAATCACTTTAATTGTCAGCATGGAGGTTATTCAGGAAGAGCAAACCAAACATGCATTTATGTCAGGACTGCCTCTGAGGAAACAGTGAAAGAGTGTGCACCAGGGTGTGAATCTCGATTCCTTATGTAGTTAAGATGATCTGCAAACTATAGGAAAGTTTAGTTACTATATAGTAAAATTATAATTAAAATTAATTTTTCTGAATTCAAGTATCTTCTCTCCATTAACAGATACATTCAGATGTACTGAAGGTACTAACTCTGCAGACTGAGGCATTTTCAACAATTCTTCCAGCCCTGAATGCAATGTGATGCACTGCAAGACCAGCTCGTTCCCCTGGGATCCAAAGCATCCCTGCTTGGGATGTTCTCCCATGGGATGGACACATTTCTCTTCTGTAACTGAGGGGGTGCAAGACTGCAAAAGACCAGCTTGCAGTGTTAGCACTGAAGCAGAGAAAAACACCATTTTGGGATTTACAATGCAGAATTACATTATAGGTGGCTTAAAGAGATTTGCCAAAGAACAGTCTTCAAATTTTATGAAAACCTATTGCTTTAAAACAAGGCAACCTACTTCACTGGCTGATCAAAAATTACATTTTCCAGTTATCTCTCCTGGTATTAATTTGCATCAAAATGAAAGTGCAATTAAGCAATGCAAGAAATACTACAATGATCCCTTTTTCTTTTGTTAAAATGGCATATCATATATACAGAGCAGAGACATTTCAGCATTTTTCCCTTTAGTATATGGATTTTCAGCAATGAATAATCTTAAGCCTCTATACAAATTCACTAGATGTAAAAGGCCAAACTCTCTGGGACAACAAGTGCAACATCTGAAAAAGATCTAAAACATATTTAGAAAACAATATTTTATTGTGTTTTGCCCAAGTACAATTGGAGAGAGAGATTCCATACTGCATTTTCCTTGGGATATGTAGACCTTTCACAAATTAGAAGTGTCCTAAGAGTCATTGTCTCGTCATTAAGCAAACGAACCACACAGACCAGAACACTGGCTGGCTACCCAAGCTCAAGTCAGGGCCACTTATTGCTTGAGTTTTATTTATATTTTTAGAAAGTTAAACCCCTCTGCTTCTCAGAGGCTGTGTAATCTGAAGATAAAGGATACCAACTAATATGAAATCATTTTAGGGGTCCTTAATATAGCATTAGAAAACACTGCATTTATGACACGTACTCCACAGCTGTAACAGTGTAGCCACTGACCAGGGCTGGGCAGGAGGTTTAGAACAGATGGTGCCTTCTGGATATAAGAATTTTTGAATGTGCAAGTTATGGTTTGGTGTCATTTACCCAAAGCTCTGCTTTTTTTGAGGACATGGTCTCTCAAGCATGTTTTATTTGCTCTCTCACAGATTTGGAGATTTCACTCCTCAGGAGTTTTCCTTCTGTAATTTCTGCCAGACATGTAAGAAACCTCCTTATTAGTACCAAGTAGGCAGCAGCAGAGAAGAAACAAGCAGAAAGTTAACGTTACCTTCACAGTGGCCCTTGTTCTTTCTCCAGCCAGGACAGCAATCCCACCTGGAGCCATAGCGACACACGCCAGGCTGGCTCACAGCCCCCAGCTGCCCACGAGCTCTCGAGCTGTGTGAGGAAGGACAAACATTAGCTCCAGCAGGAAAATGCTCTAGTTCATTTCTCTGCATACCCCTTTGTCCAATTCATTTATGTTTTATCCACTGTCAGGCATTTTCATCTCACCAAACCTAGAGCAGCATTCCTAGACAGGAATACAAGCTTCCATTTGATCAGAGAAACTGGGATGATGGGAATGTTTCACCTGCAATAAATTAACTGGGCAAGGTAAACCCTTTCTAATGAGAAACACTGAAAGGCAAAAAAACACAGCCAGCTCCTTGCTAGAATGAGTCATCTTAATGTCAGTGAAGTCAATAGGGCTGCCTCAGTTTGTGTCACATGAACAACTGGATCAAATACACGATGCCATAACTGACAGCACTATTGCCTCGGATGATGAAAGACTGATTCTACAGAAAAGCATGTTGAGAACATCAGTCAGCCCCATAAAAGCTAGTGAATTACAGGCTCATACCCAAGGCATACATGCAAAGTGATTGCATAAGTCCTGACAGTTCCAGGCACTCTGGTTGCATGAGACTCACTGACCATACAAATTAATGTTAATTTCACCTGCCAATGAGCCCAGGGGGTTCAAAGCCATTGAGGAGATCAACAGCTGCAAGAGTTGGAAAACCTGCCATATTAATTGCCAAAATTATAAATCTGATGGAAATTCACAACTGTGTAAGTCTTCTAGATCTCCTCTGTGCTTTTATGAGTGCTGTGGCTTTAGTTCTCTTCTCCCTCTGCTTGCTGTTACTTAAGTTGTCCACCACATGCCTGTCCCCTTTATGAAATTCTTTCCTTTATCCAAAATCCTCTGTCCTCATTGCTTTATCCAAGTCATAATTTAAAATGCATTTTCTTCAGAGAGTCCAAAGTGTTGGTTTTGACCCAGAAAATTCCTGTTTGGTGAGAGCTTTGTAGTAAGTGATTTGGGGTCCTGAGGGGGGACAATACACTGCAACAGAAATCTCATGATGGAAAAAAAATGATGGAGAAAAGCCGTCAGACATGAACTTTCGCATTTTTTAGTCTGAGGCACAAAAAAGGTAATATTTTATCACATTACAGGAGTACTTTGCATGTATCCTCCTGCACTTATCTGTAATGGTTGCACTCCCATCAAAACAGTTCCTGCAAACATCACTGAGGCAAACTAGTAGAACAAATATATGCATACACTTCAAAGACACAAGGTGTTACTCCAGAGTTTTTTTTACTAGCTGAACCATTGGAACTAGAAGGGAGTTCAGAGGAAATGCATAAGCTCATGCATCTGAGATACTCTAAATAAAGAGATGGTCTTCATGTCACCTAACAAGTAAAAAAGCTTCAGTGCTGGAATAAATTGTTCTGAAGCCACCCAACCTTTGCCATCAACAGTGATGCAGTTTACAGGAGTACATGTTCTTGTGCATGAACATCTTCAGACAGGTGAAAAGGTGTGTTGAACAGCTCTAACTCCTCTGTGTCTGTGACAAACCAGTACCCTGCCTCTGCATCCTATAGACAATAAAATAACCTTTTTCCATTTTGTTATCCAGATGCTGCTGCCTTACATCACTTGCAAGTATACAAGTTAAAGAACACATGTTCTGCCTGCAGACTGGAAAGTGGCCTAGAATTCACCTGGATAGTAAATGTACATTCTGCTTGCATCACAGAAAATCCCTCTGAATGCATCTGGATAGTGCTATGACTCCCCTGAAAGGTTAAAATGCCTAAAGTCTGAAGGAAGAAGGATCTCATTCCTTTCCAAAAGGTGCTCATTTTCACAGGAAAAATTGATTCAGCAATGTTTTATTTAATAATTTATTTCAAAATTTTAAAAAATAATGTCATTATAAAGTGTACAATATCTCTCAAGATTTCAGAAAAAACTTTCCTTAAAACTGGGAAGTGTTCCATAAAGCTGCAAATTAAATTAATATAGCTGAACTCTATAGATATTGCCCTGGAGAAGGTCTAAAGACTTGTTCTGACTTCCGCAACAAGCATCAAGATAAAACTTACCTTTGGCAGAGGGAAAGATCAACTAGATCCCAAAATCTGGGAGGAAAACCAGTTTTGCCAGGTTAGTCCCTCTCACCCATGAAGAATCAACACCCATCAGCTTAGCTATTTCTATCAGGAGTTCAGCACTTTAATAAAATTAGAAAGAGGAGATTCTTTCAGGTAGGCAGACCCTTTCTGGGAGAATGTCACATGAACCTTCCTGGATATTGGGGAAGAAGTAATGTAGACTGGAGGCACAGGGCACTTCTGATCCCTCCTTGTTGGATATTCCTGTCAGATTTCAGAGGAACTACCTAAAGTATCTGAGTGAGATGGCTGGACTTATCACAGTCTGCTCAGTGTGCAAAAAATTCCTGGCCTTGAAGAATCTGCAGCCAAAAAAAAAAAAAAAAGTGAATGAAAAAGAAAGGCAAGAGAAGGCACACTGTGCAGGTCAGATCACAGCACAGGTCAGTGGAAGAGTGCTGTCTGAAGAACTCCGTCCTCTGAGAGGCAGCACTGGTGCTAAAGGTAACAAGTGGCTACTCAGCAGTCCAGGGTGCCCAGGGAGGAGAGAAGTAATTGATTTTGTGTGGCTGTGGCACTGCTGACAGCACTATGAGACATTTAGCAAAGAACAGTGAGGATAAATAGTAACCACAACAACCCAGGACCACCTGACTTGAGGAGACTGAAATAAAGAGCTGGCTGCATTGGCTGTCACAGGATTTCTGTGATCCATAGCACCATTTCCAACTAAGTGGGACTAAGTTGCACTGCTGCTGTAACCTGTATTGCTGTTATGGTTTAGGAATGGTATTCCCCAAATCAGTCCCCCCATCAACTCTCTCCACAGCCACACGGCACCATCTCTTGCTCCCTCAATTTCCCCTCACCCTTCCCCTTGCAGCAGGATGGAGATGAGAATTGGAGGCACAATAGGCAAAGATTGCAGGCTGAGGTAAGAACAATTCACTGGAAACAACAGTGAGATAAGGAAATGAAAAGTAACAGCAACAATACTAATGACAGAAGGTAGAAGAAAAGAAACATTTCACACGAAAATACGTCAATAATAGACCAGACAGGCTCCCTCCACCACGTTTTGTTGACTGGAAGGAGCCCCTTCTTCCTGGAGGTCAGTTCTTTTCCCTCACCCTCGACAATGGTGTGAGGTAGTATAGAATAACAAATGTTCTTTCTCTAAGACATAAGAGCAGGTCTGGAGCTCATGAACTTCCAGTTCCCAAGGACCTGGCCACTCAACAGCCTCGCACGTGCTGGAACAGCATACTGCCACTTGTTGATAACAAATGTTTCCATTCACAAATCTAATATTAAAGAAATAAACCAAAAAACATCTTGAGGCTTCACATGCAGTTGCTGCAAATTCTCCCTTTACGAGCCATTCCCTTGCTGCAGCACTTCTGCTTCTGGAGAACTGGGAGAGGGAACACTGGAATGGCTTGGTCTGCAGTAAGTGATTTTATTGATCCTCTCTCAAAATCTCGTTAAATACCTGCCTCCATAGAACCCAACACCTGTGCTGACAGGCTGCTGGTGAAGGGACAGACCCTGGCAGACCAAGAACTGGGGGTGCTCTCACCTTCCCACAGATGGTGCACCTATTGCCCCATCGGGACCGCAATTTAAGCTGCCGCTTTTCCCAGAGCACGCGTCCCCAGCTCCGCTGTGAGCACCTCGGTGGAGCGGCTCTCACGCCCGCTGGAGCGCACCAACCGGGCGGGCGCCGTTCAGCACCACGGCCCGGGACCGGCCGCAGCCGGGGCGAGCCCCGCGGACACCCCGCGCCCGGAGGGAGCCCCCGACCCCCGCGGGGCCGCCGGGGAGCAGCGGAGCAGCAGCGGAGCAGCCCCGGACCCGCGGGCAGCGGGGCTGCCGTGCCCGGGCCCCTCCCGCCCGCGTCCCCCTCACCTGCCCGCGGCGGCCAGCCCGGCGGCGAGCAGCGCGGCCAGCAGGGCGCTCCCGGGCGCCGCCACCATCGCCCGGGCACGGGCGGCACCCCGGCGCTGTCTGGCTGGCTGGCTGTCTGTCTGTCTGTCTGTCTGTCTGTCTGTCTGTCTGTCCCTCGGGCCGTCCCTCGGCGGCAGCGCCGGAGCGCGGGCGGGCGCGGGCCGGGGCCGTATAACCGGGCGGGGCGGGGCGGGGCGGGGCGGGCCCGCCTGCAGCCGGGGCGGGCAGAGCCCGAGAGGGGCGGGTGGTCCCGGCCGGAGCAGCGCAGGCTGCCCCGGAGCCGACCACGGAGCCGCCGTGAAGCTACCCCGGGGAAAGCCGCTCCGGGGAAAGCCGTGCCGCTCCGGCGGGCGCTACGAGCCCCGCTACGAGCCCCGGCCCGGCGTGGGACCGGCCGCTGGCAAATGGGTAAATCGGTAAATCGGTAAATCACCATTTAGCAGTGCCACAGCCGGCCTGTCCGCGGCCTCTGCCTCCGCACGCACCCGCCGGGCCAGCGCTGAGATGGGTTTCCATCCCCGGAAAATGCATTCGCACCGAAAGCTTTCCAGGCTTTGCCTTGCAGGACCATCCCTGAACAAACTTTGTCAAATCTGCTAAGTACTTGAATATTAGGAAAAAATTTCTTTAGAAAAAAACTTCTGCCGAGTTGTTGACATCTACTGCTGATTTCTTCAGACTTCTGAAAGTACAAATGTTCCTCCAAAGTACATTTAAGTCACCTTGTAGAGAGGAGCAGTGTGAAGTAAGAGGTACCAAAAAATGGCAAATTTAGCCCCAGGATTCAAATGACGTGATTAAAATTCAATCTATTTAAAAGAAACAAACCTGTTCAATACTGTTTATGTGTTGCACAGGATGGTAAAGACTTTTTTTGTCCTGGATGCTGGACACAAAAGCCATTGTTGGTTTGCAGCTGTGCTGCTGTAGTTTTGAAATGCAGCAGTACCTTGAGACTCCCCAGCTCCATTCATTAGACTTGTCTTCCTGTATGGGAGGAGTAGTCTTTTGATTTTAGTTAAATCAGCACCATGTAGAAAACGTACTAATTACTTGAAACTCAATTCAAAGACTCATGGTTTTTATTATGCACATTTATTCCCACAAATAGATATGAGTGTATTAGTTGAGTCTGATCTTGCCACTAAAATGTTGATTGGTGTTCAAGATGAATTTTTTTGGTCAGAAGAAAAATAATTTCTGAACTGTGATGCAAGTAGTCTGTTATGAGCTATAATTATTTCCTCAAATATATATATATATATAATTTTTTTTTTTTTTTTTTTTTTTTACAGAGTGACTTGTGGATAGGTCTGTCTGCCCTGGTGGTCCCTAAGTAGTATTTCACATTGCCTGCTGGAATGGGACTGGCCCTGGGTCTCCCCCATTCCCTGTGATTTATTAGGGAAATGTTTATTGAGGCTGTAGTCATGGCTGTCTCTCAAGTGAAAGCTGATGGGCAGTTTCTGGACTATCCTCCCAACCTTGCTCTGAGCTCTCACAGGAGCCCTTTCATGCCAAGGTGATACAGGAGGGGCCTGTGGCTTCTAGGGTCATATATAACCTGTCTTACAGGAATGTCCCTCAGCTTTTAGGAAAACCTTTTTGTACTTCGTACATTCCTGATCCCAAAGCACACCTCATGGCTGCTGTTGTTCATATATTTTCTTGATATCTAGAATGCAAAATGGGAAATTAGAGGGATGACAATTATAAATCCTATTTCTAGACTGAACACAGTTCTTGTTATTGTTTCATGAAATGCCATCCCTAGTTTTTGGGTCTTAGCTATGTGTTGTACTCCAGTTTTTCATCTCTGCACCAAAGTGAGCCCCATGATAAGACTGTTTTGCCCACTGAAGATGCCATTTCCCATTTGGGGTGAATGGACAGAAAAGGTCTGGATTTGTGTGTGTGTGAGAGTCCTGCTCATCCCCCCTCATTTCCTCCTTTGCCTGACAAGCTGGGTTGTACCAACAAGAGCATCACCAGCAAGCAAAGATGAAGAATTAATTGGCCCTCTCTATTTATCTCTTGTCAGGGCATACCTGGAATACTCTGCTTAGGTTTTTCCTACTTGTCTCACTTGGTACTTTCTGAAAGTTACTGTGGAACAGCTCCTTAGAGTTGTGGACCCTGGAGCATCCATGCAGGGGAGGAGATTCAGTCTCCAGAGCTTGCTGAAAGTACATGAAGGACAGCCCCTGACACAACTCTGGCTGTACCATGATTTAATATGCTTTTTTCCTCTGAGGCAGTAGCTCTAATACTCAAAGGGATGAAAGGGTGGAATGGAAGATGGTCTACAAGGCTATGGAAGAGAACTGGATTTGCCCTTCTTTTCCATGCTTTGACTGTCCCTTCCCATGGAAAGGAAGGGGTTACATTTTCAAATTAAAGCCTTGAACTCTGAAAAGTTCTGCAAGTCCCCTGTGAAGAGCCCAACACCAAGTATCTAATACATAATGCCCCAAATATGGGCCCTTTTCCCCACCTGGGCTATCTTAATTGATACCTACACAATCCATGTGTGCATCAAGGATTGCCATTTCCAGCAGCTTTATGAATGAATGTAACAGGAGACCACTGTGTGGTTTTCAGGGATGAATTTTATAGGTATAGCTTCCTGGCTTTTGATGTGATTTTCTTTAGTTTCAGGTCTCCTGCCAAAAAGATTTAGATATTTTTTTTCCCCCTCATATAATTTCTCTACATACTAACACACAAATCTTTCATTGCTTGACTGCATTAACCAAAATAATTCAGTCACTGGTGATCCTCTTTATATATAATACTTTCCATATGGTAGGCAAATAATATGGTGCCTCTTAGTAGCTTTTGGGTTTGTTTCTCACAGAAAAAAACACAGTGATTTTATAGTTTGTTCAGCAATACTATGTTTAAAAAATTTGAAGCTCGTGTAATCCATACCTTTATTTTGTCATAGTAATAAATATTAAATTTTAATTGACTGTCCTGTAATTCAGCATGTTAGAGTTTTGACTTTGATGGTTTGTCCTTTTTATTTGAATTATCAAAATGTAACAGTTGGCAGGTGGCAAAAGAATCAAAAAAATTAGGGATTAAACCAGGGGACCTATCATGCACTTATTATGGGTCCATAGTTGCTACTTTTCAGCTTTATTTGCTGCTGCCTTTAAAGATTCCTGTGTGGAAAATGGCAGCAGATTTCTGTTTTACTTGGATCCCAGGTTCTATCCTCATTTGTTCCCCTGGAGCAGCTGAGTGCTGGCATGCTCAGGAACAAAGCAGAAACCTTAGCCCAGTGGGGAGGCACACACTTGGTGTGACTTTATGGGATCAATAGGAGGATCTTTGTGGTTTCACATCACAAATGTATTTGGTCCTGAATTCTCAGATTACACTTCTGCTGTCATGAGTTCAGGTTCTCTCTGTGTCTTGATATTTGGAGTAGGTGTTGGTGTAAGACTCTAAATTTTCTTATGCTGTAAATATTAATTATTCAATCTCTATTTAGGAATCACAAAGGACTGATGAAGTTGAAATAGAAATACTTCAGCTAAAACATTTATATTAAGCATAGAGTAAAAAATAACTCAGAGCATTAAGGACTGCAATTTTGCTATGATAGCAATCATAGCTATATCCTTTTTTTTAAGTGAAGTTCCATTTATACTGCTAAGTAGTTTCAGATCCAGTTATTTTATAAGTTTTTCATGGAGTAGAATAAATAGAGAAATAAAAGCAAACCATTCATTTTTTTTCTCATTAATAATTTTATAAGCTTTAACAGACTATTTTGAAACATTAAGAAGTCATGAATGGGGTTTCTGAATTGTAATTCCTGAATAGAATCATGATTATGAAATCAATTGAGCTTATTTTTTGTTTTGGTTTGCTGAGTATTGCTTCAGGATATCTTGAGAAAAAAAATCATGTTCAAAGTTGAAATTCTTGCAATTATTAAACTACAGTTTGAGGGTTTAAGAAAACTATCAAATATCCAGAGATTTATGAGACCTAGTAATATTGCTTCACTGAGATTATGCATGTGAGGAAAAGTTGGCAGACTAGATTGTTAAAGGCAGAGCACCAGGATTAACAGACCTTTGCTACTAGGAACATTTAGCTGTAACCTCAACCTACTTTTTAGCTGACACTATAAAATACTCTCAGAAGTGGTGTGTTTACATTCCTTTGATATTTGATAACATTTTTCAGATTTCTACCATGGTTAAACCCAGCCTGGTTGTTCCTGGGGCAAAGCTTGCTGTCCTTTGTGTAGCAGAGAGTAGGAATCCATTGACAGGGTCAGCCTGGGTCCCAGATATCCCTAATAAGGGCTCAGTATATATCTAACCAAGTTATGATTTCTGTGAGGGAATCCTTATTTTGCTCAAAAGTAACTGCAAGCATAAAAGCCCAGTGTTTCGAAAATGCTTTGTATTGTATTATGTTTAAATAATTAAAAATCACACACTCAGGATGGTGGGTGGCCTAACACAGCATGAACAAGAGCCTGTAAAAATTATACAATTGGGCTGGAGATCACTTTTCTAAACATATAAGTAAGAGGTTTCACATGTTGGTTTTATACTCCACAGCCTGGAGTTCCAAGCAAGGTTATAAATTTATTTGGCAGGAGCAACTGAACTGAAGGATATTTGTGCCTGTTTGATGACTGGTTCAGGAGAATATGAAGAACTCAGCAAAAGCTGATGAAGTTTATTTTGGTTGCTAAGACAAAAGTCATTAAATGAAAGGAAGACAACATGGAACTAATGAAAAATCTGAGGGCATCATAGATGAATATATGCATGGAAATGTCTGCTCAAAGGTTTTCTTTGCTGTCATTTGGTTCTCTGGCATGGATATTCATCACTGGTTCAGTTGTGTCAGGTCTGCTTTTGAAGGACATCTTAAGGTTTCAGCTAAAATCCACAAGTCCATTTCACATGGTCCATGAACCTAAGAATGTTGAACAGTCAGTCACAAGATTTACTTCCAAAGTGCAATTCTGATTTGAACTAGAAGGTGGATGTAGAAACACCACCTGTGCCTGCATTATGGACAGTACCAGTATTATAACAAATAAATATTGGCTTTTTGGAGAAAAATCTTTCCAAAGAGACTCAAGGTTTTTATCTGACTGTCTGCACTTATTTTTATTTTTCATAAGCTCTTTTCCCTAGACCTTAATCTTCAGTGCTTAAAACCGTGGCTGTATAATTTTTCTGAAAATACTCCCCACCTATCTCTTCTCCTAAAAGAACCACCTTGCCTCATACATGTGTTGAAAGTGTTTTTCACATCTCGATATCCTCTAGATGAACATTTTAGTCTATTTTCATTTTTGTCAAAAAACAGTGCCTTTTACCATATGAGAAATTATTTTGTTCTTTGGTTGCTTCTCTTCTTGGCCAAAGTAATCTAGATATGGCTTTTATTGCAGTGATCATCTGCTCTTTCCACTACCTAGCAGCCATACAGGAATCATCTGGGAATCTGGAGTTCAGTCAAATACGATACTGAAATGCCAAATGAAAGTTTTGGAGGACATGTTCTTACTCTTCAGCTGAACTGTCTGAATTTCAGCTTCCCTGAATTCATTTGGTCAGTGTCCTTTACTTTTTTATCTCATAAAAGTTATGAATACTCTTGCCTCATACAAATCTTAAGAGAATCCAGAGAAGTTTTGACCAAAAAATAGAAGTAATGAAGAATTAAGTCAAATGAAAAAAATTACAAAATATGCAATATTTTATAAAACTTAGCTTGTTTTTCTGTATTGACTGTTCACATAAACATTTGGTGGATACAGTTTCATATTTACAAGTGCACACATTTCATTTTTTTTTTGTGTTGGTGCTTTTAAAACTGTTAACATTGGTTTTGGTCCCAGTCTGAGATCCAGGTAGATTTTTGAGCTGTGTTTTTTGCATAATTAGAACTGTCCTCTTGAAACTGATCTGCTGGTTTTTTTCAAGGGCTAGAAATCTTTGCAGGCTTTTGGAGTTGAGCACTGTTACTTTCCTTGGGTGATGCAGGTGTCTTTCACCACCCAGCACTTTTGTTTCATGTCCCTCTCTTTTCCAGGTGGCACTTAAATCTCATTTCTGTGTTTGAGGGGAGGCTCCCAATGAAGCTCATTGGGGTTTTCCAATACTCAAAGGGGGATCCTAAAAAAAGAGGGAGAGTGATGCTCTGCATGGACAGATAGTGAAAGGAAAAGGGGGAACAGTTGAAAACTAGGAAAGGTGGGATTTAACTTGGATATTAGGAGCACAGCACCCTTTGCTGTGAGAGTGGTGAGGCACTGAAAAGATTTCCCAGAGAGGTTATGGATGCCCCATTCCTGGAACTGTTCAAGGCCAGGTTGGATGGAGCTCTGAGCAACCTGATCTAGTGGGAAGTGTTCCTGCCTGGGGCAGAGGGGTTTGAACTAGAGGATCTTTAAGGTCCTTTCCAACCCAAACCATTCTGTGATTTGGTGATTGCCTTTCTGATTAGACATCTGTCTTTTTGGTTTTAACCACTCTGTCTTGGAACCTTTTCCTTCAATGTGCATTCCTCTCCTTTAAATTTTACACATGACCATTTATTTTCTAAGCTTCTATGTGGAGATGTATTATTACAGATATTGTATGGAGAGGTATTATTACAGATATTTTTAAAAATAAACATCTGTTTAACATCTATCTGCTGCTAATACACAGTGTAAAGTTAAGTGTATGCCTTAAGTCCCTCCTGGAAAATAATTTGGCTGCTTTTCTTCCCCCTTAGCCGCTGTGCACTGTACATATTGTAAATAAATTAGTACTCTGAAGCCATAGTGTTTATTTCCAAATGCCCTTTCCTTTTCCTTTCCTTTCCTTTCCTTTCCTTTCCTTTCCTTTCCTTTCCTTTCCTTTCCTTTCCTTTCCTTTCCTTTCCTTTCCTTTCCTTTCCTTTCCTTTCCTTTCCTTTCCTTTCCTTTCCTTTCCTTTCCTTTCCTTTCCTTTCCTTTCCTTTCCTTTCCTTTCCTTTCCTTCAGAAACATCTGCTTTCTGTTATCCTCTGTGTCCAGCAGAAAACAATAACAGTGCTCATTAGGAAGTTTCCATGTTTAACTTTTGCATGGCAACATTCAGAGAAAGAAGACCTCCCATTTTTTTTCTTGAAGAGCTTTGTTATTTTCTCGCCATAAACTCTCCAGAAGGCTTTTGGCAGGTCTGACATGATGCTCAGTTTCTTGCCTGGAAGCCTGACCTCCTGAAATATCCCATTCTTACTCTCTTCAGTCTTCCATCACATGGGGTGGTGTGCTTACCACAGCAACTGGAAAATGACTGCTCTTAAAATAATAGCTGTTGTTTCAAAACATAAAAAATATTTCAGAACCTCCTTGCTGACACCCCTAACAAACAGTTTGTTCCCATGAATGCACAGCATGGCTCTCAACTAGTCCAGACAGATAATGTAAGCTCAAAAGCAATCAGTGTTTCAGCCTCCTTGGTGTTCATTCATTTCATCTGCAGTTGCCTGTGGGCTGAGTTCAGGAGGATGGAAAAGCTCTGTTTTTTCCTGTTACCCAAGAAATGTGGAATGTATATGTATTATAAGAAAAAAATCCTGAATGGGAAAGGAAGTTAATAATGTTATATTGATATATATTAATTTTTAGATTATTTTATTGTCTGGTTAAAAGTCTTTTGAGACCTCATAAGACAGGTCACCCTTATGGATGTGGCTGTATGGTGTTAGAATATCTGTTATACAGCTAAATTTGTTGGTAAGTGATATAGCAAAACAGATCAGGTCTAAAAGGAAAAGAAAGGTGAAAGTCACTTGCAAAAGCTCTGAGTAAGTTGATTTTACTGACACTCATTCTTACTTCCACTTACCATGAGCACTAAGTGTGCCTGCGTGGTCTGACACCATGTGGGATGCAAAGGACCAGAGAAAATACTGAGCCTTTGTCACAGCTCTGGGGTCCTTCACTGGGGCTGGCGGTGAGGAATTACTTTTTAAAGAAATATTTCATGTCCATTTAGGAATAGTGTTTATTGTCCTGTTGTGATAAGAGGAGAGAATGGTGTGTATGATGTTCTGCAGCCTTGTTGCCATCCATTCCTGTGTTCTCAAAATGTCCTACATTAATGAGTAATTTCTGCTGAGTTCTTATCACAGTGTTGTTGAGTTCTTATCACAGTGTGTGTTGTCTAGGGTGACACATTCCTCGGTGTGATTGACTGGGAACTGCCTTGTTCATTACATGATTTTTTTAACCCTTGTTCTGCTGCTTTCTTTTAGTGCTGTCTCTTTTTCTCACACATATTTCCATTCATAATTAATTATTAGCAACTCAAAATCTTGGTTACAAGTCTTTCCATCCTGGTTACAGTTCTAGGAAAACCCTGGAATGACAGCTGTGCAGGACTTAGGCAGTGGGAATAACTGGTGCTTTCCCCAGGAAAAGACAAGAGTTGTGTGTCGTTCATTATAAGAACATAATTGGGCAAACCACACAACTCTGGAAGATGAATAACTCTAAAGCTTATAGGAAAGCAGAATGTAACAAAACCCACACACCTTCTCCTATGCATAGTTGCATAAAATTCATTAAGGAGAGGCCATGTCTCTGTCCCATTCAAATACTGCCAGGCTATGTGTCATAATGCCAAGACTGAGAAAGCTTTTAATCTTCAGCTTGAGGATTATCTTTCTTTTGAAGAGAAAAAAAAGGAAATAATTATCCCTAGAGTATATTGATTTTTTTACATATTTATCACTGGCCCATGTCAGAATTCTTATTCTGGAAAACAAAAATTTTTTTTTTAACTGAGTAGATGTTTCCTGTGTATCTTCATTTATATGACCTGTCAATAAACTCTGGGATCTTGATGCCATTGTGTTTGAGGAAGCAAGGACCACATAACATAGATTTAAAGAAAATAGATATTGTAGGATAACAGTGCAAGACAACATGATTGATGGTAGGATTGAGTAGACAACTGTATACCTGCTGGTTTTGTTTAGAAATGTTGTATCCTGCTGGTATCTGCTGTGCTTGAACATGTAAGAGTGTTCAGTTTTCCTTTTTCAACTGTGCACTGAATTCCCTGCTTCTCTAAATGGGAGTGTTTCCATTTTGAAATCTAAAGTACTTCTCCATGGCACAGCATTTCATATTAACTTCCTGTATTCAGTGCAGATGGATTTATGTGCTGCCTGGTGCTTTTTTTGTTTTTTTTTTTTTCCCCATTACTGGTTTGGCTAAGCAGACAGGTGGAGGTGGATAAGTACAAGTGCAGGTTGAATGGGTGCCAGGTGTAGAAACCATCTGCATGATGTAATCTGCAGAGTTCCACAGTGCTGGTAACAAAACCAGACCCATACCAGCAGTTGCAACCATTGTCTTGGGGTGCTTTTACTGGGCACCATGTGTTTTGTGTATCATCATTCTGACCATGTCTAGTAACTTCAGATGTTTTATAAGAATGAGTGATGGCTAATCCTGCCTTGCTAAACAAAAGTCCAGTTTGGACCGGGTGGAATTGCAGACTCTTTGTCACTGCTCTGTAGTTGTGTTTGTGTAGTGTAAATGACCACCATGAGAGACTGGACACTGGGATATTCCTTAGCAAACAGATGCCTACAAACATTTTAGGTCCACGTGGGAATGTGTAGTGTAGGGTGAGTCTCATTGTAACAAGTGTTTTCTAAATGCCACCTCCTGCAGGCAGATGGTGAGAAGTTGTTGCAAAAGCAGTGCATGGATTCCAGAAGCTTTCTAGATGAAACTGAGGACTGGAAAAGTTTATTTAGTCTTCAGCTTCCACTGTACTTCTTACAGTATCAATTCTGCTTTCACACTAGGGTTCTGTGAGTATGTGAAGAGCAAATCTGAAGTATATTTATACATTTCCAAGTAATTCTGTCCTTTATGACTGTGGTTCCCAACATTTCTACACCTTAACCACTACCTGAGTTAAATAATCACCATTTTCCAGGAAAAAAACCCCAAAAGTAGGAGTTCTTTGTCTGTTAATCATATCTTGACAGAAGTGTTCTGATACGAGATGAAACAGGTGAACTGCTCCTTTCCAGAAAGCTGAATCAACCATCTACCTTGCTCAATAATTTGGATTTGAATATCTTTATCATTAATTTCAATCAGCACAATGAAAAAAATTGTGTCCTCTCACTAGAAATAGCAGAAATTGATATGCCATGGTTTGAAATTGCACTTGTAGCTAATGAATCCTTCTTTATGATTCTGAGTCTGTCAGAAAGCTGTCTTCCCTTTCCAATACCATTACAGTAAATTAGACATGTTTATTAAGCTTAATAGACATAAATCACATAATGTGCAGTTTGTTAAAAAGGAGAGTAGCCTGTGGGAGGCATCCAGTGCATCAGTGGGGTAATGCTGAGCCCTGGTGACAGTGGAAGCTGTGTGGACACTGTGGGCTATGCAAGCTGCAGAATGCTGTGAAAAGGAGGATTAAAAGTAAAAAGATGAGTTGTGACCCAGAAAATTCTGAGTGCCCAGTGCATCTTGCTGAGAAAAAGGAAGGAACAAGAGCTTTAGAATGTTAAAAACATTTTGTTTCAGTGTTTAAAGAGGGCTGTCTTTCTCATTCACCTTTATGTAGGATATGTACTTTCCTGTTCTTGAAATTAATGCTGTTTATGGTATAAGTCTGAGAAGTTAATAATGTACAGAGAGGCAACTTTTGTTTGCATCTCTTGGAAGTGGAAACCAATGGGCAGTGCTCTGTCTCTCCACAGCAATCTGTTAAAGAGAGCAAAGTTACATCTCCTGCCTTGAACAATAGTGGTCTCTGGAGAAAATCTCTTCTTTAGAAACAATTGCATGGCTTTGTGTCACAGAGTGTTCATTGCTTTCTGGAGGCAGATTATAATACTGAATAAATGCCAGTATCTTTCTGTGTTTTAATGAGCATAATTGTGCTGGTTCTCTCCATTTAATTGAACCTTTATTTCACACATGTGCTGCTAATTGATAAAACAGCCCCATGTGAAGAAAAATGGCAGGAAATACAAAGTAGAGAAATCACAGACATCTTTCAGCAAAATCTGTGCTCTTTTGTCGTGCACACAATGCATTCTTTTTTCTCTTTCATAATTCCATGTGTTTTATTTGAGTAGAATGGAGCTCTTGATTTAGAAGTGAGTAGGTCAGTTCCTGTGTGTTGGGGCATTTCTCAGAAACTTCAGCCTTTAAGCCCTAGTCTGTGACAGGAACCAAGTGGCTGAGCATGCATGTCATGACTCAGGTCCATACAGGAATGTTATGATGGATTTCTTGAACAACTAGTTTACTGAAGAAGTGTCTCATCAGAAGAAATAATTTTTCATCTTTTCTCACTTATTTTTATTTTTGTTACTTTCCCTTTGAGGATTAAATTGACCTGTGCTTCTGGCTGAGAAGGATTTCTGCAGGGACTGAGAATATGAAATTCTCCTTGTCTCTTCTAACAAGCCTCATGTTCAACAAAACACAAAATTAAATCACTGATGACCTGCAGTACATGCTCAGTTTGGAAGTTTGATATTTAGGGAGTGTGCCATCAACTGTCAGCAGTCATCAGCTGTTCTGAGTGTAAACATGGTGTGGGCAACCAGGATGGGAACAAGTTGTTAGAGCTATGAAGACACCCTGAAGTTAGCATTTACTGTAGCAATTACTGTAGCACCTGAAGGTTTTTTCAGACAGGCCAGCAGCAGAAATCTCACCATGACCAATCCTCAAGTTAGCTGCTTGTGCTAGTCTGGAATTTGACATGTGAAAAGGTGGCAGCACCATAGTGCCAAGATGAAGTAATTGATGACAAACACATCCACAAGCTGGGAATGATGATACACAGTTTATGCAGAGGCTGGATTCCCCTCTTGGGTTGGTACTGCCTGATCATGGTGTTTAGATACTCAGGGTTGGGATGGCAGCACAAACCAGCAGATGCAGGCTGTACTACCTTCTAATTTGTTTCTGGAAAAGATATTGATTTTGACTTACAGGTTGTGGTCACAGATATATCACAGATATAATATATATATATTAAGAAGTGATCCATTGCCTTCAGTAGGCAACTTAACCCAGCATTTACAGTCATGATGACAACAAACAGTCTCTCTGCATCACACTGTTAAATGATATTCCTTGCTGAAAGATGAAGAAATTGCCTTGCATTGTATGTCTTAATGTTACTTTTTTTTCTCTACCTTCTCTGATTTAACATAACTTGGTGATTTTTTGGTATAATTCTGAAAAACTTGAATTCTTTTCCTGCTGGGACAGTGGCTTTGTTAGTAGTGACTTGAGAAAAAGTGGAAATAAGTTTTGGTTACTTGGAAAAATTCTCCTCTGAAAAATAAAACATTTGTTTATATTTTTGAATTTATTTCTCTCAAAAGATGGCACAGCACATAGAACAGTGAGGACTAAATGCCTTAAATAAAACTGGCATAAATCTCAGTGCATGTAAATAACTTTAATAAAGAAATTGCATTGTGTCTGGCACTCCACAGCTCAGGAGGGCACTCTCCTCTACAGTTTCAGAATCCCCAGATAGGTCACCCTGAAGATTATCTTCTTCTCCATTGCTGTGAAAGCTCTGGGTTATTATTTCTTTTGTCTCATTCTTTCATAAGAAACACAGCAATAAAACTCACTAATCTGTCCTCCCACAACACCCTGCTGATAAGATGTGTAAATCATAAATGATTCCTTTCAATTACAGTAGATTTATTTCAGAGAAGAAGGAAAAATTAAAATGGGAACCTAGGGAACAACTGAAAATCGCTTTTGCATATCTTCAGAGAAAATATTTATTACTAGTACTAATAATAATCCCCAAATTTTATTCTGGAAGAAACCTACTTCTTCTCATGCCATCCTTTCTCAGACCTTGGATATGAGGTGTGTGTTTCTGTAGATAGATAGATAGATAGATAGATAGATAGATAGATAGATAGATGGATGGATGGATGGATGGATGGATGGATGGATGGATGGATGGGAGGGATGCCACTGGTTACTGCCTGCCAGTGGGACTGTGCACTACTCATCACAACTCCTTGAGACACCTCTCTGTCCAACCTCCTACCTGCCTTGCTGGCCACTGGTTTGTTGATCAGGGGTTGTGGCAAAGGCTGGGCTTTCACCAGCCACCAAGGTCACTTGCCTTGTCACAGGGGACAATCAGCTTGCTTCAGCTCTCTGCTGTTCTGTCACCTGTTCCAAGACAAGCCTCCATGCACTCCAGCCACTCCTTTACATATATTTAGATATACCTACGGATGTAAAGAGATAACTCAATGCACATAAACACAAATGAGTTTGCATTTGATATGCCATGGCATGGCATGGTTCATTCTAGACCACAAGAAATCCAAGGTGTTCAAACCTAGCAAAAATTTTTTCTGTCCAAATCTTTTCAGTCAAATGCTCTTCTTAAGGATACAGAAATCCAAAAGTTGGCAGGATTTTGGAATTGGGCTTTAGTTCACTAAATGATGTAAACACTGGAGGCAGGTCTCTTCTCTTTCAGGGTGAAATATTCTCTTTTCACCCTGCTTGCATTCATGTTGTAGGACTTAAGAATGCCCCAAATCCTGACCAGAACCCCTTCAGGGTTATAGGAGGTTTCTAACTTTTGGAGAACTTTTGGACTGTAATTTGATGTGCATTTTTCTGTTTGCAGCTTTGGATTGAGCACTTTCCATCTCCATCTGCTCATTTTTCACCTCAGAACCACTCTATTGTGCTGTTGTTTTACAGGAATCTTGAATGCTTTCTTCCTGTGAGGCATTGATACAGAGAGCCAGGTCTGAGAGGGAAAGTTTTGTTTGCAAAGTTTTGTTTTGTTTATTTTGAATTGGGACTCCCTCTGCTCCATTAGTAAATGATGCAAAGAAGACTGCTAGAAGCATAAGGAAAACTGTGCAGTTTTGCACTTTCTTGGCTTCCATAGTACTGAAATTGGACAAAAAAATCTCATGGTATAGAAAAATAGAAAGTCTTAATTAACCATGACTACAGTTTTAAATGTATATATTTATTTATCTGGTTTTTTTTTTCCTGTGGCCCCTTTAGTGAGCAAAAAGGTGGATGTGCATGTATTTTTGTCAATACACTAGCTTCATTTTGTGGGTTTACAGACTTTAAATTGATATAACTTTGTTACTAATTTCATTTTGGAGAGGCACTAGGGGGTAGCTTAGATGCAACAGAGACTGAGAAAAGGTGGAAAACCATTTTTCCTTTATTGCTAAAGGGGGAATTATTATTATTATTATATGATTTCTTCTACATCACTCTCAAAAATGCATCTTTAGGGTTTTCCTAAAGGTGCCAACTGTAATAAAATACTCTTGAAATTGAAAGATGCTAATCTAAATACCTTTTTTCCTTTTAAAAATCTTTTGTTCAAATTAACAGTAAAAAGAATAAAGAGTGTTGTTTCTTCAGCTTTGAAAATTACCATTAAATCTGTCAAGAGGATTATTACAAGTACAAAGCTATTCCTTGCAAAATGAGTTTGTATAGTAAATGTTGCCATTGTAAACTTGGAGGCTTTTTATAGCATCAAAGTGATAACATTACAATTCTCAAATTGAGATAATCTTTCTACTAAATTTGGATTACATATGTTGAATATATGCTACATATTTTGAAAGTGTGTTTGTAAATGTGCTCCTACATTATTGATTATCTTTGAGTGGATTATTTCTTGTAAGACCTGAAGGGCTGGAAAAAGGAAACAAAGGGTGGAAAAAGATTTTATATCTCAACAGGCTAGCTTCCAGATTTGTAGACAGATCTTAAAAATAACTTTTTCTTTATATTGGAATTGCCTCTCACAGCAGAACTGAGTCTATGCTATCATATTATAAACAGAAATCAAAATTTGAAATTGTGACCAGGCAGCTTATGAAAATGGACATTGAATCTGGTCTGAATTCAGAGCAAAGAGATGTTCAGATCCATATCTAGTCTACTAAAAGGAGGTACGCCATTTTTCTCAAGCTCTTGGACTGAAACTTTGAAATTTTGTGGGTTTAGAACTTGGTTGTAGCATTTGTTTCTTATATGGTGGCAGATATACCACATGAGAAAATTACCCGTGTTATGTGGTAACAAAAGTCCATACTTTGGTCTAAGAGAAGATAATGGTGTGGTTGCTAAAATGCTGTTCCATTATGTCTAAATTCTGTACACACTGATATTTACATGATTTTATTCCTCTTACAGTGCTATAAAAATGTTATCTCTGCTTTTTTTAAAATTGAAATCAACTCGTCTTTTTTAGATTAAAATTCTTAGCATCTAAATTATTTTTATAATAAGAAAATACTATGGCTAGCAAATGGTGAATCATGCCAAAAGTGTCAAAAACTGAGGTTGTAACAGAGCTTTAGATTAATTTTCCTTTCTGAACAATGACAGCAGAGTAGATCTATTTTGCTTTTAAAGATGTGCCAATAAAATGCTGTGTTTGAGTATGGTTGTTCTAAAGCCTACAAGGCTGTCAGTCTCCTTGTTTCCCAGTAAAAGCAAACACATACCCTACCTTTCCTCCAGGATACATGGGGACAGTGTGTCCAGAGCACAGGGGAATGCCCTGCAGGTGATGAACTAAACCAGGACCCAGTGTCCTGTGCTCTGCTAGGCTGGATGGATATTTGGCCACAGTGCCTGTGTGTTATCAGCTCAGTGACACTGTCAGGCTGCACCTGACCCAAATCCCATCAGCTGTAGACAGAATTGCTTTGCACACACTGAGCTTGCTGAGGAGGAGCCAACATCAGATGTGAAACTGTGTGCAGTGAAATACATAAAACTGGATATATGGCTGTGTTAATCCTGGCTTCTCCCTGCTCTGTTGGGCCACACTCAGCCTGTCACAGTCAGAGCTCTGAGTGGGCTTTGTGATTGCAGCAGGGGGGAATGCTGCTCCCCTCAGCCACGGATAACCATATTCCATGGTAATTCTGAGCACTTGAGCACATGTTTCATATCACAAATGTCTCTGTTTCTGTGCCTCTGCAGTAAAATACAGGTCTCAAGGTAGCATTTACCCTCTCTCAGGCACCAGAACAGGAAGGAGTGTGTTCATAGCATTACTGAGCTGGGGATATAAAAATTAATGGAAACCAGTTCAAATACATTAAAGCTTTTGTGCAATGCTCATTTCTTGAGATACTGTGTTATGATATGATGTTCGTTAAGGATGCCTGTGTATTTGTATCTTTTGTGCACTTCACCAAATTAGGAGTTAATTTGTAGTTTAATTGTTAAATTAAACTTTTAAAGAGAAATGAAATATTATCATTGAAATGTATTAATTCCACATAAGTTTGGCATGTAAGTAGGGAACTTTGACAAGTAGTAAATGGTGTTCTGGTTGTAGTCCACCCATTAATAGCAATCAGGAAACTAGAGAACAGAAAAGGATCAGATTCTACTCTGGGATGTATTATGGCTTGTCTTCTCAATGGGAATAAAGTATGTATATCTCAGGGAGAAACTTGGCTTTACTGCATGGTTTTTCAGACCTGGCTGTATGGCCAACCTCTGGAGACAAAAACATAAACTATACTGTGTCTGCTGTGAGACTACACTTCTTGGAAAAAAACAAACCAAAAAATGCTTCTCACTCTTTTTCTCATTGTGAAGTCATCTGTTCTCCAACTTAGTAAAAAGGGGTTTGAGACACTTCTTTGTCTTTTCTGTTTCTATTGCTTTTTCTTCTCCACAGTGGTTAGATTCTGCTGTATTATTCTGAAACATAAAACTGTATTTCTTTTAGCTCTTGCAGGTTCCTGAATATGTTCCTGAATATTTGTCTTCTACATGTTGCCAGGCCTTGTTTTGGTATTCCAGAAATGTTAGTGGGACTTGCATACTCTAAAGGCTGTTAAAAGGAGCCTAACAGACCATTCTTCCTTCCTTAAAAATATTGGGTTTAGATATATCATGCACACCAGTTACCCTAATTGAAAGAACTTGTAGGCAGGGAGCTCATGACCATTGCAAAGCCATTGTATGAGGAGACCTTTCTTTAATATGTAGAAGTTTTCCTGAGAAGAGGTGAGTGAAAGTTGCTACCTGATACTTGGTTTTATCTGGTGATGGCTCCACATGCTTTGGGTTGTGGGTTTGACTCTGTTAGATTTGTGTTGACTAACAACATTTAGCTGTGGCTAAAAAAGAAGCTGGAGTAAGTGAATCACTGTCAAGATGATTGCTGCAGGGTGGCCTCTGCTAAAATCATAGCTCTAAATTCATCAAGCCTTTTCTGGACAATAAGTAGAAGTGACTATTGGCAGCACTGAAGTACTTTCTTGATCTCAAATCTTGCAATACTTTGTCAGAATGTGTCCTGAACTTTAGTGCTGTGGGTAAAGAGAAAAGATAATTGGTGTAAGTGTAATAAGGCTGTGAGGTATTATAAAAAAATCTACTGCCAAGGAAAGAGAGCTGAAGCTTGTTAGTCACCATGGGCAATATAGGTCCTACCCTTGGTTTTGGTGATAAAACCCTGTTGAAATTCTGTCGTTGAAAAGTTCCATTTATGTAAAACCCTGGAGCAGGATAGGAATTACTTTCTTCTGTTGAAATGCAAATTAAGAAAACACATTGAGATTTCCAGTCACATAATTTTGGCTTTGAGGTTAAATCAAGCAAATTAGTTATGCAGAGTCAAGCACTTAAGTAATGCACTTAAAGACAAGATTATGCAGTCAGCAATGGCACAGCTGATGGAAATCACTTCATAAGTCCACTGTACAATAAAGGCTGAAAGGAGAGATGCACAGTCTGAAGAACTTTGAATTTGCTTGTACTGCAGCAAGAAGGAGCCTTCTGAAAGGGGCCTCCTGAGGATTTATTTTCCAAGTATTTGGAAGTTGCTGACTGAGGTAAGAGCTGAATGAACAGATAATCACTCAGATAATCATCTGGCATTAGTTATTGAACTCTCACACATGTTCTGTTAAATAAGGCCCTACTTCTGCATGATGGGTGGTGGTTTGGTTGTTATGAAGTTATATGGAAACATATAATTGCTGGGAAAAGGGAGATTCACCTTATCCAGCTCTATCTGACCAGTCTCAGGCTGGGACATGTGGTTCTCTGAAGATGACCAAGTCTTTGCTGGAAAGTGAAGGAAGGATGACTTCCTTGTGCACAGGCTTTCAGGCACCCCAGCTTGGGCAGATAACTCTCAGCTGCCACTTTCCTTCACTGTTCTACAGAAAATGTTCAAAACACCTCCTTACACATACCAGTTACCTCTGACTTTCTGGTAGAATCGAATCATCACAAACCAGATCATTAGTAAGTGAAGTAGTCTCATCTAGCCCTTTGGGCAATGTCTGTCCAAAATCCACACAAGAAAGCAGGCTTCTAGCACGTTTCCAAATATACCTTAACTGGTAAAATACAACAAACTTGTACTGATGAAGAACTACTGTCTTCCCAAAGAACAGCAGTTTTCCAGGCACCAGACACTTTCACCGAATTTGTGATAGAGTTATTTAGGATTTAGGATTTTCAGTAGCTCAAAATACAGCTTTTACTTATGTAATCTTAAAACAAGTGGCAAATGAAGTGACTATGCTCAAAATAGTCCTTAGTGACCATGTCAGAAGTGGTATTTTCTTATTTTGCTGAAAGAAATGTCTTTATACTAGTGTCACTATTTTTGGTCACATGTAAAGTGTCAGTGTGTTTTGATTTGATTATAGTAAAATATGCAAAAATTCTATATTTTTCATGTACCTGCTATTTAACTTTGTTTTCATGTCACCCATATGAACTTCTGTCGAGGCCATTTTTTTACTCTGTTGTGGACCTAAAGGAGATACCTTAGGATAGGGGGACATACGTGAGATAAATCTTCTTGAACATTGAGGGAAGCACCAAATTGGCACAGCAGCCTTTGCAGTGAAAGGAGATGGTGATGGAAAACTCAGAGGGAACTTCTGGATCTGAGCTGGGCTGTGGAAGTGTAAACCCAGTTATTTGAACTGTAGTGTTATGTGGTAACATAACTAGAGAAATTATTGTCTTGTCAGTGCAATGCTCTTTGGTGGCTGTAAGAACAAGTCTTGGTTTTAACACTTCCTCATTTCCCACTGATTAGCTAAGGAATGTTAATATTTCTACCAAAGCTTTCACATGTAATTTATATGCTGCTGAAAAGTACTTTGACACTGTAACTTTATGAGCAAGAATATATGATCATGCAACATAATATCTGAGGATATTTGTGAGGTGTTTTCCAGATAAGAAGCCCTCCTGTCTGTACAGAGCCAATTATTCTTTACTGCTGGCTGTTCGACAGGCGGAGTATCATGAAATTTAAGAACAAATAGACTTTTTAAAAACTGAGAAGAACCCAGAACCTCAAGATGACCTGCAATTTTATGCCTTCAGCTCATTATTTCAGCAGTAATATTTTGTTAAAGATTGGATGTGAGCATATCCCATCTCTTATTATAAATGCAGGAAAATTTATAAAATATCTGAAAAAAAATGATTCTCAAGAGCAAACACACACGAGTATATAACACACGAATGGACAGTGAGTGAGTCCAGGTTAGCTTGCAAGTAAAAGCTTGTGAAAGGGGAGCAGAAAAATAAAAAAAAATTAAGAAGGAGCACAAAAAGTCCAAAAGACTGTGCAAAAAGCATTTTGTCTAGGAGCAGGATAAAGAAAAGAAAGGACATTTGAACTGAGTACTGTCCAGGAAATGGTGCTTGAAACAGTCAACAAACCTTGAGTTTTCCTGAGCTTGGGAAACCAAAACTTTTGAAATTATTTGAAAATACTTTTACACAGTTGCATGGCAGCAACATCTGTACTTGTATATTCTATCTACCTGCCACTGAATACTTTTTTTTGGCTAGTTGTCCTTGCCTGAAAACAGCTTGGGCAGTGGGAAATTGTCAGTTGAATTTACCAGAGAAAACTGCTTCAAAAAACATTTGAAAGACAAACCTTTACTGAGTGTGCAGAAATCTAAAGAAACATGTTATCACAGTTCATAACAAATGCTTTGAGAAGATGTCCATAGTGATGAGCATTTTTAACGATGAAAATATTATGATCTGCATTGTGGAAAAAATAGTCTGGCTATAATCATAAAAAGTGACTGTACAGCATGGAGAATATGTTTCCCTTACTGAATTTGGGAGTGTGTTTCATTTGTGAACCATATCAATCTCTGAAATGTGTCTTTGATCCTGCTTAGCACTTTTAGCAAACAAAATATTGATAAAATATTTTATAAGCTTATAAAACAACTAGTAATATTTTAGAATTAGTGGTCTGAAAAATCAGTCTTAGCTTTGAGGCTTCTTCACTGGTGTGAAATATATGTAAACATCTGCACATCTCTTCTGAAGTTAAATACTTTCACCCTTCCCTTTCCTATTTGCCTTTCCCACTAGCTTGCTGAGCTAGTGTGTGATGGGTATTATCAAGAATTATGCATTTTGGTGCCTGTTTCCAGTCTGAGTGCAGCAGTCTGATTTCAGAGAGGTCACTCAAATGGCCTCATAAGACCAAACAACTTTTCTCTTTTACAGCTGTAGGCACCTGATAAATTATTGGAGATAGATGCACTTTACAACATGTATCCCCTCACTGTGTAAATGTAAGAAACAGACATATTGTGAAATAACTGGGCTGAGTGAGACTTTATTAGAATATTTCTTATTATGGTGGTGCCCATCAAGATGGAGACTGAATACTGTGCAAACACATAAAACTGAATACTTTGAGTTTCTTGGACCAGCTGACTGTCATCATATCTGCAAAGATGAATTTTATACTTTTTTAAGGCTTGTTCCTAACGCAAAGATCCTTAAAGCCAGAGGAATGACTCCTTTGTAAATTTTGTTGATTTTGATTCAAGTTTATAATGAAACTGTAGCTTTGCTGTGCATGCCCTGAGTATAGAACTGCACACATGAAGAATGTGAATGTCTTCAGTGAATGTCTTCTCCCAGCCACCTCCACACTGCTCCTCTCTGGCTTTCAGCACTGCAGAAAGTAGCTCACAGGGACTGGAAGGGACAGATGTGGCAATTTAGGAACTTCCAAACAGTGACCTCTGTGGCACTCAAACCATCTCCTGCTTAGTTATTCTTGTCAGATACCTTGGCAGTCTGCTCATTCAGAGCCGTGCTCAGAGGCAAGGATACCAATAACCCCAAGAGATGCTATGTCATTATCACTGGAATCTAGAGAAGAATTCCTGGCATAAAGTGGACAAGCTAAATCTAAAAATGGCCCTGGAATTGTGCATGTAACTAGAAAGATCATTGATAGTTCAGCTAGAAAAATGTAATGTAATTCAATTTCCCCACAGCAATCTGTGAATGTCTCATCTTTCCTTTATACTGTTGCCTAGCCATCTCTGGATCCTGGAGAGGAGTGAGAATGGACTGGGAAATTTTTCACATGTGGGAATATATGGCATATATTTCAATTCTGTGTTCATGTTTGTATGTTCATGCATCTCTTGCAGGTGTAAGGTTAGTAGTTGTCAGTTACTCACAGATGCATTCTTATCTTTTATCACTGTTCACATCATCTTGAAATTTAAAGCCTGGAAAGAATGCATTTTGGAACAGCAAGTACCTTCCAGCTCCAGGTGCAGAGCAGAGTGTCCAGGGATGCTCAAGGCTAAGTGCTTTTGAAACTGCAGTTTTGTTGCCTTGGAAAAAAAAGAACTGGCCATTTTTTGAGGAAACAGAGAAAAAGTTGCCTTTGGTTCTTACTCTGCTGAAAGATGTGCTGTGACTCTGGATATGTCACTGGGAATCTGTGTCCCATGTACAGGATGAGAAAGAGAAGGAAAGTCATGCAGTGGATTTGTATGGCTTCACTTGCTACTAGACCTGGAAAATATTTAAAATTTTTCACAATTTAAAAAAAAATTTACAATTGACACTGCTCAAGGCTGTTTCCTCAGCTGGTCTGTAGTTCCAGAGTCTGCCAAAAATGCTGTAGGTGTGCTGAAGAATCAGACTGAGAGGAATTACACATTCATAACACTCAGATGATGTTAGAGGATTTATTTTTTCTGAGTAGTCAGCCAGTTTCCTTGCAATAATCTTGCATACCATCTTAGCCTTGAAGAAATACTGTGGAATAAATGAAGTAAGAGCCATTGGGTATTTATCCCTTTATTTTTTCATTCTTTAAGGAAGACAGTAGTGATTTTTATGGTATTTTTATTTCATTTTCCTGAAACAGAAACAGCATTCATAGTGATTTTATCTGAGGGTGTTCTTTCCTATTCTTAGAGTCATTACATTGATATGTAGAGATAACAACTTACTGAAATGTTCTGACATTTACAATGGTCATTTGCATGAAGTTCTCTCTTTGAGTATCGTTCTGAATTTTGCTTTGCAGTCACGGTGACTTTGCAGGTCTCTTTTACATAATTTCTGTATTCCATTGCTCTAAAAATTTTGAACAGAAAGAGCTGGAATTGTAGCAGCTATCTATAGTTGAAACAACAGGGCTATTTAGAAATTATATATGTTAAAACTAGAGTTATATCTGTTGAAACCTGAAATATTCCATGGTCCTTGTTCCATTCTCCCTTTAGAAAGAATATTGCTGAAACCCACAGTATTTCCATCAGAGTTCTGAAATACCTTGGGTTTGGAATTTCTACCCCCAAACCTACTCTCCTTAGAGAATATAGGTATGTGTTTGGAAAGGGTCTGTACTTGACCAGATCTACTTAGCATAGTACAGTAGTTTTTATTTATAAATATCATTCCTTTAGAAAGCTTTTTGTCTCAGGAGAACTGCACATTGTTCCATTAACAACCTTCTGCGCTTCTGATATATTTTTGTGGGAAAAAGAAAGAACATGGTTTAAGTTTTCTGGCTTACCTATGGTAAATTCCTGAAGATGATGGACCATTTTCTGCTGTAGAAGACAGCACTGACAACACTGCTAATCAAAAGTAGAATAGCATAGAAATTAGCACCAACCCAAATTGAGAAAAGGAAAGAGCATCAGTCTGTTAGCAATAATAAATGAAGGCTTGCATGTGGCCTGCTCTGTCAGTTGTAGCATCATCTGGAATACTGCACATTCATCAGGTACTTTTTCATGACCTTGGCAGAAAAAGTAATAAATGGAAATGAGGAGTCTGTGTGCCTCTATCCAGTAATGATTTCATGTACCTACATGCAATGCTAATATGCTGATGGTTTGGATCCTACAGCAGCCACAGCAGGTCAGAACAAACCCTGCAACCTATTTTCTGAGCCTTATTTCTCATTTTTCAGACTGCTGGTAGCTCTTACTACATGGAAAGGAAATTGCTGATGATCTATTTTTGGTATGATTAACTTTTGGGACTTATTTCAGATTCCTTTTGCAGGCCATAATTTGTCTGCTCTCAGTATGTCCTCAGGAATTCTTAAATTAAGGAGCCCAAAGTTGATATGAGCCTGTCTGCAATATTGTCAGATGTTACCTTTTTGCCCATTAATGTCTTTTGAAGCTCTTGATTTCTAGCCAAATATCTGACAGTAAAATCAGGATGATGCTTCTACCCCATTTTTGGAAATAAATTAATTAGACTCCCTTAGGGTCCTGAAAAAAAGCCTCTTATCTTATGTCAGTTTAATTTCTGCTGTACCCATTTGTGTTAGTGCTATGTGAAAGAATACTCTTATTCTATTGCTTGTTTAGTTTACCTTTTTCTTAATTTTTGGTTGCTCCTCACAGACTTCAGAATTTATCTTAAGTAATCTGGAAATTAGAAAACAAGATCTAAAAACCCATTTATCTTAATCTTGCATCTTGTCAAAGCACAAACCACAACTATTTCAGTGAGTTAAGCTTATGTCAGAGGCAATTTTAAGAGGAAAATTGTGCAAGAATCAAAAAGAATGGGAAGGAGAGAAGAAGCTTCTGAGTGTTAGCACTTGTTGTCATCTGCAAGGATGTGCAATTCAGCTTTCAGAAAAGTAATTTTTCTTTCTTTTATTTGTACAGCTCCTTTCAGTTTAGATAAAATGGTGATTTGCTGAAAATTGATACTGATAAAAGTATAATGATTTAAAAGGTCTATGAAAGGCAAGTTAATGAAACTGGGCTGTTTAGTTTCTTCATTCTGGTCACTCTGTACTCAAATGTAAAATGTTTATCTCTAGCTCTGCCTTATCTAGGAAATGTGTGCATTATTGCATTCAAAGATGGCTATTGGTCAATCAGATACACTCTTCATTATAGCTGCCGTTATTTATCATGCATATTACAATGATGAATAAAGGAACATACAGTTAAGGAATTAATAAAGGAACTCCAGTTACATAATGGAGTTACTGGTTATAGTGGAGTTCAGGAAAACTTATACCAAGAATCATGGGTAGTAAATCCTGAATCCTCTTGAGTTCAGCCTTAATTTTTACAATGCAAGCCTAGTGCTGCACTCCTTCCAGAATTGTGGGAAGAGAAGAATTCAGTTTCATGAATTCTAGAATCTCAAGCAATAGTAGCCTTCTAGCCAGGACTATAATTATCTGGGAGAAATATCAAAGGTGTTTTTCACTTCCTACAGTTACCTTCCAAGCAAATGACCGCTTCCACTAAAAGCTTGTGGTAACACAAGAGCCCTGCTCAGCCCCTCTGAGAAGGGATTGAAACTTACACAGGGAAGAGGGAAAGGGCAAATCATGTTTGCTGCTCCTGACTCTGAGCAGGAATCCTGGGGGCACAGACTGAGCAGAGGACCCCTGGCAAGGGGAATGTGGTGGGTTCAGGAGTGGGTGAAAAGAAACTGAGATTCTCACAAAACTGTCTGCTTGTAGCAAAAGGAGAATAGGGAAGAGCAGGCAACGAGGAAGATCAGAGACAGGGAGCAGAACAGACCCAGTGTTTGACACTCAGAGCATCACCCTTTACACAGAGACAGTAGAGTGCTGCCAGGGAGCTCCTGCAGTGGGGGGCTGAAGGTGTGCACAGAGTGAAGGTGTGCACAGAGTGAAGGTGTGCACAGAGTGATGGATGTACACACAGAGTGATGGATGTACACACAGAGTGAAGGTGTGCACAGAGTGAAGGTTTGCACAGAGTGAATGTTTGCACAGAGCAGGCTCTTAGCAAGCCAAGAAGTGTGAATGCATTTTGCTTTATGTCAGCATGAAGGGAGGGCTGTAGCTGAGGTTGTGTTGCCATGGGAGCACAGAAAAAAACAGAGCAAAGCAGCTCTCCTATGAGATTGGCTGTTCTTTATTTGAGGTGCTGGCCAGCAGACTCTGCTCTGTTGCACTCACACAGCAGTGCAGCTGCTAGCACTGCATTTGAGGAATACTCAGAACTCCATAAGGACCTCCTGGGTCCTTCTCAGTCCAGTTTACACTACTCGTAAGTGTGGGAGATGTTATGGGTTTGGATCTTATTATTTGACTAACATCTGGAAGTTAATTTATTGACTTACTGTGCCTATTTAAAGCAATTGTGGCAATTGAATGCACTTTGAGAACTCTTGAGAGTTTTCACTTTTGGAAAGCTATATTCAAAGCTCCTCACTGGAAGAAAGTCACATTTTGGCAGAGTTATCAATTGATTAATGGCTTTGTTTCATCATAGAAAATGGGGCCAGAGACCTGAGATATAAAGGAAGTCTTTTAATAGCAGAGCAAAATGAAAGCTGGGAATTGCTTCAACCCACTAGTGTGAGAACTGCAATTTGTTTTACAGTGCAATCAAACATAGCAAGTTCTATGCTTCTATTCCTTACTACATTTTCTTCAGTCACTTTCTTTTCAGTTACTTCAAGGCCCATTAGTTTATTTTCCTCTCAGATTAATTTGTTTTAGCTCTATGTCCTTCTTAGCTAGACACAGGGTATTTTTAAACATCACTTTTGGTGACTTCTAATCTTTGCATTGCTGTGGATGAACCCATTTAAAGATGGACAAACAAACCCCTACCACTAGAGGAATCCTCTAAACACATTTCCACTTGTGCTATTTCTTTCACTTTCATACATATCTATGGCCCATTACTGCTCCTGACAAGGGAAATGCATCCACTACCACACCAAAAGGCTATGATATGCATACCTGTAGATTATTATTTTCTTTTCTTATATAAAAAAGGAAGTTACTGCAGTTACTGGTTATAGTGGAGTTCAGGAAAACTTACACCAAGAATCATGGGTGGTAAATCCTAAATCCTCTTGAGTTCAGCCTCAATTTTTACAAGGCAAGCCTAGTGCTGCCCTCCTTCCAGCATTGTGGGAAGAGAAGAATTCAGCTTTAGAGAAGATTTTGGGGATATCATGTGATTGCATGATGACGATGACCTCTCATGTGAGGCTGATGCCCTAAGCCCTCTTCTTTGAGGTGGCCACAAGACAGAGTCCCTGATTAGTGTGAGACATCAGGACAATTGATGCTTTCATGTTCTTTCCATTGCTTCTCTTAAAGATGCAAATTTTACTCAAATTAAAAAAGAAAAAAAGACCAAATGAAGATGAGGAAAGACCAAAGGAAAATGAGGAAGTTTCCAGAGTGTTTGGGTGGTCTCAGTTTCCTTTCTGCTCCTGATTTCACCAAAAGTTGCATGACTGTTGAAGTACCCATGAAACATTTTTAATTCATTACTAGTGTAGCAAAATACATTCCTCTCACTTTATGTGCTTTCACCCTACAGACTACCTGAATACCTTTTGGAATATGATATTCTTAATGAAAATATTTTCTTAAGAAAAATATCCTTAGCTTAAAATCTTTCCCATAATGTAATATTCTACAATTCAATTTTTGATGCATTGCATAACAGAGTTGTACAATTAGGTTTCCTATTAAACATGAAAAGCCAAAAAGCATTCCTTCCTCATCATATACTACTATCCTCCTTCATGTCTGTCTTCCTTGTTTGTGTAAGAAGCTGCTTTTTGGGATGTCAGGAGCATTTTTGAGTGTCAAGAGGAGTCTGGGACTCTTGTGCTGGAATTCTTTCTTTGAGAAGCACCATCAACATTCCTTGTGTTTCCTTGTGAAGGTCCAGCACTGCAGCTTCTGAAGGAGCTGCTGAGAATTTGTTTTAAATACTGCAAAATAACAGCGTGGGGATACAATGGGAATGGGACTTGGACTAGCAGTATGATTACCTGTTCTAAAGCAGCTGTTATGGATTTTCTACAAATCACAACTGCTTCCAGATAGGGAAGTGTTTGTTCAATTACTATTACACACAGCTTGTTCTGCTTTGCTTTTGATGGCTTCTGCTATGGTCACCTGATAAAGCTTTTACATTTTAAATATGCTAAAGTTCATATCATGCTCTACGAGTTCTTGTATTATTTCTGGTTTTTGGCCTCAAGGATGAGAATTTTGGGGTAGACTAGGTTTTTTAATGTGAGGAGTAAGCTTTCAGAGCTCCAAAACATGACAATTGTAAAGAGTAATTAATATTAAGTGTGATTTTTCTCCTAGTCGCCACAGTCAACATGACTTAAGCACACTAAAGCAGAGTTTTTAATAATTCAAATCACCAGATTAAAGCAGAGAATTTTTTTTACAGCAAGCTAAAACATTCACTATAGATTAATCTACAGTACAGTTTTTTCTACAGTATCAGTTTTTTAATCTAATGTCTAAAAATTGCAGTTTCACTTTCTGACACTGAAAATTTTTGCCTATGACTTGAACACGACATCAGCCTAGATGAAATATAGCTTCAGTGTATGAGTTGAAATCGTGGGGGAAAATGGAATGATCCTGTTTTTATTTGCTTTTATTATCTTGTCCTCAAGTATGAGAATTTTCCCTTATATATTCAATGTTATTTCACTTAATACATCACATCACTGTTTCCAGAGATAATACATTTTTCATTGCTTTTTAGGGCTCTTCTCTAGGCACTTCATGAAAGTCAAAGATATGATCTTTGCACTGAAGAGTCTGAGGGAATGTGAGGGTTTGTGTTAACAGATAAGCTGTACTCTAATTTAAATCATCCTTGACAACATCAAACATCCAGGTGCAACATAATCTGATATGGCAAATTGAAATTGATGTAGGAATAGAAGTATCATATATTCAGGTTTTCCTAGTTTGCTATTTTTTCCTTACCCAGAAACCTTTTGAAGCTTTTTAGAAGTCTGCATGTGTGCTGTGAGTCCATTCATCCATTGACACAGAACTGCCTGGTCAGAGGGATCCTGCCTAGATTGCAAAGTCAGAGGTTTTAAAACTCTACCATTTTTATTGCAATGGTGCAACTATACAGGCAGAGGAAGCTGCAAGGGGCAGATGTAAGCTGAGAGCAAGTTAAGGTATGAATGGACAAGAGAGAAGGAAAGCACCAGCTGCTGTCTGTGTTCTTGACCCCACACAGCAAACACAGAGCTGCTTTTCCTTGCTGGCCATATTCATGCAGGCCCTACTGATGGTATTTCACAGCTTACTCTTAGGCAGCTGCTGAGTGTCCAGCTGCCCTGTAAGAACCCCTCCCCAGCCATGGATGCTGCTTTGCAGAGTGTCACCAGCTTGCCCAGTGGAAGTTCAGACCTGAGGATAAGCTGCAGCCTCCTAACATCATTAAGTTCACTCTCCTCAGATACATTTGCAGAGCTATTTTCTGATTTCACAGACCACACATTGAAAGCCTCTGCCATAACTTAACTTGCCTAAGCTGTATGGAACTTTTCTGAATATTTCCAGAGCTATTCCCCTTTCCCCAAAGGGGAAATGAGGAAGGAGATGCCATAGGACATAACAACATGTGCATTTCTGTGCCTGGTGCCAATGCTGCTTAGTGCTGAGAGCCAGGGCAACTTTCTCCGTCTTGCATTAGTTGTAACTTTCTCTTTTGCCCCTTTCCATTGCTTTCCAGTTCCCTGGTAAGGGAGAAGCCTTTGATTTGCTTGTTAGGGATCATTTGCATTTCACAGAGCTTCAAAGAATTAGATCAGGGAATCTTTTTGCCTTTGTTTATGGCACTGAAGTCTGAAAGCCCGAGCAGCAGCCAGCCACTTGCCACATGAAAAACACATTTTAAGAAGGCAACAGGATGAACAACACTCCCTGCAACTTAGTTGCAACTTTCTCTTTTGCTACTTCCTTTCTTTTCCTGTTCCTTGGTAACTTGTCCATTAGACACTCTCTTCTCCTGCTCTTGCTCAAGCCAAGCTTGTTTGCCAAGATAAGTCAGTGCACAGTAAATGAAGCTGTGAACTTAAAACCTGTCTGGACATCTTATGCTATTTCTCTGCTTGAACACCAACACAGCATTGTATGAAGCACCTTACCTTAGAACATACATAGAGCTGCTCCAAGACTCTAATGGATAACAGGCTGTAACTTCTTTATCTGGATTTTAACTTTACTGTGTGAATAAGCCAAAAAAAAAAACCTTTTCTAAGAATTTGTGAGCTTAACAAATTAAACATCCAGATCATGACTAGGAAATTCAGCTTTTTTGCTGTTTTCAACATGATCTCTAACTGTAGTATGCTACAGGTAAAAACCAGTCCACTGGTGGAATTAGCTGCATACACATTGTGGGAGCATTTCTCAAAGGTGCAGGTCCTCTAAAAATCCAAATACAGCACCAGCAACAACCAGTGCCCAACAGCTCTCAGAGAGACCCCTTTGGCTGTTCTTTATGCTTGAGCTATCAGTTGGGAGTTTGTATAATATACTGTAATGCTATACTCAGTTAATGAGAACTGGTTTGTCCCCACAAAATTTAAGTTTGTCATTTCTTGTTCTGATGTCTTCCAAAAAGGGAATTTGAATTCAAATGGGTCTGAAGATGGAAAGCACTGGAAAAACTTAGTATGGTCTCAGAATGTAGAGCTGCAACTTGAAATATTTTTTAAGGTGCATCATGTGGGTTTTATTTTTTTGTGGTTTTGCTGATGTGATTCATATTTGCCTGACCTCCTGCTTATGCACAGAGATCTCAGATTGTGACATGCCTGAAGAAAATTCAGCTCCCACTTTATTAAACTCATCCAAATCAGATTCAGGGACTACAAGGTTATCACCATGGTTGTCTGCCATGATTTTTGACTTTTTAAAAAAATTGTCTTCTTTTATTTTACTGTCACTTCTAATATAACTCAGTTTCTCTCCCAGATAAAATAGCTATGACTGTGTCTGTTCTACAGTAGCTACCCTTACTTTAATCTGATGCCTGAGAGAAAAAACCAAACCTAAAATAGAAAAAAGTGTACAAATTTGAATTTAAATTCAAATTTAAATATAAAATTGATCACTGGTTTTTATGAGTGCCATTATTCATTATGCCACTGGATGTACCTTAAACTATTTCAGTGTATTAAATTACCTTTGAATACTTCTGAAGTCTCTAATACAATATTTCTGAAAAATCCTCCTTGTTGCACAGTGGATAAACATCAGACTTCACAGCCTGTAGATCTTAGTGTCACTGCTTGCCATAGGTTTGGATGAAAAGGAAGTGGCTGGATGTACTTATTTTGTGCAAGTCTTTCAGCATTCTGGTGTTCAAGCTGTGGTTGTGTGAATCGAGATCGCCATCCCATGGCTGCTCACAGGTTAGTTTTCACGGGAATTCCAGCACACAGCAGCTGTTCCCCTCACCATCTCTCCTTGAAAGGTGTTTTTCCTGAAACAAAAGGTAGTGCTCTCTCCTCACCATATTTTAAATATCCTGTTTTGCCATGCTCTGAGCTGTGTTACACTTCCCAGCTGCCAAAAATCTGCAAATGTAGCTGCCTACAACAGGTAACTCTCACAGCTGTGGAAAGGGTGAGAGAGCACAGAGAAAGGATTTAAACAGAAGTATGACATAGAGAGATTGAAAGGAATTTGTATTATAGACCCCCAGAGTAAAAAATTATAGATATTTTGTCATCCTGAAAGAAGTATTTTGAATGCTGCTGCTTGTCAAGTTAAGTGCTGCAGCAGAGCCATCATAGGATCATAGAATGGTTTGGGTTGGAGAGGACCTTAGAGAGCCTCTTGTTCCAACCCCCCTGCCATGGGCAGGGACACCCCACTTTGCTCAGGACACCAACCTAGCCTAGAACACTCCCAAGGATGGGGCATCCACAGCTTCTCTGAGCAACCTGTCCCAGTGCCTCATCATCTACAGAGTAAAGAATTTTTTTTCTAATATCTAATCTAACCCTGGTGTCTTTCCAGAACCTTACTGGTACTTGGTAAAGAGGCAAAGTGTGGGGCTGCAGTAATTCCATGCACAGCACTTCAGCACACTGTAGCTTCTCAGAGGAGATGGTTTAATATCTAATATTGTTTAGGGACCCATGATAGCTTACCCTTCACAGATGTTTTCTAAGATAAGTTGATATCAACTGCTCATTCTCCAAGTGTTTTCTGAAGAATGGCTTCAGAGCTGTCTTAACCTGAGAATACAGTTTCTGTTTTCAATAGAAATGCTCAAAGTAAATCCCAACAATTGGAGGAAAGGACTAAGCAGTTTTCTGTTTATGAAAGTCAAGTAGCTGTTTGTTTGAGGCTGCTTGTTGGTACGTGTCCCACTACTGCTGCTGCCAACTTTTGAAGAGAGCATTTATGTAGTTATCTAATACAGATTTCTGCTCAATATATAATTTTTCTTCACTGCATTCTGCTTGACACTAATGAAATCTGAAGACATAGCCATATGCAAAATTTAGGAGGGGTGGTCTGCACAGGAGCAATCTATAAATGTAAGGAAATCAGCTGAATATATAAAGTCAATACATTTAAATTACTATATCTGAAACTTCTCTTTAGAAAATCTCATCTTTGAGTAGAGATATTTCAGTTTACTGCAGACTAACCTAAATGGTAAAATTACTTTACAACACTATGTAATAGGCTATAATTTAGGAAGTGTGAAAAACATCCTCTTGTGATTCTGGTTACACTTAACTAAAAAATTCCCTTCTGCAACTATTTTCCTCCATTAACAGCCAAAGGTTACTCCCTTTATCCATTTAATTGGTGCAGGTTCAGTGAGCACTCTGACCTGTTTCAATATAAATTTAGGCAAACCACATTTGAACTATTTTTTTAAAGTGATGTAATTTGCATCAAAGCTTTGAAAAACCCTTTACTGGCTCAATTGGTAGAATACATTTACATGATACAGCATCAATCACTTGGAGGAAGGTGGCAGAATAAATTTAGAGCCAATGTAAATGAAGGTGATTTTCTTCATCCTGGGCAATTCTTGGGTTTTTATTGGCAAAGCTTGGGTTGGACCAGAATCAAGAAACTTTTCTTTGCCATTTGCCAAAATCCCTGAATTAGATCTTGTTTGGATTTTCTTGGAAAAAAGCACTATTGCAGTACTATATTATTTTACAGATTAACTGTACTCTTATACTTTTTTCTCCAGAATGTGGTGCCAGTCTGCTTTGCTGCTTCATAGATTAGGATAATTAGCTTTCAGTGCAGTTTAATTCACTGATTGCTAACAGCAGAAATTATACAGTAGATTTGTTGATGCATGACCATTCTTCAGCTAGACTGTGACCACAGCCTTGCTTAATTCTGGTTACATTTCTAGTGCTTACACCCAGCCAGCTCTTCTGCTGGGATCTCTTCTGCTTTAGTCAAACAGACTAAAAATATATTCTCTTCCCTGAGACATATTGTTTGTCTAAGAAAAGAAGCAGGTACAGGCTAATTACAGGCTAATTAAAGTACACCAGGACACTAATTACATTTATTAACAGTCACATTATACCTTCTAGCATAGCCAAATATGGTCACATGATGGAACCTCTAAATGTACAAAACTGGTTTTATTTATATACTTTGTAAAAGGTGAAAAAACTATCAAGTATAATTTCCTCACTAAAAAAAAAAGAAACAAACTTTTAATTATTCTACTATTAGTGTCTATAATTTTCATAAGGAGGGAACACAGGTGGCTCATTTTGTACTACCCTTGAAATCACCTGTCTGTTGTATTAACATAGCAATGTAGCCAGTAGGTGGCAATACATATTTAATGTAGTAAAGGAAGGCAACTCTCCAGCTCTAGTTATGGCACTTATGCTGGCTTTGAGCCTTACCAAGTAACTCAGTCCTCAAGAACCTTTCCAAGTGTTTTGCAAGCTTTGTAGTTGAAGTACTTGCTGTGCAGGCAGCCACAAATATTTTCAGAGCAGTCAGACCTAGGACTAAATTTAGGTTCTAGTCTCCTATTCTTCCATGTATTCTATGTCTCATTAGGAAATTCTGAATATTTTTCCTTATATTACATAGAAATTTTGGATGTATTCTAAAGCTACTGTGAGCAAATACTTTTCCAAGGCCTCTTTTCCTATAGCATATATGTATGCCTTTGTACCTGGTTTGAGAGAGACCAGAAAGCTGTTGACAGGCATTTGTGTGCACACTGGGATTACAGATACAGTATCATCTACGATATAAAATTAACTTTATTTACAATGGGTGATGCAGAATGCTATTTTCTATAGGATATGAAGAAGGAAGGACTTGCATATAGTCCTTAATACTGGTAAGAATATAATAGCTGTAATGCTCAAGAGGGCTTGGTGTAGGGTCATGAGGAGTTTTCTCAGATTAACGGAACATTGCTCTTATAAAGCATTATGTCCAGATTTTTTGGAAACATTGCTGTCAGTAGCTGCTCAGAAGTGCATGCAAAAAACCCAAAAGGTCTGGTCCTTGAGTTGTCAATTGATTGGCTTTGTTTTCTGAAAACAGATATCAGGTGGCTCTGCTGTTCAGACCAACTGTTCAGCATATCTTCAGCCAGAAATTTAATATGAGGTGAGAATGAAAGAGAAGGACCAGAGAGAAGAGGGTAAACAAGAGGCAGATGGTCCATGTGTGAAACTTGCAATGCCAAACAGTGGATTAAGATGCTCTTTTAAAAAGCTACTTCACAACCTGAGGTAACTGAGAAGAGTTACATTTCCACTAGCTACAGAATGAGCAAATTTAGTCTGCTCTTCATCAGAACATCTCCCATTTGTTGAACTGCTATAGGAGCTGCTTGCCTAAAAAGTGACCTAATAGCAGTTGATTTCTGCTCTGAAGTAGAGGGAAGCATAAAAGTGCAATCTCTCTGCATGGCTCTGACAATCCAGTCACCAGCCTGATCATCTCTGGGTCAGAGCTAAGAAGCAGGAGACCTCTAAGAAAACCCTTTGGGCAGTGAACCATTTGCCCAGTCGCAACACTGCATCAAAGCTGCTTCTTCAGTCAGCAATGCTGCCAGGATGCTGTGGAATATCCTCTGAGACTCCAGTGCTCTGCTGGGTTGTGCTGCACAGCAAGGCAGCTCAGCTGCATAGAGCTTTGGTATGGAAAAGATGTTTATGGGATCAGTTTATGGGATCAGGAGGGGTAGGAGTCTTCTGTAGACTGCCAAGTCAAGAAGACAGGGTAAACAAAGCTTTTATTAAAAAACTGGAAGAAGTTCCCTCACCACAGGTCCTGCTTCTCATGTTGGGTCTTGAACCACTTTGACATCTGCTGAATGAACACCATGCAGGTGTTCATGCAAGCTTATGTCATTGTACCAGTGACAGCAGAGTGTTTTCTTTGCATGAAAGGAAATTACAGTTGCCATTAAAGTGTCACAACGTCATGGATGGCTGGCAGTGCAGAATCATTGCTACTTGTTGAGTAAACATGTCCAAACAGAGAATAAATGAATCCTCATCTGAGGATTTGGGGTAAGGTAATAGAGAACTGTGTTAGGGTATTGTTACCATCCTAAATATATCTGATACCAAGCTATAGTAAAATGAACTAGCACAAGTGGCACAACCACTTTTTCCCACACAATGTGGGTAAGAGTGGGCAGACGTGGGGTGTTCATGTGTAGGGACAGAGCAAATGCAGTTACATATCAGGAAGGCACAGCAGACAGGGCTTCTATTCTTCTTTCTGCTACAGACTTAATTTTGAGCTGTCGACTTCAACACAAATTCAGCTGGTGGAGACCCCTATATATCTCATTTCCAAAGGCTTTTACTATGTTTCAGTACTTAATAGTACTGGAATATATGTAAATCTTGGTATGTCCTGTCACTCAAGTGAACTCTCTTTACCTGTGTCCCTGAATGAACAGATGATTTGGGAGTTTACTGGTGACTGGTGTCCCCAGCAGTAGGACAGGGAACTCCAGGCCTGACCTTAATGTGGTAGCTGGATTGTGCTGGTACAAGTTCCTGTGGTATCCTTAGGAGTTTGCATGCTTGGATTCACCCTTTGCAAAGCTCTGGAGAAGTGACAGTTTACACAAGATTGCAGCGGAGAAAGAAGAGGACCTTTATTAAGTGCATGGCACACTGTCTAACCAGGATGAATGTCAGTGCAGGCTGGTGATCTAGAGGTAACAGTCCTGATTGTGTCTTGTGTCTTGGGCACCTAGTAGCAGAATGGTCTCAATGCATGAACTTTTTTTTAGAATTCACTTTTTTAGTTGTCCTAAGGAATGCAAAACCCCTCTGTTTAAGGCATTTTGAGACTGCAGTTGTTCATTCAGGCTTTGTCTCTGAAAGTGCAAGGTGTTTGCTTTTTAAATAAACATCTTTGTAGGTTTCCTATGGGTAGTAGTTGACTGATGGTGCATTTTTGCCCCCTTGTCACACTAATGCTCAAAGAATTTAATTTTGAGCTATTTGTGCAACAAAGAAGAAAAACCCCAAAAAATGGGTACTCAATGCTGTGTCTATTTTGCTAAATAAAACTGGACCAGCTCTACAGCAGATCTTTAGAATAAAGATTTTGTTCCATTAAAATGTCCAAAAGGTATGTCCCATTTAAAAAACTTTTCTTATACTGAGTCTTTAGAATTAAAATTTAAAGGGACTATTTTGTGGGTTAAAAGGAAAAGCAAGATGCGTAAAGACTGTAGCAGATGTGCTCTTATGCTTAAAGTGAAGATTTAAAAATTTCTTTCAGCAAGTGCAGTCAGGAAAAATTCATCACTTCATACACATACACTGTGGGCCCTGAGTCAGAAGCAGGGAGTAATGGCATCAATATATTTGTCTTAAAAAATGTTTGGTATGAACCCACTTTCCTTTCTCTATGCCTCACAAATCCTGAAAATGCAGTTCTATTTTGGATTTTAATTTCTACCAATGAACTGTGTCCTCTCAGTACAATCTAATAATTCATGCCATAAGGTACTGCTATGCTGACAGAGAGGATCAGGTTAGACTCATGAAAGGATTTGGAGAGGATGCTACTCTCAGCCCTAGGCTGAGATGTAGCATCCTCTCCAAATCCCCCTGGTCACTTATCTTCACCTCTTGCTGCTGGAGGGCTGTTCAGTGCAGGCATACCAAGCCTGTTTTCACTGGAGACACAGGAGGCCAATTCATTGTCCAGATTCCCCAGTCAGCCACGTGCTTTCTGTGTGATTCCAACCAAGTCATGCTCAGACCCTCCAACACACAGAGGAATTTCTGCCATGTAGGAGTTGGGCACCTCACTGTGTTTGAGCTGTAAAATCTCTGTGCTTTTGGTCTCTCCCCATGCAATTGGGATTTGAAAACAAAACAAATAACCAAACAAAACCAAACAGCAAAGTCTTTCCCATTTCGTACAGAAACAAAAAAAAAAAATCATCTGAGACCCTGACATATTGTAGTGATTGAAATCTGAAGCCATCTTAAAAAGGAACACCCAAGAAAAGAGAGTATCTATGTGGAAAACAAATACAAGGACAAGATCTTCTATCTTAGCAAAAATCCTGCCCCACTGGAAGGCTAGTTATTAAAATTCAGGGATAAGAGTGGACTGACCCAAGCAAGGACAAATGGTTGCTATCATCTCATACACATGCTCAAAGCTCCTTTTCCAGCTCAGCTCCTTCATTAGCAGTGCAGTAAACACTATGATTCCTAGGGAAGAAAACCAAGGTGTAGGTTAAGGTTTCTCTGCCCAGATTTATCACTTGGGTTACTTTCCTAGGGTAACTGCCTCATATAAGATTAGAATATAAATATGTAAATGAAATAGAAAATATTTAATAGTGAGGCTATTTCCCTCACAAACCCAAAGGGAGAGAAGCTCCATAACCTCTATGTAATAGATTTCTTCTTGTATGCATAAAGGAATTCCAGTTTCTTCTCTGTTAGCTGCTTAGTGAATTTATTCACTGGTCAGATAGGATTGATTATGCCTTAGCATTAATTGTCTTGACTTACATTTATGGGTTTATTTGTTTTGAAATGTACTGTTACTCACTCCTTGGCTTCCAGTCCATGCTCTATCCTAAACAGAAGAAATTTGAGTTGCACGCTACTAATGTATTGCAAGTTACAGCAGTTCTAATAAAGGTTTTGCAATGCCCACAAATCTGGAGGTGCTGCAAGAAGGTAAATCCTAGAATTACAGAATAGTTTGGGTTCCAAGGGACCTTTAAAGGTCATCCAGTCTAACGCCCCTGCAATGAGCAGGAACATTTACAAGATGATGTTGGTCAATAAATACCTTATTCTAGCAGAATGAAGAAGAAATCATCCATCATTAGAGGAGCAAGAAGAATATATTGTTTACAAGCACCTGAATGGATGCCTGGAGACTTCGTTCCCAGCTGTGTGTGCTGAGCACCAGCCAGCACCAGTCACACTGCCCACACTGCTCTCACTGGCAGCAGAGACACCCTGGCACCTCTAAGTCTCACTCATTCTGTATTGTTAACTTCCAGATGCTGCAACTGGGGGCAAATTCCATCACATTGAACATGCCTCAGTGAATTAGCCATCTAATTGAATACAAAAAGGTTTTCTTCTATCAAACAAACAAATGTGGTCATTACTGTGGTCATTACCATGGTCCTTGAGCATAAGATGCTGCAGTCATACAACAGCTATTGGCCAGGAAGAGTCCAGCTGAGCTCCTACTGACGTTTACTTTCTATGTATGTTTCCCTGGAAGAAGAAATCCATTCAGAAGAGGCATGGTGCATGCATTTGCTGCACAGACTTTGTCTGCTGTCTTAAGATGTGCTAACACTTCTAAATAAAAGAAAAGAACAGGCTCGACTGTTTCTTCACTGGCAGTCTCTTTCTCTATCTGCCTCCCTGGCTATGATGATATCCTGGATGAAGCTGCTCATAAGCAGATTGGATCTGAGCATGTCCATACTCTTGGTCACAAAACTAAGGTTCAAAAATCCCCCCAAAATACAGATAAATTCCAAATATCCCTGTTGAACTTCCTTTCTTTGGCTTATGTTTAAACCAGACTTTTGGAAATATATGTCTTTAAGCAGTGGCTCAGGGTATGTAATTTTCACACATAAGTAGCCTAACAGCATCATACAGAACCTACTCAAATCAACAGAAGCTTCACTAAACAACAGTGCCTGGCTTATTACATAATTTGATTGCTTCTACCTCTCAACCAGGAAATATGAATGTGTCTCTGCTGAAAAAGTGTTTGGTGTTCAATAAACTTTTCAGTTCAAGAAAACCCTTGTCTTTATTTCATCCACCTTTGCCACTGAAAGAGAGAATTCACTGAAAGAGAGAATTAAGTTTCAGTTTTCAAAAATCTGACTATGTGGCTTGAATTGCAAAACAGGCAAAAAAAAGTATCTGATTAATTTGAAGATTCCCATTAGTGATATAAAGAACACAGTTGGGTTTTAATTACTTTTTTAGTACAACCAAGATGCTCTAACAAAGCTGATTATTTTGGTGTTTGCATTGCTTGTTTCTTTAAAATAAATGCAAAAGTATCTTTTCAATTTGTATTTGTATATTATTTTAATTACAAACCACTTCAATAATTTCTTTAATAAACTCTACTATACCTTGTTCAAATTAATTCCTAATTACTGCCCATTACATCTGGATATTGCAGTAGTGCACACGCTCTATAAAAACAAACATTTAGATCAATCATATCCTGAAGCTTCACATGGATCAAACTGATATTCCACCACAAAAGAGAAGAAAGGATGTCAACCTAGCCAAAATGTGCACTAGGTGTGGTGTCAGGTACTTAACAAAAAAAGAACACTGCCATACTGGGAATTCTGACCACAGCTTTGATCCTTGAAAACTGCATTAAGAAAATGCCATATGCAAAAAAGGAAGAACAGAAATATTGTTCTGCAGTTTTCTGGGGAAAACTGAAGCTCAGAGGCTGAAATATATCAGACAGCAATACAGCAGACCCAGTAATGAAACATAAATATCCTGTTCTGTGAATTTACTGTTCAATTTATTCAAAGGTTTTTGGGCAGGTCCTTCTGCAATGTTGAAGGCTGATAAAGGTTATGTGAACATTAAATCCCCACCTGCAGCCTTATGCAAACCCCACAGGCCCATGGCATTCCTTTACTTGCTTTTGGGGCCCTCGCAGGGCTCCTGGAGCTCAGAGGGGAGTTAGCTACCTGCCTGTGGCTTGAAAGGCAAATCACAGCTGAGATTCTTAAACAGAAACTGATTAAGAAACAGTTTCTGGCTGCCCCTCATCTGTGCATGTCCTGGCTGAGGCTGGAGCCCATCTGTGCAGGCGTCCCCTTCATTGCTGTCCTGGCAGCAGGCAGCAGGCTCTCCTTCAGAGCTGAGCCTTCGAGGAACAGGGTAGGATGGATGAAATGTGTCACCACAGGTGTGTGAGGCACACACATCTAGCCACGCAGATGAGATTAGCACAAAAGGAAAAATGGGAAAAGGAGGAATCCACAGTGAATGCCTGGTTTAACAGCCGTGAATTGTAGATATTTCAAATGGTGTTTTCTGTATTCATAATGCCACTCTGCAATGATGTTTTCTCTTTCATTCTCATCAAAGATGTTACTTTTAAAACTTCCCTCCACCTTTGGGTTCAAAACTTTGCTTAAAATAAGCATGGATTCTTCTGCTTTCTATCAGGATGAGAAAACAGTGACATGGACTGTTTCATGATAAGCTGTTCATATGATCTTTCCAATGTGGCCTGTAACAAAGAAACAGTGGAAATTTTATGAGAAAGCCCATAAACTTTTCACCTTCAGTCAAGCCTCTCATTGTGTGTATTTTATTTGTATCAACCTTCTTCCCACTCAGCTTCTAATTGACCCCCACAAGTCAACACTTGAAAATATCACCCTCAGAGAACAGCCTGTTTCCAAATGACCATTGTTCGTTTTCCTTTTCTCCTTAGATCTTATCTCACATACATTTCTTCTGAGAGCTACCAGCAATAATAATCACCTCCTCTCCAAGAACACTTGAGTAAATAGCTCTAGGGTGTTGTTGTTCTTTATGTAAGTGGGAGTTGGACTGGGATGAAATAGAGGAGGATACTGCTTAAATAGAGACTGCTAGATTGTTTTGGTCAATCCACAGCACTGCACAGCTGAGCAATATTGTCTGTGTAAGCTAAGGGAATGTTTCATTTGTGACCTTGTCATGCATTGGTGCACAGAAAATTTCTTCCCTGCTCCTGCTCACAGCTGCATGTACGTGTGTAATTTATCTTCATCATGCCTAGGCATAAAGCCAGGGAGGGGCATGGGAAAAGCTGTCCTTCTGCTTTATTCATTTTCCTGTATCAAGAGGTTCCTGTGTTTGCTCAGCTGGGGAGAGTTGCTGCAGGCTTCCTAGGTTCTCCTGCTGAAGTGGCAGCCCAAGGGCTCTTCCCAGTGGGAAGGCTATGCAGTTCCTGCTTTCAGACAGAGAGGATGTTTTGTAAGTAGCAAAGAAAGAACTGAATAGTCTGAGGTGAGAATCTATGCTCAGACTCTTTTTGAGATACATCTTTATTTGCAAAGAACAGGGGTCTTTCCCAGCATCTTGGTGCTCATTGTTCAGGGCTTCTCTGTGACTCCAGAGAAAACGTCTGGGAAAGAAAACCAGCTTTGCAGACGGCTCGGGATGTGAAGTTCAGGCTGGATTCCCTGTTATTTCTGCTCCTCCTGGATGGGACAGCTTGCCTTCGCTTTAAGCTACGCAAATCTTCTGGATAAAATTCAACATTGCTGATTCCACAAATGTGTACAGGTGACAGAGGCAGCCTGCTGTCCTTACCTGATGTCCTCCTTCCCCGGTGGGATGCACACACATCATGGGTTACACAAAAACCGTCAGGAGACATATTGCCTTCCTTTAAGAAAAGCCTATTGTATTCCTTTAAGAAAAGCCACTCCTTAGAGGCACTTTCCAGCAGCAGCAGCCCGTGCTGCAGAAACTCGGGATCACGGACACGGGCAACGGGAGCCGCCGCGCCCCGCCCAGCGCACGGGGCTGCAAAGCCCGGCTGAGATAACAGGAAACGGGGGCGGGGGGTGAGCCCAAACCACAGCTCGCAAATGCCTCGGGAAGCGACTTTTCCTCGACAGAGAATGGGGGCTGGACAGGGGGCAGGGCCGGGGGCCGGGCAGGGGCAGGGCCGAGAGACTGGGCCGGGCAGGGGCCGGGCTGAGGGGCCGGGCTGAGGGGCCGGGCTGAAGGGCCGGGCTGAGGGGCCGGGCTGAGGGGCCGGGCCGGGAGACTGGTCCGGGGGCTGGACCGAGGGGCTGGGCAGGGGGCCGGGCTGAGGGGCCGGGCCGGGGGACTGGGCCGGGGGCTGGGCTGAGGGGCCGGGCAGGGGGATGGGTAGGGGGGGCTGGGCCGGGGGCTGGGCCGAGGGGCTGGGCCGGGGGCGGCGGCCCCGCCCTGCCGGGAGCAGCGCTGCAGCGCCGCTCGCCTCCAGCAGGTGGCGCGGGAGGACGCGGCGCTGCCGGGGGTCCCGCCCCGCCCGCCCGGGGTGGATGCGAGCCCGCGGTCCCCCCGCTCCGAGCGGGTAGGGCAGGAGGGAACCTCCGGAGCCTGGGACAAAGGGAACCGCCCCTGCGCATGGCGGAGGCGGTGTGGGTGCTCGGAGGGGAGGGATGCTCGGCTGCCGGCAGGCGCCGTCTGTAGGAGCAGGGATGCGAGCTGCTCCGCGGCTCCACCGGCATGGACTCAGAGGGAGGGAGGGAAGGGAGCTGGTGCCTGTGGGGTAAAGGGACCGACCGCCTCACCGGCTCGTCCCGTAGCAGCAGCTGTGGCACGTCCGGGGACATTTTGGGAGGAGTCCCGGCTCAGGCAGCGCCCGAGCCCCGTGCGGAGCCGTGCGGGAGCGGCTGTGCCCGCGCACTGCAGGACGCGCCCGTGCGGGGCGGGCGGCAGAGCCTGCGCTCAGGGGAAATCACAACCCCGCAGTAAAAAGAGGAGGAGGAATGGCCTCCCTTTTATGTGTCAGTAGCACAGAGAATCCAGCAGACACCCCCTGAAGAGCCCCGGCTCTTGTCGCTGGGATGGGCTGTGCCCTCTCGGGCAGCTCTTCACCCCAGCGGCCGCATCCAGCGCTTCCAGCCCGCTCTGGAGCGGCTCCGGAGCAGCGCTCGGCGGGGAGCGCTCGGCAGCCATCGCTGCCTGCCGTGGCCGCGTCCTCTCGGCGTGGCCATTGTCAGCCTGCCACAAGCCGCAAGCTTCGCAAGCCCAGTGCGAGATTTCCATCGTGTCACTGTGCTAAGCACGGCAAGAAGAGGAACAATTTTTAATGCGAATTCCTTCAGGCTCTTGTTTACATCTATGGCCAGAGCCCCCGAAAGCAAAGAGTTTGCGTGTTTTACAAGATGGCAGAGTAGTTTTTTTTTTTTTTTTTAATTTCTGGCTCTTTTATCCATATATTTACACTCTGCCCTTGAACAGCATTTGTTGTGATTACCAAGCACTTCCCTATTTTCCCTATACTAGTATTTTTCCTATTACCTAAGATGAGCACTCTCATTAGTAGCTGGGATAATCCCCCAAACCTCTGAATATCTGAAGGAGAAATCTTAGAGATAGATGTGAACTGTGTCACTTGGTCTTCGTTTGCTTGATGCAGCAGAGAAAACCAGAGTGCTCAGCATTTGGGAGGAACCAGGGAATGCACTGCCCCTCTTTAGTAAGGCTCACTATCATACAGCGTTTTGATCTCTATAATACAGGTGAAGAAGCTACTCAACTGCTGTATGGATCTGCAGTTATTTGTCCATGAGGTATAACCCAAGAATAGAGAGAAAATGTCTAAAAATTTTTCAACAATTCAATGTACTAGAATTTGAGGAAAATGTGTAAGCTGCTCTCTGAACCATGTTTCTTTTGAGTGTGGCTGAATGGTACTGAGAGATATGAATTGGCTGCAGCAGGCCAGCAAACATTTTTTCCTGTAGTCTGCTGAAGGAGCATTGTGTGCTTTTTTGGACTTCTTTTTCTTGGCATTTAGCATACTTCCATTTCAATGGCATCTCATGGTCTTATAAAGATTACGGTATTATTTGTGTTCAAGGTGTATAGCCTTAAGTTTCTAAGGCCACAGATCTGGTACAGGACTAAAGAAAGGTGGCCTCTTAGATCCCTGTTTTTCGGCCTGGGATTTTTCAATATGGATTGGATACCTAAATTGCAAGTATAGGTAGCAGGGGAAGTGGTTGGGGATGGTAATCAGAACTGCACAGTAAGTGGGAAGGAACCTGAATTTTAGCTGGTAGAAACTATGAAGCCTTTTGCCAGCTCACATCCTGTGGGATGCTCAGACTAAACAGGACTCAGAAGGGACTTAAAGTCATCCCACTGGATGCAGGTGATAAAAGCATGCATTTATTTCCAAAGTAGTCACTGGTAATAGTGTTTTTATGTAACATTTCTCTATTTTCTGGGAGAACTTACCTGGGAAGTTGGAGAGCTGAGGCTGGTAAGGAATGCCCAGGCTGCCATTGGGATACTGCTGAGGCTGTCCTACTGTGAAAAAAAGCAGCTGAAGGTTTGGAGATGAGGAATGCATGGGAACAGACTTAATAGTTCAGGCCCTGCAATCCACTGGTGAGAACACTTAGCAAGGAATGGGGAGTGCAGTTTCAGTCCCAGATCTGTGCACATCTGTCATTTGATGCCTCACTGAATGCACAATGGTTATTAAATCTATCAGAATTAAGATCTACTACTCCAGCTTGTCCATGGTTTTCCCATTATTTTATTTTGCATTTCATGAGACAGAATTGTGTCTGTGGTGCCTTGCTTAAGAAAATGCTGTGGATGTGTGTTGGTGTTCACTGAGAATGCCTGTGAGCTTGGGTCCCCTGGGCAGGTAAGCAGCAGGAGCTTTGTTTGTAAATCTCCAAAGGGTTTGTAAATCTCCAGGGAGCACTGAGAAGCACAGCTTAGACAAGACAGTTTCTGGGCATGCACAGAACTACGATATTAGGCTGGCAAGTATAAAAATAAGATGGTTTCTTCAGTGGTTGTGATTTTTTTGGATTTTGATATAAATTCAATCTAAATTTTACAGTAGTCTGTTGACTTCACAAAGCCTCAGAAGTGTTCAGGAGCCAATTTTCTAACTGTCTTTGGACTTATATTTTTTACCATCTTTTGTATTTCTTTTTCTTTGTTCCCTTATGCAGTTTCTCATGTGGGTGTGAGAACTATGTGATGTGTTCCCCTGCCATATGGAGAAAAAGTTTTGAAATTATCTGTCTCCTGTATTAAATCTCAACTGAAAAACACCATTTGCTGTATTTTCTGACTTTTTCAGAGACAATGTTGCTTCTTATCAGTTTTATAACAACATCAGTTTTGTAATGGGGGGTTACAATTTTCCTCAGAGATAACAGGAAACAAAGTCTGCAGGAATTCTCATTCACATGACTGTTTTACTCTGATTGTGCCTGGATGTGATGAGAGTGCTCAGTCAAGTCAGGTTCAGAGCTACACCCAGTCCCTCAAACAGCCCTGAAAGGAGCATTGCACCAAGAAGAGCAGCTGGATGCTCTGCTTTGACACCGAGTGGGTGGTGACTCCAGAGACACAATGCTGCAGAGAAGAGGTGGCCTTGTAGCTGTCTCATTTGGTGTCCAGTTCCAAGACATCTGCTAATTTAACACTGGCTGTGAGAACTGTCGGAGCAAATGGCTGGGAAACAAGGAGGTGCCGTAGGGGGAAAAACCTGATGCCATATAACACTGCTCATTCAAAAAAAAAAAAATCTTAAACCCTTTCCAGCCCCTCTCCCTTCAGCCACAAGATGCTCTGTCACTGTCTGTGTCTCCCATGCACAGGGTGATTAATCACCACTTTAGGCCGGCAGTTTATACCTCATAAATACTTGGGTGTGTCAGACTGTAATGGATCCCTTAGGAATGATAGTACTGTTTGGACAGTGGCTGAACACATCCCTCTGAATTCCCATCCCTTCAGCATGGAAAATGGATTTTAATGGTCACAAACAGATGGTGCCCATGAAAGGGAGAAAAAAACCCCCAGATTATAGTTTATGTCAGACAGGGTAGAGAAAATAACCTGCTATATTTAAAGCTTTATTTTATTAGAAACAATAATTTAGCTTCAAGCGGTTGTGGTACAATAAAAAAACCCCCTCAATATTAATATTAGTAATAAGTGGATCTCAAAAGACACAGCAGTTCTGTTTAAACTAAGTAGGAGAATCTAAATCCAAAAGTAGGGTTATATTTTAGCTTGCTCTTTTTGTTTGTTTGTTTTTTTCAAATGAGAGAGATTTGATTTCACCAATTAATTCAGTCATGGAGCTGAAACAGTTGAATTGAAGTGTCCTGCAGCCCAGAAGAATGTCATTAACAACACCTTAAATTTTTGAGCTTTATCTGAGTCAGCTGGAAATCTAGTTATTTCCATTTATTGAAAAGTCAGGAAAAAAGTATTCAGGTTTGGTCACCCTGAAATAATTAATTCAAGCAGGATACTGGACTGGAAAATCCTAGCAATTTTGCTTCAAGTGCTTGTTCAAACCTTGAGAGAGCACAGAAACATCCATTAATGCACAGTTTATGTGTAATATAGTGATAAATACAAGGCCCATTACTGACTGAGGCTCAGACACGCGAGACTTAAATTTCATTGTAGATGCCTCTGTGAGTGTGATTTATTTTTAAAAATCCATATAATACCTTAGATCTTTTTTCCCATTATCACCTCAAATCAGTACCAGCAAACCCACCCAGAGTCCTCGGAGTCCCAGACTAAAGCCCATAAAACACACCAGTTCTTTGCTGGTTGTGGCTACAGGTTTGCTGATGTTATCCTCTCTTTATGATACTTTGAATCTTGCATTCCTGCCCAGTTTCAAAAGGATTGAATGCTGTCTTTCTCCTTTTGCTTTACCCAAAAGAGAGCTGAAGGAGGTGGCTAAGTCATGTCATCTAAGGTACTAGATAGTCTTCTGGATACCATTTGCCTTGGTGGTAGAGGGAGCTTGAATGTGAATGGCAGCTATTCCTCCTTGAGCCACGTTTAAAATGTAAAAATATGCATAGATAGAGGGATAACAGATATCTGTGCACATCTGTAGATCTCTTTGTGAAGAATCTTTGTTCTGCACTGGCATCTCTTAGAGGGTGGCAGAAAGAAATCACATCCCTCCTTCCACTCTGTTTTTCACTGACAAGTGTTGCATATTATGAAACTAAATGTCTAAGTGCTTGACACTATGTAGGGATTTTAGACTATGACATGCATTCCTAGCATCCAATGTCTAAAGCTTTTTATAGTTCCTGCCTGGTGTGTGTCTCTGGAGTCAAAAGGAAGGTAAAATGGTTTTGCTTCCTCTGATATCAGACAAAGCTTTCAGTGAACAACTTTCAGGGCTTGAATTCAAAGGACATCTGAGATAGGACCTTGCATGACCAGACTAGCAGGAGTGGGTTTGCCACCCTGGTGTATTTCTGCAGAGCAGTGCCCTGCAGTGCTGAGCAGAAAGGTTTAGCGCTGCCCTGTCACAGCTTGGCTGAGCAGTGATTAGGTTTTCATTCCTGAATGTGTCATCTGTGAGATTTGCAGGCTATTTCCTTGATATAAGGGGGAAACTAGAGGGAGGTTGTGATTAAACTGCTGAAGTGATTGATGTAGTCACTTGCTGTGGTCCTGGCCCATGGCCGGCAGCCCTGGGAAGCTGCAGGGGCAGCCTGGAAGTACAGGAAGCACAGGGATATGGAGCAAACAGGTAATGGGCAAATAAATTGATTGGGATATGTGAAAATGCAAGAAAGTGAAGACAGTGACGCTGAAGAAGCGCAGTTTGCCATGATCTTGTATATGAATCCTCTGGTAGTATAGATAATGGCACAAAGGGGGAAATTACCTCTCAGAGTTAAAAACAAAACCTCTGAAATATTTTTTGTGACATGACCAAGAGGCTTTTGTTCTTTTTAAGAGAATGCAAAGACTCAGCCTTCAACTGCCTCTGCAGGGAGAGATGAGAAGCAACTGGGACCACAGCTGTGTTGAGTTTGTACCAGAGAATCTTAATTTCTTCACAGGCTTTTTTTGAGACTTGCAGTAGACAAAGACCCAATATTTGTCTCTTTGGCCCCAAACCAAGCATGCTATACTTGATTCTCCATCTTACTAACCTCCTCTGAGCTCCACTGGAAGCCAGTTACTGACATTTGCACTGCATGGAATGTAGTATTAGTGTGTTAAATCAGCACTAGCATACAGTGTTGTCAGCTCCTGCTTTTTATGAAGAAATAATCACAATTTTTCTTGAAGACTGTGCTTCTGGGTCTGTATCTGTATAATGAGTATCTCAAAATTCCTTAGAGAAGGAAAGAAAAAGAAAGAGAGAAAGCGAGAAGGAAGGAAGGAAGGAAGGAAGGAAGGAAGGAAGGAAGGAAGGAAGGAAGGAAGGAAGGAAGGAAGGAAGGAAGGAAGGAAAAAGAAAGAAAGAAAGAAAGAAAGAAAGAAAGAAAGAAAGAAAGAAAGAAAGAAAGAAAGAAAGAAAGAAAGAAAGAAAAAGAAAGAAAGAAAAAGAAAGAAAGAAAGAGAAAGAAAGAAAGATTGAAAATATGAACCAAATGTAAAAATTGAAAGAGAACTGAACAATAGAAAATGAAATATGCTTTTTAATGCTCATGATTTTTGTGGCATAGCCAATCACTTTTCAATGCTTAGACTTGGCGAAATCAGAAAAACTACAGTTTTGTGTAGACAACATTTCTTGCAGATCTTGCTAAGGAAAGAGAAGTGAGGAACAAAGAGGACATGAGAAGGTCTTTGTCTTTTTCTCAGTGGGGTGAGCATGCCTGTTATTGTGTGAAACAGAAGGCAGCAGTGTATTCCTGGTGGCCCTCAGAGCTTCAGGCCATTTGGGTGATTATTGGATGGCCATGGCTGGAGCCTGGGAGAACAGTATGTGTTATTGCAGGGTAATAACTGGGGCTGGTGTGTGGGGTCTGGGCAGCTGTTCCTTCCAGGCTGCATGGAGACAACTGACTCATTTCACTGGATGCCCCTCTGATGGTAATAACTTCTAGTCCCAGCTAGCTGCAAATGGATGCAAACCGGTGACCTGGAGGTGAAGTATCCCATTCCAGTGCCCTGAGTCACTCCTGCTGTCATTACAATGAGCTTTCTGTGCCCTGTGCAGGGATGCTCTTGCTTTGCTGCTTGTCAGCTCTGCCCCTCAGCTGTGGTTAAAACAAATGCACTGCTTTCCACAAACTCTTCCCCTATGGCCCCTTATTTATTTTAAAGGGCACAGAATGTGTCAGCTGTGACTGTATGGCTAATTAAAAATATCACCTTTTGCTTTGTCTTCTCTCACCTTGAAAAGTTAGATCTTTGCTAAAGGCTGGAGATGGTTCAACTCATAGCAGAGTGTGTGTTGTGGGGCTACCAGGTGTGAGAATACGAGCTGTGAGTTGAGTGCAAATTATTCCTGTTTCACTTTTTGTCCCATTCTTACAGCAGTGTGGCCCTGTAGTTCCTGGAAGCTGGTAACACCTCAGCCAAGGAAGCTACTTCATAAAAGGAGAACAGCTACTGTTTGTAACATGTTGGTCTGGCCTGTAAGGTTTGCATCTTTGTATTGTCCCTGAGGCTGCACAGTTTAATACTGCCTGCATCTAGAAAGCAGCAGGGGAAGCTTGTCTATTGAACTGACACTTGTCCAGACAAGTCAATGGCCATAGTGCACTGATCACTGAGGTGTTTACATGCATATGGAGATGTAGCTCATTATTTCTGCAAGCACCATTCAGCTCTGCTGTTATGCAGCTTCCCACCTTATCTAGTGTAGCACACACTAGACAGACACTGTGTGCTATGTCAAAGTAGGATAGGCTTATTGGGAGAAATCTGCAGCACACAAGCCACATTCAGGAAACTGTACTAACTAAAACTCTTTCCATCTCAAAAAACATGGAAAACCTGTTAACTGAAGTAAAAAGAATCAGGGGGGTCTGAATGAAACTCCCTCCATTGTGCTTCACTTCTTTCTATTCTTGAGTTGGTTCGTGTTTGCCCAAAGTCCAACACTAAAGCACAAATCCTCATATGTGTGTTTGCTCTGACTGGTTAAAACAATGCCTTCATACTATTTATTTTTGTGAAATGAATGCAGACCTCTGTAGGAGCCTTGTGCCTCAGTGTTTTGCAGTAAAGGTCAGGAGTCTATTCATGAGACTTCCAAAGTGTTATTGTTAAAACATCTCTTTGCTATGTCACTGTTTCCCCTTTCCTCTCCTCATTTAAAATAACACATTGTCATTAGTGACTTATAAGGCTCTCCCTCTAAGCACAGCATATCCAGCTTTCCTTCATTTTTTTCCCCAAGCTTCCTTCCTATTTAAAGAAAGAATTGTTTTAGCCATTTGGGACTGAAATATTCCTAGCCTCGCTATCATGAAAAAAAAAACACTCTCTTTTATGGAGTGATTTATAAGCACTGCAGTTTTATTGCTGTTGTGAGCTGCAGCATCATGATTTGTTAAAATAAAAAAGTTATGTTCTAATATGGCCATTGTTGCTATGTTCACTCACTTTCTATGACTAATATGGCCAAAACTTTAAGCTTTTAATACATTAGTCACTTTATGAACCCTTGTAAGTAATACTTCAGCAAGAAGGAAGGGAGGAAGGCATGCTGTTGTAATTCAGTAATGTAGTGTACAACTAATCCTTGTACTCATAAATGCATATTGTCACTTTCATTATATATCTTGATTTCAGACAACTTTAACTTGGCATTTAATTTTTTACTCAATGACTTTTAAAGTAAAAAAAATGTCTGTAAGATCATCTAAAAGGGCATTTTCAGTTATTTGGACACTCATTTATTACTTAGACAATCTTTACATTGAGCCTGGTGTTGTGTCTCTGACCAAGTCATGTCCTATGTTAAAGTCACTGTCCCTCATCTGAGCCCACTGAGCATGCTGAACCCAAAGCTTGTCCACTATATGCCAGAAATTATTCAGTTCATTGCTAACCTACTTGGGTTTTTTTTCAGATTTATCTGTCTTTATACATCAAAATGGTTAATTCTCTTTACAGTTTACTACATTTAAAAAAAATCTTCTTGGGGAGAGCATTTATTCACCTATAACCATGTTACATCTTAGTTTCCATTTTGGTGACTTGAGCAGAGAGAACTCTGTAGGCTGAGAAATAATTTCTGTGCCTTTTAAAGCACTCTCATGAAATTACTAAATGGTTTCTGAAGGAAATGCAACTGACATCATCACAGTGTCTGTCTAACACCTTCCCACTCTTTTCCTCATACCTTACTGAATCCTTGGCCACTTTAAGTCCAAACTGTCAGAGGGGTGACAGTCTCAGAGTCATTCCAGTCTGTGCATTTAGAGTTGTATGGAAATAGTTGCACTGTGAGGAGGTGATACACATCTGTGCTACTGGGAAAGGAGAAGCAGCCAGAGCTCAGCCAGCTGCCCAGCCTGTGCCCATGGGCTGTTGAGCCAGCATTGCTGAGCAGGGCCATAGTGAGAAGACAGCAGCAAACACATTAGGGGCAGAAATTCCTACTGCGTAAATAGAAGAGAAAGAAAGAAACTAAAAATGCAATTTCATAGGAACCCAACTTTCCTAAATTGCTTAATGAGCTGCAGAACTAGTCCTGAACCTCAGGCATCACTGCTGGATGCAGTGCTCCCCACTCAGAAGAGACCTTCCTGTAAAGCATATGCAGGTGTTACAAATTTAAAGATGCCATTTGTGTCAATCATTATTTTCATGTTTGAATTGTATTTTCTCTTTTGTGATTTTTTACATCTCTATGTGTATGAATTTGGGCTTTGTTGATACTAGCAAATATGTAATGATTATTTGGCCAGAAATTCTGCATCATACAACACTCTACAGTACTTTGAATAGCAGCCACTCAGGGTGAGACTTTCAAGACCTTTCTCTGTCATGCTATGTATCTGCCATGACAACAGAATAAGATACTCCAACCAGCTTTGACAGTCAGCCACCTCTGGTAACTAATGTATTTTGTGGTGACTTTTACTATCCCTGCCATGTTATGAATTATTGTCCTGCCTGTTGCCTTAAGCAATTAATAACACAAATTCTGATACCTCCTGCCTCATCACAGTGACAATCCACCGATTCCATTTGTAAATGTATGGACTCAGGAGATAGCCCATCATCTGTTGGAGGAAGCAGTTACTGGTCAATGTGTGTCAGCTGGAAGATGAAGGGCTCTGTGCTCCTTGAAAGAGGTGAGTTTCAATTCTCACACTCTGTCATGTCAGTGATTTTGGGATGAATTGCCACCTGAGGTCAAGATGATTTGCATATAAATGTTAATGATGATACAGTGCAGTGTGTAGAGGTCAGGGCACGTGGCTGTGATCAGCATTTAGGGAGCTCATGGGACGACTGTCATGCACCTAGGAATGGACTAAAAGGTAAGAATGTAAAAATTGCGTGCTTGTTATTTTTGACAGTTTTCAGGTATCTATATGTATTTCATTTGTGTTTGCATTTTTCAAAGAAAAGTTCTTTTACCAGCCTTGTGATGATATGAAGCTGTATTTTTATGTGCAGAAGCTTTGGCTGATTCAAAGCTCATTAATAAATTTTGTAGTCATGAAAGGAAATGCACACTTGATATCGTGTGAAAAGATGAGCCGTGTTTCCTGCAACAGAAAAAGGAGTTTTGGCAGGTTTTGTCTAACGCATAATATTACAGATGTATATTTTATATATATACACCATCATACAAATAAAAGTGTAACTATATAAAATAAATTTAGAACACATCATACCATGATAATATATTACTATATACTTTATGTACTCTATATGCATATTATAGCATTGGGTTGCTTGCTACAGTGGCATTTTCATTTAGCATTTTTGATAATTCTGAATTTGTTGTGTCTGAATGGCTAACAGAATGCTTGTAAGGAGGTAGCCAGAATTGACATATTATGTGCTGTAAGCTAAAGCTGTGAAAGGTACAATACTATAAAATAGTGAGGAGGCGTTATTATGAGCAGAGATAAGGGAAACTAGGCTCAAATTGATGGATTTATTTGCTCTTTTTAGTAGTTCCTCAGCTGTGGGAAATTTGCATCATTGCATCTCCTGAGGATATTGCAGTGTGTCTGAAGTGGCCACAACACATGTGTAACTGTTTCAGGTAGAGCTGCTTGCAGTGGCCTAAAGGAGGGCCAGGAAGTGAGTAAAGGGTTTGGTGGTGTGGACAAGCAGAACCCCTTTTCTGGGCTCATTCTCTTGTGTTTCTGCAATGCCATGCTCCAAAGGGGGGTAGGCGAGGAAACTTGGATCCCCATTTACTTTTGTCCTCAAAACTTTAACAGATGCTAAAACTGGTACACATCTATTAACTACTGGTTTGCTATTGTCACTGAACTTTAGAGTACAAGGCTTGAATTTGTTGCATTTCATCTTCCAAGTACTCCTCGTTAGGCATTATCTTTGTTCAGGCCCTTCCTCACTGTAAATGTATGTAGGCTGTAATCAAGTAATTTCTTAACCACTTGAATGAACATAAATAGATAAGATTTTTCAGTCTCCAGCAAACAGCTGTATTTTCCTGCTCTAGGCATCCATCCTTAAGCTCTTTGCAGATTTTCAGCCTCCTTTTTTGAAGCTGGATCTCCTCAAAGGACACTGTGTTCTAGCAGTGAGCTCATGGATGCCATATGAAGAGAAAGTGCCATCCCTTTGCCATTCAGTATTATTTCCCTATTTCTTCACCCCAAAATCCTTTAAGCTTTTAAATATGAGGTGTTCTGCTCAATTAGCTGTCTTGCAGAGCCCCAAGGCAGTTCCCCATTGTGGAGAGTTGATCTCAGTTCTTTCTTCCCAGTTGCCCAAGCTTCTATTTTGAAAACGCATTTTGCTTGACTGGGCATGGTGTACAGGTGAGATAAATTGCTCTGGCTGCTCTTCTAACCTTTGTGATACCTATATATTTTCTCAGCAATTCGGGATGTATTTTTAGATGATTAATGAAAATTATGATTCTGCACCTTCCCCACTGTTTTTTAAAGATCTGTTAATCAACCAGTCCTGGTTTAACCTAACATATCCTCCAGTGACTGCTAGAAGATTGCATTTTTTCTACAGTTAATATAGAATGGCACAAGTTGAATATGAAATCACATGCTGGGCAGTTAGCTAAGAGTATGAAGCCTTCATACTTGCTTTTTGATTGAAACTTGAAGCTTCTGAAAACAAAACTTGATTGATTTCACTTGGTAAATTTCCTTTAAATTATGGCTGCTCTTGGTCTGTTAACCATTGCACAGCACAGCTGGGCATTCCATTGATTAGTTTAATTCCAATAGTTTAGTTTCATCCTGACTTTCCTGTGGCTCATGAATTTATTTTGAGAGTGTGCACAAAAATTTCTATCATGAGTCATTGATCAATAACGACTGAAATTTATTTTCTTTTCTTTTTATTTTGGCCCCTGAATTAGACTAGAAAAGGGAAAACTTAGATATCAGTTGTTCTGGTGCAAATGCAAATTCCTTCTGGTAAATGAAAGAAAAAAGTGGAGGGTGTGAATAAAGCAAATGGGTATTTTTAGACTTGATATGGAGAACACCAATAAAATCAGGAACTTTGCAGACAAGAGTGTGGGTTTGACAAAACACAATTTTCACTTCAAAAAGCAATCAAAAAACGTGGGAGGTTTTTTAGGAGCCAGGATCACTGGCTCCTAAAATATCACATATATTATTATCCATTTGTAGAAGTTTGAGTGATAGCTGTGCAGTGTTTAAGAAAATTTTTTTTTTTTTTAATTCACAGGGGAGAATAAACCCCCCTTCCATTTCTCCAAGTTCTTCTGAAATGCTTGTTTGGCAGTTGTTGAGAAGACAGAAGAAAAAGGCCCAGGTGGAGGATTTCCCCATGTAATGCTTCCTCTGGCTTGCATTTTCCTTGCTCTGGCTCCACACTATGGGCTAGGTACAATAAAAATCAAGATGCTGGGAGATACCTACACAGTTTTGGAGGGTGCCCAGTCATAAAGAACTTGATGCAAGATGAAGATTTCATTTTGTATGCTTAAAAGTGAGTTCTTCAAGACTTGTGTGTGTAAATACAAAGAAACCTATACAAGAAAGCACCTCAATTAAAACCCTTCTTTTAACCGTTGGTCTCAAATAGAGGAAGACTGATTTCATTCCATTTCTCTGGAAAGGCCATTTCTACTAACAGAACTTCAAATATTGCTCACTTATTAGCTGTTTCTTTGTAGTTAGATATATATTAAAAGAAAGATATATATATATATATAATTATTATATATAAATATGTATGTTTCCACTCTTTTGTAATTTACACAGACAACAAAGCCATAAGCCATGGAACTAGTACAACCTCTAGCAGTAAAATGCCTACATTTTGTTATGCAGTTAATTTACAACTTTAGTTCCTTTTTCTCAAGAAATACAGATTCCTTTAAAAGTAGTTACTTAGCATTAACCTCTAGTATTTTTCTTCCTCTCTGAGTCAGCCTTTGAATCACACTCATTTTCCTAAATAAGGATCGATCTACGAGGGCTCTCATAATCACAATACATTTTTTCTTACTGTCATGGCTTTCCTTCTGGTCTCCAAGAGGGAACAAGAGAGATAAAGTAAACATTTTTTTTCCTAGATTTTTTCAACTTAATATACCTTCTATTATAGTAGCACAACAGGAGGACAAGATGAAGATTTCGGTTTGAAATGAAAGTAGAACAGTAGTCTGCCTGAAAGAGATGGCACATGCACAATTTCTCTGCTAGTATAATGACTGATAGACACGATCAGAACAGAATTCACTAGGCAGACTGCTCTTAACACTGTCTGTAAATAATAATCCTGCTCCCAGTGCTCTAGAGTAAGAGTGATTGTCCTTCTGTCTGCCTTTGATAGCAGACAGATAGCTGGGAAGCTTGTAATTGTCTCCTAGCTTGTTAAGTGCCTAACAAGTCTGAGATTCAGATTTAAGTCAAAGGAAGAAGATACCTTTGAAGTGATTTTGAATAGTGAGATACCTGCCTGCAATTGGAGTGTCTTGCCTCATCCTTTGTGAGTACAGAGACAAAAAGGAGAGGTTTTGCTGAAAAAACCTATAGGGGCTTCAGTAAAACAATTGTGGTGTAGAGAGGGGCACCAACATCTTCCATAAAAAGATTTTCCCAACACAGGCATGCAGACAGGAGCTAGAAGGGCTGTGTCATGAGCTGCTTATTTGAGCATATCAATGGGCTCCTGGATGGGAGTGCACAGTTTTCTCAGGAGTTTGCTGACTGACATCCAGAGGTCAGTTCTGGAGCCCAGGATAGCAAAGGCAACCTTGTGATTGTGTACCCAGTTAGTTATGGGAGATGATGTACACTTCATTTGTAAACAGCATAAACAGCTATTCTCTCTCAGTTTTGTGGAGTGAAATATGTGTCTGATGGCTGTTTGGTAGGAAAAGCATTTGTGTCTGCAACTGGGTCTGTTCTGTTGCCCTGATGAAGACAGATTATGTCATTGGCAATTTGTCTATAAGAAGGGCTGTTACAGCAATTAGCTTCTAACTTGCATTTCACATTTTCTACTCATTAGCTTTGATAAATGAAGAGTGCTTAGGATCAGAAGTGCCTCCTGAAATGGAAGGGCTTAACCATGACACCTGTATATGCAGACACAGATTGAAATCACTGATACAGTGTTTGCTTCACATCACCACAGTTCCACCACCTGCTAAATTGCTTCACTCCAGTCCCATGTCAGGTCACGTTCCAGTGATCACGACATTCGTGACCTACCTGTGAGCTTAGACAAGTGGAGGAAATTCACAGTCCTCCTCCTCCTCTGCCTTGCTTGCTTTCCTTTGCGTGACAAGATGAAATGTGTGCTACTGGCCTGGAATAAAAGAGAAAGCCTCTTGCAACTTCCATGACATGATGAGGATGGCATGGTGCATGGAAACAACTTTCAGAGTTGGTCAGAGGTCTAGGAGCCTTAAAAAACATTGCTCAGCTTATGCTTAAAACATCTACCAAAATGAAAAACAGTCATAACACCCAAACACATCCATCACCACTCCAAATCTTTCTCTGATTAAACTGCTTGGAATTCTACTTGGCAACGATAAAGAACGGCATTTGAGAAAGGTCAGAAGAAACATTTTCAAGTTCAGTCTTCTGGAATAGACACATATTTAGATTGCTCAGTCACAGCATGTTGATCACTGCTGTGACTTCAGAGCTCTGCTTTTCTGGTGAGGAGGATGACCGTACGAAGGAGGCTCAAACCTGTCTTCCCTTTGCCCTGCTCTTATGGTATGGCCATGAAGCAAAATTCCTTCACGGTAGGGTTGGTGTATCCTGTGGGCTGCTCCAACAGTGATCCACTGCCAATGGTTCCCCCTGGATCCCCTGACTCTGTGAAGGATGGGACTGCTGGGGTGACAGCTGGGTGCAGAACAGCTTGGTGATGTTGGCAGTGGCTGGCCCTACTTGCTCTGCTGGGACTGAGTTAGCTGGCACGCCCTGTGCCAGGGCGGTGGCTGTGGCTGTGCCATGGCTCACTGGACAGCCAGCTGATTTAGAGCTCCACTTTTTCTGCCTATGGCTGAAGAACCTCTGTAGACTTAAGGGTGCTCTTCCTGTTTTTTAAAAGACAATGAAAATAAGAAACCCAACTCAACCTGTTTGTTCTTCACATGGCGTAAACTCATTTTCAATAGTTCAGCTCTATCCAGTTTGTTGAAACTCTACCTTTGATGTACAAAGAATAAATCCCACCCTCCTAGCAGATGCCTGAGCACTAAGGCTTCTGTATGTCAGAAGCTGTTCTGCAGAAAGAGAAATGCACTTGAGCTACTGCAGTTATTACTTGGCTACCACAGTAACTGGTTGCAGACAAATCTGTGGAAAATTCACTGTTTTGTATTTGCTCTTTTTAGTGTTAATACTGCACTGGAGACAGAGAACGGAGAATGGAGCAGCTGAGCTGCAGGACTACAACCTGAGATAACTCACACAGTGCTTTGAGTCCCCTTCCTCATCACTAATAGAATTCTTGCTAAATTCAATTACTCCCACCCAAAGCTGAATTAAATTCCCCCTGTCACAGTACATCTTTTGCTCTATCTGTATACAAACTAAACGGAAGTTATTTTACCAAGCAAAATACTTCCCTGCCTCCAGAGCTTCCCAATTGTCCATAGCTAGGTACTCAAGTACACATGTCAAGCCACTAGGCTAACATTTTCAAATACAATGCCTCTGGGTTGTGAATTAGATATCTGTTGTCATTGGCCATCTAGGTATTAAATGCCAAAGGGTGTGTCTGTCCTTTAAAAAAGTTTAAACTCCTCTGTGAAATAAAGGGAACAAAGTCTGTTGTATGCTGTGAGTGATTTGGTCTCAGTCTCCTTATCTTCCACCAAGCAGAAAACTGCCTCATTGATGTGGACAGTTTTATGTGAAGAACATTCTGTAGAAATCTGAGTCCAAGTTAAAACACTGACTTTAATCGGTGAAGGACAGATACTGGGTAGCAAAGAAGTAGGATCTTCTTAGATAAGTTTCCATGTTTGAACTGTAGGACAGGGCTCAAAAAGCCAAAACAATGTGCTACTTTGTACACATGGCTGCTTTGCACATGCAGCTCTATTTGTCCACCAGAGCTATCGTGACAGCAAATCCACAGTTATACAATTCTTGGCAGGAAAGCTTAATGTATGCAAGGGAACAGCATGGAGAAGCAATCTTACTCCTTGCAACATACTTGGACTGGCAAGTTCTGATGCACATAATTCTCCTCACCTGCACAGAGCAAAGAACAAATGGAATTATACCTTACTGGATCAAATGTTATCTTCTTACTCCTTTACATCTTCTTTGTTGGTAATAAATGAAAGGATCATGTCTTTTAAAATGACCAAATGTACTCATATTGAAGAGAAATCAAAGTAATTGTTTAGGCTTTGGTTACCCTTTGCTGGAAGCTATAGATGACTTTGTGGGACATATCTGAGAGCAAGGAGATGTCTTATGTTTATAATCACCGAGGAGTGGTGAGCACAGACAGTTTAAAGTAATCTCATAGCTTTATTTTTTTAACTAAGTACTTCAATATGAAAACAAAGATGAAAAATTTGTCTCCTTCCCTTATAATATCTACCTCATTAAGATATTTTCTCCTGTTCAGTGCAGGTACGGTTCGACCTTGAGATATTTTCTGTAAGAGACATGGGAGCTTTGGACTGGAGAAAATGGAAAAATACTCATGATTAGCCTCTTCTCTGAAAATGTTTGTATATCAAGGCTTAAAATGCTTAATGGTATTCTTTAAAAATCCTTTACATCCACTCTTATAGATAGGAACTGGAATAAATGCATTTTACCAGCAATAGCACTAGAATAAGGCAAGCTAGGACACTGTAAGTTTAAGTATATGAGAAAATTAACTGTACATATGTTTGTTGTTGCACAAGTCAAGGAATTCTGACAAATGGAACATAGTCAGTCCAGCGAGAAATCCCAAGGCAAGCCAGGAATGTGTTGTCAGGCAGCAATGACTTCAGCCCACAGCCCTTGCCAGCCTCCCTTGGTCAGGTCCACCGCTCCAGATCACTGCTCTGCAAAGGGTCACCACTCCCTTCCCATTAAATCACTGCACAAAGGACCAAATCTAAAAGTGGCTGGCTGGGGTTTTTCCATTTTGCAAGAATGTATTATGACTACCAGACATCTAATAAGCAGTGAAGTTGTTTATATGAGCAAAATATTCAGCCTCTTAGATAGATTCCCTTCTTCTTGCCTTTCTCAAGTGAAGTGGTACCACAAGTGAAGTAGTACTCACTTCAATTTTGCTTGTTTTCTTCAGAGCTTGTTAAAACTATGAGGGTTTGCATTTTGACAGCCAATTTATCCCCACGACAGTGTGGCTTGTTACCTCATGCTTTTTATCTACATTCACTTTCACAACTGTTTAACCAAGCAGCTTCTGAGGCCATATAGTATCTAATTTCCTTAGAAAAGAATCTGTCATTGTGGGGGTCAAGTGGATGAGGAAGTTTGTGGCAATCTAAAGGTTTTTGCTTGCTTGCTTGTTCATTTCATGAGTAGTAGAAAATGTTTTTCATTGAATGACTGATTTACTTTCAGTAAAGTAAGTTTAAAATGTTAGAAAATACTGTGTGGGAAGTGGACTTTAATCTTCCCAAAAGGGACACTGGCCTTCAATTTTCACATATTACTTCAAATGTACCTAAAAATCATCAATGGTTAAATAGAGCTGCTTCCAATAATATTTTGATGTCTTACAAAGGTCAGACTAAAGGTTAGTTTAACTATTTTAAGTTTCATAACCTTCAAAGGACAGCAACAGCTGAAATAACTCAGTAATTTTACGTTAGCAATCAATATAATGGCTGGAAAAGCATGAGAAGGGAATTTTGAGAACTCACTGTAAAATCCATGTAGGATGTTTTTTACCAAGAGAGATGTATTTTTACTTCAGGGTAGATTACATACTTTTCTGTAGTTTTGGAAAAAAATCAGTAAAGACAAAGTACTTCAATTTTGCCATGAGGCAAACTCAGAAAAAATTGATTCTGTCCTCATTGACAGTTACTGATTCATCTGAGTACACTTAGAGCTTCCTTCTGGTTTTATGCTGGAATAGCTCACAGAAATTAGTATTAATGCTTGTTGGCGTTCATCTAGGTAACAAATGTGAAAACTAAATTATTTCATTTATTTTTGTACTCAGTGGGAGCTAAAATCACAGAAACTCTGTTAGAAGGGTTTTTTTCGTTCTTTGTTTCTACTAAGCAGCATCTTGTCATATAAATGCTGTCATAATTTTGAGGTGAACATGTTCAAGCCTGAATTCTTGACAAAGGTAGGAATTTCAAGTCTGCACTTAAAAGAAGGGAGGGTAAAAAAAATGTATTGTTGACTGAAAGATGATCTTACAGCTGCAGCTGCAGTTTTGGAGTTGGAAACCTTGTGGTCCCTCATGTTTCTTCTGTAATTGTCCTCAGAGATGTTTCACCTGTTTGATTCTGCCCTCCACTAACCCTGACTGCTGCCTTACTCTGCAGATAGCTCCATTCTGAATCTCAGTCGTTTTCTCACAGCTCTACCACTTAAAGTCTCAGCCTTTTAAGAATGAGGATATCATATTTATTTGTGTCTGATATTACAGTGGCAAATGCCATGAACACAGACATGATTTTTTGTAGGAATTAAATATGGAGTTTTGAGTGCACAATTTAGTTTGATCAACAGCCTAGAAAAATATCAGAAAAAACATTAAGAATAGAACATTTAAAAATATGGGAAAATATAAGTTATTAAAAATAATACTTAGTGCGAATACAAACTTCTGAGTATGTTGAAATGGAATATAGCACGACCCATGTTTTAGTCTTTCCATGTCTTCCAAAAGTAGTTTTGAACACATGTTTGAAAAGTCACATTAAAATACATTAGCATGTTTGAAAAAAGAATGTGACATAATATTTTTTTACAATTCTAGCATTTGCTTGAATTCCAAAATTAAAACTTGAACAAGCTTAAATAATTAATCAATTAGCAGATAAGTAAGACCTAATTTTCTTTCTCTTAGGATTACGCATCTTTATTTACCATTTATTTTAAACCATTGAGTAACAAAAAAAAAAAAAAATCATCCCCTTATTAAAGAGATTAAATATTTCCTGAATCAGCATTATTTGTTTTTCTGATTTCAGTTTATTTGAATCAGTATTTGGGGGAATTACTTTTCTAATTATTTTTTCAAATTTTATCCATCTCTAGTTTGGATATACCAGTCTTTGTTATCATGTATATCAGCCTAGGCAGTTAATTAGTCCTGGAAGTTTGCCATTATTAAAAATTAATTTAGTACTGATTCACCCATATTTTTTTTCAAATATATGTTTGAAATATGTACTACTTTCTTTAGTCATTGACTAGAGCAATTAATGGCATGCATGAGGTTTTCCCTTCATAAAAATCATTAAAAATCCACTCTTTAAATGGAAATAGAGCTCCATAGACCTTGTTCTGTTGTGACACAATTACAGTGGTTTTCCTGTTCCAGCTCCTCGGGAATGAATATCCATTAAAGAGTCATTAAAAGCGCACAATCGACTCCTCAGTGGGAGTAAGAACCCACTCCCCAAGGCACAGAGCACTCTGGGGGACAGCTGAATGCAGATTCTTTCTTGCTCTCTATGACTATTGATCTTCCATTCCTTCCTGCTTGCTGATGTGGCTCCAGTTCACTGACACCAGCCCCAGTGAGAGACAGGTAAACCCAGGCACAGACTGGATTTTGCTGCTTCCAGCTAGATCTGCATTACTAGATTAAATGGATGAAGATCTTCCCGGATGCTGAAGTCAGCTGGCTCACAGAATAGCCCACATCTATGGCAGGAATTTTTTCACCTCACAGCTGGGAGATTGCACGCATGGTGCCTGAGGGGAAAGGTCCCTACAAACCTCCAACTCCCAAACCGTGCTCAGAAATTGCTTGAGACAAAGTTGGTTGAAGTGGACATATCTAACACTGTGGGCCATCCTCAGAGTTTATGAGTCCAGATAAACCTATCCCACTGACCAGAAATGTTCCCATGCACTGTTTCATTTGCCAGTGAAAACCCTGGAAATGAGGGTGAAAGCAAGCAAACGCCAATGTGCTGAGGTGTCCTGCAGAGGCAAGATGACTTTTGGGCAGGAATGGTTACAAAAACTCCTGCCATTAGCCACTTCCAAATAAAAATGGACTTTAGGAGATTTTTTGAGTACAAATTTCTTTCTTGGAGGCAAGTACCTAAATGCAACCCTGGAAGTCCTTGGCTTCACTGCTCTTCCAAGAAAGTTTCACAGTGACAGTAGTGCAAAGCACTTCAGAATACCTGAAGAGATAAAGATAGGGCCATGGTGCATTGCTAATGCTGGCTTTAGGCACTGCTGTGGGGTTTGTTTCAGTGGGAGCACTCAGCCAAATGCAGCATAGATGGTGTGTCAGAGAAGAACTCCCTGCAGGAACACTATTGAACACTAAACTACCCCAAAGCTTTTCCCTTTTTGTAGAGCCCTTCTCTTACCTTCTGAGAAGAGGCTGTATCCCTCATCTCAATGAGAGGCTAGTACATGTCCCTGAGGCAGCCATGATATAACAAGGCATTCTAATATGGGAATTTTCCTGGTCAGTCTGTGAGATAGGCCTTTGTAACATCTGATGAATCCAGGTGGAGAAATTCTGAATCATGGAGCTGCTGTTAGTGAAACACTGTTTACTTACATTTTTCTAGTATTCAGCTGGGGTGGTAGTGCAGGCTTTAGAAACCTGACTTTTTCAGTGAATGGATAAAATCTTGGAAGGTGCAACTCTGAGTTTCTTCAGCTGTTTCCTCATGACTAAGAGCCTGTTGTATTCCAAAGACAGTTTTTAGTTGACTGTCCTACAGATAGACTTAAGCGATGTCTTTAGATTACCATTTTCAGCTTTCTCTTTGTTTCTCCTTTTTCCCTAGTTTCTGTATGAGTAGTTCAGGCTGAAATTTCAATATAGTAAATGTAATGTTTTATTTTTAGATAAAATCAGATACAGAAAGAAAGAAATGGTTAAAAACTTTCTCTGAAAGTGAAGTTAGATGGAATACATATGCAGTGTTTATTTGTATAAAGAACAATGTGAGAGAAAAAAGGAAACAAAAATTTTTTTGCAAACAATTTCTTTGCTAAATCTCTTTGTATGTTTGTAAGTATTTGTTCCGGTTTTTCCGCTCTCTTTGCCTTTCCAAAATGGAATGACGGTTTATATGGAAACAAGATGGCAAAGGTAAAAAGCCTTTTAACCTTTATTCTGCATCAGTTTACAATGCAGGGGTATCTGATCACAGCTGTTTTCTGGGTTCCTATAGTAGATGACACAAAAATGTTGACAGAAACTGGTACTGCTATTGCAGCTCAGTTTTGCATATCATCTCTTTGTATCCCAGTTTGTTCCTATAGGCTGAAGTACTGGGGGTTTTCTCAACAGAAGGTTGAGAAAGTTTTGCCTGCTGATTTTATGGGCAAGATTTACAGTGGAGCAGTGAGTATTGGTGATTTCCAATGTTTGTGAGTGTTCATGATGTAAAAGTCCCAGCTGCACCACAGCTCTGGATCCTATCTCAAGTTTTAAGAAAATCTGAGACCCTGGAAATGAACAACACTGACTTTTGTCCTATTAAAAATCCAAAATGTTTCTTCCCTCATGACACAGTGCATGAGAGAATCTCATAGCCAGGGTCAAGTTTTCTTTGAAGACTGAGATACCAGCTTTTTGTATCCCGTGGACATGACAGGTTTCTGACTGATGTTTGGTTCAGACATATACACAAAGTGCCTGAGGCACCCGCTGAGCCTAAACAAAGAAGCCTGGGAAAGGTCTCACTATATCTATTGTCTTACACTGACATCAGCCTTTCCATTACAAAGGCCTTCAAGACCTAAAGTAATCAATAATGATGAATGTGGCTTTTCCCTGTGTGCATCTGAGACAGATGGAGAGTCACTGTGGTCAACAATAGCCTGCAGACAAGGGCCTTGACACGGTTGTTTAAAAACATCCTAAAAACCATACATTAAAAAAGGTACAAAGTTTTGTGATTTTTTTTTTACATATTTGCCTGATTAATTAGATTCCTTCAGCAAGCAGTAACTGCTTGCATGAGGATCAGTGCTGTTGCTGAGATGCATCCATCTCTCAGAGAAATGACAGACAGTTTTTCCGCTTGATTTTCTCTCTCTGCATCTCCATTCCTTTCCAAACTCTCATTTCTCAAGCTTTCTTTACCCCTTTCTCCATCTCTCTCTTCTCTTGCTTAGGCTGGTTCACAACATGCCTGTTACAGAAGCATTGTGTAGTGAAAATACACACATCAATTAGTTAACCTTGAGAAGAAGATTATAGACTGTGCTGCATTTTTAACCTCCTTACATGTAACTGTGTTCACCTAGGACTGGATGGAGGAAGCCATCCCAGTGGCCTGTCCTCAGAGAGGCTGCAGGTACCACCATGATGAGCATGGACTCAGAAAGCAGTCTCTTGCCAAGGGGCCAGGAGGCTGGCTTCACGTTGAGAGCAGATGCTGTGTGTACCTTATCCAATCCCTGCCTGCTCACATTTGTTCCACCCACAGCACATCTCCCCTTCGGCAGAGGCACATCCCAGTCTTCTGACAAATGCAAACAAAAGGAAAATCGAAGCAGACTGCAAATGATCAGAACTTCATTATTCTCCCAGTACTGCTTTTGTTTTTCAGTTGCCTTAGTGTTCTTTTGTGATCCCAGTAGAGGTGCAGATGGGTAGTTTGGATGGATGATAAGTCCTTAGCAAAACTGATAAAAGAATTTTCAGTAGCACTCACCTAAGAAAATTATTTTAGTAAAGCTAGGAGCAAACAGAAATACAAATGTGAATCTCTAAAGTTGAATTTGGCCCTCATTTCCAATGGGATGAGAAAGAATCTTTCCTGATTAATTGTTAATAATCTACAGCCCAATGTAAGCGTATTAGCGTTTTTTTAAATTTTTATTACAACATATTAGTAAATAATCAGAAACTGGCCTTAAAATGTTTTACATAGAATTCAAAAGACTGTGGAGGGTACATTGGGGTACATTGGGAACTATTACATGAAGGACACAAGATATCTTAATGTTTTAATTAGCATAATGATCTTAAGGTGGCTAGCTTTGCTCCTGAGCCTGTGATCCCCACCCCATCCATAGGCAATTCTGGGCTATGTGAACTGCTCCACTGATCACCTAAAAGGATATATAGCAATGCTGTCCTGCTTTGCTTTTTTTGGTCAAACACTCCTGCTCTCAGTCTTCTGCAATACCTCTTAATTGAATCACTGACCATTGTAACTGTCTCTGTGCACTGGAAGGGAAAAACCCTATTGGAGACAAAGTTTGTGACATCCAGTGAAGACTTCCTGATTCCCAGATTCTAATTTACATGCCCTCCATCCATGAGTGTGTTTCCAACCTTTTTCCTCCCTTCTTTTTACAGTATTACAGCTCCAGAAGAGCCCACGTGGTCTGTTCATTTCAAGACCCATTTTTCCCACACCAGTGGAAAGGAAAGAGGAGGGATGGCACTTTTAATAATTTATTCCAGCCTTCCCACATAGGGAAGGCGGGGAAATTGAAGGCTTCTGAAATTAGTGGGGCTGCACTGTTGCAGATGAAGGCACCATTTAGCTTAGGATCATGCTAATTCCTCCCTGTGGACAGCCTTTGAAAGAAAACAAAAAATCACACTCAAAGACAGATTGCTTCCTTTACATTAATAACAAAAGTGTTTATTCTAGTAAAAAGTTGGAAAGGAGCAATTAGAGACTTCAGGGAATATGCTAAGTGAAAATGTGGTTTTTTTTATCCTGGATTACAGATAATTTACTAAATTGCTGTATTTTACTTTTTGTGGTCACCAGTGGCACAGTGACCCAGTTGTGGTAATGCTCCTCTGCCATGCTCTGGAAAATCCAATAACCCCTGTGGCTGCCCCAGGGAGCTGTTTGTAGCTGCTCACCCCACCACAGAAATGTCCTGTGTGCCCTGTACAGGGAACTTCCATGGGAAGTCCCCTGCTGCTTGCAGCTGCTGGCTACGAGGACAGCAAGCATGGGGTGTCTCACTGTGAGAAGGGAAAGGGATGGCAAGAGGAAAGTCATCCTAAAATTAATTTTTGTGGCTTATTAGTAGTAATTCTATATTTACAATGTGTCTAAAAAACCTTCATCCAAATCTGTTTGGCAAGCTGGTTAGCAGCTGTAGCCCAAAAAATGTTATGTATCTAATTACTACTGATCAGAAAAGATGAAGGATAGAATAAGATGGACAAATTAAAATGAGCCAGTGCAAACTTAACTTTTAAAATAGCTCTTTGTTCATTATTTTATGGTTTGTCCTAAAGCTGTGCCTAGTTCCCATGCAGAGATATATGTTGGGATCGTCCCCTTCCACCCTTCATGCACCAAGCTAAGAGCTGAGCCCTTGCATCTGAGGGATGCCCAGCCACTGAAGTGGGGGTCAGGTGGTCCTGACAGCTTTCAGCAACCTCAGAGCCTCTTGCTTGAGGGTTGGTTTGCTGGAGTGTGAGACACTGTGAGTGTACTGTAGCTTTGCCATTTGTGTGTGTGTGTACTTTAGGGCACACATTGGGACTCTTGGGGATGGTCCTGTGCAGGGTCAGGAGCTGGACTTGATGAACCTTGTGGTTCCTTCCTGACTCAGCATAGTCTGTGATTCTGTCATCTGTCTATCTAGCTCAAACCAGCTGGTGCTCTGAAGTCACTGATATCTTTCCTTCAAGGAGGTTTGACAAGGTTTCTTAACAAAAATGTAAAAACCACTGAGAAACTGCGTCTTGCCTGATTTCAGTCTGGTATGGCCTCTAGTATAGCCCCAGCTGTTCTTATTGTTGTCCACTGTATTTAAACAAAATTTTAAATAAAAACAACCCCCCAAAAAACCAAACCTGTTCTAATCTCTACTATCATTTAAAGTTTCCTCTCATCCTTTAAAGACATGTGCTTGGTTATAAAACAGTTTACAAAGATGAACCCTAAGAAACCCTAGTGATAATCAGGTAGAATAACCCATCCTCCTTACATACTTTCCCCTTTTTTTCCTGACCTCTATCCAAATTTTTAAAATCATATGTTTTGAAGGGTTGCAGAATTGTATGTACTGGAGTAGCTGATTTTGCATAAAGCATCAGGTTGAATTCCATCATCATAGCCTGCCAGTCAGTCTCCCTTACTTCCCACAGTCTGAGATCCATAGCTCAGTTTTCTGCAGCATGGATGGAGAAGGAGGAAATAATTTATATGAAAAGTTAATTGGTCTCTCTTGCAGATCACTGGTTTCATGCTTCTAATAAGACATCTATCATCAACCAGTTGTAAGTTTCCATCTTCAGATACTTTTAACGCAATGTGTATTTCCTTTCCTGCCATAAGTACTGCAGTGATCTTCTTTTGAGATGGCTACAGCCTGGGCATTATTAGCAAGTTCCACACCTTAAAGGAAAATCTGTAGGTTTTTGACCAAGCAGAGATGAGAAAGTGCTGGTGTGACTAAAAGTGACACTAAAAGCATCTGTTGCTATAAAAAGCAATAAAAGTCTGTAAACCATGAACAGAGAGCAGATGCACGATCTTGACAGCTCTGAGCTCTTTTCCAAGCCTGTCAGCAGCACCTCTGTATTGTGTGAGCTGAACTTTGAATTTCTCAGGCTCCCATAAGCAAATCCTGCTGAGTCACAGGAACTAGAAACACATGAATTTTCCACCTCGTGATTCATGCTGAACATGGTGACTGGCCATACCAAGTGTTATTTCTACAAGAGATGGGCATCCTGTGAGGGGTTTCTTGATGGACTTCTCTCAGTGATTGCATTAATGTGGTGTGTTTTGTACTGTATTAGGCAGATCTAGGCTGGATGCAAAAAGGTGTGGCCACACCCTCTTCTGTGTGCTTCCCTGTGTCTAACTAACAGTCATTAAGTCCTAACCATTTCTGTGGCATGATTAAGTCCAACCATCTTAACTTAATTAAACTGCAAATGATCAATGTATTGACTGCCAGTGGTAGATGCATCAGTCCAAACTGAAGAGATGAAGCCTATTCTTCCTTAGAGATTTGGCTCCCTGAAAAATCAGTTGTGGCAAAATAAACCCTGAAATGAAACTTGATCTGACTCCAGTTCTTCCCAGCTGGCTCCTCTTTCACAAGATGCAAGGGTTACATCCCCAGTGGTGGCCTGAGCAGAGCCAGGACTGTTTTTAGCAGCTGGCAGGGATTACCCACCTCCACCACAGTATCACCTTCTCTCTCCCACCAGCACAGAGTGGCTGCAGGGAGGCAGCAGCTGGGAATGGTCTCAAGGCTCTGCTAACTCCCCTGCAGATTGTGATAGTAGGGTGTTCTGAAGGCTTGCCAGTAACTGTTCTAATAAATTAACAGTACACACGATTAAAGTTCGAGCACTAGGAACATACCTTGACACTGTAATAGATATACTGCAGTAGCTATAGCCAAGCAGCCTAAATTCTGGACAAAAAGCTCTGTATTTTCAGCCTACAGTAACTGTTATCTTGTGTCTCAACACCCTCACTTTGGATTTCTGAGGCACACTAGAAGCTGCCACATCAACACACCACATAATTAAGCAGGCGTTTGATCTGTGTTGGGTATTCCTTGCTGGTAACTGACTCTCCACTTAGTCTTGGTTTCCAAAAGCAGTGCTTGCAGTCCACAAGGAGTTTAAATTATACTCTTGATACTGAAATTACAGTGTTAATGCTTTAAATTACACTTCCAACTCAGACATTACCTTTACTTATTTATCAGGCTCACACCCAAGGGGCCTTCCCTTTCTGCAATTGGTCATTGAGTGAAAACACTTTCCTTCTGCCTGACCCATGCAATCTGCTGCCATGAGCAGCACGGTCTGATTGTGTATCACAGAGCCCATGTGGTGCCTTCTTGAGTTATTTTTGCTGTACTGAAACTGCCACCTCTCCTGGGCTCTCTGCACTGTGTGGTGGGAATGATGTGTTTGAAAAATTCTGCCCATTGTAAATTATCTTGTACACTCAAATGGTACATAAGTGAGGGTTAATAATAGCAAGAGCAAAATCTACTCCAAACCAGTTCTGTATCTCATTTGTAAGCTTAATGGAGCTCACTGACTCCTGCTCTTGATCTTGAGGATAGTTGAGGATACTCCAGTTCTGCTCTTGATCTTGAGGATACTTCTTACCAGGTGTTTTTTACTGGTCTGACCAAATGTGCACAGCTCACGTGCTTGTTAGGAGCTCATTGTGCTTGGTGTATGCTCAATCTCATGGTCAATAATGAACTCCAGTGGTGCTCCTTGTCTCTTGCCCTCCATCTCTTGCCCTTCTGGTGGTTACTCATGGCACAATCTCACCAGAACTTGTGGGCCACTGTGTTAACTGAGAGCTGCCAACCAAACTGCATTTACAGATATTGAAGTGGGGGAAGTCCCTGCATATATATAATTTTATTTTCTATTATATAATATATTAATTTTCTTATGCATCTATACATGGAAATATGTTTTACTAATAATTTATTACCCACAACTCCCTAGCCAAAAATATACTTTAATGTTGATAAAAAATGCTTAAATATAGTGTTATTTAAATGAGCATCATTACCAAATTTAAAGGTTTGTTTTGTTTTGTTTTATTTTTCTCTTTTATATGATTGAATTTTATTTTGCATTCATTTAAAAATTGAACTTTTGAAGTTTCTGTGGGTACAGTCATTTTATTTGATGGGGTTGCAGCAGGACTTCTCTATTGCTCTATGAAGGAAGGACAGTATTTTCTGTCCAGGAAAATAATTACTTTACCCCCTGTGACTTTCCTTTCCATCACCCAATTTTCAGATTACTCTCAAGTGTAACTTTTTTTATAATTCTTGACTTGTCCATGCAGCCTAGGAACCATTGTAACCTTCTGGGTATTTCTTTATGATTGTTAGTGTCAGAGCTGATCTTCAGCCCTGCACAACAGATTGATAATCACTTGGCAGGTAGCAGCTGTGGGGTGTTTTTTGCACATACTTTATAAACCTTGGGAGCAAAAATAGTTGTTCAGTTCAACTCTGCATTGTGCACTACTGACCCAGCCATGCTACCACATCCTTATAGTGGAAAATGCAAAAGCACAGCTGATATACCTTCTTCTGCTCCTGCATTGTAATTCTGAGGGTGAAAAACCCTCATGAGCTACACCCACCTCACCTCTTCTTGCCACAGAAGCCATTCACTGTGTTTCCTTCAGCAAGCACTGTGCTGCTGAAAAGGTAAGTGATGTCCCTCCGCTATTGTGCCATGGGACAGAGCAGGTTTGCTTAGGTAGCTTCTCCAAGCAAGAGCTTTAACACCAGAGTACTATCAAAATCAGTGTCTCTGCCACTTCAGTTGATGGTCTTGGCACCAAGACTAAGGACTGAAAAGGTCTGAAAGTCCAAATTCCAGGAAAATATTGAGTATGAAGGGTTAATTACATAGACAGGGTGTGTGTCCAGACTGGTGCTGAGGGGTCAATTTTTTTTCTTGACACTTTTCTGTCAGTTGCTGTTTTCATTTTCCCAGCTGTTCTGGGAAGACACTCTACTGTGCAGAGTACAAAAAGCCAGGCAAGGACCAGCCTGAGTCAGGAGAGAGGCTGTCAGGGCCCTACCCCCTCAGTCTGCCCCAGCTGGTGTGTTCTCCCTTCTTGTGATGCATGAGATGGTTGCTGTGCTGGGCTGCAGGGTCCCTCTCCATTTACAGCAGGATTACATTCAGCCCACATGCTTCAGTTTGGCACAGGAAATCCAGTTCTTTCCTCTCCTCTCCATGGCAGAACACACTAGTTGTGATTAGGGGTTTTTTCTGCTTAGGTTTTTTTTTTTTTTGCGCATCACCCACGGTGATGCACAAATAAAAAAAAAGGCTGTGCATTTCCAAGAAAGTGAAAAAAAAAAACAAACAAGGATGTGCATTTCCAAGAAAGTGAAGCTGACAAACAAAAATAGATGATCTGTCCTTTAGGTGAGCTCTCTCTGCAGTACAATGTGTGAGCTATTGGGGCCTTGTGGAGAAGAATAGTACAAATTGGCTGGTCAGGGACTTAATAATTCTTAGGTATGAATCATTGCTGTCAGAGTTTCTATGGGAACAGAGAAATAAGTGAATATTTAGGCTATTTTCACATTAATTATAGCAGATCATCCAGAGGTTGTGCAATGTCTAGAAGCATGCAAAGAAACAAATAACTGTATTATTTAGATATCTCTAGTTACTGTTACTGGGTTTTTTTGAAAAGTATGTTTTATACAACTTAGTCACAAAACATTTAAAATCAACAGAAGACAAACAGGACATTTGGCTGTAAGCTCAGAACAATGAACTCATGAGGTTTATTTTTATGTGCAAGTTCAGCCTGGATGCGTGCCACGTAACAGAAAAATCCAGTTACCACTTAATGCCTTTTTTTCCTCCCTTGAAGTGATGAGGGCATCTGGATCCCATTTTAAATTGCAAACTAGGCTTTTTAGCTTTTTAAAACAATTTGCATAGCTTGAACTAATTAGTGCTTTGGTTGATGTGTAGGCAGTAAAACAACATGACCCCAAGCATGAGAGAGGTGAATGAGAACTGCGTGAATTTTGGCATTTCCTAACTTTTGAGAGCTTGGATTGGCTACTCGAACATTGCAATATAAGCAGGGTATACACACAGCGGAAGTCACGAAGTAATACTAGAAGGAGACCCCTAGGATAATCTGTGCATGTTTCCCAGCATTGTAAATGAATGTTCACAGAGTCTAAATACATAGTGTAATGTTCTGTTCCCCTGAGCAAAGCCAACAGCCTCAGCCAGATGCATCTGTCCCTCTTGAGTTGAGCTGTTCACTGCAATCCCTGAAGCACGTGTGAGCTCCTGACACCAGAGGTCTAATTTCTGTGATCTGCACTATTTCTGCTGATATTGGGCAGATGTCCCTCAGTTCCAGCTGGCTGGACCAGCTTTGGCCAATGCCCAGCCAATTTCCTCTCAGATTTTGATGTTTTCCTCTCTACAATCACACTCAAATCTCTGCAAGTAAACCCGTGATTATGTTCAAGAATAAACAAAATATGGTGTCTTGTGGCTGAATTACCATTGATGTGGGTGCTGCAGGGAATCAGGAGCCCTAAGTCATATGAAATGATAGAAAGCAGAAGGAGCAGATAATTTCTACTAAAAACAAATCTAGTTTGTGTGAAAATGAGGAAACCTGAACCGTACCCTTCCAAACCCAAGTTTCAGATCCATATTTCTTAGAGGGATGGATTGGATTAGGTTTTGCCCAGGTTGCAGCACTTTGCAACACTATGGTGAGAATGATGAGGAGGGATTGCCTTGCTACAGTGGTACAGACCAGTGAGGCTTTTCTGCAGAGCTGTGCAGGATCTCAAGTTCCAGTGAAACATTTTTGTTTCATGATACAGCTTGTTCTGCCAAAAGCATTCTGGCATTTCAATCATGTTACCCTTCAACCTTCTGCAGCCTGCAATTCTTCACAGACAGCTTTGTTACAATTAAGGCTTTTTTTACTCCCCCAGAAGATGGCAAAATGCATTCCCTGAATCCCAGAGACTGGGGAATTACTGTTTCTTGAAGAAAATGTTGCTGGATGTTTTTAAACTTGGCAAAAACATCTTAATTTTTGGTTCACGGAAGTAGTTAAAATTATATATCCAAAAGGTTCTGAAGCATTTTTCCTTGCTGCAAATACTTTCTTGGCACCTAGAAATGATGATCCCCCTCAATGACACTGTCAGAGGATGGGGCTGGGGAGCAGCCCTGAAGTCACAGTGGGCAACCAGCTGAACACCACTGAGGTGTGCCTGGCAGCAAAGGCAGCCAGCAGCTTCTGAACTCTGTGACCAGGGCTATGGCTTAAAGGTCAAGGGAAGGGATTGTCCCCCTCTGTGTAGCACTCACACCACATCCAAATACTAAGTCCAGTTTTGGGACTTGGTACGGGAAAGACATGGACAATCTGGAGGGAGCTCAGGGAAGGGCTCCCAGGGTGGTAGGGTTGGAGCACTTGGCTCATGAGGAGGGACTGGGGAAGCTGGTCTGGGTCAGCTGGGAAGAGAGATGGCTTTGGGGTACTTAACAGTCCCCAGCACCATCAAAGGGCGATGAAGAGATGGAGTGGGACTTCTCACAATGCTATAGGATGGGAGGGCAAGAAGCAGTGGCCCCAAGTTGGAATGAGAGAGGTTCAGGCTGAGTGTAGGGAGAAACTTTCCACATGAGGAGGCCACTCAGGTCACCCTGAGTGGCTGTGCTGCCTCCATCCCTGGAGGGTTTCCAGGCCTTACTGGTCCAAGCCCTGAACAGCCTGGTCCGATGCCAGCACTCCCCTTTGGGCAGGAGGGTGAACTGGGTCTCTCCCAGCATCATTTAACCTATCATCTTCTGATCTTAACCAACTGAAAATGGGGTACCACTGCTCTAAACACACTGAACAAGTGGCAGTGCTGCCAAGCTGACAGCAGCTGCACTGAGCCTGAAATCACTCGTTGCAGATGTGATGGACAGCATCCAACCAGCAAACGGCAGGTCACGTTATTCTTCCCTTTTTGCTTTTTAAAGGTATTTGAGAAACTCTTGAGGTCTGTGCAAGTCCTCCAGATAGAAACTACCAAAGTTCATCTGTAAAAGCCATATATGGCCTTAAGCAACTGAGCTCAGGTCAATGCAATGTTACATTTTACTATATGTTATTTGAAACACATTAGGTTTGTAAATTGAGAGATACTGTAGCAGCCCTTGCCAGGGCTGAGCAATCCAAGAAATATTAAGTTTAAAGTAAATTCAGATCTGAACACTGGAGCTGTGTCCACAGTCTTGCACACCATCCAGATTTCCTTAGTCTCTATCACTGTTACTATTTGTTTTGACAGCTATGTTATTTGTGGGGTAACGGAACGTTATAAAATGAAGCAGAGCTGTTTAAACTATCAAAATTCCCTTATTGTGTGTACTTTCATCTTAGGTTTCACTATTTTTTGGATGATACAGCATGTACAGTTATGTACTGTAGACATGATAAATCTGTATATTAATCTTTGTGACCTGTGTTTGCCCTGGCTCATGCAATCTCAGTATTTCCATGGCAAAAAAAAAAAAACCAACAAAAAACCAGGAGGCTCAGTGTAGAAAATCTAAGGCATTTACTGTGTTTATAAATCTCACTATGGGCCTGATCTTGTAATTCCTTTACTTGGTTAAATTTTCATTATTCATCTAAGGACTGCTGCTGAAGCGTAACATTACGTGAAAGGAAGGATTTGTAACATCAGGCCCCAGTGACATGTTAACATTAGCAGCAATCATCCCTGTCTTCCATCAAGTGGAGGAAATCATGGAAATGAAACAAAAAGTTCTTGTGGAAATGATTAAATCGTCTGGGTCTGCTGGGGCAAACCAGAGCATCACATGCAGGTGTGCTGGGAGCAGCCCTGTGCCCCACGGAGAGGCAAAGGGCCAGGCAGGGCTGCTGCAGCAGCCTGGGCTCAGCCCAGCTGAAAGGAGACCTGGTGCCACACCACAGGGCACCTGGGGGAGATCTGGTGGGAAAAGGGGCAGCTACAGAGATCAAAGTGAAAGCAGCAGCATTTTCAAGAACTGTTCTTCACATTAGCCCATGATGGCAGGGCATGTACTGGCTTATTATTCTTTCTCCCCTATTATTGTTACTCTTTGCTTCATTATTCCCTTTAGTTTGATACTAAACAAAGAAACAAAAGTAATCTAACAGGACACCTTCAAGGCCTGGGCACTCTGCATGCCCTCCCAGGGCAAACCCTTAACCTCCTTCCCCTCACCAGTAGCATCCTGCAGAAGAAGTCAGTGAAGGCTTTCATTGCCTCCCCATTTGGCTGCAATGGCGAATTAGGAACAGCCTGTGTGTGTGAGCAACTCTGCAGCCTGTGCCCAGCCTCAGGAGGGGATGGGGTGGCAGCTTCAGGATATCCAGGCAGGCCTGCAGGAGGGGACAGGGCACTGGCAAGAGTGGTTAGTGCTGGGCAGCTGAAGAGGTCTGCAAATCTCAACCTCGCTGCTCCCACAAAATCTGAGAACAACTCCTTGTCCTCACTTGCTCTCATGGGAGTTAAAGCAAGTCTCAAGTCTGGCTTAACATATTTTCCTAGCCAAAACCATAAGAAAACGCCCAGGTTTATTAGGAACAATTATCTGCACCTTAGCTGTTGTTTATCTGAAACAGGATGCAGTAAATCAGATTAATCTGAGAAAAGAGGAGGAGTGATCGTGTTCTCTGCTGTTGTTTGTTTAGTTTAGATGAGTTGCTAGATGCCTTCAAGTTTCAATTTTTAATCTGTTGCCAAAGGCATGGGGAGATGTATACGAGAGCCCGCATGACTCACATGAACACTCTTGGCTATTTCATTTCAATTCTCCATCTTTTCTTCATTTTTGAGCTCTTGTTATCTCATTAGGAGCACCTTATGCATCCTGCCAACACTTCTACATTTTTGAAAAAATTACATTTTTGGCACATAAGAATGTCAAGAAGTCAAAGAATACACAGAACTCTCCTGATTAATGTATTTGTAGAATATATAATTTTGCAAACTGTGCTGGAGATTAAAATTTCATAAGGTAGATGTCTTTTTTTACCTCCAGTGCCATAAGGAGAAATTCTTGTGAATTTTCTTGACTAATCTGAACAAAATTAATTACTTTTTAAAGCTGCTCTCTGGGAGACCTAATTATCTTTTTATCTGTGCTGCCAACATATTCCTAGTCTGATGTTGATCCAAATGGTTTCAGAATCTGTACTGCTTTTTCCTCAAAAATCTGCTGCCTCTCTAATAGAGATTCGAAGAAGCAATGGCTCAGAGCCCCTTATTTCTAATTTTCTGAGCTGCCCTCAAATTTAAGAGCAGACTGCAGCCAAGGAGCAGCAAACTCTGTGCTAATAAGGGTTGTGGTGCCATAGGAGTGAGTCAGGGTATGGGGTGCTTAGATCTCTATGCCAAAATTGGGAATGGAATGGCCCTGCCTGCTGCAGGGGGTAGAGAAGAGGTGGTATAACAGAGGTTTAGGAGAACTGCTTTATTACCTAATTTATTGTGGCATGGATTGCCAATCCTCTTGCAGCTTAACAGCCTTCTGGGTCTGGCACAGGTTTGTGCAGCTGCTCAAGAAACTTTCAGTGCACTTAGAGTGCAGATTTACAATGAATCTTGGAGTTAGGCTGTGCTTGCATTTTCAGGGAAGCTGAAACTTGCCATTATTATAGAAGGAAGAAATAGAAAGCAGAAAAACAAAAAGAACATTAGGAGAAACAAAGGGGTTCAGCAAAGGGGTGAGAGCTGTACATTAGATAAAGACTGCCATCCACTTTAATTCTTGGGGAGGGAAGGAGCAGTAGAGGTGATGTGAGGACTGTCAGTCATCAGCAAATAGAAAATACATGCAGTATTTCTTCTTTATGCAGTATAGGAGTCATTGCAGGAGGGTTCTTATGGTTTGAGATCTTTCTTAGATCTGTGCACATTTGATAAATGCTGCAAGATCAAGTGGTGAAGTGCCTTACTTCTTTGTCCAGACCTCAGAGTCCCCATTGGGCGCTGCAGGAGCCTACATACAAAGAGATGTCTGGAGAAGATTCAGGTTATGTTTCCTCTGAAATGAATCTGCTTTACACGTATCAGGGACATTCTGCAGACTGGACTGATGCATGGTAAGTTGGGTAAGGGAGGGAATTTACTTGGAATCACCTTACTGCTCTGCACCACAAGAGCCTTGAGGGCACAGCCTTTGTGCTGTGGAGTGACAGCCCATGTGAGTTAGGAGGTCAAAATCTGAAGCACTGAATTAAGCTGTTGCTTAAAATGAAGTTCATCACCATCTGTTTGCAAATACATTTTTTTTTCTCTCAAAGAAACTTAAAATCAATTAAAAATAATTTGCTGATATTAGTATTTACTTAAGCAGCTCTTAAATCAAAGCAATTCAGGATGCATCAGATTTGGAGATGGCTTACACATCTTTCAGAACTTCATGCATGGTATGATCTTCAAACCACCACAATGTTATCTGACAATGATATTTTCTTTCATTTTGTCATGTAGTGCAGGGCTGTGCCAGCCATCTCATTCAGCAAGCAATAAAGAGCCCTGCAAACCTTTATTCACTGGCTTTCAGATGTTAGTTACTGACTTCTTCTGACAGACAGTGAGGTGCCACAAGCACAGTGATGGCTCACACCTCGAGTAGCAGGGGGGTCTGGTGCCAGCAGGCACATTGTGAGTGACCTGGGTTTCTGAGCTCCTCTTCTAAGCCTGCAACTGAGTGGGTGATAGCAGAGAAAAGGAACAAGGCTGGTGCTATAATCTTGCATTTAATTAGTGTAGAAGTATAGCTCACTTGAGATGCTCAGAAATACTGAATTCCATGCCTTTCCAGGAGGGATGCTTTCCATCTTGTAGGAAAAAAAAAATAAAATAGAAAGATAGCTTTATCTTTTCCTTGCACTAGCATGCAAAGAAATTGTTTTGAAAAAGAAATCTAATTAAAAACTGTTAACACAATCTTCACAGCTGAATCACGTTCCTCATGCTTGTCCTGTTGTGTCAAACAATAAACATCTGACTCACTACAGAAGCTGCTGCTCCCGGGGCCAGGCACCTGAGTGCTGGTGTTGTGCTCTTCATTATCACAACTGCTGAAACCCTTTTCACATCAGGCTCTGAGCCTTGACTTCCCTGCAGAACATTTTGATTTTTTTTCTCTCCAGTTTCCTAAAATATTTTCTCTGTCTTCTTGCTGATGAGATTCTTGGAACTGTGGAGATTGTGGAGAATTTGTAGGTGCAGTTTGTCATAACTTGAATTGCAGGTGTTTAGAAGCAAAGCTGGGGAAAGCACAGAGTTTGCCAGCAGTGCTCTTCAGATCAGAGGAAGCCTATGTTTGCCTGAAGAAGGAAATTGGAAATAAAAAGGAAAGGAATTTATTTTGAAGAATAGCACAATGGCCAGTACTCAATAGTAGTGCTACTGCAAAGACTACATAAAATATTGTGGCCAAATGTGTATCTGTATTTATATTTAATGGACAAAATGCCACCAGTCTCTCATATAAAGATATTTCAAACTCACCTGCTTACACTGGAGGTGATTTATTTTGCTAGTATGAGATTAACATACTTGTTGACTGCTAGCTCTTTTGGGATGTTGATTTGTTTTGTTTGCATTTTTTTTCACTATCAGTTTAAGATACTATAGTCATCGGAAACAGCAGTGTAGGTATTTGACAGCTAATCAGTTGGGTTGCAGTCTTACCCAAGAGCCAAATAACTCAGAAAGAGTCATTCCACTTAGATTCTGGGTCAACTATAGCTTATGTTGTTGATATTGAAATATATTCCTAGCGTGTCACATGAACTGTCACAATTTTATGTGGGGACAGAGCACAATTTTGCGCTGTTTCTGTTCAACAATCTATAGTGCAGCACTTGTTAAAATTTTAATTGCCACCTTTTTAAAATTTGACACAATAAAGCATTCACTTATAGATGATTATTGCACTATAAAACCCTTAATAGTACATAATCAATGTCTTTGTTTCTGTGGCTTTCTCATTTTCTGAGCAATAAAGACTGGGATTATTTAATTCCTTTATAAAACGGTATTTTCCTACTAATCCAGTTTCCATGGGAGTATCATATTTAGATGTAAAACAAAAGAGAGGCAATCCAAAATGGATTAGGAAACAGAAATATTCCCAGAGACCATGAAATCCCAGTCTGTCAGGGAGGGTGGACAAAGGCTCATGGTAATGAACAAATACTCATCTCCTGCACTAGAGACCTGATGTGCTGGGGAGTTAATGGGATTGAAGCAAAAGGGCAATGTGGAAAGAATTGGACTGGTTCCTGCAGCCATAGCATGTTTTTGATGTGCAGTGACATTATACTTATGGAAATAAATTATTTATGTTGGTCTGAGGGGGTCAGCAGAGAAATCCCACGGCTAGACATGAATTATCGTCCAATACTTCAAGTACCTTTTCTATTTGTTTGGGGTCTTTTTCAATTCCTGTTCTGTTTTAGCTGTGAAAGTGGTACTAAATCACAATACTAAGCTGCTCCTGGATCTGGCTGACAAATGACACATTTGCACAAGGCAAGAGAATTGCTTATTCTGCATCTACAGTGGTTTTCCATGTTTAATGGCAGGACAGGGCTCTCTGTTTTCCATGAATAACAGCATGGTTATGATTACATTTTTGCTTAGGTACTGCTGCAGCCTGAGCTGGTCCTTTAAAGGATTTAGGTTAAGCATTCCCCATGTAGTCTCTTTAGTCTCAACAGCCTGGTCTAGGGAATAAGAGTTTAGGAATCAATATCCATTTGTATATATGTTGTAACTGGTGTAAACGTGTTTGGATTTGAGTCATGGTTTGTTTGTCATTGTATGAATTTTTTTATCCAAGTTATGTTTTTCAATATGTGCTTAGCATTTGCCTAAACTAAAAGCAAAAAGCCAGTGCCCATAATGACTGTCAAAAGGACAGATATTTCCTAATACCTATAGAGGATGTGCATTATACATGACTGCTGACATAAAAATCTAGCTCTGTGCAAAACATGATAGAAAAACCTCTCTTTTAGCAGGCAGGAGCCCAGCCTAGAATGTTTTGTTCTTATTTGTACATCTGAAGAGCTAAATCTGTGGTTACTAGGAGTGCTTTCTGCTCAGCTCTTTCCTCCAGTACTTGTATATTCCTCAAGTGTCCTTGAATCGCCACAGGAGTCTTTCTCAAAGGCTGTTTGTTCTTCCAAGTCCACCCCAGGAGCAGATCAACCTGCAGCTACATAGATTGAGGGTTAGATTTTGATTTCATTCAGTTCCAATATTTGTCATTCACTCTACTTCAATTAATTTTTTCCCTATTTTTTATGTACAAAAGAGTTTTATGTTGTTGGATAATGTTTGGTTTAGAGCAGGATATAAGAGAACAAAAGAGCCCTCTTCAATCAGTCCTGGCCTTTAACCAGCCAGGAATGTAGTGGGAAGTAGAGACAATATTTCTGGGGTTTTCAGCCTGCTGGGATGTTCACAAAAATAATCGACTTTTATATGTCTGTTGTTGAAAATTTAGGTAATATGCACCCAATGAAATTAGGCAATGGGCTCCACTAATTCTAGATACCTTGCAGTCAGAGGTAGAAATAATTAACAATATTGATAGAGTTGAGCTTTCTGTTTAAGCCAATTTCTCCAGAGAAGTGAATGTTCTCTTGTCTTGAAGAAAATTCCTTAAATTTAAAGGCATTGACTGTTTAATTATTGGTTACTTGTCTCACTTGCAAATACTGCTGATGGCTATATTTATCTAAACTGACTCTCTGAGAAATAAGAAGTGGTTAAAATCTCTTAAATTTTTTTTCTGAAGACAAAGAAGAACTCATAAATTGCCTTGTAACATTTTTTCCACTCATGCTGAACTGCTAAACTTGATGTTTTGCAGATATTTTAATAAAAGAGGGCAGCTAGGTTCTGACTGTTGTTAACTGGAATTTCTATACAGTGGATGATATTTTGCTCTCCTTTCTGAAGACATACATTTGAGAAGTATAACTAAAATCACCTAAATGTCTTCTGTAAAAATGGAGTGAGAGTAGAATGGATGATTTTCACAGGAGTATTTCGCCCATGACAGGCAGGATAAAATTGGAAACAAAATAACTTTGGATAGCTTTATCTAATTTAGGAGAATTGGAGAGAAGGGAAGACAGAAACTGCTGACCCCATGTGCAAGAAGCAGGCCTGATTTATTTCTTTGTACTGAGTCCTACCAGTTGCACTGGAAATCAATGCATAACAGAGATTACATAATAATACAGACAATTGTAGTTTTGCATATTGAGGGACTTCTCTTTTGAATTTAACATATAGGCCAGCTATAGTGGTTTGCCAGTTTTCTATTGCTCTTTTCAGTTTGCTCACATTAGGGATGAATGTTGTAAGGTGGCCATCCTGCTTTAATTACTGATCCATCACTCTTCATTTTCAAGTTCTTTCTTAAAAATCACTTTTGAACAATTACCACTATTCCATGGTCAATTTAACCAGAGTAGTAGGTAGTTGCCTCACTGCTGAGAGCCAGTGGATAGGCTGTGAATGCTAAAAACCAGAAAAAAATAGCCTTTCTATGGAAAAGTCTGTCCTAGAGACTGTTGAAAAGAAAGGTTTCAGTAATTTCCCACCCCTTTAGGTTCTGATAATGTGAGCACTGGTGCCCAGTAGATGAGCCTTGGCCCTCAGTAAGGATGGAATAAATTATGTTCATGGCCCAGGCTAAAGCTTCCCTGTTGTCTCCATGTCTGTGCCAGGCACTGCAGCTTGCTACCAGCTGCCACTGGGCCTTGGCACATCAGTGAGAGTGGTTCTTCCACCCCTGCTCTCAGCTACCTGCATGTGTGGGCATTGGGAATATGCAGAGCACATCTGCCTTGCACCTGGCTCCTTTGGAGCACAGGTAGAGCAGACACAGCTGTTTGTGCCTATCCTCATACTCAACTTCTGCAATTTATTCTATTTACACCATTATGTTGAAGTTTGATATCCTCTGAAAAAAACCAGGATTTTGTTAAGTCTCCTCTACTTTCCCCCTCTTCTTCCCCATTCCTCTGTTCCTTTTTCCAAACAAGTAATTTCTTAAGACAGATTCAGATAGACTGGAAGCCTTAGAACAGCTTATATAAGTCCAAGTGAATGACTTCACTCCTTCATTTTCCCAAGGGAACAAACTGATAAAGGAATATGTTTCAGTGTTTTATTGCACTGGTCAGTCGCATTAACGATGTGTTTTTCCTCTGCGTAAACCTAATGGTTCCCATGGTGCTTTTTCCTGGTGTTCTTGGCAGAAATTTCCTCCCTCTGCTGCTGTCCAAGTTGTGATCATACTGAGTTGTTGTGTTCTTCTCTAGGAAAGAGCTATATCTGCATTGTGCATGTGCAGTCTGCTAAGACATAGTGGAAACTTACAGGAAGAGACAACGTAGATTTAAGACTTACTAGAACTAAAGTTTCCAAGATTAATGCAACAGTAGACCAGCATGTTGAAGCAGGACTAATTTTGTGGCTGGAACAGAGTAAAAAGAAAACATGCAGTGTGTATATTGTTCTGGTTCCAGCAGATAGTTCACAGACATAAATGCTGGGACCAAAAATAGTCAAGTCAATCTCAGTGTTACTTTATTTAGCCACTGACTGTGCTACCTTTTCTTTTACTGCGCTCTTGCACCGAAAGGCAGCGATTTTGCTTCCAGCTGTGCTGTATTTTGCTGTGTGTTTCAAGTTTCCTGGGATAAAACTCTTCAGTTGTGCAGTGCTTGCTGTAGCAATGAGTGCTGCAGCTCTTGCTGCATGGCTCTATTCATGCAGGTGCCAGCTTCTCAAGTGCTCATGTTGTACTTTGTCCACCTGCCTTTGGCCACTGAACCCATGTGCATCTAGCAGTCAGTTTTCTCAGCTTCATTCTAGCCTCACACATTCCTACTGAAAATTTGTCATGTGATAGAAAAGAAGTAAAAATTAAGTATTTCTAGCAGGGAACAAGGAAAATTATTTAAAAAACCCCAAAAAACATGCTTATGGAAGTCAGTTATTCTGAGAATTTTGCTTGCTTTTCCCTGCTACATATGGATTTGGAAAATAATTAAAGCCATCTTCATAAAGCATCTTTCTTCAACCTGGTTTCACCCAATGATGTGAGGTAGCACTGAATAACATTTGGTCACACACCTAGCCAGAAAGTCATTGACTGTTATTTTTGTCTTAAAAAAATACATACTGTGAATTGTTTAAGTGTTTGGGTGTTTGGGTTGGTTTTTTTTTTTTTTTTTTTTTTTTTTTTTACTTCTGTCCAGTTTAAAAAAAGCTAGTTATTTGTGTTTAACTGCACTTAGAAGGATGAAGCAATAATCATTGAGAAAGTAATTTTAATGGGAGTTTCTAGCCTTAGGAGACTTTCTTAGTGGTTAGTATTTGCTATATAATTAAGCATTTGGGACATACCAGGTTTCATTTGAAAAACACTTTGTACCTTCTCTAATTATTTTAAGAAGAAAACTTGCAGTTTTGAGTTCCATCCTGCTCTGTCAAGCAAGGTAAAGCCAAAGCTATGCTCTTGTCTGTTATCTGGTTTCATATTTGAAGTGATTTTTTTTTACCATTTTGAATACAAGTGCATGTTTAATAGGCTGAGGAACAGAAATCCATATGGGTCTTCAGCAATCCTATAAATACTGATATACTCTGAATAGAATGTTTGTTCCCATGTCTGGGAGACAAAGATAGAGAAAGATCATTTTATTGCTTGAGTATTTTTCTTTTTCTGGTTTCTATTTTCCTGATTGAAATCAATATTTCAGGGCTAATGGATGAGGATGTCTGCTGTTGCTGCCTAAAATGCTGACCTTGACAATCAATATATTCAGTTTGGAGCATTTGTGATGTCAATTATTATGGTGATACTTAAGAATTTACTGCCTGCAAAATGTCTGGGTTATTGGGTTAGAGTTCCCCTGCAACCTTATCTTTGCCTCTTTCTCTCTTTCCATGCTGTGCAACTGCTGGGGACTCTGAAGCCTCATGCACAACTCTACTAAGCAATTATTTCGTTGGGACTGGATGAATAACTGTGTCTGTTTTGTGCTCTAATTTGTTGATCACTTTGGAAATACACAGGAACAGCAAGCTAAAGACAGTATAGGAACTCAGTGCTTTTGCTACCAGTCCAGTTATTCATCACTGCTCCCAAAAAAACTACAAACCCTCCACAAACCAAAACCCCAGAAAAAGGGAAGAGAAGCTGAGATATTTTATCCTGGTGAAATGGCCCTAAGAATGGCTTGAGACTAAAGAGAGACTCTTTCAATACAAGTGGGCTTGTCCTAGCTAGTGATATCTCAGGTATGCCCTGAGCTCCCTGGCGTTTATGTCCTTTTTGGGGACATCTCTCTCATGGGATGGCTCCCCCTCCCATGGCCTCTGCTGATGTTTCTTGGTGCTGATGTGGATCCTGTTGGCAGCTGTGAGTCACGCTCAGCAGCTGCATTGGTGTGCTCTGAAGGAGCCCAGACAGAACAGAGATACAGACAGACTCCAGGAAAATATTTGTTAGATGATGCATTCAGGGAGAACAAATGTTGGCACAAGAGCAGCCCACATTCCTGCTTCTACCTGCTATGGCTTACCTGGGACTGGTGCAGGTGCTCCCATTTTGCACACTCCTGGAACATTCCCTTTTTGGCTTCACAATCTGTTCCCACCACAAGAAATCTTTCAGTGCCAAGGAGCACCAGGGTGCAGGCAGCCTCTTGGGCAGGAGGCCTTTTGGGAGCCAGCAGCTCCCCTTGCAGTGCTGCTGCCTTCCTCTGGTGGGAAGGAGGACAGACCTTTCTCAGAGCTGGCCTCCACCAGGAGACCTCTTCAGAGCTCCAACTCTTTCTTCTGTTGTACTTGTGATAATCCTTGGGGCCTTTGTTGGAATTTGTTTGATAATCCACAATCTGTACTTAACTTTAATGTTTTTCTTTCCTTTCTTTTTTCCTCCTATGGCTTTATTTTTCAGGTTCCATCTTTTTAGCCTGTTGCTCACTAGTGGTGTGCCTGGGTAGCTCTCTTAGTTTTGAGTCCCCTGCAATACATGAAGATGCTATTCCCCTTTGAAACAGATGTTTATGGACTTTGTTTTTTGTTTTGTATGATTGAAGAGTACAATGTCTCCAGCTCTGTATTTTTTCTTAGATTGTCAGCCCTAGGCTACGCAAATAACACAAGGAGAGAGCTTTTGGATCTCCTTCAAGCCCAAGTGGTCACATACACAATGAATCCTTTGCAATCTGGAAAGAAGAAAAAGGTGGTTTCTTATAATGACATTTCTGCAGGTTGCTCCAGGAGTCATTTTTAGCTGTTCTCTGAGCTAGGGAAGGATTCCTAGCTAATTCTTAGCTTTTTCCATGCCGATAGAGACAACCCTGCCAGTGCTGGCTGTATGAAATAGTTGTGTCAAAGGATAAGAGAAAGCATATACAACCAAAGCCTACAAAACCCTGGAGCTTATTCACCTTCTTTTCTTGACCTTCATGCTTATTTGATTTGAGGCCACCTCATCACTGTAGTGCATGTGATTTACATGGTTCATTAATTGATAACCCAAAATTATATTAAGAAACCATGAATGCACTGGTAACTAATAGGTCTGTCAAGTTCTTACTGAAGTCTTCAGGGATAACACCCAAGGGGCAGAACTTAGATTAAATCCATTCATATCAACTGCCATTACCTAGAAGGTATTACTTAACTGATGAGTGGTAATTGGTTATGAACCATTGTGACCAGATCCTTAATTTGGCCAAGAAAAAGAAGCTCTGAATTCTGCTGACCTGGAAGACCTTGATAAATACTGTCAAAGACTTGAGAGCACAGTCTTCAGCTTCACCTGATATTTTGTGTGTATCTGAGCTCCAACAGTGAGAAAGCCCTGAAAGGTAAAAAAATTTATTCAAATATTGTAGGAAGAGAAGTTTAATGTGTGCTTGTGTGGGAACATAACAGATGCTGACATCTGAGCAAAAAATGGTCTGGACAGCAACAACCAGATATAAAACTGTCACAAGGTCTGTAGGGCAGCTGGCTAACCAAGGATATCTGTGTTTTCACTAGAAGTCTTTTACTTCCTGATCACTGTTGCAGATACAATCAAAATCACAGGCAAACCCTGAATGACAGTCCCATTTCTGCAAATTGAGAGTAGTAATTGGAAACTGTTCTCCTGGAAAAGCATTTAAATCCTAGTGATCAAATAAATATTTTTACCTTTTTGAAGTGCTTTGCTTGACTAGAGAATGAATGCCCTCCCTCTCTGAATGCCTGTCATCTAAAAAGGTGATGACTACAGACTGTGGTTTTAGAGTATGTTTGTGTAATCACTGCAGTGCAAGATTTAAGGTCTACTGAGTGGACAGTCACTTTACTCTATTGAACATATATGCTAAAGATATCACTTAAAATATTGATGATGCAGCCTTTTCACTGTCTCCACATTTATGCATTTTTGAATAGTCATAGAAAAATAGAGGAGTTTGCTCATCAATGTTTTTTATTCTCTTTGCATATTTGCAGCCATTGTCATAGATGTAGTCAGTCACAGTGTTCTCTAAGGTGATCTTTTAGATCTAGTTGCTTGAAGTACTAGGAAATATGGGTGCCAAACCTGTGTTTTAGTCTAAAGACATTCTCTTGCTACAGCTGCCTTCACGGATATGAAATTTGGCCTGCCTGTGAATTTTCCCAGTTTACATTGTCTCAAATGTAACTTTACTATCAAATTAAACAACAACAAAAAGCAATCCTAAATTTTTTATTGTTACTAACATGAACAAAGGCATTCCATTTCTCAGCAATTTGAAAGATCTTCATGATTTCAAGATTTAAAATGGCTTACCCACTGCTTCCTTAAATATTTGAGCTGAGTTCCAGATCTTGGTTAGATCTTGAAAGGCATAAAGGCATGTTTTCATTAAGATTAATCTGGTCATTATGTGTTTTAGTTCCCAAACAGAGTAAGAAGTCGGTGTACCAGCACAATGTGACTGAGCCTTCATTCTTGCAGACTGTACTGTGATCAGTGGTATTTCATACAATCACAGACTCATAAAATGATGTGAATTGGAAGGGACCTTGGAGATCACCTAATTCCAATCCCCCTGCCATTGGCAGGACACCTTTAACTGAACCGGTTTGCTCAAAACTCCATCTAACCTGGCCTTGAACACTTCCAGAGATGGGGCATCCACAATTTCTCTGGGCAATCTGTTCTTGTGTCTCTCCATTCTCTCTGTAAAAAAAATCTACCTAATATCTAATCTAAGTCTACCCCCTATCAGTTTATCACTGTTGCCCCTTGTCCTGTCACTAGAGGCCTTAGTAAAAAGTCTCTCTTTATCTTTTTTATAAAAACCACTTTAGGAATTTGAAGGCTGCTATGAGGTATCCCCAGAGCCTTCTGTTCTTCAGGCTATTCTCATAGGAGAGGTGTTCCAGCCCTCTGAGAATCTTTGTGGCCCTCCTCTGGACTCATTCCAGCAGGTCCAGGTCCTTTCTGTGTCAGAGACCCCAGAACTGGAAGCCGCACTGCAGGCAGGGTGTCCCAAGAGCAGAGTAGATGTGCAGAGCCACCTCCCCTGACCTGCTGGCCACGTTGCTTTTGATGCAGCTCAGGATATTTTTGGCTTCCTGGGTTGCAACCACACATTGCTGCCTAATGTTGAGCTTTTCTTCAACTGACAACCCCATGTCCTGCTTCTCAGGGCTGCTCTAAATCCATTTCAGGAGTAAAAAAAATGGAGAAGAGATTGAAAGTGACATGAATAATTTCCAGCAATTGTACTATGAACTGAGCAGACTTAAATATTTTTGAGTCAGTAAGATAAGCTAAGTTGAAATATTTATCTCCTCTTACTTTGATTTACCACCCCTCACATTGCAGAATGAATGTCATTTGCTCTGTAAGCATAATTTTGTTTGATTGGGCAAATACATCTTAACACTGCCACAGTGATTGCTCATAAGGCATTATATTGCTTGCTTGTTTTTTGAAAGTGCCTACAGATGTGATTTAATACTCCACAAAATAAATGTTATGAACACAAAATAAATATCAATCCTTCTCTCAATGACCTAGTGATCTCAACATGTGGTGAGAGATGAAAGGCAGTGAGGCACAGAAAAGGAGAAGAGACAGATGAAGCAGTGCGTTAAGTGAGTAGGTAGCTACTGCAACTGCATGCTTCAGGCTTATCAGAGGGAAGAAGAAGAAGTGAAGAGGGCTGGCACAGTCCCCCTATTAATTCTGCCTAGAGCTACTTGTAAGCCAGTCCCATGAGAGAGGAGACACTGCAGCATCGTTTTCCTGCCTGTCAGCAGCTCAGCCATGCCTGAATCAGAACCTGCACTTCACAGATTTTGCAATAAGAAATATTGCCTCCATTGTTTCTGACCAAAGACTAGATTAGCATGGACATGAGTGAGACCATGTAGAACAAGAAAGGATTTTTCTGTAGCTAATGTTACTTTTCCATTAGTGGAAGTAGAGAACTAGGAATGTGAATGAGGTTATCTGTATTTTTAGTGTCTCATGAAGCAGTCCTCCTGAAGCAAGGGTCTAACTTCCACACTGAGTCGATGAAGGCAAACAGGTTCATCTTTGCAGGAACCCAGCCTTGCTGTAGGTTGTGAGCTCCTTGTTACAAAAGGAATGAAGAAATCCCATAGCTTTGCCACCCTTCTCTAGCTCTTGATTGGAAAAACTGATATTGTTATAGCTAACTTCTGAGGTGAAAAAGAATTTAATGGAGGCACACATGGTATGTTCAGAGATGTCCAAATCTTCTAAATGTGGTGTTTCCTGAGCAAGGACCCCCATAACTCAGGGGCCTTCTCCATTCCTTACCCATGCTTTTTACCCTTTAAATAATGAGTCTTTAATATAGGTCATATTCTCCAGCTGAGTACTAGAGAACAGAAAGTTTTGGTGACTTGGGTCTCTGCAACTTATGGGAGAAATTGTAGCTGTCAGCCACAGACTCAAAAGAGTCTGTGGCTGACAGCTACAATTTTGACACTTAAGTCTTGAAAATACTTTTTAAAATTAGTCATACCTCTCTTTCAGAGTGAACACAGGCTAATCTATGAAGATGTGAATGGTATATTTAGCTGTGTGGTGAATGTACTTAACTCTATTAAATGCTCAATGCATCCACATTTCTAAATTCTTGATTACCCAAGCAAAGATACTGGAATGATATGTTTCTAGTACAGTTAGGTCTGAGTCACCTTGATGGATGAATAAGATCCAGTCTTCCTGTTAATGGATGCTTTCCCTACCACAGCCATCGAAGAAGAGTAATGCATTACTGAGGATTTTCACTTGTAGGTACATTCTGTAATTGCACAGCTACCAAGAAAGATAATTGCTGGTTTCCAGATGTTACCACTGCGGTCAGGGCCACTTGCTGTTTAAATTTAATCCTCCTCTGACCCTTCCTTTTCATTAATTAAAAATTATGAAAGTAGTTTCTACATTTAACTGCACCAAGAAAGACAAACAAAACCTGTTTTAAAAGCCTGTTTGATTCTAAGCACTATGACAGTGTAGTGAGGGCAGTCACCTAACAAAGCCTTCTTAGTGGAAACTCACATGCTGGAGGAGAAAGCAGAACTGAGATTGCCGTACTTTTGAAATGATTCACAAATAACAAGCATAAAGAGCAGAAAAAGCATGCTTCATTGTTCCAGCAGCGTTCACCCTGACCAGAACAGACAGGTTTTCAGCTTCTCCCTCCACGGTGGGTCTCCGGAAAATGAAAGCTGAGAGGCATTCTGCAAAGTCATGCGGAGGAAGTGCTCCCGGTTCATTGTGCTCCCTCGCACCCCGAAGGTGCTCTCTGTGTGAGCGTTTGCAAGAATAGACCATATGTTAATGACTTACTCACTAACCTCAAAGCCAAATCCACATGCTATAAACCACAGCTAGTACCTTTCTTTTGTGCACTGTGCTATTGCCTGTACAAACCCCATAATTTCAGAAAATGTCAGGTGCAACTGTTCTATCAAGATGCAAACTGTGGAAAGTCAGCTCGTACATTTACCAGAAAGCCATTAGGAGAAAACGTGTATGTACTGAAATCAAGATAAAAATAATGTATAAATATATCCACAAGCCAAAAATATGATGTTCTATTATGATGAAAGATGCTTGGAAAACATTAAGAATAACAAAGCAGATTCTTTCCTACCATAAAAAGCATTGCTCAGCACAGGAGGGCTTCAGGACTGCTGGAAAATATGAGAAAGGTAAACACAGAACAATGATATCACCCAGACATTTTGAAACAGGGATTTTGTGTTTCAGACTGCATGTAATTGGGCTGCATATTGGATTTGTTTAAGTACTGTAAAGCTAACATATCTGTACAGAAGTTGAATAATCAGGTACTTTTGTATCTTCCAGTGCTTTTTAATTTTCTTTTGTCATTCCCTCATCTCTTTTTAGCATTAGCTTCGATGGTTCCCCATATACACTGCTCCTTTACCCTGCTGTTAACCATGAAAGGCATTGACAGGTCCCCTCTCTGGCTTGTTAAGCTCTTGAAGCTTGCTGCATCCTGCATGTAGCATGTTTCTGATTATGCTGGCAGCATAGACATTTGAGCTCACAGCTGCTGCAGTGCTGCCAGATCAATACACAGAGCACAGCGAGCCTTTTGTGTAGGTTCAGAAATCAAATTTCTCTTGTCTATAGGGCAATCTGTAAAGTAAAATCTCCCTACAGGCAGTTGTCCTCTTGGAGCTTCACTGAGAAATGCATTTATCAGCTTATTTAACAAGGAACTAAGACGTCCTCAAGGCTGAGTGACAAGAAGGGGCTTCCTTCCTTCAGATCAGTGCCACCTCCCCCTCTGCCTCTCCCCCACCCCAGACTCCATCGTGGGAAGGCACTGCATATGTTTCTGCTTAGACTTGTCTGCAAAAAATCAAACTCCTAAAAGACGCATCAGCTGCAGACATAAACCTGTCAGAAAACAATTATCAACTGTATCTCTTTGTGATCTTATTAAGTCACTCGGGTCTTGATAACCTTGCAGATGCCCTCTGTAGGGGAAATAATCAAGGCAGAGATAATGCAATTTATTGATAAAATGAGGAATCTGACTGGGTCAGCTTGAAGCTCACTCAGCTGTTTGTTTGCAGGGGGTGGGGGCAGACTCTTCCTAATTTCTGTGGGTTTGTTTTTGGGGCTGGGCTGGGGTAGGGTGGGGTTGTATGCCTGATAGGACTCAATTTATAGTTTTTTTCTTCCATTTGATACAGACAAGCTCATTTTTTCCCCTCTCCAACTACACTGAACATTTAGCTTTAGAGCTAATATTCAGGAATTGCCAGATCAGCAGACAAGAAAAAGAAAGGGGAGTGGGTTGCAGGGAAGGATCAGCCACAGAATGTTGTGGAGAGCAAATTAAAACCTAATCTTCTCCCAGACCTTTGTCCTGACACTTCCCTGGAAATGGTTGTGTTAAGGGTGAATCTTGCAGGACTGATAATGAGCTGTGTTGGACTTTGGATCTGCAAGGTCATGAGAACATAAATCCATACAAACTGAGACACAAAGAAAAGATAATTGTATGTGTAGGATGAAGTGACCATTTCAGCAATTTGGGCTCATCTTTATCTGTATTTTTAAACTCACTTGTAAATTATTTCCTTAGGGGTTGGATTTGGAGATTCAAATGTTTGAAATTTCACCTCATGGTAAAATTCACCCAATTACTCATTTTTCCACAGGGGAAACTGTTACTCCAGAGGAAGAGAGATTGAAGGTAGAGGAAATTGCAGAACTTTACTTCTGAGGAAATGGCTGGTCTCAGCAAAAATGTGGAAATATGGCTTACATTAACTTTTCAGCAATCCTTTTCACTTTGTTTTTGTTTTGAAGACCAGACTTAAAAAAAAACCTACTTTACAGAGTGCTTTCTAAAAAACCCTTAAAGGAAAAAACATTAGGTTGAGTGGCAGGATCTAGAAGGGCCCATGGAGAGGAGACCCATGTCCTTCACAGGTCATGTGAGGGCTGTCTCAGCTTTGCCTTGCTCCAACATGGCTGAAACAAGTGGGTGTGAATATGGCTGAAGGAGAGGTTCCCTATGAAAGAAGATGAAAACTTAAAAGTTTTTAAAATTATACTATACAAATATTTTTAATCAAGGACAACAAATTTAGTATGGCTTCAACAAGAGTTGAACTTTGAAGTATATATTCAGTAAGGTGAATCCATTTTTATCATTTCATTGCAAATATTTTTACATATTTTGTAAAAGATGTCTGATGGTTCTGCTTCCTTATGTTATAGTAAGGTGTCTTGGTTAAGATCAGTTGTCTGTCTACACTACTCTCACTACAGTCTCATGAATTAGTTCTAAAATATTATTCAAAACAGACAGAGATACTCTTCAGAGATGCTTTCTTGAATATAGTCAGATGATCACTTCCTCAGAAATCACTCCACTTCCATTGAATAATCATTAGAATTTTTTTCAAACTGGAACAATATCACCTTTCAGCTGGTTTCTACTCTGTAAAGAAGACTTGTACATACAGATATTTATACATAATAGCACAGCCTTTCTCATCACGTGTGTAAATTCAGAGCCAATCTCTGGAAGTCAAACAGAGATTTGTTGGATCCCATAAAGTGGATGATATTATATGGAAACAGATGTCTCTGTACCAAAATCGAGAATTATTTCCAAATGCAAAGACTGAAGGTCTCAACTCCCAAAGAAAATGCTCTCTGATAAATCAAACCATGCAGGAGCTTGAGCTGTTCAGTCTGTCTCCAGACTCATGGTCTGGTTTGGAGCAGGAGCCAAATGAAGACTGAGGATCATGGTCAGTTTGTAGCCACATAGAAGCAGGGTATCTCAGACTTGATGGGTTTACAGTCCACCTGCATATTAATTGCTGGTGCTGCATGGAATGGGAACCAGGAGGAGCCATTGTAAAGTATTCCACCATCTTAAAAAAAACCCCAAAATAACACATACGTTGGTCTGTACATTTCACTTAATGTGTTGGTTTCATTAATCCGCTGAGAACTGCTTTATTTTTAGATGGTTAATCTGAACAACAAGGCTAAATACCATGTAGCAGTTCAGAGAAAATGGAGTAAAAGCATTCAATTATTTAAGACAAAAAATCTAAGACCATTCTCGCTTTTTCTCCGATAAAGCTTGGATCTGATGCAGAAAATTCCCTTAACTCCTGGGTGAATACTAATATTTTGTCACAGTTTCAACAGGTCTTGCAAAATTCTATTTGTTGCTGATGAAGAATATTAGGAAATATGGGCATGAGAAAGTAACAACTTTATGAAAGCAAAGTAGAAGCATGGGAGAAAAGCAGGAGGGAAAAATAGGGGACAGAAAAAGCAGTATGTGGCTGAAAGCAAGGAGAACAACAGCAGGCAAAGTGTTTTGTATCCCCAAGAAATTCTGGAGGATTTGGCCTTTTGCAAGTTTGTCAGTGCTTGATGGGGGATTGCAGTGCAATTTGCACAGTGAGGCCTTGGGGTAAATAAAATTGCAACATGAGCAAAATGTTTTAATTTCTCATGCATGAGAAGTAAAGAGGTGTTGATGATGATAAGGCAGGAGCCTTGGGTAGTATCCCTCTCCAGACATAGGCCATTGGTGAGAGGGATACATATTCTGAAGCCTGGATAGTTTTGATGTATCAGTGTAGTTGTGGGTTGCCTGATGTCTTACACTTTCGACAGTAAAGATATAACTATATTTTTCCTTTTTTCTTTTCTCTTTTATGTTTCAGCAGCTGATGGTTATGCAAGAAAGCAGAGCTATGGATGCTGGTCATATCCTGCATATTTTCTCCCTTTTCCAAGCCTCTTTGTTTGCTTTTTGCCATGTACTTTCAGTGACACATCCCATCTGTTTCTACTGTATTGTATGATCCAAGATAATACTTAGTGTCATTAGACATCAAGATGGGACACATCATAGCTTGTTACCAGTGAGTGTGCCAAAGGCCTTAACCTTCCCCTTCAGAATTCCAAGTAATTTCTTATTTAAGTTTTAGAGTGTTAAGCATGCCAGGAACTAAATTTCCATGTTAGGGCTGATCCAACACCCAAGCAAGCTTTCTTAAAACAAATTCAGGGACTTTTGTACTAAATATACCATGACTGGGCTGAAGGTCAGGTGAGCAGCTCTTTCTTCCTGAATCACCCTGTTGCATCTCAGCAACCCTGATTGTGTTCCAGTTGTGTCCATTGTCCTGTACTCTTCCTTTGTAATGAAGGGGTATTCTTGGGCCCATGTAGGGAAAATTTGTATTGCTGACCTGCAGAAAAACCAGCTAGTGCAGAGGCAATGGACAGAGCCTGTCATACAAAAGCATTCTTTACACATCATCTGGTTGTTGTGTCCTGTATCTGAGTTTGAAACCATGGTATTTTTAACTACAACTCACCAATTCTGTTTTACTGCTGATAGTCTGTGGTTGGTAAATTTTATGAGTCTCATCAGTCTGGGAGCTATATGCAAAGTAAAGCTAAACCAATAGTATCTAATTTCTGCATAGAATAGGAATAGATAACCTAAGGAGACTTTGTCATGTCCAAAAGCACGTAAGTTCATCTGACATTACAGGCACAGTCATTGCACACACACACACACACAAACCAGGACTTCCTGCTTTTGTGTCCTGTTTCCCATGTAGTTTGTTTATTGCAGTCATTGTTTTTTTTAGTCAGGTGGACACATCATGTTGGGGCCCTACAACAAAAATCAGTTGTCTCATAGGATCTGCAGAAATGTCTGAGCTCAATCAGGAGAGACCCCAAAGGGCTTCAGTGTGGTCACACAGAGCAGCAACAGAGAAATCTCCCCTGCTGGGTCCTGCTGAGGATTATACCCTCCTGTGGATGCCCTGGTAATCCCATAATCCCTAACCTATGACTTGCCTCTGATCTCCTCTCACTCCAAATTATTTCGACTTCAAGTAAGAGGAAGTTTAGAGAAGAAGAATAATTATGAAAAGCCATTTCCATTAAGCTCCTAAAGCATTTTCAGCCAGTTTAACAGAGCAGTTAATGAGAGCAGTAGAAGAGGCCTTGGGAGGTGGCGTAGATGTCTTTAATCCTTCTGCGCACTTTTCCTTATCTCCACCACATCTGCTGAAGCAAACAGGCAAACAAGATGTGTTCCCAGTACACACTTAACACTTTATATGCTGCAATTAAAAGAAGTAGAGAAATGCTTTATTTTTTCATTGATTTAACAGTTTTAAATGATGTAATATATAGTATATGAAATATTCCCTACACACACAAACGCACACACCAAGTGTAAGTGTTAGGTTTGATTACTACTAAAAAGAAGATCTATTTTACCAAAAGTAGATCAATTTTTTTTCTGTAAAAAATTGATCATTCTCTTACAGTCCTGAAGTAAGCCTTTTACACTACAGTGAGGAGATGGTAGAATAGCCTTTCTGGTGCTGCCTTTATATGTGCCTTTATATGTATTTCAATGCTAATCCCAAATTAAAATAGTCTAGAGTGTAAAAAAAGACTGGTTTCAGTAATTTATTACTTACAAATAGATGTAATTGTAGTTTTCTTTTATGTTGTTATTGACAAAGCTCTAAAATATGGATTATTCTGCTCTAGGTATCTATTTTACATGGCTCCTATGTAAAAGTAATACTTTAAAGTGCTTTTTCTGTCTTGTTTTTAAATTGTAATATTTAAAATATTTGCCATTTTCAAAGCAGTTCGCTTCTTCATCTCTCTCCCAAAGAATTTCACTTGCTTTTGTTCTACTGGGGTTTTTTAATAGTATGAAAAAGAGAAGATAAATATGAGCATTCTGGAAATAATAATATTTTTATTATTACTGAAAAGCTACAAATAAGAGAGAATTGTAAAAACAAACTTGTAAGAGCATTTGATAGAAGAAACATCACATGATAGAGATTTTTTTCAGTTTAGCAGAAATGAGGGAATTTAGCTTGTCATGAGAGAAGTACAGTTGGAATTCATTACCACACATTATTGAATGCTGCCCTTTCTCCTTTGAGGCTATTTGCTACTTGAACTTCATGTTTTTGGTGTGACAATTGTTTTTTACTCTAAATCCAGCTCAGCACTGTGATCTGAACTGTGGTCTCAAGGTATTGCAGTTAGATAATTTGCAACAGGTAAAATGACAAATATCCATGATTATGCCCCACAATTTTTTACAAGATATCAATACTGCCCTTTGAAAACTGTCCCAGCTGCTTGTCTGTTGAAGGCAGATTTAGCCCTTCTGGAATGAGGTTCTTGCAATATTTCATATAATGGTTTGTGCACAAAACTGTACTATCATATTAAAAATGGGAGTATGTTTTGTCATTTACAAATCCAAAACAATAAATATCATCATGACTAAAACTGTAATTCATTTAATGGTGTCACATTCTTTTAAAGTCACTGGTACTCTGGATTATGTCCCATCCTTGATGTTCTATTAGAACAGTGATATAAAAATGCACCATTGACCTCGCAGGAAAATATAATTAAAGAAGAGTGCTTTATCTTTTTCATTCCTTTGACCTCTCCCTTCCAGCCATAACTAGTTTTACTGTAGTTATATTCTCCTCCTCCTAAAGCAAAAGTAATTAATCTACTTTCAAGATTTGCACAGCCTCATATTACAAAAAGTACTTGATTTTGCTTCAAATGGCCTTGTCATTGTGAGATTGAAAAATGATCTGAAACACTTTATCAAAGATCAAACAAATGCTAACTGCACTAAGCATTAGCTAACTGTTTGGCCTAGGCTGAGTCACCCACTCATGTCCTGGGCTCCTGAGCTCAGTATGTGCCCTGATCACTGCTGGAGTAGGGCACCCACAGCTTTAATTAGACTACAATATGTCTTTACAACCAAGTTTGAGTTTAATAATAGATAGGTGTGGTGATGGCCTTGCTATTTTGCTGCTGTGGTAAAGAGTGGGCTTTTTGAAAGCACTACATAAATGAAGAGGAACTGACAATCTAGAGGACGGTTGGTGATGGATATCTAAGAAGTGCCTCCTTCTTGAAATACTTCCAGCTTGTGGTTTCACACCTCTAAAATGGCAGTGTGCTCTCTCACAGCTAGAGATGGTCAGGGAATGCTGGACTAATGCAAACACTGCAATGTAATGCAAACACTGCCAGCTCTAACACGAGTGGCAAGGTGGTCACCAGCTGATGATCCTGTGCTCCAGTTCAAGAACACCTCAGATAAGCATTGCCCCCTCCAATCCTCCTCTTTATTCTTTTACAGCCCAGAGGCTAAGACAAATATTAGAAGTTTCTAGTTAAGAAAGCAAAACCAAAAGCAATCCAAACAACCAAAACCAAAAACTAAAAAACACCTAATGTGATTGAATGGCACTCAGAGAAAGCTCCACATTCCCTTCCTCTATGGATGAATCCTCCTTGGAATCAATACCCATATTACAAGATTTTAAACCAGTTTAGATCACTGACAAGAGTAATTGATGGGGATGTGGGATCACAAACCAGCAGGAAAACTTTGTAGGAAGCAGAAACAAACAAGCTCAGAAGGACTTTTGCATAAAATTTCCCAAACTCAGAGCTAATTCTGATGAAGCAGAAAGGAGGTAACTGGGGGAAAAGCTCTCAAGTCTACTCTTTCAACTCTTTACTCTTTGTACTTCAGTATGAGGCTTTTGTTAATTAACTGGGGTGGTGGTGGTGGTTGTGGGAGGGGAGAGGGGCAGGGCAGTGGTATTTCAATACAAAATTTAAATGGAGAAGTTCTGCCTTGAGACCAAGAGCTTAAGATGAATGCAATTTGCAAGCTCAGTTACTACTATGACTATATATAGATATATATATATCTCCTACTATTCTTGCTTATTGTTTCAGCTCTGGTGTGGCTAACTCTAGCTGAACACTAACCAGGTTGCTGTCGTGGGACCTCAAGGACAAACATGTGAGTTCCATCTTTTCTTGGTCCACTGGTCTTTATCCCAGCACTGGCATCTCTGACACACTTCTTAGATAACATAGGGCTTTCTGTTATCTCTTCACAGAAATGGGGCTCAATGGCCCCTAGGCTGTCCTAAGCTTCCAGACACCACAGTGATTTAAACACACTGAATTCCTTAAATCTAGCCCACAGCATCCTGGATTTATATGTTACTCTTCAGTAATACAGGACAGATGAAAGTTAACAGATGCCTAAGATGTATATGGGTTTCTAAATACAATTATCCTCCAGTTCAGTTAGTGCAGGAAGGATACAGAACTAGACAAAATAATAAACACACATGCCTCTGCTTACTTCCCCCGATTTTTTTTTTTTTTTTGTATTTCAGAATCTTTTTGTCTTTACTCTCTGAACTGTCTGTGATTTGGGGTAGTAGTTGTTCTTTGAATCCTTTTCTGAATAATCTTGAATCTCTCCTCTTTATGCAGCCATTTTTCTTTTTCCTTGGCTAATTCTACTTTGAAAGAAGCAATACCTTCTCTCCTGCAAAAAAAAAGGTAATCCTTAGGTTTGAAATAACTTTTAGTTAAAAGGTTGCAATATGACATCTAATTCCTTTGTTTTGCCTTGGGAAGAAATTCTACTGCTCTTGAGCTCCAGCTCCCTGAAAACAAGATGGACAGAACTTACCCCCAGATAACTTTACTTTTTACATTTCCCCACCTACTTTCATTTTAATGAGGGTTTCTCAGGGTAATGTGTCAGCAAGCCATTGAATTTCAGCTAAGTATGGCAGTAGAAAGACAGTAATGAAGGCACTCAGCACTGCAGCCACACTGGAGCTTGAAATCTCCCAGAGAAGCTATTAAATTAAATTACAGTTCATATGCCCCACAGCATAGAAGCAAAGAACCACAGAATATGCTGAGTTGGAAAGCATCCATCAAGATCATCAAGTCCAACTCCTGGCACTGTGCAGGACACCCCAAAAATGACACCATGTGTCTGAGAGTCCAAATACTTCTTGAGCTCTTTCAGGTTTGGTGCTGTGATCTCTTCTCTGGGAACCTGTGCTAGTGCCCAGTCATCCTCTGGGTGAAGAACCTTTTCCTGATCTCTCACCTAAACCTCCTCTGACACAGCTTCATGCTGTTTCCTTGAGTCATGGGTCACCACAGAGAAGAAATCAGTGCCTGCCCCTCAAATTCCCCTCATGAGGATGTCAAAGACCACAATGAGGTCTCCCCTCAATCTTGTCCAGGCTGAACAGACCAAGTGACCTCAGCCCCTCCTCATATGGCTTCCCCTCCAGATTCTTCACCATCCTTGTGACCCTCCCTGGCCATTCTCTAATAGCTTAATTTGGTTTTTCTTATTGTGGTGCCAATAATGGCAGGCAGGACCCAAGGAGAGGCTGTACCCAGGCAGAGCAGAGGTCTGGGACAATCCCCTCCCTGGGGATGCTGTGCCTGATCACCATCAGTGCACAGCTTTCCACTGTGTCATTCCCTCTTCTCACACACACACACAACATGCAGGTAACATCTTCAGATGTTTTCTGTGCTTGTGTAAATGTAGGTGCTACAACGTTGCCCTGGAAATCTTGCCAATGCTGTCATGAATGCAGTTAAATTTTACATTATTCTAAAGCAAATATCTTCTTTAGTGACATGGATATTCAATAGTTCTGGTTTTCACTCTTATGTTAATTATTTTAGGTGATAATTTTCTCTCATGTGAATCAGTATAGAAGAGAAGAGACTTCCTCTTTCCTGTCCTTTGACCTACCATTGATATCTATTTCCAATTATATCTCATACTTTGTAGAAGGTTTTGATTTATTTATGGCATTTCTTCTGTGATCTTTCTATCTTTCTAACATTTAATGTCAGGGTGAAATCTTTCATGATGTTGGGAACCTGCAGCCTTGGGTCCAGTATGAAGGCAGGGGAGAGTGTGGTGCAGGAAGTGGAAACATCCTTCCCAGGCTTATGCTGGGGGTGAGCTTAGGATATGATTGTGTGTCTCCAGCTCAGTGCCTGCAGGAAGAGGCTCAGCAGTCACTGACTTTCCTCACAGTCCCATCCAAGGTTAGACACAAACCACTGCCCTCTCTGGGGCCATCAGCTCCCTTGTGCTGGTGCCCCAGCTGCTGATGCCACACTCGACAAAGGGGATGGAGAGTAGATCAGTCCTTCTGCTGGAGGGCTGTCAGGAGGCAGGAGGTGGATGTGGCCTTTTCTGCTCTGCAGAATTTCCCTATCATGTAAAATCACTGTGTTATTTTCTCCAGGCCACCTTGCCTGCCCTTGCTGAAGGAGGTTGTGCTTGGCCAATCAATAGTTTACATCCCTGGTATATACTGATCCCTTTTTTCAGCATAAGTTTTGTTCTGGATGCATGAAGACCTGCTGGGCCGAGGAGAGGGCTTAACAAAATCAGATGTGGATTCCCCAAAGCTGGAGAGATACTGACCTCATCCACCCTCTTGCCCAAAGGTTAATTTAACCTTGGAGTGTGAGCAGGGGACACAAGAGCCAACAGACCAGCTGGCCACTGATCACTGCTTCAGTGAATAAGCAAGGAGTACTAGGAAGGCCATCAAGAAATATCCCTTCATGTATCCCACAGCCCACTGTTTAGGCCTAGCTGTTTGTAGAGGGGTTATAGTAATCTTCACTATCTGATTAAAACATAACCTCCCACAAAACAGGTGATGCTTCTAACCAGAGGGGTTATAGTAATCTTCACTATCTGATTAAAACATAACCTCCCACAAAACAGGTGATGCTTCTAACCATGAGGATACATTAGGATGAGACCTCCTCTCTCTTGTTCTGTATTGCCTATTTCTCTTTGGAAATATAACCAAGCAGTCAATATGTTTTGTTTTGGAACTGATATTTCTTTCAATTTCTTCAGGCTACAATGAGTTGAAAATGGGTTAAATTCTCAGTAGTGATTTCATAGGTACTCTGAGAAACAGGTGAAAATGGCATATTTTATCACTTACCTTTTTTAAATTTTGAAAAGCCTCACAAAAGGGCTATACATGATGGCACTAGGGCACCACAGGGACTGGGGACTTCCTGGGAGCACCAGGGGCTCCCCATGTCAGGGCAAGATCTGGCAGCCAGGGCCCATCTGAGCCCCCAGCCAGGAGCTGGGATGCTGGGAGACACTGGGGCAGCCCCAGCCCTGGACATTGGGCCCCTCCCTGGGGAATGGGATGAGCTGGGGGTGGGTTGTTAGTCCATGGATGGGTCATCAGGGCCAGGCCAGGTGGTGGCAGTGAGGGGAGACACTGCCCTGGGATGGGCATGGTGCAGCTCCCAGCATCCTGACCTGCAATGTGGGCATCTTATGCTGTGCTGTCAGCACATGACTGGCAGCAAATTGCAGATACAGAAGTAGTGGTTTTTCCCCATTTCAGGTTAACACCAGATATGGATCAGAGCCTTGTACGTCCTGTATTGCGTTATGTCCTGAGCAAATTTAGTGCTGGCTGTGGGCCAGGAAGTAATTTTCCAGCCATTTTTCCAGCTGCACACTGGAGTGCCTTGAATGTAGCCTTTATACTCCTCTAACATTAGGCCCTGAAACAAAAGCTGTGTGTGCTCTACAAAGACGTTTTGTTGTAACTAGGTGGATTGTATTTACAATTGGGATTACAGTACATGGGACTCAAGATCCAGAAATAGAAATGAGAAAGCCTCTTTCTGATGATATTGAATAAAATATCCCCCATAGGATTTGTTGTATACATACATAGTCATCATGTGGCTTACTGGGAAAGCTGGGGTTTAGCCTTGTAAGGCTCCTTGCATATCTGCAATGCCAATGAGGCTGTTCCAGTAGAGTACAAAAAATGCTATACATGTTACTTTTAGAGCTGCCATAGAAGTACTAGATATTCTGTCATCTCAATACTTACTTTCATTTCACAACAGGACAAAATAAAGATATTCTCAAACCTTCCTAGGAACGGAAATTATAAAATTCTTAGGAAAAAATATTATTAAAAAAAAATGGAGTTCATTGAAATGTCTTCTTTTGCTTATTCAAAGCATGACAATGGTTTGTGTTTATTCATTTCAACACTGAACTGCAGATCATGACTGTGTATCATCTTGAGGGAGCTGTAGTACCAAATCTCATTCATTCCCACATTGTGAGCAGGGTCCTTGGCTTGAGTCCATCTTCTGTAATGCCTTCTGAATCCCAGGTCTTCCAAGATAAATCCTACAGTTTTGTTCAGAAAGGCGTCATGCATGTTACAAAATGAAAAATAAAAAAAAAAGCAAGCCACTTTTGTGCAAAAGCACAAGAGAAAGGAAGTCCACAGCTATAGACCATGGAAGTCTTGACGTCCTAACTCTTTAGGAAAAAGTCACTATGCATGTACTTATTCATGTCAGCTCAAAAAAACCACCCAAACTCAGACAAACCTTTGGAGTAATTCAGACCATAAATACATTCTGATTATATCCAACTACTCAAAAATAAAATATTACACTCTGATTTTTATGGACCTGAGAAAAAAATAGTTCTGCATCAAACACCTCTTTATGAAGCATCCAATACAAAAAGTCAGATGACAGAAGAGATTTACAGCCTTTACTTCTGTCCAGGATTTCTGACAGGAAAATTAATTAAATGTTTTTAAATGCAGGAGTGGGGACTTCAGCTGTGGGCAAGCATCCTCCTCTGTTCCTGCCTCTCCCTATACTGCCTTTGGTGCTCCTTTTTTGCTGCTCCTCAGTTGGAGGCTGCTGCCTGTCACAGTGGAAGGATGCCTGGCTAAATTACTCTAATTCCTATATAGGAACATAAATATATTTAAATATCTTGGTTGATTTTAAGTGAAGCAGGTGATAAAATCTTAGATGGTAGTGGGACTGGCAAATGGGATGGCTGATGGATTATTGGCTGATGGATTGCATGGAGAGGCAGTGGTGAGCAGTTAAGGGCAGGGTTTGAAACTTCCACTGGCACAAGGGCAGCTGGGAGCAAATCACATTTCACTGAAGTGCAAGGTGTGTGTGTGCTCACGTGATTCACAGTTTTAAAAGTTCTGCTTGTCTATCTTATGTTACCACTAAGTAAAATAGGACTGCTTGAATAAAATATATATTTGCAAAAAAGACATAGTGCTCTTCTGTAGGCATTTTGTAGGGGCTTTCTGGGGGGTTGGGTGGTTTTTGTATCTTTGCTTGATTTTTTGTGTGTTTTGGCTTTTTTTTTTTTAATATGTTCCTGACTGTAGTTGCCAAATGCAGAGTTAAGACAGAAACCAGATGTCTTAGGCTAAATCTTCTGAATGGGGTCTCACACACAAAGGTGAAAAACTCCTCTCCTCAAACCAGAACATTTTGAATTCAAATCAGTCTGCAGATGCTGACTACATTTTCTGAATATATTTTATTAAATACATGCATATAAATTATTTTTGCAGCATTAGGGTCTTGCATAATGAAGCAGCCTGGCATTTATATCAATGAATGTTATTTTCTTGCAGAGTGAGCTTCTGGTAAATATAGGTATTCAGGTGATCTCTTGCAATTTGGAGGCCTGCATAATGCTAATATTTATTGGTGTGCCACTGTCTGATAAAAATGTTCCTTATATGGATAAGACACTTACAGGGAATGTATACTTTTAATAACTACAGTACTCTGACAAATACCAGTTGCATTGAGTATGAGTTTTCAGACCCACAGGGCTGTCTGGAAACTTTCAAGGTATCCACTGTAATGCCAAGTTGGTAAGGAAGAAGAAGCAGAGGATTCTTTAATGTCTCAATTTGACTTTAAAAACCTCAGAAATTCAACATCAGATGATTTAGACTAGATTGTGTGGTTTATCAGCTGATGATAACATACACTTTGCCATCAAATTCTGGGAATTTTAGTATTCTGTACGAGCCAGAAACATTGAAAATATTATAGTAAGTGCCTTGAGATCACAGAAATTACAAAGCTGGTAAGTACTGAAAGTACTAAAAGGGTTTCAGAAGAGTGTACCTACATGACCAAGTCTCTGTTTTTTCACCTGATTCCTTCAGTGCAGCCTTCATTGTTACAGGAAGGCATTGTTCTGCTTCCCCACATAACCCTATAAATGTGCTGCATCTTGTGGACTATTTTCCCTCATTCTGATACATATTTATACTCATGACAGAAAACTATAAGTAAGACTAGGACAGCTCCTGACTCTGAGGACCAATAACTCCAAAAATCCAGGGATTACTATTTTTGCTTAGGTGTCTTCTGTCTGCAGTGATTTGGGTTGCTGCTTCATTCCAGCCCTATGAAAGACAGTGTATTCTTTTATATGTTTCATGCAGCAATTGACCATGTTTTTAATTTGTGGGTTTTCCCCTTTTTTTTTCTTCAAACATAAACTGGGTGTACAAAACTGGACAGCTGGAAATGTTGTTAGCCCTGAAGGCAGCTGTGTATTTCTGTCACTAGAGCAATGTCTTGGGATTGAGGCAGGGCCAGAGCTCCTGCTTACTGGGGAAAATCTGCTGCCTGGCCTCTCCCTGCCCTGCAAGCTTCAGCCTCCTCTACTCCATCTTTTGTCTATGTTGGGCAAAAGTTCTTTGAGGTAGGGGCTGCTTTTGACTAAATATTTGGACAAGATATGGCATAATGCAATCTAGAGATTGTTTGGAACCTCCAGGAACATAATCATGTAAACAAGGCTGTTTTATATGCATCAGGATTTTATCACTTAGCTATTTACTGACACGCCCCAGTGTGGGGCTGAAATGCAATTTTCCTTATGCTGTATGCATGCTGCAGAGTCACTGTGACAAATCATTTAGGAGCTGGAGCTTTTCCCCTCCACAGAAGAAATATTGAGCTAAAATGAAGGCCAGTAAATGCTTAATTGCTGATACTAAACCATCTTTCATACATCTACTGTGAACATGAAACATATTGGATGGAGCTGCTGTCTGGCGCATTTTCATAATAAGTGAAACTGGTAAGGCAGAAACAGATGGAAGAATTGCAGTGGGAGAATTGCTCTATTCCCTAATTAACTTGATAACAATGCAGAAGAATAGCAATATTCAGGTATTGTGGAAGACCACCAGGTCAATATTCCCCCAGATAGAAGACAGATAGCTAGGACATGCAAATTACTAACCAGGATATACATATATATACAGTCTTGTATTAACCATTCATATTTATCAGGAGAAGCTTATAAAGCAGCTGTCATTATGGTTCGTTCCTCCATCAGATATTCTGCTCTATTGCATTGTATAATGTGATTTTGCATATCAGCACAATGCCAGGCGTAGAGCTGGAGGAAATTACTCTCTTTTCCAAGGATTTTCTGAAAAACGTGGTTTTGTGAAAAAAGTTATGAATTGAAGGTGAAGAGGATCATTACTTTTTGTTATTAGAAATGGATCTAAACCAACGAAATGGTTGAATGTCCCTTTGGACCAAATCATTATTTATCTGGGATAGCTGGATTAAAAGTCTTTTTGTACATTTAAAACCACACCTCTGGACAATTCAGTTGTGTAAATATGTGTGTACAGACTTTTACTCTCCTGTGGTTATAGATCTGCTTTGTGCACTTGATTAGAGGTGCAGCTGGCCAGGAACTTGAATTCTGGTGCCTCACACCTTGCTCAGTCCTTCCGCTGGAGCAGAGCTGGAGACAGAGGGACACAGCCTGGGGCTGGGGTTTCCTCACAGCACCCAGGCCACATCACCTTAAGTCTCCTGCAAGCAGCCTTAGGTGCTATTCTTGCTCCTGCCAGCAGCCTTAGGTGCTATTCTTGCTCCTGCCAGCAGCCTGCGGTGCTATTCTTGCCTGCTTCTGGCTGAAAAGGCTGAGCATGACCAAAGCTGAAAAGACTAAAATGGAAGGGGAGCAATCTAACAGCTATCCTATGGTTTGGTGGCTGAAATCCTTTTTCTCAAAGGTAGGGGATGTGAGTCCAAACTGCCACAGGCAGGGAATAAGATGCACCTGGATCTCTTAATCCTGGGCAGAGAGTATGAACAAGGTACTGAACAAGGTTACAGCTATTGTCCAAAGGCTTTCTGCACTTAAACCTTCTACTCCTTTGTATTTCTTTGTTCAAATTCTTTTCAAAAGCAATAAGGGGATTTTGTTTTAGATTGCATGGAAAACCTTCAAATCCACCTTCTCTTTCTTGCTTTATTTGGCAAGAAAAAAGAAACATTTAATTAATTTTGGTCCAAATCAAAATGCTTTACTTGCGTGTTTTCTTCTGGCTCTAGATTTATAAACCCACATATTTTGTCAGTCCCAACCTTATCAAATGTGAGACCATGGGTTTAGTACCATCCTCTTTCTAAAGGATTTCCTCTGGTCAAGCTGATGTATAAGACCCACCAAAGTAAGGTTCTACTCTTTGTGTGATATATAAGGAGACTCTGTGATGCATAAATCAGGATTTCTGAAAGTTGGGTGAGCAGCACAGTGAGCCCAGGTGCTCCATTTTGGCCCTCCAAAAACCAATGTAGTGAGAAAAATTAGGGGAAAAATGAGAAGTATTCAATGCAATTATTTTTCTCCTCTATTTTAGAAAAAAAAAATGCTATCCTCTTGACAGGGGAGAAGGGTGCTTATTTTTTACATTTCTCTTTCCGCTCCCCATCCCCCAGCATAACATACGAACTCACTTTTAAGTGAAGCCTGACCCTTTGTTTTTGGAATTGGCTTTATGGCATTAGAGCAATTCTGCTGTTTTCAAGTGTTTGTTAGCTGTGGTCTGTGGAGCAATTGCTGATAATCTCTGATGAACATCATATACTTGGGAGTGATGGACCAACCCTAAAATGGAAGAGGGCTCAGAAGGCAAGTGGTGGGCTCATGAACCTCAGGGAAGAATGCAAGGAGTGACCACAGCTATTGCACCTCAGTGAGTTCATGTCAACACAAATCAAACAGCTTTTGCTTTGATAACTTCCTGGATCAGTTGAGTGGATCAGCTGATTCACTGAGTTTTCCATGAGTTAATAAAAAAAGTGTGAATGTCTTCTTGATTTTGCAAGATCAGCATGGGGAAAGGGTACACATGGCTCAGCACAGAGTATGAAAACTGAATGATCAATAAAATGAACTTCAAAGAAAGCAACATGCTTGAACTGGCTTCAACCTGTGCATTCCTTCCCTGTGACTGAGGATGCCAAACATGATGAAAGAGTCCACAGGGAGACTGGAAATGGTAATGATATGTGTATTGTGATCCAGTTGTGTGTTGCAATTACTGTATGCTGATTCATTCACATTGTTGTATCCCTCTGCTAAATCAAAATCCTAACATAAAAATCTTCAGATATTAAAAGTACTATTAAACATTAAACCCTCTCTGTGCCTAATTTTAAAAATAGACTGAGCAGAGAACATTGTGCTTTGACACTGTGTCTAGGTTCTCCTCCTTATTTTTCACTGCTAAACCAAGCTTGCAAGAACTGAAAAGCCTGTTTGTTGTGTTCCCAATGTTGCTTTCTCAAGGAAGCTACTGAAAAAAGTCAGAAAAACTTTTGCACTGAGGAATTGCAGCATGCACCATACCAGCTCTGTACAAGGACATGACCTACAGTAAGAGAGGTTCTAAAATTCCCATTACTCCAGCTACTCTATTACCACACCTGAGACTGCACTGCCATGATGCCTTTGAGAGGAAGCAGAATCTTCATCAATGATCACCCAGCTTCCTCCTGGAGTGAGCTATCCTACTCGAGGAAGAATGGGCTGGAGGAGCTCTTCCTCACCTAGCTGCTGTTGATATGTCTGGCCACACATGTGAGAATTGATTCAACTTTTATACTTCTGTGAAATTTTCATGGCTATTCTAATGAATGCAAATTACTGCATATTTTTAAAATCTTGACAGTTCCTTTGACCAGTAACTTCCTGAATCAATCCATTTTACTTCTTCATTCATTTTATACTAGAAGATTTTGGAATAGGACTATCAAAATCTCAGGTGGCAAGCTTCAAAGGTAGGAAAAGTCATAATTAAGGCTCTCTGCATCATTAACTAAATGACAATATACTGATTTTTGTGAATTCTTATGATACAGTGTTGGGAAGGCAAATCATAAGCCTCACTTCAATTATAAGGATAAACTATTGACATGCTTTAGTTGTAATTGCTTTCTTAGTCATGTTTATCTCTTGATGAATCTATTTGAAATATATTTTCAGATATGTTCTTCAGATTTGTTTTCTGTCCTGTCCTTTTGGACAGAAGGCATCTGCCAAGTTCTGAGCTTAGAATTTGGGAGTTCTTGTCACAGCTTGGTTGTTGATTAAGTGGAAGATATGTCTGTTTCTCAGTCTGTAGATAAGGACAACAAGTTTTCAAAAACCCCCTTTTAACAGTTTAAAAGGATCAGTTAACATTTGAAGATATAAACTGTGTGGGAGAATAAAGTCTTTTTATTTGGAAGTCTTTTAAATATTATTGCTCACCAGAGGCAATTAGAACATGATGCACCCAGAGCTGTACTGAACTGTTTATGAACAGTTTATTTCTATAAGAAATAGAGTTCTGATTTTCTTCTAGTATTTTGTGACTTACAGAAGGTTTTGTATAATGAAGGAATACTATTTTAAAGTTATAACAATGTTATGTCTTTATCAACACTGTACTTTGTTTGATATATTCCAGTCAAATAGTTTTAAATAGCACTTTTCCATTAAAAAATATTACATTAAATTAAGATGAAGCTGGAATTATTTTCAGAATACCTACCAGAAAGCAGTGGTCTATAACTGTGTTTAATTACTATTTTCTGCAGAGACATATTGTAAATTACTGAAAATTTTACTGGTGTATGCTTTGGTGTATTTGGGAATGAAATATTCACGTGCAAAAAAACTGATTAGAACAGCCTAATTCTGATTTCTCAATTACTACTCTCTGACAACTTCAGACTATTTTCAGTGTACTACAAGCTTAGTTACATTGTATGACTGCATTATTCCCTGCAGATTTATACTCCTTATGGTCTTCCAAAGGCCAAGAGGCAACATTTGATAATATTTATATTATGTGGTAGTCACATATGTTCTAGGAAGCAGTTGAACTACCACACTTATTTTGTGACAAGAATGTCATTCAAATCATTGTGTAAAAGACAGATATAGTGTAAAATATATGCATTCAATAAGCAAATGAAATACACAGAGTCACATATGCAGGGATTTGATGTGCTAGGATCCCTCACACCCTCTTTGTTTACTGAAGCTGTTGAGCCAGTCAAAGTTTAAAATAATGTTGAGTCTTTAAGTCTCCAGAGACATGGCAATGCTAAATTCTGAAAATTTAGTCTAATGTCAAGCCAGCTGTGGTCAGCCCTCACCAAAAATTGCTTTTCCCTGAACTACTCATTTAAAATGTCAGCTGGCCAGCAACCAGCATGTATGCAATGCATTGTGTATTGACACTGTGTAGCTGATAGGGAGCTTAACATGATTGTGAAGGCAAACTTTGGAAACTTCCCAAACAGTGTCCTAACACCATGGAAAGATCAGGCTACTGAAATGGAAATAACTCCACAGCATAACATCATTTTTACTTGGTTGTGTAAATATTAAGAGTACCTTAAAATTAGGCCAGAGACAAGCTTGTTTCATTTAAGACCTATGTTATCTCCCTGAGAAAAAAATGCACCGTTTCTTCCTTTACACCAGGTCTGAAAAGGAAATACTTGTACAAAAGTATTTGCTTGGGTGTCTGCCAGGGAAATCTACCTCTTCTTGATGAAAGATGCTGTGAGTTCCCAGAGAGAATGTAATCCTCAACCCTCATGGTAATCCTCAACCCTCATTCTGCACCTAGTGTCTCTACACAAGCCTTCATGATGAGGTGGATGTACCTGCTATGCCCTTCTCTGAGACTACCTAGAAGTGACTGAAATAAAGAGCTGACAAGTAGACAGAATTTAATTTCTAGTTTTAGGTGTGTGCAAGACTTCACTCATTTCCTTGGGAAGGCCCACAGATGGATGAGAGCTTCCAGGTGTGCTGAGCACCTGGAGTCAAGGCTGCACACAGCTCCCACTGGGCAAATACCACCCTGCTTTGCCTCCAGGGGCTGCAGTGCAAGACAAATCTGGCCACCATGACTCAGCCGCTGATTCTTCTCTTGCACCTGGCTATGGGACATGCTACAATGGAAATGGTCTGTTGTCTCCAGGGAATATAGACCATATTGAGAACAAATGAGCTAAAGGTGAATTAGGTCCAACAAGCTGTGCTAGATCTAAAGGATTTTTTTTTCAATTTCTACATGTTTTTATGTGACGCGATTAAAAATGGCAATCTTTTCACACCAATCCCTCCTTCACATGATGGAACATTATAGATTTTCTCTAGATTCTCTATTATTTGTATTTCCATAAGCTTTTATCAGGCTTACATGAATCTCTCTTTGCCTAGAATCGTGGTTGTTTTTTCCCAGAATAGTGAAGCTGTTTCACAATCACTGGCAGACATGAGGCCAATAAGATAACATTTCCCACATACTTCACATTCCAATGTCTTGGAAGGGAGCTTTTAGATATGGTTTCTTAAAAGCAGTTGGAGGTTTGAATTAAAATGTCCCTAAATGTGGCTCCAAATCTCAGTCAATTTCTTGAAACACTGAGTAATACTGATGTGTTGACAGAGTATGGCAATACAAATCCATTAGCAAAAGTCAGCACCTGTCAATAGAGAGCAAGAAACTCTTGGATGCAGCTGCAGCAGATAAAAAACCCAAAACAACAAGAAAAAGAAAACCTAAAAGGTAGAAACTCCTAATTTTCAAACAAATTAAGAGGGGCATTTCTTTTATACTTGCTTTTGCCCAATCTAACACAAACCTTCTCAAGAAGTAGGAATTCCCATGCTAATTCCCAGTGTTCTCACTACATCATTCCTCTATTAATATGGCAATTTATTTTTTTCAAACAAAACCCCCTTTTTTGCTTTCAAAGGAGAGATTGCCTCATCATCCATGAACAAACAAAGCAGACTAGTTTTATTTTAGTGTATTAAGTAGAACTTGGTAAAACATAAGGTTTTTCCTCTTAGGTGTAAAATTCTGCAATCGGTACTGGAAATACAGAGAAAGGGATTGTATTTTATTTTTATATTTCCTCCAGAGTGCACTAGGGAAGAACACTGGTCATTCCACTTGTGCACAGAAAATTACCATTTCAAAGCACCTCTTTTTAAGGCAAAGTGTTGTTAGCCTGGCTTGTGATCACTGTGTGACTTCTTAAAACTTCCAGATACTTACAGTGTGTGAGAATCTTACATGCATGGAGATTCACATCTGGCACTGCAGGTATATTTCAATGCAGAGATATTGCATGAAGCTTTTTCTTGCTTCTCCTTCATCTCTGTAATATCAGAGTATTTGCACTTGGGCGTTTGGTGATGGAAATTGGTCGTGGGGGCCATTCTCCATCAGGGGAGGTGTTATGTTTCAGTATGGTGATTTGTCTTAATAAGGTAGTTAGGCTTTTACAGTGGTTTTTCTTTTCCTGTTTTCAATGGTGATATGTGTTTACCTTAGCGAGAGCAAGGTCAAAAAAAAAAAAAAGTGTGGTTTGCTGTGGTCAGTTGTTAAGTTCCCAAGGAAGTTCATTCCATGGTTTGAGCGTTATCTCCAGGAGAGCTCTGCCCTGCAGGGTTACCCTCTGCTACAGAATTCCTTTCTGCTTAAGCCCTGATGTTAGCTGCAGCTCTCACCAGAGAATTTGAGCAGGGTTTTTGGATTTACTCAACCTGAGCCACTAAGTGCCTTGAAGGTTTAGCAGTTGCATAGGTTGTCCGTGGGAAGTGATGTCAAAAGCAGCCCATTTAGCCTGGGCTGATGAACAGAAAGGTGTCTGTTAACAGCAGATCTCTTCAGCTTATCTTTAGTGGGTGTTGTTTCAACAAGCAGGGACATTCCAGCAAAACACAAAGACATGGTTTTATCCATCTGTCAAAAAGTAGTAATTTTTTTCTCAAGGCTCAAAACCTCATGAATTCTTTGTAAAAATGTTGAATAATCAAAAGGGCACAGGCATCTTTCAGGGCACCTCTATGCAGGAACACTGGGGCTGGGATCTGATGGAATGACTCAATGCAGTGCCAGCTTTGGCTAAAGGAAAGCATAGGGACACCTGGAGGCCTTGGATGGATGGCTGCCTCCAAGCTACAGACCAGGTAACTCCACTCAAGGGATGGTATGGGAATATGTCATGGTTTGATGCTGGCACATTGCCAGTGCCCCCATGAAAATACCTTCTCCCTGGTGTCTGCTGTGAGATGTGACCAGGAATAAGCAAAGCAGGCCACCACTTAGAAATAAAGAAAAAAAAAACTTTATTAACTAAACTACAACTCTAAGTAAAAAGAAACACACAGGGAAAATTAAAACCTTCCAAAAACATTTCCTCCTCCCCCCACCAAATTCCAATACATCCATCCAAATTTCAACTCTCAGTCCATCACCACCCTTTAGATAATCAGTCCTCAGTTCATCAAGAGGAGAGGAGTCCTTCTTGTGCCATAGGCTTCCCCTGGAAACACCCTTGAAACCTCGTGTGTTTCCGTGTCACTCGTGGCACCGCCCGGAGAACATTTGCTGTTGTGACCTCTTCCTTCCATGTCCAGTGCTCTCACCACTGCACATGGACCAGAGCTGCTTCTAGGGTTGTCCTTTTAAGGATGCTTTGTCCCGTTCCAAAAAGAGCACAGTCTCACCTTTGGGACACCTGTGCCCCCCAAATTTCACCCCCTGGGGCCGAGGGGTCTCAACACTGAACCCTCTTGGCTCTGAGCCATTGCCTCCCCCTGGATGCAGTCTCTGTGTCACAGGAAACATGGTTCTGTCCATGGCTATAACAGGAAGAGTCCAGCTAAAACCACTCCACCATCTCTTCCCACCTAAGATTCTTCTCTACTCTTTCAACATCTTTCACTTGCCCAGACCTTCACACTTGCACATTTCCTTCTTCCATTTCATCTCTATCTCTCTTCTAGGAAAGGTTAATGTTCTGCAAAGTTTTCATTGACCAAAGAAGCGGCCGGACACCTTCTCACTGCACCCCTCCCTTCTTCTCCTTCCTGGCTGTGCTGCCGGCTCATGTTATCAAGTTCCAAGGCAGCAGTCCCAGGCACAGGCTGTGCTCTCTCTCTCTCTCCTGGGGGGGCTGCTCGAGACCTCCTGGTGCTTCTCCCACCCTTCCATGCCGGGGCCTCTTCACCTCCCCTCTCTGTCCAAGGCCAGGCCTACCTCACCCGGCCGCATGGCTGCCCCTGCCCTGCCCAGCAGCAGCAGCTGGACGGGGAGAGATCTGAACTCTTTCCCTGCCAGAACCCAAGAGAGCTTCCCCTGGGAGTGCTCTGCTTTTAACCCCTGTGTTCTCAGAGGCGTATCCATTGTCCCCAGTGGCCACACCAGGTGCCAATATTAAAATCTGAACACCTATTGGTGACCACAGCATATTCCAGAAAACCTACTTCCTCTCAAACCACGACAGAATACCATGGAAGTCCGTGGCAATTGAGAGACCTTACTGTCTAGGTCACTGTCTTCCACTTAAAAGACAATTTACTCTGAGGTTTCCAGCTGAGACTTAAAGCCACCTGAGAAAGAAGAAGCCTATTGGCCACTGTGTAATCAAGAATAAAAGTGTTCAGGAATCAAAGACCACATAAGAAAATGTAAGCCTGCTTTTGTAACCCTGACGAGGAGGCCACTTGCTGCTGAAAGCTGGTCTTGCAGTCAGGTGAATTCCAATTTAGCTTCAGAGTTGAATGCTTTTGATATGGAGCAGAAACCCAAGGTAAGTCAGCTCCTTGGCTCAAAGTGAGGCAGTGGTTGAGTTTTAGAGTTGAGTGTTAGTCAATTACTTTATGTGGGTTATCTGATGCTTTCAGGAGAGAGAGCGAACTGAACTTTAGCTCCCACAGTCAAAAATGGCAAATTCTGCTCTCATCCTAATGATTCTGTCACTTCCCCTGACTTGAATCTAGCCCAACTCCCTGTGATTTGAGTTAGTTCATCAGTTCCCTCTTTTCTTCCAACATAACCTGTCTGAGCAAGTTTTTACTGTGCAAATGAATTGGACTGGATTATGGAAGGTCCAGTGAGCCCCAAAACTGGTATGAAGACATGGTGGGACCATGTGGCTGCAAGTGTGGGAGAGGAAGAGAAAGAAGAGAGGTAATTTGGAGGGAGGGTACATTTGCTGTCTCAGAGTGATTAGATACACTGCACAGCTAAGATAATGTACTGGTTTTGCAGAGAAGGATTCGGATGCTCTGTATGTACCAGATCACTACAAGTGGAAAGAAAGGGGGGAGGACTGTTCCTTTCCTGAACAGACTTGCCTCATTTATTTCTTGTGAGCAGCTTCCAAATATGGGGACCAACATGGCTACTGTTTTTGACTTTTGCCACGTTACATACAACCTTTTATGAAGTTGTGTATTATGCTTTACTCTCAGGATCTGTAAGGACCTTAGGCTCTTGTAGACATGAAGTCTGTGCTGTCCATTCATTGGTTATTGGTAATGATGGCACACACATTTCAGCTTTTCCCCACTTGTTTTGGCTTGTCTACAATTTGCTCTTGTCTTCTTCCATTCACTGGCCACAAGTGACTGGGCTCTGGCACCTCTGGGAACAGAGTCTTGCTGTACTGGTGCAACAGGTGTAGCCCAGCAGGATGCCTCTGGCACAGGCACATTTTCTGTGAGGTTGCTGGCACCATGGGTGACTGGCAGCCCCTCCTCTTACATGTTCCAGCTATTGCTGCCAATTTTTGGCTTTTCTGTATGCAGGATCACTGTTCCCTCTAGCTGCTGGGTGCAAGAATGGATGAAATATAGCCAGGTTGTGTTTTGGAGTTGGAAATTTCTTGGCTACTGCAGTCTTAACTACTTTCTATCTTTTATGCATTGCATCAGGGCAACTGATTTTTCATTGTGAAAACATCCCAGAATCCTGAAACACCACCCTACAAGTCTTAAGAACTCAGATTTTCTGTACCAGCTTGTTTTTTTTTTTTCTTATGGGATTTTATCACTCAGGTTGAAAGGGCCTTTAAAACAGAAAGTTTCAATTTCAGTTCTCATATGAATGGCAAGGTGTTGTCATAAAAGCACTCACAAAACAGCCACAGCTGCTGATTGTCACACACTTGGGCTGCCAGGGCTCAGAATCTCATTGAAAATGCTTGGAAGTTTTCAGCACTTACAAATTTGTGCTGAGCCTCTTGCTCTGAGGCATCTGTAGCCCAAACACTGAGCCTTTGGCAAGATACATACTCTGTACTTTGGGCTAAATCTGAACATATTCTACATTACCTCCCTGTAAGTTATAGTGAATCATTGTCTTTCATTTCTGTTTGGTATTAAACCTCATCTAACTAAAATGTGAAGGAGAGCATTTTAGAATCATGGTTTTTATTCATCTGCTCTGAAAATCTTCACATCACCAAATTAACCTTTATTTATATTAAATCTCTTTATTCACGATTGCAGATTTTTTCTTCCCCCCCCCCCTGAAATTTCTTCATCTTTAGTCCAAAAATTTCAAGTACTCTGTTGCCACCATGCAGTCCAGTTTGGAGCTGATTTGACTGGGTGTGGACATTCATGCTACACTTCTCTTCCTCTCACTGCATAGCCCTAAAATCTGGAATCATGTTTCTTGTGTGCATGCTATCAATTCCAAACCCAGAATCTGTGTTCTGCCTCTCTATTAAGAGCATTTGTTTGCAGTTTGATATTCACATAAGCATTTCTGCCATGACGTTTGCTAGATTTTCAGGGAAAGGAATATATGTGGGTTCTGAACATACTGCTGCAGAACCAGCCATCTACACTTGTGAGACCTTTTATTTTGAGTTACTTATCCAAATACAATTCTCAGGGATCAGAAAATCACTGCCTGTAAAGTTGCACAATTACCTCACTTAGGAGAGCTGAGAATTTACTGAAGCTTGCATAATGACTGCATAATTGAAATTGTCTTACCACAAAGGAACCTGCACTGTTCATTAAAAAAAGACTGACACAGGTCTCTTTCAAACATTTTGGCCTTTTTGTCTTCAGTGATCTTTAATGAAAGAGAGAGAGAAATGGAAAAGAAGGAAATATTTTCCTCCAAGGTACACTCTGTAAATAAAAATTACTATTGCTTACAGAGGGGAAGGATCTTTATGTACAGTTGCTGTTACAAAACTGGAGTTTCTAGAACATCCAAAGTAAAATTTATCATTAAATATAATGAACATATCCAATGTTTGGATTCCAGGTTTTTTGTATTTCTTTTTTGTGGTGCCAAATGGAAAAACCCAGTCAAGTAAAATGTGACCAGCAATGAAGCAATGTCTCATTTGTTGCTTTGCAGCACAGCACAGAAGACTAATTAGAAGAGAGGCAAAAAGTAGTCCAGAAGGACCAGCCTATGGATGTGAGCAGCATCTTGAAAAGGCCAAAATGCCAGAGTTCTTCTACTTTTTGAGGTTCCAATTATGACAACCTAGTCTTGCACTTTGCAGCTTGTAGTCAGAAAAAACAGTTTGCAGTAGAGGTAGCATAGGAAAGTAGCCTGACATTCCATTTGCTTATCCAGGGATGTCAAAACCCAGGAAGGTGTTGCTGATTTACACTGAACCTCAGGGAAAAATGCAAGTGGACAGGTGCAGCCCTTGTCCTTTAGGATGGTGCAAAGGAACAGCTTATAAAGTCATTGTGGAACAAGGCAGTGCTCTCCCTGCCCCAGCACAAGAGCACAGTCCAAAGCAATGACACCTCTACAGCATATGGTGTTGATTAATGGTGATTCATGAATAAATGGGAAAGAATGAAGGAAGATGAAGCAGCAGACTAGAAAGAGAAGGCTAGTGCTAGAAAGAGAAGGCAGCACCACTAAGCGTAGAAAAAATGGCCTGGCACTATCACCTAGACCATGCCAGGGAGCTGGGAAGATGCAGGGAGCTTTTGGACAGAGCACTGACTGTGAAAGACTCTTGGTACAGCAAGGAGAGAGAAGGTCTTGTGCTCTTTTACTCTTGCTGTCTTCAATAATCAAATCAAGCACTAAAAGCATCTTGTAAAGAAGTAGATTTTTATCATAGATGTGGGGTCCTTAAATTTGCATGCTCCAGTCAATCCTACAGGGCTTGTATCTTTAACTGCCCTTGGAGAGCTAGAGGTTGGCAATGTTAGGGTTAACAAACTTACAGCCAGGAGACAGATATTCCTTCCCACATTTAAAGAAAATTTAAAGAAAGAAAATTGAAGGTTGATTTCTGAGCAGTATTAGAAAAGAGCCTGTTAGTGTCTGAGTATGAATACTCACTGCTGACAGCCCATTGTAAAGGCAAACAGTGCAGTGCCTCATCACATTCATGTTTGCTCCTTCTCATAATATCTGTATTCCCTTTCAGCTCTGCCATGCATGCAAAACCTTGGCATTCTGCTGACCCTCTCCAAGGCTCAGACTTGGGATATGAAAGGTCCCTTTTAGGGTCAGTGAGAACCAAGCCCAAGACCACAGCAAAACTTCTCACCTTCAGCATCATCTCCCCCAGTCTATTGTTCTGTACATTTGGTGGTTTTCCTGGGAAGCAGCTACGGGAGCAGCTATAGGGGCTTTGCTATATGTGTGCTCATCTGGCATCTCCCTCAGAGATGCAGAGAGGAGGAGGAAGGGTGTCTTCATGTGCCCAGTCTTTCCACACCTTCAATCATGTCTTTGTACATTGATATTTCCTTCTCTAGAGGCTTGCTCCAGTTTGTCATGCAGTGTGGCATGTTAAAAAGCTAGGCCTTTAAAGCTGTACAAATTCAGTACAGCTATTCTGGGGAGCTGAAATCATGATGGGACAATATTGTGGGGCTTGGACTTAGCAGTGGCTACAGCTGTGACACCTGGATTGATCCTGGAGAAGAAAGGACTCTGCAGAAGGGGAAAAGGAAGAAAGGTGCAAAGATAGAACAGAAGAACATTTACAGTCCAAATGAAGAGACACTGGAAAGATTGAGATTGTTTTATCATGGGAGAAAAGTTAGCATGTGTAATACAATGGAAATATAAAAAAACAATGAATGAATTAGATATGCTATTCCTATGCTCATGGCTAGGATGGTAAGATCTGAATTATTATTTGGTACTTGTGGCTTATTGTTATTAATTCCAGGCTCTTTTGTAGCAGTCTTTCTATAAGTAGGTCTCAAAATGCTTAATAAAAGATGTAATTTTTAAGGTTAATAAACACTGGATATATGTTAGGCATATCATGAACTGTGTAGTACCAACCAGTGACTCTGAAATGGCTGAAGAAAGTAGTACTTTTCTGTGTCAACTATGAACACTCTCATTACAGAGAGAAGAAATTATTTTAAAGCACTTAACAATATTCAGATTTCCCACTTGAGACATGATCAGTGATGAAGTTTTAGAATATGCTAAGCCTTTACTTTCTGAAAATAATGTACCTTCCATTTGACATGTGAAAACAGTGATCACATTACAAAAATTTAAATCAGAGCATTTGTGAAAGAAATTTATATTGTTTATAGAAAGTCTCTATTGTGAAGAGTGGGCAATCATATGGATTACATAAGAACAAGTTTGAACTTGAAACCTGAAACCAAATGTTGAACTGATGGAAAATGTTTATTTAACTTAGGAAAAAATCTTTGCCTGCATCTGCAATTTCTAATCTCTGTGCACAACAGAAATATTCAAAATAACACAGGGAAGAAATTACTCCATCAATATTCTGATACAAACAGAACATGGACATAGCTCAAAAAATGTGTGCTCTTCTGAAATATGTGATTCATCACTCAGTGCATGCTAATCTAAAGTGTACCTTTGCACAGTACAGATATAATCCAAAGTAGAAGGGGAAAAAAAGCTGTATGGTGAGCAACACTGGCAGATTTACTTTGTGAACCTTTGTAACAAATATATATTATTTAGCTTTTAAGGTCTTGCTATTATAGCCTTTTAAAATATACATTTTTCATTTTGATTGGTTTATTTTACATACAACAGAAATGAACAGGAATCGAATGTTTTGCAGCTTTACTCCCAAGGAGAGATTGAAATGCTGAACTACTTTTTAACCTCTGAATTTTAAACATTTTAAGCCCTTGCTCACCAAAGCTGATTGTCTTTGCATCAGGAGGCTCTTGGAAAACACACAGGGTTTTTACAGGAGTACATGTGCATCAGGAAGTGGGTCACTTGGAGAGCAGAAGCTCTCACTGTGCAGTGGGAGTGCAGCACTGTCTTATGTGGCACATTTCACCTGGCACTAAGGAGCAAGGAATGCCTGTATGGTCTATGGAGACTTCTCCAAAATGAACTTGGAATTGTATCTGTGACCATTTGTGACCCGGTCAGAAATGAAATAGCATCATACTTGTTGAGTATGTATTAATCTGTTTACTGACTTTCATGTGTGTATTGATACTAATCCATTTTATCAATTTGGTAATTAGCATTTACCTAAGCCGACCTTTTGACCACTTAGACTAAAGAAAATTCTAGTTCTGTACTTGAATGTAAGATTTTAATTGGTTGTACTCAACTATTTTGTGTGTCTTCTCATAGCACAACATGGGCTATATCTGATTTTATCTTCTTTACAGTGGCATTAATCAAGGCTGTGAATATTGAAGCCAATAGCATTATAACAGGATTAGACTGGGGAAGGTGAGATAAGAAGCAAGCAATAGAGCCCTGTATTGTTCAGAGCTGTTTTTCTGACACAAATGAGTATTTAAAGAGCTACAGGAGCAAGAGTGAGCCCAAGCTTTTAGAAAGAGCTATTAATGGAGTGCAATAGTTACACAGAAAATATATCTGTAGATGTATAGAGACAAAAGGGTTAAGTTCCCTTTTTGTAGTCATTACTAGAACACCAAGTGTTATAGAAATTACTGTCTTGAGCTTGATTCCAATCCCCTTGGTTATGAACTGGGAGAGCTGCCTGGCTGTGAACTGGCTGGGAGATTAGACTGAGGCTGTTTTCCTAAAATATGTAATTCGTCATAATCATGCTTCAAAACACCACACCCATTCTTCTAATTTTGTGTGGGTTTTTTTTGGAACTTATCTGCCCACCTGAATGGTACAGGGTTTTCAGTATTTCAATCTGTAGAAAACAATCACAGGGTCACAGGGACAGTAATACCTTCCTGCACTTTATTACCATATACAGAAAGAGGAATAGGAGGAGGCAACTCCCACATCCTAATGCCTAGCCTGTCAGTGCTTATGCTTAATGAAGGCAAACAAAGTATGCTTTTTTTCTGGATTAATGTATTGTAAGAATGAAATAGCCTGTACCATTCACTCCTGCACCCCATTGGCACTTTCTGACATTTCCCAGGATTGTTTTGCTGTCAGCAAGATGCCCTGTGGAGGATGATGAAGCTCTTGCTCAGTTCTGTCTTAATGCTGGAGCCCCTCTGCACTGTGCCCAAGAGAGAGCAGAGGACAGGCTAGGTCTGTACACAGTCCTGGGCAAATACAGCTGGACCAAGGCAGCATTTGCCAGGAATCCCCTTTGACACCACACAGTTTAGCTGAAGGCCCCAGTATTTCTATATGCTAAGCTGAATGATGTTTTTGAATGATACAGCCTCATGTGGATGCTGAATGGCAAATCCTTATGTAGGCAAGGAGAGAAGCATTTTCCTGTTAAGTGTAGCTGCTCATAGCTATGTATAGCACTCATTCTGTTGTACAAGCCTCATTTGTTAAACAGTGTTTGGACTGTGCTTTTGGTAACAGAGCTACTACAAGACCCTTGGTACATCACTGGGTGCTACAGCAGCAGTGGAAAGGAAAAAGATGAAAAGGCAAAATACCTTCTGGGGCTGAGTATGTGGAGAAGCCCTGGCACCAACCCTTCTGCTTACAGCTGCTACCCCCAGCTCTGAGCACACAGCCCTGTGAGCATCAACCATGTTTGCAGTTGGGCAGAAATATCTGTTTCTCTGCTTCTCAGAGAGAAGCTTTTCCTACAGACTGATCTGATGGTCTCCTCTGGCCCTGCCATGAAGGTGCAGCTCTTTCTGATGCAGGCCTGGGCTGTTGCCTTCCAGCACTTAGGCAATTGAGCCTTTCCCATGTCAGCACCTTTTTATTTCAGCCTGTTTGACAGAGCTGTTGTACTTCTCACATGAATGTCCATTACCTGGGAAATTCAGACTCCCTGGGGAGGGAGCACAAGTGGAAAAGTGGGTGGATGTGTGTGAGAGAGAGCTTCATGCCTTACCTCTGGCCAGTTGAAGACACTGGTGCTCCCAAACTCACTCAGGAGTTAAAGGGATACTTAGGCAGCCTGTCACTACTAGAAATGTGGATGTCATTTTTTCAGCGCTGTGAAATATTCCCATTTCCCTCAGGCTGCAGGGTGGAATCTCAATTGCCCTGAGTTTAATAGAGACACTTTGTATTTGATGTTGGTTATTTTTCTGCTAATATTCTTTAATTTTGATCAGTTTCTAACTGATTTCTGATAAGGAAAGCCACGTGTGCGTAGTTGTGAATTGAAGAGGGCTGAAATTCAAATGCAATTAATAGATGGGCAAAATCATGGAAAATTAACATAAGTAGAATTAGTATGGCTGTTTCTAAACTATTTCCTTCTTCATTAGCTCCTGAGAAGGAGTAAAGGTGTTCAGTTTTAAAGCATGAGGAAGCACCATGGAGTTGGAGTGCAGGCATGTTGGTCAGGCTGCAGCTCTGTGACATGGTACCTCGTGGGCAGAGATCAACACCCATTACTTCAGCTTCCCAGATCAGTCCCCACTCTCCTTCATGCTCTCTAACCACTCCTTCAAAAGCATTTTTTAAACTCCAGCCTGCTGGAGACTCACAGGCTTCATGTGACCACAAAAGCCTATACACAGGCACATATGCATAAAGAGCAATGAAATGATAACTGTTTCACTCTGTCATTTAGTGCTTTTAATTTAGAAGAGATTATTCATCTTGGTTTTGCTTTGACAGAAAAGCAGCGGATTTTAAAAAAAATTAAATGTTTTTTCCCAGTTCAGACGGTTAAGAAAAATCCTGTGCCTGTGGGGGGAGAAAGAGGAAAGAACAAGAAAGGAAGGGGGAAGGAAAAAACAGAAAATGTGTCCAAGTGTGGATTTCAGAGGGATAACTCCAGCAGCCTCATTCTTCCTTCACTCCCTTCTCTTTTCCTCTCTCCCCCACCCCTTTGTGTGCTAAAGTTACAACCCAAGGACTTGGAGGCATTTCAAAGGAGCGTCACTAATGAAGGCCACATGTGCTCTGCTGCTCTCGCTCAGTGCAGAACAAAGCCAGACTGTAAGAGCCTTCTCTCCACGGGGCAAAAAGCAGGTCTTACTCCCATCCTCTGTTACCCACCCACAGTTTATGAATGAGGCTTTCTCAGGTAAGCAGCACTTTGCATTAGAGCAGTTTCAGGAGGTAATCAATCATCTTTCCAATAGAACAGAAAGGCAGAGAGCTGTGTCTGCTTCACCAGAACATCAGCAACACCCGAACACCCACGCGCTGACACTGCTGCTGCCTTTGGCCTTCATCCTTGCACAGCAGCAGCAGCAGCAGCACCTTCACTGGAACATTTTTACCTGCCAAATCCCTCCATAATTTTGCTCCCAAAATCTTTTGGCATCAGGAGAAGCCAGCAGCATGGACAAGGATGTGTTAGGACGCAAAGGATCTGCCCAGAAGATATTTACCCACAAGCTGACAAACTCATGAAGGACTGACTATAGAGCAAGATAAAAGCATCCACAGACAAAAGCCCAGCCATGGTGGCAGCCCTCATGGACATAACCCTGCTGCTCTCTCCAACAGCTGGGCACTCTGATGGAATAAATAAAGATGAAGAAAAGATAAAATAAGCAAACAAAACTGAAACACATCAAAGCCAGTGTGTAGTAGTGGTTGCTGCTAAAGCTGTACCTATTTTCTGACAGGAAACTCTTCCGCCACAACTGGCTTTCAGAGCCATTTCTGGTTACCAACAGTGGAGAGGTTTGTTTCTATAACAAATATATTCCTGTGGATGAAACCACTAGTATTAAAAATAAATGGGAAGAGGGAAGTGGATTCTATGAAAAAGTGACTGCAAAGGAAGAGAAGTGACCTCTCTGTGTTGGTTAGCAAGAAAAAAAAATAGTAGAAGCATTTGAAGGATCATATGACTTTCTATAAAATCACTTTTAAGTACAGGATTAAACCATAATATATATGGAAGATGACATAGTCTGAGGATGGTTGTTTGTTCATAAATGATCTAAGGTTAACAAAGCATTCCAGGGGTTTATGAAAGTACTTTTAAACAAATAAATATTACCCTGCAGTGTTTACAAGCTAAGCACTTCAAAATAATGCATGAGAACTTGAGAGGAAAACTGATTGAAATCCCATGATAAACTATTTTGTTTAATTGCCTAACCTCATGGCACCCAAGAAAAGTAGATACAATAAATAATGAAAAAAATGTCAAATTTTAAATTTCTAATATATTTGATCACCCAAAGTGCAATTTGGTAATCAACATGGAGCTCCAGAACTGTTTCCATCCTGGAAATTTCTTTTTAAAGCGGTATCTGGACCTTTTTTTTGAACAATATTGAAATGGTTGAGGTTTCTTTTTACAGTGTAAGGTGACATTATTTATGCAGACAAAGGGATTGCCATGGCCCTTGGGCAGTTCTTTGAAGCCTTGCCAGGCTGCAGTCTGTTCATCAAAAAGGCATGCTAAACATTTCTGCTGCTTCTGGACGTCTGGATGCCTCTTCTCACCACTGTTGGGTTGTTTTTTCTTTTTTTTTTTTCCTGAGTATGTTGTCTGACTTCCAAACACATCATCGTGAGGTCCTTAGATCTAAACCAGCTGTGAATTCTTTCAGTACTGATAAAATTAGATTGATTAGAAGAGGGCTGTACTTCTGGGGAAAGGAGAATACAGTTCTGGAGTATGGTCATGAACAGAAGGCAATGGGGAGCTCTTCTGGAATCTTTCCCACCTGGCTAAAAAGGAATCTTTTTAGATCTGCTCTAAAAGTCTCTTCACACAGAGGTCCAGGACTGCTGCCACACTGCTGCCCAGGCAGGGGTCAGAAAGCTCAGTCTTCTGGCTGGTTTTTCACTCTTGGTCTCTGAGATCAGCTGGGGTTTTTGGGGTGGACTGATGCTGTTTTTCTGGTTTGCTCAGTGAGCTGAGCAAGGCACAAGGAGTCAGAATCAAAGTAATCCCAGTTGTCATTGACTGCCCCAAGTTCACTCAGTGTAGCATTTGTTGCCCTTATTTCTTCTGACTCCAAATGAAGCTATCTCTGATGTTTTTTCAATATTTAATTTTTTTAGGGGTGACTGGCTTTCCAGAGAGGTTTGTCAGTGGGTAAATGAAAGAAAATATGTAAAGTGGAGAAAAAGAAATCATTTAAGCCCAATTTCCAAACTGCTTCTTTGAATATTCTCATTGTGCAATAGATACAGCTTTCACCACTAAGTTCCACCTCATTTTTAAGGTTGACCTAACTAGCCTATTTTCTGCAGTGAGCAGAGGCCATAGAAATGTCATTTCTGTGAGGCCAGCCCCAGGCATGGCTGTGCTGGCTGCCAAGAGCTGCTGACACCAATCCCATAAGCATTGTCCCAGCATGGGCTGCTGTCTCTGGCACAGCTCCTCTGGGCCATTTTACACACTGGAATGAGCAAGACACCAACTGACTCCACAGTCTGTTGGATCTGTGTCAGAATTAACCTCTCTCTGCAGAGCTGTGTAGACCCATGAGCAGCCGTGCTTTGTGTGTTGGCAAAGTCCCTTCTGTTATGTGTCACAAGCACTGCTGTGCACAGACACAGATGACACTGCAGTGCACGTGTGTAAATGCATTTCCCACATCCACAGCAGATTCAAATGTAGATACACATGTGGCAGGAGGCAGGTTTGTTTGAAAACAGATATCTTTTAATGAAGGGGGGAACTAATAATACGATATTACAAATATTGTAATATTACAAACCACCAAGGTGGTGGTTAATTAATTTTACTCCTGCAGTAGTGATGTGCAAGAGCTTGTGAAGTGATAAAGCATTTTGCATCTTTAAGGACAAAGATTGTCACAGCAGTATTGGCTGTGGAAGCAGCCCAGTTGATTCAAACAGCAGTAACATTTTCTTTAAGTGAAGACAAGATTTGAAGGGTTTTTTTGTGACTCTTCAACGGATTTTTGTCAGAAATTCTATCTCTTGCCTCATAACAGTCACTAGCATTCCCCTATCTCTTTAAACCATGGTACTGACTCAGTCTGTTTGGAGACAGAAAGCTATTTTGACTTACAGGTTCAATTCCTGTTGACTCAAAAGGGAGGAAGAAAATGCTGAAACTGAGAATGAAAACATTTTTTATTCCAGGAGTTACTAACAGACAAATGCCATTAAGGAACGTATGGCATTTGTCCACAAACTTTTAAAAATATTTTTTCATGTCTGAGGTTCAGCTCTGCATGTATTTTCTAGCAGATGCTGCCATGAAGACAAGTGAATCTGGATGTGCTCTTTGCTTCACCAATCATATGAGGCAGCTTTCTTGCCTAGCATCTCAGAATGGAGCTAGAGCAAGGTTTATGTGTCATCCTGTCCTCATCAAGGCATCTGCAGAATGTCTGTCATCAAAATGAGAGCAAGCTCTCACTTCCTCAACCATTTAGCCAAAAGGGGAATAGTACAGTTATGCTGGCAGGGATTTCTTTTTCCAGCAGACTGTGGTTTTTGCAGTTCAACATTATGGTCTCGAAAATCTCTATCACAGATGTATGAAAAGATGATGGAAAGTGAGAAGGAAAAAATGCTGCTCAGACATGATAAGAAAATTGGTCACCATCACTGGTCATCAGTGTGGTTCAGATCAGGGCTGATGTCTGCAAATCAGGAACCCCTCAGAGAAAGGCTGACCAGTGGATTGGATGCAAACCAAGACCTCTCCTCCCACCATCACACCACTTCAGCATCTCAGTTCTGGAGACCCTTTAGCTGAGGGTCATAGGAGCATGGGGCTGGAAGAGCTGTTTGGGTCCCTCCTTTTAAGCCATCATATCTTTCTTGTTCCTGGCAGTGGAAATATTTAGCTCAGTTGGTTATAGCCTGGTGCTAATAACACCAACGTTGTGGGTTTGATCCCCATATAGGCCTCTCACTTAAGAGTTGGATTTGATGGTCCTTGTGGGCTTCTTCCAACTCAGAGTATTCTGTGCAGACCTCATCCTTCTGCTGCAGGAGTCCTCCTTGTGCAGATTTGGGTCTCATCCATGTATGTATCAGAAATGCTTCAAAGTGTGACTGTTCCATTCCTACCTCCTCAGCAGAAAAACTCATCTCCAGGGAGATGGGAATTTCATGTGTGATAATTTAGCTGTCTTCCACCAGCCTTTGGGCATTGAATATCAAGTATAGCAAGTGTTCTCTCCCATGCTAATGTACTCACTGCATTTCTACCCTCCAGCACGGTTTGTTAAGGTATTTCAACTCCCTGTGCTGCAGGTCCATGAACAAGGGAAGTGAGGGGCGTAGATCAAGCAAGGCTTTTTAAGCAATAGATCACATCCTGTGCTGAAAATAAACTTTTGTGCTGTCAAAATGCATATTGAGGTGGTCATCTTAAAAAGGAACAGCTCTGTACATTTTTCATCCTGATTGTGGATGGCTGTGCTTGAAATCCTAAATGATCTGCTGGGAGGCAAGGAGGGAGACAATGGATTGATGGACAGTCAAGCCAGCTCCCTGTCAAAATCAAGCATTTCCTGGAGGGCTTGCCAAGACCAGTCCTATGAAAAGTCCCAAAGAGACACCCTCCCCCCAGGCCCTTCCCCATAAGCAGGAGATTCTGTGACCCCAGTGGTGAGGAGAGAGAGACCAAAGGTGTCAGGTCTGGGTGTGACACAGCAGCAGCAGCAGCAGGGAGCCCTGCATGATTGAGGTGAGCCTGGAAAACCAGCCACATTTCAAATGAGCTTCAAGGCTCCCTCTTAGCAAGTCTAAGAAATTACCTACAAGCACAGGATCTGATCTGGGGGTTTCTTTAGCACCTGCTTATTTAGAAATCAGCCATGTCCTTCCTTAATCTGAATTCAAATCAAGCCAGCTATTTATGTTTTTCTTATCCTCACTAGAAAATATTTTTTTTGTTATTTTGCAGCAAGGTGACCTATGCAAAGAATACAGGGTCATAACACAACCTTAACACAAAAATGTGAAGAGCACGTAATTTTTAATTAGTAAAGAGTAATTAATTAATAAGGTATTCTTTTCCTGCATGGCTATAGGTATAAAATGAAGGTGTGTTAATTTCAGCAGTTGCAAGATCATTTTAAAAGTTTTTCTTGCCATCTTTTTGTCCAGTGCTCAGACTTGTTTTGAGAAAAAAACAAGTAGATGCTGCAGTATCTGAGTCTATATAGGGGAGTTTGGATTGCTTGACCGTAAATTTAGCTTAGTAATGTGAACAGTAGGCAGCTGTAAATCTCTAGCAAAACTTACTTTTATGTGTCACACCACCATAATTGCTAATTTGAACTGTATGGATTCACTTTAAAATTGCTGTATCCTAAAGGTTACTTGTTGAAATTTTTAAAGGTTACTTGTTTACGTTACTTTTCTAAGTGCAATAACTTAATCTGTAAACAGTGCAAATAAAAATATTCCCATCCCAACACAGAATATAACCTAGACTGAACTCTAAGAGTTTAAATGGAAAATGGGGTGTTCTCTTCAAATAGCTCTACTGGGTCAGCAGTGGTGAAGGGGATTTTGTTCCTCATTATAATAGGCTCCATCACAGCTGAAAAGTAGTTCTGATTTAGATACTATAACCATTGAGAATCAGGTTAAATTTCAAGCTTCCCACTACTTTCTGAGTCTACATATTACTCTGTGGTGTTTGACTCAAACTGCTCTTTCCATTCCTTTTCTCCACAGCCAAAATCCTGCAAGGCCGAATTTGCACCCATGTAACAGCTATTAGGCTCCTGTAATGAGTGACTCAGGCTGAGGATCTAATAATCCTCATGGCTATAGACTAGAGCAAGATATATTTTAGCCATTATAATGAGATAAGAAGCATTAAGTCTGATCCAGCCCAGGGTTTGGATGGACTGAGAAGGGGCCTTTTGGCCACAGAGCTTGTATTCTGATGTAGAAAGAGCTGAACAATTACCACACAGTAAAGCCTCCTTGGAGAAATGTTCACATTGCAGAGCCCTAATAAAAGGGCGAGAACCAAGCATAAAACAGAATAATCTGCTCTGAGAACCCTGTACATCTGAAGCAAATAAAAACTCATTTCCAAGCTGTGACTGTAGAGGTAAAGAGATGTGCATTTAAGATCTATGCTCTATGCTTATGTGTTTCCTTTGGGACATGTCATTAGAATGATGACTCCTCATATCCACTGCACTTTGGTTTGCTAGGCTAATTACTAGGAACTACATGAATTTTCAATGGATTTGCCATAAATAATTTATCCAACATATTGAAATCTAGTTTTATATTCACTTAGTGCATTATATCTGTAAACAAATGAAGGATTTAACAACTGTGCATATATCTTTGAAGCTGTATGTAGGTTTGAACCCCAACTCTGAATCTCAAGATCCTCCCAAGAGGCCAGTAGCTGCTGAGCTAGGAGCTGAACTGTGTGCAGACAGGTCTGATCCCCCTACCCCTGGGTGTTTGGGGCCACTTAAGCCTTCTCTAAGCCTCTGAAGCGCAACCTGGCCTGAGGCAAGAGTTAGCAGAGCTTTGAGTTAGCAGCCACTCTCTGTGGTTGCTTTGTCCAGGCTGGGTGAGTCAATTGGCTTTGAAGTACAGAATGGTGTAAAGGGCCCTTTCTGCAGGCCCAGGTTTTTTCCACTCATAAGGAAACATGCCCAGCATGAGCATCCTCCTCATTGGACTGGCTGAGGGTCTTTGATCTTATAAGGAGCCAAATATGACAGCATTAAACTCTAAATCCAAGCTCAGCTGTCGATTTGAAATGCAGACTTGACAGTCTCTGCTCCAGTCTGCATCTAGACAGCATTTAATGGACTCATTGTCCTCATTTACATTTTCTAAACAGATGCTTTAGGTACAGGCTTCATGATGGCCTTTCAAAGCAGAAACAAAACCTTATGAAACCATGATTTGTCACTGGAAATAGCGAAAAGCTGGGTGAAAGCCAAGCCTGTGGGAAGCTCATTTGACGAAGGAGAGTAGAAGGGTGATGACTGCTGAGGAAATTGCTCCATTTCAGCAGTAACACAAAGCTTGGCCACCCTTTGCTATGGACACTGGCATCTGCACTTCACTCCTCCCTGCTGGGGCCATTGGGACAGTGTGATTTGGAGCTGGGCAAGTATTGGTCTCAGCTCTGACCAGCTGGGGTTGTCTTCACAGCACTGCCAGGCATTCACAGAGGTTTCCTAGTGCTGTGCTCATGTGTTGCCCCAGTGCTGCCGCAGAAGCAAGGGCCATTGCATAGATAAACATTTTCAGAATAACAGCTATGGAGGTGGGCAGGCTCTCTGTGTACAGAAAAGTGATAAATTTGATATTCAAAAAGTGATAGATGAGATATTCAATGCAACTAAGCTCAGTGTCAGAAAAAAGATATTGCTTGGCTCTAGGGAAAGTCTGATGTTCAAAGAACTGGCAGATGCTCTGCCTCCAGGGATCAGTCTGTGATTCGGGCAACAAGTGGAAAAGTTGCCCTTTGAGCATGCAGGCTGACTTCATTGCTGAGTCAAAAGAAATGTCACCTCTTTCAGATCTGGCCTCCTTCCTGTCCCAGGGTTGTGTGTGGTCAGGTCAGGAGGAAGCAGAACCAGTGCTGCTCTCATGGCTGCTGCCAGGAGGAGGGAAGATAAGTGGAGCTGAAAGCAGCAGGGCATGTTTACAGACACCAGTCTGACACAGCTCATGAACCTCTTCCTCTGGGATTTTTACAGTGTATGGGAGTGGGAACACTTGTGCAGTTTTTGGGCCCTAAAACATCTCTTTCTGGCAAGGAAGCAAAGGAAGGCTGTCTAAGGCAGGTTGATCTCTTCCCATAGATATTGCACGGGTTCAAAGGTGATCTAGGATGTAGCATTTAATTGATGTACATGGCCTGCGCTTTTGAATTGGAATTAAAACCTTATTTTAGATCTCATTTACAGTGTGACAAAAATTAAAAAAAAACCAAACCAACCAACAAATCAGAGGCAATTTCTCTCACCCTCTCAATTTTCTCAGGTCTAATGCTGGCCCTGTCACTCTGGAGAGTGGGCAGAAGGCTGCCTGCCGGAATGGGGCAGCCAACAGCATTCCTCCAGACCTTGGGATGAGGGCGGGGTTTGATCAGCCAAGGGAGAAAAATGTCAACATCTGTCTGTCACTGCACGGCCAATGGCCAATTATAATTTTTTTTCCTGCCTCCCTAAGCTGCAGCCAGACAAAGACTCCGAGCTCCCAGCTTTGTTGCCCGTGCCATTTCCCACCACTGCTCCACCTCTGATATGCTAATGGCAAAACTGAACTGTTTTGTGTGGCTGAAAAGGATCTTTGGGCACATTCACTGGGTCAACAATCCCAACTGCTGTGCTGGGGCTCAGCCTGCTGTGCCAGAACCCAGTGCCAGGGGACTTCCCTCCCCTCTGCTTCTCCTTTAAAAAAAACAAAAAAAACCACCACAAAGTAGTGGAATTAACCATCTGGCTGTCTTGGTGCTCAGAAACTTAGCTGCACAAATGACGACACAATAATATGAAATACTCTTCTCAAATACTTTCTGGATGACAAGTGACAAGCCAGGCTGTTCTTTCCAGCTTGAATTGAAGTCCCAGTAGATGCAGCCGAGGAGCTGAGAGAGGGCCATCTCCTCTGAGCTTCAGAGCACCACAGAGCAGTGAGGTGGTTACAGAAATACTGCTCTATTTATACAGTTGGCTTTACATGCGTTAGAGCAAAAGTAACACTGACAGCCTTTTGTTTGGAAAAGAAACCCTGTCATACATGCAACGCCAGACACAGAGAGCAAACTTGATGACCTAATCCTATCTATTGTGTGGCAATACTAATGCACTTAAGAAGTAAGCAGAAGAATAATTACTGAGTTTATTGGGTGATGAGTTTCCCATTCACTGATGCTATGGAAGTGCCAGGGGAAATAGGCTGTAGCATCAGAGACAAGGTGCTTGGAAGTCTGTGATGAATTGATCTTGAAGTATTTATAATTTAGAATTAGTCACCTGAACTAAATGTTAATGCTATGGATGATGTGTCAATTCTTTTGCTGATGCTTTAGTAATACCATCATCACTTTATAAAAAACACTAGTGAGGTGGCAGGTTCTTAGTAAAATTTGAAGTACTTTTACAAGCAAGGTAATGTTTATAAGCACAGTAATTATACCATCATTATTCAAAACAACTATGACGTGTACAAGTGTGTCAATTTTGACTGCAAGAACCCTGTGAAAATTGTTGGACATAAGGCCCAATGACATGAGATAAAAGCTAAATAAATTTAAAAGCTGAATAAACAAAGCAGTCTGATGGTCTGATGGCTTCCAGTTGACCCTGAGCAGAGACCTAGATAAAGTTGGATAAATATTACAGCCAAGGAAAAGGTGAGAGTTGTAAGTGTTGTTTATGAGACTACAATTTAATATAGTTTGCACATTAAATAGTCCTGTAATAAAAGCTGACCTTTGCACAACTTGCAGGATCTCCTCTTCTTAAAACATGTTTCCAAGCAGTGATAGAAAGATCCGGTGGACACAGAACCAACTCACAGTGAAGCCTCACACTTACTTCCCACACAGGAGAATTGTCAAGATGAACATTTTCTTCTCATTTTTAAAGATGCTTATCTTTGTCAGCTTTCCCTGTCATGGTTGTGCTGGAAGGCGCTTAGGCATCATCACCTATGCCATGGTCTTGCAGCTCTTTCTTGCATGTTTACACTGGCTCCCACCACTGTCCATCCCCTGCAGGGGGTTCACCCAGACCCTGGGAAGTGCTGCTGGTGATGCCTTCTGCTGCTTTCCAGGGAAGGACTGTTATAAAAAGCATGCACAGCATGAAGGAGGAAGCAGATGCAGGCTTGCTCTGCACACTGCTCTCCAGTTCCTGGCATATGGTGGATGGTTAAAAAAATGGATCTGAATGGTGTGAAAATCTATTCATCCTGTATCACAGAGAATAAATTATTTCTTTCTGGTCATATGCTGCATGTTGTCCTGGCTGTGCCTGCTCGTGCTGTTATGAAGGAATGCTTTAGACTCACAGGATGTACAGATCAGAGCAACCCTCTGTGCTGACTTTCTGCGTCACAGAGTCCAAAGATTTTCATTTAAGCACTTTTTGTCAGATTGTGCCTTTAATGAAAGAAACCTGAGCCTGATTTACGATTATAAAAGGATAGAAAATCCAGTATGATTGTAAGTGTGCTGCCCCAGAAGCATGTTGCCACTTGTGTTGGAAATCTTACTGGTTTAAAATTTTCTGTATTCAGACTATCTGCTGGCTTTTGCTACAATGGAGCCTGGGTGCACTGTCTCTGCTGCTCCTCTGTCCAAGAGCTTCTTTCCTGGTTCCCAAGGCCAGGAAGCAGCTGCCCATGTTCATGTGTGTGAAATGGCCCAGTGTCCTTCTGGGCATGCCTGAGCTCCCATGAAGTAGTCAGGGCTTGGGAAAGTGGGCTCCATCCCCCTTAGTCCTCTCCCATTCCCTGTAAGTGTGCACCTGCTCAAATCATCTATCTACAAAGTTTTTCTTTGATAAAATAAATAGACTGAGTTTAACTTAATCTATCTGGCGCAGTTTCAGGAATCCTTTATGTAGGTCTTCCCTGAAATGTCTTCAATTTGCCAACAGCCTTTTTAAAGTCCAGACATTGGATTAGGATATACACTGTATATTTGTAATGAAGAAAGGTGGAAAACCACATTCAAATTAAGCTGAATTAAGCAAAACTTTGCTATTTAATTTTCTATGCTTTTGTTGGGTTGTTTGACTTCTCTTGTTACCTAAAATTGAGGAGTTGTTTCAGAGTGGACAAGTTCTTACTCTCTGCCTATTTCCTAAGGATTCAGACATATTGCCTCACACACCAAAACATGTAACTAAGATAAGCATTTAACCACATAATGAACTTGCCCTCCAATACAATCAAATAACAGTTGTTCCTTTTAAATATTATAAATACTATAAACATTTCTCTTTACTGAATGGTAGCAGTGGACAAACAGATGTTGACAAAAGCAGCACTTTCTATTACAGATTATTATTACAATAGTCCCAGGTCTATAAGCTTTCTTAGCTTTTATTTCGCTTCTCCCTAAAACAAAAAAATGGAGTGGAGGAATGGAATGGAATAGAATGGAATGGAGTGTGTGTATTTTTGCATGTGTTTGTATGTAGGACTCTGCATGATGTTGTGATTTCTGTGGGTCTGGCTTCCCCAGCTGGAACAGAGCCCAGCCTTTTTGTTAGACCTTGTCCTTCTCAAAAAAGCCATCCCAGTCTTTCACTTGCAGGCAGATTCTCTCAGTCACATCACCTGCACATCCACTCTGTTCATCCTTTAGGTCTGAATAGATTCTGCATATGATGTCCTCCTTCTGGGAGCTAGAAAAAACACACTCCTTGGACTGGTTCCTGAAAAAGTGGGGATTTAATTACAATGGGAAGGAGCAGCCTGGGGGAAAAGGGGCAGACTGGTCATCAGTGTCCTCCAGAAGCATCACCCAACAGAGACATCCTGTTCCCAGTCGTGTCCCACACTAACAGGACCTGGCTGCCTTTTTCCCCTCCCCATCATTCACACTGCAGATAGAGCTACCTTCCAAACAAGCAGAACCTGTACTTTAAAGAACTGAAACCAGAAGCTAATCCTCATTATATACCTCCAGAGCTTGGCTTTCAGAAAGAGAAACCAAACCACCTCACATGAATCAGCCCCTGGGAGAGTTACACCCTGGGACAGGTGTGACCCTGTACCTGTAGCTGATATGTGTGGTACATCCTCACAGTCACTGGAGAGTGATGTCCCTGATGGTCACCTCTGTGCTGCTCACACATCTGTGCTGATGCCAGCAGAGAGAGCAAGTGCAAAGCCTTTCCTCCCAGGCATATTTCACACTGCTTTGTACACCTCTGTTTGCCTACACTTCACAGTGGGGAATAAGAGCTACCTGAACAAATCTGGTACTGGACTGCTTTCTTATCAACCAGACAATGATGTGGTGTCCTTTCTCCTTTAGCTCTTCTGCCGAGGTGAGGTAGGACTGCACAGACCTGCTGGTGGCTCTGGCCTGTCAGCAGGAGCATGGACCAATCTGTGCTGCTTGGCAGTCAGTCCTGCAGCAGCTCTGTGAGGAGTCATGGCAAACATCCCTGTGGGACTTCCCTGCCCTCACAAACCCACCTGCACACACAGCTCCCACAGCTTCCCCTCCCCAGATGGGTTTTTATGACCTCCTTGTAAAACCAGATGTGTTTCTGCCCCTTTGTGTGTGTACTCCAAGGAACAGCTCTGATAACAGTCTGCTTTGTTGTACTAGAAAATGGAGCAGATCCATGCATTTTGTGAATCTGCCTTTTTTTTTTTCAATTAGCAATTGAAGTGTGGGACAAAATCTTGGGCTGATGAAATCCTATTGAAGTTCAGGCTGGTAGGAGGGAAGTGGGCAAGGCACAGAAGTGAGCAGTAGAGCAGAGAGGGATGAGCCACTGTGTAATTGTACCTCTCCTCTCAAACTTTAAAAATATCCCTAACAGTGTTAGTCTTGCAGGCCTGTGCTGACAAAGACCAAAGTAGGAAGAAGAAACTGTTCCCTGCTGTGCAGAGAGGAGTGCTGAGCCCTGGCTAGACACAAAATAGCCTTGTACATAGCAGAAAAGGCAATTGTTTTTCAGTGGCTGCTATTTTTGTGCTCATACAACAGTCAGAGATATAACTGATTTGTTGTTGCTCTATTTCTAGAGTCCCATAATGTTGTTGTTATCAGATTTCAAAAGTCCATACTTCTTCAGTGTGTTCTTATGGCTGCAGATCTTCACAGCACAGACTCCTTCTGCATGCTGTTCTCTCTCAGGTCAGGGCTCCTCCAAGGCTCTCCCTGACTGGCTGACCCGCCCCCTTTTATCCCAGTTATCCTCATTGGTCACAGCTGCAGCCCAATTAAGGGCATCACAGCTGCAGCCCATCAAGGGCAACCAGGACCTCCCAGGGCAAAGCCTCTATACAGATATTCAAGTACAATACATTTCCTCTACTATATTTCCCCCTTTTCTTTTACTTACAGAACCAGGTTTTGCATGCAATACTTCAAGTACAAGACACACATATTTCCCCATGACTCAAAGGCCATGTACAACACACATAGCTCCTTGCTCAAAGGCCATACTCTTTCACAGCTCCTTGACCCAAAGGCTATGTTCTTTCACAGCTCTTGGCTGTCTCATCTTCTACCAAATACCACCACAGCTCTTGGCTGTCTCATCTTCTGCTAACTATCACATTGGGGTCACCAAACGTTTTTGCTCTATTTCTAGAGTCCCATAATGTTGTTGTTATCAGATTTCAAAAGTCCATACTTCTTCAGTGTGTTCTTATGGCTGCAGATCTTCCCAGCACAGACTCCTTCTTCTGCATACTGTTCTCTCTCAGGTCAGGACCCCTCCAAGGCTCTCCCTGACTGGCTTTGCCCCCTTTTATCCCAGTTATCCTCATTGGTCACAGCTGCAGCCTAATTAAGGACATGGCAGCTGCAGCCCATCAAGGACAACCAGGATCTCCCAGGGCAAAGCCTATACACAGTTATTCAATACATTTCCTCTACTGTATTCAGTACAATACATTTCCTCTACTGTACTGATGCATGAAAGGGCTGCATCCTCTATTTCATTTGCAGTTGCAGTAGCTCTAACTTCTTGTGCTGGTTTCAGCAGGGGTGATTTCCTTCACAGTGGCTGGTATGGGGTAATGTTTTGGATATGTGCTAAACACAGGCTTGATAACATAAAGGGGCTTTTGTTATTAAGCCCTGAGCAGGGCTTACACAGAGCCAAGGCCTTTTCTGCCTTTCCTGCTGCTGTGCTGGTGAGGACCTTGGTGATGCATGGGAGACTGGGAGGAGACACAGATGGGACAGGTGACCCCAACTGACCAAAGGGATATTCCAGACCATCTGACATCATGCTCAGGATATAAAGTGGGAAGAAGAAGGAGAAAAGGGGGAACGTTTGGAGTGATGGTGTTTGTCTTCCCAAGTAACCATTAAGTGTGATGGGGCCCTACTCTCCTGGAGATTGCTGAAACACCTGCCTGCCCATGGGAAGCAGTGAATTAATCCCTTGTTTTATTTTACTTGTGGGTGTGTCTTTTCCAGTTTAACTGTATTTATCTTGACCCACAAGTCTATCTTTTACCCTTCTGATTCTCCCCTGGATCTCTCTGGTGGGGCCATACACAAGCAGCTGCCTGGGCTTTGGCTGCTAGCTGGGGCTAAACTTTGACATTACTATAGACTCACAGAAAAATCCAAACATTTGTTCTTCCTCTCCATAAGTTTAGAAGAACAATAGGTGAAGAACAGGATGCATACAAACATGTATGTATGCAAATGTGAACACACGTGTTCTTACAATTTTTTTTCCATCAAATGCATCAAAAATGTAGCCCAAATATGGAGCAGCTGAAATAAAATAAAAGGTCTATTGCATAAGATCACATATTAGAATTCAGTCACACTGAACCAGCAATAAGCTGAAAGCAAAAGAATAAATAAGTATAAATTCTCCTCTCCTTTTTTCTTCTACTTAATATAGACTGCAATTGTATCTAAATTGTCCAACCTACTCTTGAAAATTGAAGCAGGAGAATACTTTTGATTGTGGTGTGAAATAAAGCATAGCACTTCAAAATGAGGATGTGTAATGATTTCAGAAATCTGCTTTCCTTTTTGTACATCATACATAATACCAGGCTTTGGTCCAATTTCCATTTTAGTGAATATTGGGGAGGTGAGAGGAAGTGTTTATTTTAGCAACTGAGCAATTCAAAATAATTTTTTTCTCAAATGCAGAGGCTCTGAGAAGGCTCCACAGCCACAAATTCAGTGTCAGCCAGACACCTGACAGAACCGGGAATCTGCATGGTGTGCCTGGGAGCCCTGGTAGGGTTTGTCTGTGGGCACAGGGCAGTCAGAGCTGTGCAGAAAGTCTTTGCCTCACACCTTTTGCAAGCTGGTGGATCTGAACTGGTTGAGAAGGTCCAGGAAATCAGGTTACTAGAACAAAAGTGTTCTTGCAGGGCAGTAATCCTTTGTTTTTTCAATAGCATTGTACCATATATAACAACATGTAATTCATTCTAGACTAAGTGAAAGCCTTTAAGGATCTCTTTATTATTACTTCACAGGTTTTGGACTAGACCTGGTGTTTCAGAGACCTCAACTCAACATGATAAATCTGCAGTATTGCTTTTCAGGATACATTTTTACTGGAGCAACAAATATTTTGGTTTTGTTCAGGAATGGCGTAGGGCCTTCAATGCTGAAGGTAAGAAGCCCTTCCCTTCAAACAGAGGCAGGTAGACCAGGGCCTGAATGAGGAAAAGTATGTTTGGGCCTCTCATCTGTAGGAGATCTTGCAGTGCTTGTTTAGGAAAGAGTCCCTGCCAGCTGCCTGCTCTGCCTCTTTTTCAGAGATCATCACTATCCTGGAATCAGTGACAGGAAGTCTCCTCCCACAGGATCTGGGTCTGAGTTCAAATCACTGATAAAGCTCCTGCAGTGGAATACTAGGCTTTGCCTGGGGCACTGGTGTGCGTGCACCTCTGCCAGCCCTGCCAGGGGACAGCCAGATGGGTAAAGGGTGGGGAATCACCAGAAGGTCAAGGACCAAGAGGTGCTGCTCATCCCATGCACAGTACCTATGAGGAATCTACCTTGTCCTCGAGGTAGCTCCAGTTTCTCATGGGATCTGCTTTGATTTCTTATTGTCATTGCAAAGCAATAAGGAATCAACTTTACCTCTACTCTTCCTGTTCTGTTGCTTTCATGCCTGTGGCTCTTCTAGTAGTAACTCCCTGTGTGCAGTTTCCAGCATTCAAAGAAGAAATTGCACACCTGCACATGATGTGAAATTTCTCTCTCAAGCACCTTTTTGCTATGTTTCTTCCTAAAAATTTCACTTGCTAAAATAGCAGATGGCCCAGATATATAAATTTTATGATACATAACAGAAGAGGGACTGTAGCAGCTGAGAACATGCAGGACTCATGCTTTTGTAAATGGCCTAGTGATGTCTTTAAAATAGGAAGAGGAAAGGTCTAGCTTGTACTGAGGAGGCTGAGACAGTGCCCAGGTTTCGGTGTAATTTGCACCCTGAGGTGTCGATACAGTGATTTTACGTGACGATGTTTTATGCCTGCTCTGATTCTTGTCCCTTAATAATGGAAGAAGGAGCTGCCAGAGGAGAAAGGACAGCTTGTACTTTTATCTCAACTCTGTTGGCAACTTCTTTGTATGTAACTCTTCTTTCTTTTTTCTTTTCGAGTCCTTATTCTTTGCTACTGAGTTGTTTGTGATATATAAAAAAAGAAAAGTTATATATTCTCTTCCCCATTATGAGCACCCCAATTGCCATCTCTGTGTTTGTGTGCACCAACAGGAGTGTTGTGTTGTGTTGTGTTGTGTTGTGTTGTGTTGTGTTGTGTTGTGTTAAAGAACTGTTAAATGTCACATAACTGAACCAGAGCATTTCAGTCACATGACACTGAAAAGCTCTACTCATGCTTAGCACATGCCTTTCCTGAGCTCAAACCAGATGTTTCCCTTGACAGATCCCCCCCTCTGGATTGCTGAAAATAAAGTTGTGTAAAATTGTGTGTGCTTGGTTTCTGTCTTTATTTGTTTTTTCTTTGTTTGTTTGTTTGTCTGATTGGTTTTGGTTTTTTGGTTTTTTTTTTTTTTGTATTGGTTTTTTTTTTTTTTTCTGTTAAAAAGCTTTAGGTAATAAATACTTTTACAAACTGAATGGGAGACATGAAAGACAGCAAATAGAAGTTTCTGAGTTATTGATCTATTTCCTCTCCAAAATAAATTATGGTAAATAGCTATTCTTAGGGCCATGGCTTTAATGAGAAACACTGCTGTGGCTGCATTTCCCTTTTCTCTAATGCAGAGACCCTGCAGCTGATTTGCTCTTAGGACTGGGAATGTCATCCTTTCTCATGACTGTATTATTCCTGATGTTCAGCATCTTTCTTGCAATGCCATTTAGACTGACACGATAATAATAAAAAAGTCCTATGCCTTGGCTTACCTAGTGCATATCAGACTGATCTTGAGCATGCTCATACAGACAGAAATGACTCTCACTAAACAATTACCTAGAACTGTTCTGATAAACTGTGCTGCTGGGTGACTGAGATGGTCACTAAAGGAAATTTGTTTTTAAAACAGTGACAGGAATACTAGTTGCAAGACAGAATGATCATCTATTTCCAGTGTTATGATGCTCTTTACACAGAGAGGGATACCTGGGTTTGAGCAAGCATGTTGTACTCGACCAGGAAAAAAAAAGCTGAAATATTTGCATGCCTGGGGAAAAGGACATTTTCCAACAAAAGAAATTACTCCTGCATCTGTGGCACATATTTCACTTTGCCTTAAATAGAAACAGATACTCTTTTGAATTGTATGAGATGTTTGCAGGATTATATACAAGTGTTTCATTATATTGATGCCTTGAGAGGCTACCTAGAACAGAGGTTAGACAGTGTTAAAGGAATAAAGTAGGTATTTATTAAAAAGGCCTTCAAAAGATACACCTTGGGCAGTACAAGAGCCTGGCTGAAGCTACACCCAAGATGGATGATGGGTCATGAGTTTTCACACTTTTATGAGTTTTGGTCCATTTACATACTGGAGTTAATTGTCCAATTACAGCTTCAGGTTATGAAGTTCCATCCTCTCAGATTGTTCTCAATTCACTGCTTTTTATACTTTTTGGGCCTAAAGCTGCAATGGTGTTCTTCATTCTCAGGCTGGAAAAAGATTGTTTTGTCTGACTAAACTGTACAGAGAACTTGCTAAGACTTTATATGAAATTCAGAGTTATGTACTCATGCAGTACAGAATCTCGATCATATGAAAGCTAAAACTTAAAACATCAGTATGGGATTAATAACAGGAAGGACTGGGGGAAAATATGAAGGGGTTAAATATATTTTTGGCTGCCAATATTTATTCTTCTAGTCAATTTAGCAAAATTGGCTTTGTTTGTCTGCAAAATTCCTTCTTCTCCTGTTTAGAGATTCCCTTTGAAATATGTGACCGTGAAGGGCTCTTGTATGTCTCCACTCTAAGTCAGTAGAAATGCCATCTACAGTAAAGGCAGGTGAGACTCATTTCATGAGACTCATTGCTGTGATGACTCATATGGATTCACTTGAAGGACAGAGCAGATGTGTACAGCTGAGCACACTGAGAGCAGGAAATTCAGAAGAGCTGAGCTTTGCTGCATGTTCCTGGGTTCAGTGCCCAGCATCTGCAGGGCACAGCATCTGCCCTGGAATGCTGGGACTGGCCAAAACTGCACCCTGACCAAATATCCTCTGTTGTTTTCCTGAACTGAAATGAAACTTGAAATTCCTGAAATATGAACCTCAAAACCATCAAACAGTGTTGTAAAATCATCTCTCGTTCTTCAGAAGGCATGGCTTTCATTTGACTAAGGCCTTTGAAAGTGGCATTGTCAATGTAAATGAGCTGATGCCCTAAACTGTGAATCATCATGTGAATACTGCTTTATTGTAGCTCCACTTACCTTTATTGATTTGATTATACAGAATTACCATAGCTGGAAGTCCAGGATGAGAAGTCCAGCTACATTCCTGGATAAACACAGCATAATACACAGAGAAAGATGCTGTGTTTAAAAGTTTAAAAGAAGCTTAATAAATTCCATACACAAACACTCCTGAAAGGATCATATTAACAGCTAATAACTTCTGTTGCCAAGTTTTAAACATATTCCTCCTCCACATAAAACATCTACAGAGGTGATGACCATCTTAGATACTTGGATTGATTTTATAACAGGCATTGCACGTGAGTCAGTCTGTTCCCATTACAGCTCAAACTTAAAATAGCTTGCTGTAAATAATCTTTTATGCATAACAAAAGCTTGTACAATTCTTGAAAATTGATTCATCTCCCACACTGACATTCAAAAAGCTAAGATCATTTCTGGTGTTGTCTGGTTCACTATGAGGGCATGTCCAGAGAAATTTCTGAAGATCTAAACTTTTTTGAGGTAACTGTTTATTTTCTTAGGGCCAAATTCACCACTTGTGCAAACTGGCCCTATTTCCTTCAAAATCAGCTGGAAATTTCTGAGCACAAAAAGTTAACTAAAAGTCTTACATCAGTCCTGTGTGTTCCCTTTTTAAGAGGCAAAACCAGGTGGTCCCTAAAGGTGGTTTTCCATGTCCCAGTCCTGTGGGCACAGGGAGGGATGGCTCCCTCACTCGCAGTGGAGGCATAGCTGATGAACCAGGCTGTTAAAGTGTTAGGACAAGCTCAACAATGTAGTGAGGGAAAACAACCCTACCTTTCCCTCTTTCTTGTATTAGATGCAATTGTCTGTCATAAATGTTAATCCCATCAGTCACGGCCTTTCAGAAAGGAAAGGAGGGTTTGATCTTTCAGCACCTTTGTGTTCCCAAACACCCTGGCAAGAGCCTGCATTTTTCATGTCTGGGACACCAGCTTAATCCTTGTCATGTTGTAGGCCTGCAATTCCACTTGTAAGGTGTCAGAGAATGCAGCTGTATCCCCTGCACCCTGCCCAGCCACTGCTGCTGCTGACAAGCCAGAAGCACAGTGGTAATGCCATGTGCTGCCTTCTCCATCACTGAGCCTGTTCACAGCCCCAGCCTGTCACCAGAAACAAGTCAGCAGGCACAGAGTAACCTCACTGAGAAAAACCTGTCTAATTAGAACTGGAGATGCAGGTAAACCATGAGCTGCACCCAGCTTTAGCCACTTTGTGGTTGTTTTCCGACTGGGGTGGAAAAGCAGACATGAGAACTTATAGTATCTGACTGCCAAATCTCAGCAGAAAGTGCTTGTTTCTTCACAGCTATTGTGCCCTTCTGGGGGAGTGTGAGGCATATTTACATTGTGGGGAGAGCAAAAGCTGGGTAGGTGGCAGACATGAGAAGTTATCTTCCTGAACATGTAATGAAGACACTATTATTTTTGGTAGAAAAACATAAGAAATGCTGTAGTGGGAAGAACAGATACTGGGGCTGTGACAGAAGAAGACCAGTCACAAAGAGGGACCATAAATGGAGCATGTGGGCATGAAGGAGGAAGAAGGATGTTTGCCCTTCTAGTGTCAGTGAATTAATGGGTAAATTTATGTCTTGCAGTCACCTTTCAGGAAAAATCAATTGCCAACAGCAGGAGCAACAACAAAGAGTCATAACAAATCCATTCAGAAGACCACAGCAGTGACCTTGGACTTAGCTGTGGCTGTGCTTTCAGCTGGTGGAGAGTGTTGGTGAAGTGATGCAGCAGGACTATCACAGCATCTGTATTCAGCAGTTCCCTTCAAGAATTCATGATGGAGTTAATATCCATGCTGTTGCTGTTTGCTGAGATTTCCTCCCTCAGCTGCTCAGAGTCAGGAAATCTGGCTGTTGAGAAAAGTCCTCCATCTCCAGAAAATTACTATAAAAAGCTTTTCCTAGATCTTCAACCCACTGGTGTGGTGGAACTGGCAGCCCTGCCCCTGGGGAAGCCCTGGCTGTTCCCTGATGCCACTCTGTGCAAGTCTGCTCTTGCTGCAGCTCAGGGCAGGTTTTACCTGTGCAGGTGGGGAATGACTCCAGGGCCTCCTTGGGCTGGGGACAGGCATGGCATGGTACAGCTTGTGACAGTCAGGATAGACCACAGGAAATCTCTATTAAGAACTTGTTTCACATGGAGGAGCTTCTGGTGATTCTCCCTTTCTATGAACCTGTGCTCCAACTCTCTCCCTGTGGATTACCTGGGAATTGAGCAAAACCAATATAGCAATGCCTTAATGAAGTTGCAGGAGGCATGAAGCCACAGCCTTGGTAAGTGAACAATCTCATGCATCTCAAGGGGATTATTACCTCCTGAGTTCAGGGAGAGCAGCTTAAGTAGAATCATGATGAGCTATTTCACTTTTGATCACTTAGAAGATGCATCTATCTCATCCTGTGGTATTGAGCTGCCTCTCATGTCTGCACATGGTCTCAAGCAGAGCTGCACAAAATCACATCTTTCCACCAGACAGTTTAGATGTAAGTGTATCTTATCAAGGAGAAAATCAGTGTCACTCTGCAAACTTAGCATGTAGGCACTACTAAAGACATCACAGTTAATATCAGAAAAAGCAACATAGACAGATTGCTGAAAAACTCTGGTTTCCTCTAGGGCGTTTTCTCCCATTTCTCTGCTTTTATTTTAATCAGCATTTTAGGTGACTAGAGCACAGAAATTCTGTCATCTGTCTCTGTTGTCTGTCTAAATCTAGGCTTTTGCTGCAAAGATAGACAAAATCCTGTCAGATGAATTAGCAACAAACTCATTTCTCCTGAGAGGGGAAATGAATTTTCTTGATAGTAAGAAAGGGCTTAATGTGGTTTAGGTGCTATAATCTAACTTCTCTGGCTTGAAAAGAGTCCAGGCCTTCTGTAGATTCCTTGTTGTATTTGCCATTTGAAAGTCTCAGACCAAAAATAACATTATGGTATCGTTAGCTACTGATGTTAAAGCACCTCAATTGCTCCCTGTGTAGGAGATGGCTGGGAAGACTCAGGTTATAGTCAGATGTTATGTGCTGCAGTCACAGGTGGATGAAAATCCATACCAGAAGCTTCACTGGTGATGCCCAATTATGGCTCTGTGAGATGAAAACATCTGGAATCACAAAAAATGAATTTGCAAGTAAGCAAATGTAGATGTGGTTGCAGATTTGATGAGTGTTCTAGTCAAATGTGGCAGTTTCTCTGAAGAATACAGAGAACATCAAATACAAAAGTGGTGACTAATTTTTAGTTTTAAGTCTCATACAGATATTTTTCTTCTTATCATAGGCTCATTGAAAGGTTTGGGTTGGAAGGGGCCTTAAAGTTCATCTAATTCCAATCCTTCTGCCATGGGTAGTGATACCTTCCACTAGATCAGATTATTCAAAGCCCCATCTAACCTGGCCTTGAACACTTCCAGGGATGGGGCATTCACAACTTCTCTGGGCAACCTGTTATACCATCTCACTACCCTCACATTAAAGATTCTTCACATTCCTTTTTCTTTTGCTCACTTCTGTTGTCTTCAACTACTCTTAAGGCCCTTCTGGATGTGTCCTTTGATAAAAAATTTGCATCTCACAATAACAGCTCTTCTCTTGTTCTGGAGTGGCCTCTATTCCTCTGGAGCAGCCTTTCGTCCTTGCTCTGTAGTGGTTCTTCAGCACTATGGGCTCACACACACACACACACACACACACACACACAAACACATTTCCTAAATGCAATTTTTTGCAGTGACCACTGCATTCCATCCACCTTGCTCTGCTATGTCATTCTCTAAGGCTCCTGAAATGAATTCTGAGCACTTCACACTTGGCTGTCTGCAAATCAGACATCTGTGTTTTTCTGAATGTTTTTTGACAGATGATCTGGAGTGGAAATAGACAGTTTTCTCACTTAATGTTCCTTATTGCAGCACCTCCTGCCACAAATTACTTCCATAATGTCCCACTGGACACAGCAATATGTGAGTGTGAATGCATTGCACTAGTAGGACAATGTTTCAGGTCAGTGTACAGATTGAGATGCACCAGGAACTCCAGCCAAACTGGTTTTCCAAGCCTGTAGGTGAGGATGCTGAAAGATGGAAAAAACAGATTGGAGTGTTATTTAGCAAATCTGCTGTGTGTGTTGAATGGAGATGTAGGGATGGATGTTATTTGACTGTGTCTGTTGTTTTGCTACAAGGAATTACTGGTTGTGGACAGACTAATGAACTAGACAGCAGCTCTTTGGTGCTGGAATTATATACCTCTTTTGCACCACTTAGATCAGCTTTGAACTCCACTCAGTTATCAGGGAGGGAAAAGCTTTAACAGAGAGGGCATAACCAATTGTTTCTCTCACACATGCTTTTTCAGAGTCTTCACAAGCTCCTGTGTGTGATTTACAAGATGCAGCAAAAAGTCTGACTTGTCCAATACTCTCATTTGGATGTTTGTCTTTAGTTCAGGGGAAACCCTTTGCCCCAGAGCCTGTCCTAGTGAATCAGCTGTACAGCTGTGATACCTGTGTGGAGTTTTACATTGGCCATGCTCACCTTTTCCCAGGAAGTCCCTTCTATGTCTGTTTCCCCAAATCCTTCAGTTTCCATCAGGATGCAGAGTCCGCTGAGATCACTGATGGCAACGTATTTTAGTGTACAGTTAAAATAAAGGCTGTTTTCAATGGATTCTCTGCATTAGGATTTAGGAACACAGCCTGTCCCACATTCCACATTAGAAATGCTGTGATTTTACCTTCAGTTGCAGGCATATTGATTTACACTCAGAAGAGAAAAGGAGAATTGATTAGGAGTGGAATGAATGCAGAGTGAGCTGCACACGAGTCAGGTCTGCGAGCGGGAGGCTGGAGGAAAGCTGCAGCCATTTTGAGAGACTCAGTCTCTTTTCCCCTGAACTCAGTCTTGAGAAAAATAAACAGTCTTATTTTAATCAAGAGGTTTAGTCACCCTCTGCTGCAAGCCTCACAGGCTATCTTGCAATTGTGAGAGTGTGATGGCAGAGATTGATGATTTCTGTGAAAGCAGCATTGCTTGGGCACACCGTGCGCTCATGTTCTGCTGGTGAGGCACCTGTCGTGTTAGGTATTGATTTTTCTTTCATTTGTCAAAGGCACAGTTTATGTATGGAAACTAATCCTCTGCTCCCTACAGGAAAAAGAACAAAGTTCCTTTGTTTCCAATGAGCTTTAAATGAAAATCCACAGCACCTAATGAGGTAACTCAGCTCCCTAATGCTGCAGCCTGTACAGCTTTGTTTCTTGTCCTGCTGACTGCTGAACACTGTTTGTCTGTCTGTCTGCCTGCCTGTGACCCTCTCAAAATAGGACATAGAATGCAGCTGTCTCCTGCCTGCTAACACCTTGGTGTCTCATGCAAGAGCTTGGGTCTTCTGATGTGCTGGTGCACAAGACACCCCTCTCTGACAGTTACTAGCCTAAACAGATAAACATAACAACTCTGAAAAATGTCCAAATTTTTTGCCATTCTCTATGTAGCAAACACAAGAGATGTAGATATGATGACCAAACCACTGCAGATTTCCTTGTGACCCTTTCCTCAGTGGGCCAGAGTTTTTCCCAAGTTGACAGTAAAGGTCTGTGCCATGCCCTGCTTCTCCTTCCCTTGCTGCTGGCCGTTTTTTCTTTTTCAATTTCTTCTGTTACCTCTTTCATTCCAAAATGCTGAATTTCCCCTCTAATCTCCTGTCAGTTGAATTCCTAATCACCCTCAATGAGCAATTCTTCTGCCCAGCAATGCATTGCCTGACTTCAATCTGTTTGTAGTTCAGAGCTGAAAAACTGCCCTCCCCCAAGACCGAGACACAGCTCTGTCCAAAGCGTGTCACGAACATGGATGGTTATCAAAGTTTAATGACCTCATTAGTGCTCATTTGCAGAGTGCAAAAGCAAGCACTTTCTGTGAGATATAGATCCAAAGAAGGGGAAAGGAAACAGCAAAGGAGACTCATTTTCAAGACAACTTGCAGCTCCATCTGAGCATAGATGAACTGCCTTCAGCAGACAACAGCAGCAGTGGTGATCATAGTTTTCTGCATTGCCTTGCCAACAGTCCTGTGAACACGTGTATAAATCCTTGTAAACACACATTATATAGGTGTGTATATACACAGTATTTATGAAAGATCCCCGGGAATACACAACCCAATTTAAAATAGGTATTTCTCCAGTCTCAGATGACAACTAAATGACTGTAGGTCTTGTGAAAACTCATGGATGTTTGATCTTTGTCCAGGAGGTCATGAGGAACACTCAAAGAATGACTCCCACAGTGAGAAAACTGTCCTTAGGCTGGACCATGAAACATAAACATCAAACCCACTGTCATAATTTTAACTTTAGTTGTGTATTTCTAGGCTACTGGAACACCTATTTCATTGGCGTGGAACAGAGTGGACTTCAGGGGTAGGTGTGGAAGAATTGAAAATCATGTCTGGTGCAATGTGTGGTCTTGGGAAGAGTTCCTAAAGACCCTGGGGTTCACTGGGGAGGCTCATCTCACCTCACCTGGAGGAACAGAAGCATAGGTGCCCTAAGACCTACTAAGTTGCTAAGGACTTCTCTCCAGTCAGAAAAGAGAAACAGGTAAAAGTCATGCTGCAAAAATCATAACCAGTGAGTTCTGGCTAGAAGAACTTGTGTTCTTCTATAAACAGTAGAAGAGTAGCAGAAATGTGTTAATTCAGGCACAGTATAGCAGTGTAAAGGCAGAGAAAGTCCTAGGGTAGGTGAAAATAAACCATGTTTGCTTTCACCATTTGTATTTCAGAGCTGAATGTCTGAGAAAACAGGAAAAGAAAACTGAGAGTCATCACATCTGTATTTAGTATAAGGAGCTGGGGTTTTTTTAGAGAAGAGCCATGAGAGAACTTTCTGAGGTAGTAAGCTCAAAATGCAACACAGATGGGGAAACCAGGGCACCTGGTCCATCTACTAGGTCAGCTGAGACCCTAAGCACTTTGGAGAAATCTATTACAATGTTTAAGTATAATTAATTACTCTGTTTTACTGGTATATATTTTTCCTGCTTTCTAGCTTTTGCCTCTCATTTTTCAGATGTTTCTTGCTTTATTAGAATGAACGTCTTAAGTTTTATTGATATTAGAAATTATCTCTAACAGTCATACAGTGCTTTACTACTCCAGGACTGACTAATCTAAAAATAAAATGGTGTCTTCTGGTGGAACAGATGCAAATCCCTCAGACTTAAAGAGCAGAGCATGCAGGTCATCATGGGGGTTAGTACTGTCAAGACTCACTATACAAAGTGAGAAAAATGAGGTTAAACAGCATCCTTCTGGCACAGCACAGACCACAGAAAGGCATCTGCTACCCTTATCTCCTCCTCTGACCACTTTTGTGACTTCAAGAATTTTCCCATCCCATACAAAGACAACGCAAGTCTTTCAGAAGCTGTCACAACACATAGGAGAGACCCTTTTAGCTGGTACCACCATGTTAAGAGCACTGAGAGAGGGTACTGGGTGGTGAAAATCCAGGCACTGAGCTGACTCAGGATGAGCAAGGGCTTGATTCACCATTGTCCTCTGCCCTGGTCAGTACTGTTGCTGAGTCTCCCCAGTTGAGATCTATGTCTTACCCAGTGGAGTCTGTAAAGTCTTGCCAGAGAAAACTGATCCAAATTGCAATCTTTCATTAATATTTTGGAGTGTTTGTTGTTGCTGGTTTTGTATCTGTATCTATGGAAAGAAAAGAACTGTACTGAAAATTTAGTGACCTGACCTAGTCATGCTTTTGTTATCGTTTCTGTGGAGTGCCATGCTCCTCTGAGTGATCCTGGGGGTAACTCAGGAAAGAGAATTGGTTTGCAAAGAACCACAGCTTCAATGGAAAATCCTCAGGGATCCACACCATGATAAAGGGTTGACAAGGATCAATGTTAGCTGCTATGCTAAAATGAGAAATAACAGTCCATATCCATAGAGTTTCAATTGCTCCCCTTTAGAGGAAAGGATCAACAGGTATGTTTTTCTGTTAGGAAGGCTTTATGGTCTCCATAGCCCAACATGCTCAGCTATGCTCCTTGGTGTACAAAGGAAGAGAGAGCCTTCTATAGAGAAAAAAACCAAACAAAAATAAAATAGTGAATGTCTATAGAATGGGTTTTAGGGATCTCAGACTAAATGATAATAGTTGTTTCTTGCTGTCACTCTCTGTTTTGCATTAATGACCCTGAAAGTGATTTCTGAATGTGGCACTAGAAGGAGAAACCAGGATGGTCTCCTAGAATGGACTTTGAAATATTTGAAGAAACCCAGCCTGGCAGCTGCACCTCTAAATTCTTTGAGGCTCATGCTTCAGCTGTTACTTGAGGTGTCAGTTAGTAAGTACACACATGCCAAAGAAATGCTTAACAAGGTGAGCATGGGCACTTGTTTAGCTCCTCCATATGACAGACACAACCCACATGCCATTTCTTTTCTAAATACAGATTTTAATTTTTTTCTTTTTGCCAGCAATGAGAAAGAAGCCTGACAACAGCATCCCTCGTAAGAAACCTCAAAGAGCTAAGCAGCTTGATTAATGACTTAGGGATTCCCTAGGACTGTTACTAAGGTAACAGGAGTAGAAATGTTTGAAGATGGCTGAGTGTGCTGCGTGAGCTAGAGAATACATGGTGGCTCATGAGCAGCGCCCTGCACCCTGAGTTTTTACATTATTAATGTAGAACATAAAAAGTGTGCTCCTATGTGTATGTACTCATGAAAGCACAGAGCCCACACAGCCCTATGAATCCCCAGCTACATCTGCTGAACACAGAAAAAAAAATCTGCTTTGGCTTTCAGGAAGACGTAACAGGAAAGGAATTTAAAGAGTGCAGGGCACAAATCTCTTCCCAGCTCTACAATGCCTTTATTTTGGTGGCTGATTTAAAATATTTTCTCCTTCCCCCTTACTAGACAGCACTGACCCAAGACTAGATTCCCACTGCCCAAGGCTCCTCTCAGAGGTGGAACCACCCACACTTCTGCCTGGCTGCCCTGTGGTACCCAGCACTGCTGACTTTGCCCAGCAGGGCAGTGTCCCTGTGCTGAGCAATGGTGCTGCAATGGTGCAGCAATGCTTGCAGTTTCATGCTCTGCAGAGTAATGCATTTTCTAGTCAATACTGATGAGAGGCAGCAAGAGGTGATTATGGTACAGAATATGCCCTTGAGGAGGACACTATTGACCTGTAGGTAACTGCTGTGCATTTCATGGTGTGGGAGAACAACTGTCTTTAGTGATATCCATGCCAGAATTTTACCAAAGTTAATGCTCAAGTTAGTTAACACAGGACATGGAGGTAATTGGAAATTTGTGTGCTGACACAGAAAGAGAAACCACCTCCTCACTAACTGGTAAGGTTGCATCCTTAGGTACACTGGCACTGTGCCAGTGCCACGACTTCTCTCCACGACAGGCAAGAAGAACTAAAAGCAAAACTAAGCAAATACATAGCTCACAAGACTGATTTGGGATAAAAATCTTGTTCTGCATTTAATGACAAACCTCTAGGGCTTTGATTTCCTCTCAGGGATGTTATTTTTTTCTCCTTCTGAGACATCTCTCTTTTCTCTAGAGCTTTTGCACATAGCTCACTGCCCCCTCCCTGTCTCTCACTTCTGGCAAACCTCTGTGCAACTCCTCCAACTCAACTCTACAGCTGTGCCAACCCAAAAGCTATAAAGAACTCATGCTGATTTAATAATTTTTTATTCACAGACATTAATTTGCTTTTTATCATGTTCCCAGCAGTGACCACCAGGAGAAACTCAAATTTCCAAGAGGAACCATTCAGAAACATGACACTTTCAGGGGTTTGTAGTGTGAGATGCTGGATACACATAGCTTTCATTTGGCATTTCAGAGGATGCTTATGGCTCAAACTGTGCAAGAAATTATTTCTTCTGGTTTATAGACACTGCCTAAAAAATAACTAAGAAACCTTCTGGATGAACTGAAATAACTTCTGAGAACATCTTTAGGAAAAATTGTGGAAAAAATCAGTCTGAGCAAGACAAGTCTGGAACAAAAGGTCCTGGTGGTATTTGGAGAGAGTTTGTTATCTGTCAATGCTCTTTGAAAATGTAGTCACAATGTTGCTTTGTGTTACTGCATCTGTATTTTCCTCCTAAAATTGCTTAATTTCTGTTGTTGTTTAGTTCTGCCTGTCTTCTAGCAACCTGTGGCTACTGTTGCTCTGCTAAGCCATTGAATGCCTTAAAACTGTCTGTTGGATGGTGCTGGTATCACATCAGTGTACACATAGCCCAGATAGTTCATTATAGCACAGCAAACAGAAAGATCTGCATTTCCCTTTTTCTATGTCTTCACAAATAACCCACTTCAGGCATATTCAGGACATATTCATATTCTTGTTAATGATGTCTAATTAACAAGACATCATCACTATTGTTTTGAAGCATCTGTCCACCCTTGTGTGGTAGGCAGCCAAGATGGAGAACTGTAACTGTCTTACATCAGTATTTCCACAGCAGGCATTGTTCTTTTATAGTCTTCAAAATTTGACAGGACAAAGCTCTGCAGGAAGGATAGAGGAGTGAAAAGGTTTCATCCTCTCTTCCAGCTCCACTTTCCCTGGGTGCAATTTTTTTTCCATTGAGCAATCCTTGATCTCATGATCTTATTTCTTCCTCCTGAGAATTCACTAACGCATTTCAATAAGTGAATCACAGGCAACAGGCATTAGATGATTTTTTAATCTCTTGAGAAAATGAGGAAAGTGGAAATTTCATGAAAAAATAAGGAAAGTGTTTGGGGTTTTTTTCTGCAGCAGTCTTCTGTGCTGCAGAAGCACAGGTGCCAGTCCTGCCTCCAGCTGCACCTTAGTTGGGATGTGTGTCTCTAACCAGGGGAAGCAGCATCCTGGAGGGTTCGTCCCTGCAGGAAGAGCTGAGCTGATCCCCTGCTGTCCCTGCTGGGGGTCTCTGCAAATGACTGCCTGGAGGCAAGACAGCCCACTCATCCCACAGCCTGCAGCCTGGCAGGAGGCTGTGAGGACACCTCCAGCCAGCTGAATTCCCATGTGAGCATTGCCATGAAAACAAGATAAAAACACCTCCACAGTTTCTAGGACCTGCCTGTATTTACTTTCTTGAAAGGTAACTACACTGAGTTTTTGCCATAAACTAACCAAGTCCATGGCAAGAGGGTCTATCAAATACATACAGAGTCAGGCAGGGAGGCAGTGAGTCCATGATATTAGGATGGCCAGGTTGGTGTATGTTGTGGGACAAGGTGAAACACGCCTAACCCTCTGCTCTGCATCTTCCAGCTGAAGGATCCAGCCATAAAGAATGATTTCCAGAACTTTTCCCAGGGTGTAGCAGTTCCCACAGTGTAAAAAGGGAGATTTTCCCAGCACATACCTGCAGAGCCAATGGGGATCACCAGCAGGTACATCAGCTCACATTCATGTGGAGTAGTTTAAACTGGTGATGAAAGCAGACTGAGCCATGAGTGGAGCACCTGAGCTGCACAAGCATCCAGGGTACGTATCCAGTACTGCTGACTCTTTTGTAGAGGTGTTGGCTCTACTCAATAAACAATGACAAGAAGTGTGAAATATCAGACTTTTTAAGTGCATCAACTGTTTACTCCTTGAACTTGACTCAGATCCTTAAGATAAAGAAACATCCTCTTCATGAATCCAAAACAGTCCTCAAATGAGTTTTGAGTTAAAGGACTATAAGAAACTCTCTGCTTCCTTATCACAGAGAAAATGTGTGTGTAGCTTTATACTATATTTAAAAAAAAAACCAAAAAGAAAAATAAAAAGGAGGGAACATCAAGTTCATGTGAAATTGCAGTAATATTAGGTTGAATAGCAGTAATGACTTCTTCCAACTGTTTAAGAAACAGCTGTGGGAGCTCTTAGGCTTGATATTTGCACATCAGATTTGAGGTTTTTCAGAGCAACCTGTACAGTTCTGGGCTCATATGGGACAGAGAACAGGAACTGGTGATGTTTTTTGTGTTGATGTAGTAGAAATAGAAAGTAAAAGTAAAATTACCTGCCTTTGGCATATATTACTTTATTTACTTTCATTTACCTAAGGCTTATTTTTGTATTCTGCAAGCTAAATTTCTTGGGAATTGATAAATAACAACTTCCGGTATATTTTCACCCCTGTAAAATTTTGGCATATTGTAATGACCTCTCAGTGAACATAAGGCATTCAGACAGAGTTTCCCACCCTCCCCACCCCCACAGAAAACTGTTTGGAACAGACTCATGGTGAAAGAAAGCCCAGTGTGTGCTATGAAGCAAGAGGAAGGGGAATAGCTTTTCCTTGGACAGTTATGTTTCTGTGAATCAGGAACACAGAACTATCAGACATCGTAGATCACTCAGAAGCATGGAGAAAAACCAACACACAGCAGCTGTTTTATTGCTGCAGGACTGCTGGGGTAGAGCTAGGCACAGGCAGCTCCCTGGATACACTCTGATAGCCTATGGATAGGAAAAAAAATAAGAGAGGCAAGGAGCAGTGGAAAACTACCAGCAAGTTAAGTGAGAATCCATTTGTGATGCTGTGTCACTTCTACTACAAATGATTCTACTATATACGTGACTTCTACTATAATGATTCTTTCTCCCACCACTACCCCCTTTAGTTTTCTGTTTAGTTTTGTTGTTTTTTGGTGGTTTTTGTCAATATGAAAACTAACACGTGTGAGTTACCATGGTATAAAGGCATAGTGAAGACATTTATCAAAACAAGATCAGCTCTCTGCTCTTGCCCCAGGCCTACCTTGGCAAGTTTGCCTCATTGATAAAACTAAAATTGCCTCAACTTCACTGCATTTCTGTCGCAGACATCTTTCATAAAAAATCCTTTCCTTAGGGCTTTTCCTCCTGAGAAGCTGAGAGGCCTCAGGAACAAAATGCAAACATTGATTATCTGCTGCTGTGGAATGCAACAGGTGGATCTGTGATTGGCCCATGTTGGATGTTTGTAATTAATGGCCAATCACAGCCCAGCTGGCTCGGACACAGAGCCCAAGCCACAAACCTTTGTTATCATTCTTTCCTATTCTATTCTTAGTTAGCCTTCTGATAAGAACTTTTTCTTCTATTCTTTTAGTATAGTTTTAATATAATATATATCATAAAATAATAAATCAAGCCTTCTGAAACATGGAGTCAGATCCTCGTCTCTTCCCTCATCCAAGAACCCCTGTGAACACTGTCACACATTTCTTTCTCAGGATAGCTTTGTAAATTAATTTTTTTTATGGTGCAGATAAACTTTTACTCTGTGTTTTTCAGCAAAATTTCAAGTGAAAATCCTATTTATAACTTTGGAACTGAAGCTGGAAGATCATTTCTGCAAAATGAGTAATGATAAATGCTGATTACTTATCAATGGCGAGTGCAGAATGAAGTGCATTACTGGTCACTTCTTTCTTGAATTCTCATATTCCCCTTTTCATCCAAATTGTATATCTTTGTTTTGGCTACACTAAGCTGAATCAATGTGGAAAAGAATGAAAAGTAACTCAGTAGAAGATATTTTCTACAGTCTTTCATCTCTGGAAATGCTTTTCATTACTAGAATAGGTTACTCTTAATGTAGTAGGTATATTGAGCTCTAGACAGTCTTACAACATTTCATCTGAAGCAGCACGCTCACTTTAAAGTGCTGGTGATAGATGCTTGCTGCTGATGTTGTGAGTAGTTTAGAACGAGATGTAAGCACTGCTTTTATGAAAACCATTTTCCTAGCACGTGTCTCTCTAAAAATAGAAAGGTTGCATGTGTAGATCCCAGACAGGATCATCAACCTGCTGAAGTAGCATCACAGCATTAAGACAGAATAGACCTGGATTTTGACAAACTGTAAAACAGCAAAACACAGGAGAAGGAAAGAGATGAGATCATCCCTCTGCCTTAAGCAACAAGGACACTTCCTTCAATGACAAGATGTGGCCACATATAGCTTAAGAGAGCTGACATTCTTCTGAAAACTTTCAGAATAATAACACCTGTGGAAGGAGAGGACAGGAAAACTAAACATTTTTTCCATGCAGATGATGACTGATAACTAAATAACAGTCTAAGAAAGAGTTTAAAGGCACAAAAATACAGTTCTGAGCATGTGAGCTCGTGTGATGAAGATTATTATTTTAATGGTGCTACAAGACAGGTGGTCAAGGCTAGAAGAAAAAGACGTGTGATTTGTGCTGATCTTTGAAAAGAAAATATGCAAAAAAACCAGTGGTCATGAATGCTAATGTGAATTTCTGAAGGCTGTTTATGTCAAAAAGTGAAGATTCCCCTTTGTCTCCAATGGGCAGTTATGGCATGGCTTACCCAGGTAGCAGTTTCTGTGCTGTGTTACCTTGTTTGAGAATATGAGCAAGTTGGGTGTTATTGCAGGTGTGCTTGGGTATTTAGGGCTTATTCAAGAAGATTTGGTGGGTGTTTCCTCAGCCTATGAGAGAAGCAGGGAAGAGGATCAATAGAGCAGGATATCCATGCATGCATCATGTGCTGTGGAACATAACCCGCCCTGTCAGGTGTAAGTGGCCTCCTATCCTCAGCAGGATGGTCATGAGACCTTAGATTTCTAATTTGTGCCCCATCATCTTGATCAGTTAATAAATACTAATTAAGCCTTACAAGCATAACAAGCCTTACATTGAATACCAGGGGGGTGTTTTAGTTGGAGTGGGATGCAGCAGCTGGCAGCAAGCAAAACATTGCTGCTGTAACAGAAAAGCCATGTAATGAAACTCTTCAAAAATAAAATTCTTTTAGGTTATTTGCCTCCTCCATCACATCCTGTTTATGTTTTAATCACTTTCTCTAGGCTCATACTGACACTCCCTCTTGGTGTCTTACCAACAGATGGACTTTAATAAACTATTATTATATTTGGAAGCACTTTCCTTGCTCTTCATAATTGCTTCTTGTAGTACTTGGATGTGTGATGCAGAGATATCAGCCTCCGCAGTTAAACTTATTGCTAAAATTGAGCAGCATATAGCAGCTTGTTTGTTTGGGTTTTTTTAAAGGAATAGAAGTTATCCTAGATATTGCCCTGTTTCTTTCCAAGTCACTATTTTCTCTGTTCACCCTACAATATGTAACAATCCTCATGTCCTGTTCCTTACTGTGGGTGTTCAAGAAAGGGCAGGGAGGTTGTTAATATTAATCAGTTCTCTGAATTGGCAGATTGGTGGAATGAAACCAAATTCTCCCCTCTCTGTGTTACCCTGAGTCCTATGAAAGGGCCATTCAGGTAGACAACAACCCCTGTTTCTTTAAACTTCAACCAAGGGTTCTTTGGCTGGGAATGTTATAGGGATGCAGGTGAACAGATTGCTCTGGAAATGGAAAGAATGGAATGGTATTTCCCCCTCATAAGACTTTTCTCCAGAAAGCACAAGCACAGTATGTGACCATTACTCCTGGGTATAATTTGGTTCAATGGGATGGAAACTGATTTGTGGCTCAGAATAACTTTATAAGCTCCAGGAGCTGGCAGGGATGATTTAGCATTTTCAGGGAAAGGAAATAGTGAACCATTCCTTGGTCACTAGTGACAGTCTCCAAAAAGGCCTGCTAGGCCCCTTTGGCACACAACTGCCATCAGGAACTGAAAGGGCATTCCCAAAGAGTACAAATGAAACTTGGTTGATGGTTCCTGAGAAAATAGTTTCTGTCTCTCCTGAGATGCATGGCACCCTTACTATTGAAAAAAACACAAATGTTCCCTTAAAGAGAGTTGAACAAATACAACTGCTGGGGTGATGTCATGCTTTCTTTGTGTGTTCACACAACTTCACAATTCAATGCCCTGTTCAGGACCTAGAATAAAATTTGGCTTGGGAAGTTTTCTGTGTAAATTAGCTCAGATTTTGATGGATTTCTAGCACTTGTATTTCATTCTGACCTGAATGCTGCTGCAGAGAAGTTACAGGCAACAGAAAAATTCAGGATAGAGTTTCATATTTACTCTTGCTGTTGCCAGATGAGATTTGGAAAAGAATCCTGGAAGGCAAAACTCACCCTCCAGACACAGTGTTTGTGTGTATGGTTGTGCTTCAGGTAAGACAGGAGTAAGATTAGTATGTGGCATTCCATGGTATGTTTTTGTCTATAGGATGCCAGTTGCAGACATTTCCAGCTCTTTATTCCCCTTCCACTCCAGGTCCCATCTCCCCACTGCTGTTCCTGCCTCCTCAGTCAGTCACATCAAGAGCAGCACCAGCTTAGCCAAAGTGGAGGCAGTAGGAAAGGAGGCAAGAAATCTTAATCTTAACTACCACACATCTGCAGTGAGAATATATGTAGTGGTCTGCTCCAAGAGCATAAAGCAACCATGAAAAGTTTTGTAACAGTATCAAATAATGGCCAAAACTAGATATTTGAACATATTATTTTCACTGTAAAACGCTACTTGCTTTTTCCTTTTGCATGCAAACTTAAAGCCTCTGCTAGGCAATGCTTGAGTGCCAAAATATTATTTTTTTCCTAATGCTTTTTATTTTGGATGATTCCCGACTGTGATCTGTGTGTGATTTCTTGCATTGTTAAGCTTGTTCCACTCATGTTTCTTTTAAGCACATAAATGGCCATTTCTGGGAAGGTACAGTCTGGTTCCTCTTTTTTGATGTCCATTGTATGTATAAGATTCCTACTCTGAATCCCTGCAGAGGGATTATAGGAGTAATCTAGAATCGCTCATATTAATAATATTATTTCTTTTCAGTGATAACACAGTATATCAAGTTCAGAGAATTCACTGTGTAAGAGTATTTCTGGTGAATGAGAGGTTATTTCTGATAGGTAATTCAGACTTGCAGTACTATGTATCTTCTCCTTGTCTCTCCAGGAGTTACAAGTCCATGCTTAGGTGTTTCCACGCCTTCCCCTTCTTAATAAGTACTCATTTTTTGCACAAGAAGTTCTGAGCATGGTTGAAGCTGTGAAAAAGACTAGTGGCCCATAAAAACAAGGGGGTGGGATTTTTTCTGACCTATAAAGGCTTTGCTAATTTCCATTAGCTGTCATACTGGGTTTTATGGAGGAATTAATTTATTTTGAAACACCAGCAAAGTGATTCTTGTATGAGGTCAAGGAGGAGCTGAAACATCAAAGTTAGTAATAGTTGAGTACAACAGGCTGGCTTAGCATTCAGCTGACACAGTGAGGCTGTCTTGCAGTCTAGGGGTCCTCAGAAGAGCCAGATGCCTCCACTCTCTTCCCACATCAATAGAAAGAAACAGCTCAACTTATCCTATAGCATTTGCCCGAGACAGGTCAGATTAAGAACTCATTTTTTGCCTCAGATGTCAGACAGAGTCTAGGGTGACTAATTCATACATCCACATGGCAGATGTCTAATCTGAGATAGGAGAACTCTCTCTCCAGATATCCCATAACTTCCTCTGAGATTCAAATTGAAGCAAACAAGATCAGGAACATTTTGCTTCATCTGTTTTTGCAGTGACTTCAGAATGAAAATGCATTAAGAGATTGGCTGCTTTGAAAATGTTTGTACACTGTCAAAGACTAATGACTGAAGCTTCTGAGCACCACATTTGTAATGGAACTGAGTAAGGTGAAATTTTCTTGAAATCTGGAGAGTTTAATATAAGCAGATGACTTTCATTTAGTTTTAAAAGACTTTATTACTTGAAAGAGCATTCTCCTTTTTTCCAAGCCTGCTTATGACTTATGATGCTTCTAAAGCTTTCTGAGCTATTTATTTATAATAATGTCTCCTCCAAAGTTCTAAAAAATTCTTTCTGATTGTATTCTAGTCCTGTTTCCATTTTAATCCAAAATCCTTTTAATGGATAGTCCTCATGGGAACATGGATGCAATATTTAAGACAGGAACATATTTAACCTTTGTAAAGGGCAAATGCTAATGTTGTTTTGTAATCTGCTGCTTGCCTAATCCAGCAGCCATATCCTTTGATCTGATTCTATTTACACAGTGCCTTCTTCAAAGTTTTAGGAACATGTCCAGTGAAAGAGCTTCTACTGGTTTCTGTAGGCTTCATTAAATCTTAAATCTGCAGATTTATCTGTAAGGAATATGCATAAAATAATTCTAACATTTTTAGTGCTGGACTATATCTGCTCAGGTTCTGGAATTCCACCTTGTAACAGCAGAGTCAGATCCATTTTAATATACAGAATCACAGAATCACAGAGTGGGTCAGGCTGGGAAGGACCAGAGTGGGTCATCTGGCCCATGCTCAGCAAGGTCATCTTGGAGTACATTGCACAGGATTGCATCCAGACAATTCCTGAACACCTCCAGTGAGGGAGGTTCCACAGCCTCTCTGGCTAACCAGTTCCAGGGCTCAGTCACACACCATAAAGAAGTTCTTCCTTGTGTTCAGATGGAACTTTCAGTGCATTAGTTTTTGCTGTTGTCTCTTGTCCTGCTGCTCAGCACCACTGAGGAGAGCCTGGCTCCTCCCATCAGACACTCATAGGAATTGATGATTTCCCCTCTCAGTCTTCTTCTTGAGGTTGAACAGGCCCAGGTCGCTCATAAGAGAGATGCTCCAGTCCCTTGATCATATTTATAGCCCTCCACTGGACCCACTCCAGGAGCTCCATTGTCTCTCTTGTGGAACTCAGTACTGGACTCAGCACTCCAACTGCGCCTCCCAAGAGCTGAGCAGAGAGGCAGGATACCAACTTTGACCTGTATTCCAGAATATCATTGGCATTTTTGGCCCCAGGGCACACTGCTGGCTTATGGATGGCTGTTTGTCTGCCTGGATGCCCCAGGTCCTTCTCCACAGAGCTGCTTGGCAGCAGGTCAGCCCCCAGCCTGATGCATGGGGTTATTCCTTCTCAGGTATAGGACCCTGCTTTTGCTTTTCTTTGAATTTCAGACAGTTCTTCTCTGTCCTGTCTCCAAACAGGCTCAAACTACCTTATGAATTATTCTGGAGTGACAAAAATTTCTTTAATCCGGAAAAGTGTATTTATAAAGGAACTAAAATGAGTAGTCTGCTACTAGGCTGTACTGTGTTATTTTTAGTATACTAGTTTTAAAAATAACATTTTCAAAAATGATAACACAGTCTTGTAGAGAAAGTATTGCTTTCATATGCCACAAACACTGAAAATTCTTTGGACAAGCTGTAGAATTTCCCTGCTCCTGACTGCAACTATTCAGAGGGCACTGGGTGTAAGCCTAGGAGTTCATAAGTGGTTTTATTCCAATTCTTTGCCACAAGGGATTGATACCATGCTCGTACAAGAGGCTAATGAGTCTTTGCTTAACAAAGAAAATTATCAAGATGAGATGAAATTCTAATGCAATTCATTCTGCTTGGAAGAGTTCCCAATTTTTAGTGAAGTGCCTGAGTGGAAGAGATGATGTGTCACTTTGATCATGAATGATGTCTGAAATTGTGTGAAAATTTTTGCAGAAGTTTTCCTGCCTTACCTGCTTGGAACAACTTCTGTGGCTGTGAAGTGGGATGGCAATAAAAAGCTTGAGGATGGTTTAGTGGGTGAGGTTGCATAGCAGAAAGAACAGGTGATTCCACCTCCGTTCCTGTGATCAGAAAGTTCAGGTCTACCCAGGCCACCTTGTCTGAAAATGAGACTGCATTTTTCTGCAGTTCTCCAGCTCAACAGATTTATTTTCCAGAATTCCTTTTCTCCTCCCTTCCTAACCCTTAAGTAATGTACCACAACACAGACAGCTCATACATTACTGCTTCCCAAAGTCCCTGCTGTTCCCCTCATTTGTTTCCTATTTTGACTCACAGGGAAATGATAGCTGACTTTCTCAGGGGAAGATAGTGTTCCCTGACCCTGGAGTTCCTAATGTTTTGACTAAAACATCAGGTTAGAGACACAGTTAAATGGTGCGTACTTTTCTTAGATGAACTCAGACTCTGTGAGTCTTGGTGTGAGATTCGTTAGGTCATATTAAAATTAATCCATGCAAACCACGGTTTTAATGTGGATCATGCTGGCTGGAGTTTGGAAACAACAAATATTTTGAGAACCTTAGCTGAAAAGAAAGGATTTTCTTTTTCTCCACTCAGCTGAAAATACAATGTGAAGCAAAACAATCAGCAACCATTTCCAGTCTGATGATGATGATGAGCTCACATAGATTGACTTTTTCTTGATTGCCAGTTTCTAGTTCACTTGCATGCTAGTTAGTTTCCTTCACTGAGTACATGGATATGCCTCCATTTTTATGTTCACATCATCTCTATCAAGTTTGTTCTTAGCAGTAAGGTATTGCATTTCCTTTACCTCCATACATGTTGCTTAGGTAGTCAAAAAAGAAGTGGTTTAAAGTGCAATCATCCTAACTCCTGAGAGAAAGCATTCTTTCAAAATCTCAATATTTTTGTATAAATTAACTGAGATTAAGAGATATTAATAAACCTATTTGAATCACTGTCTTGAGAAAATTGACAAATGTAACTCATTTTGGACATGCTAAATGGAAAAACATTTTCAGAGAAAATAATTGTCAGTGAGGTCTAATATGTGATTCTGTTTTATTCAAAATACACATGTAGATAAATTATCTACCTGGAGAAATTTGTTAACAGATGTACTATGTGAAAGAGCCATCCAGTCTGAATTGGTAACAGATTAATTGTAGGCATCATGTGAAATATGACAGGGAGTCACTGTTTCCCCAGCAACATTCTTGCAAAGGACAGCAATAAATCTTCATGGAGAAAAACAGGCATTATTCTTATAGAAATTTTTGTTCATGCAAACAGTTTTGCCAGAGACCTGGGGTGTACTTTGGGAAGTCTAAGGTCATTATAAAAAATAACAAGTTAAAGCAAAATTTTCTGGTAAAATTAGTGTGTGTCAGTGGATGAATCGTTTAAAGTCACTGGTATTTGTGACTTTAAAATCATTTAAGTTTTATTGGAGCAATATACTTATGTCCTCAAAATATTTAAAAACAAGAATGAACCGATTAGAGTAGACAATTTAGATATGCCTTCCAGGGAATAGCATTCCCTGAGTTGCTCTGTAAGGGCTTCTAATTCTCTGGCTTGCTTCAATTTTTTAAGCAGTGGTTGTCATGCATAAGCATAAAATGCACCAGGCACAGACACCTCAGCTCTTTCTTGCTTCCCATGGGCACTGCCTAGCCCAGCTTCCTGACCAGAGAGTCAGAATTCCTTTTTGCAGAGGTGTCTGAAACCAATCTGAATGCCATTTAGTAAAAACGTCCTTGTTAATTTTCCAGAATGAATAGAAATATTATCTCGGGGAAATCCTCCCCTTCCATTCAGAAACTGTCTCTCTTCCAGCTGGCAAACACGTCCTGTTCTCCCACCCTGCAGAACATCACCATGTCCTGGGATAATGTCAGCAAGTCCAAGTTTACATGGGAAAGCTATACTGGGAAAGCAAGATGTGTATTTTTAGATATTACAAATGGGATTAAGCAGTAGGAGATGGGGAAGTGTTAAAACTATGTGACCTCTCAAATCTCTGTGGACCAACTGCTTGGGAACCTTTGAGATGACAAGATACACCACACTGTGAGCACATGTAGCCCTGCTGCTGTTTCCCTTTGAATCCCTAGACTATTAATTCCTTAGAAAAATTTAATTATAAAAAGGAAAACAAACCAACCCTTTCCAGAAATAGTAGTGCTATTTTTATTTTATTTTTCCAGAAGGGTATTTTTATCACTAATTTTTTAAAAGTTTTTGTTGTTTCTTTCAAGGTGCCCTTGAGACTACAATGTTGTTGGCAGGAATACTAAAATGTGCTACATCAGAAAGAGGGGAGCACTCTAGATGCTGTTTCATGCCAGTACAAATCAGGCAAGTGTTTTCCCTTTTGGCAGTTTTGGTGAAAATTTTGCAGGTACATGATCTCACTCATCTTTTAGTTTGTGTATGGTTTTAATGTGGATCGTGCTGGCTGGAGTTTGGAAACAACAAATATTTTGAGAACCTTAGCTGAAAAGAAAGGATTTTCTTTTTCTCCACTCAGCTGAAAATACGAACTTGGCAGGGAGTAAAGTCATGCTTGGCCATATCACTCAGTCACTGTTGAAACAGAAATGCCCTTTTGCAGAGTTCATCCAACAGTGTCACTGAGAAGGAGGGATCATCCCAGTGCAGACAAGACAGAAAGGACAGGATGAAAATAACATTTCCCAGCTCTCCTAACATTTTGCTCGTGTCTTTTTTGAGTTTTGTGCATTCCAAAGAGTAATGGGAATTACTTGTTCCCTTCAAATCTGTAATTGAAACGCTGGGAATAAGATACCATATTTGGCAAGAATAGTTTTGATTCAAAGTGAAAGTGAAGCCTCTTAAAAGTACCAGATCATCCAGCTTCCACTATCATTATCTTAATTGCCCTTGAGTAATGTAAATAGCTTATGTGGGCACATTATATGTTTCATCAAATTTAAATTTTGGACCTTTTATGAATTCTTATTTAATTAATCAGGCATCTTAAGAATACACAAAAAAAATCACATAGTATCCAAATCTCAGTCTGAATAGAAATTATGATATCCAAACAACAAATCCAATTGCTAGTCTCACAGCCTATTCCTGACAAGAGAAAACAGATAATTTTTCATAGATCCACTGAAGCGTACTGTAGCTAAATATGAGGATTCCTTTATGTAAATTTTAACTCAAGACCAGGGCCATGAGGAAAATGATGAGTTACTATTAATAATTACATTATTAATAAAAGTAATTGCAATTGAATTGACAGCATTATAATGGAGAGGAGCTTTACTGCTACTGTTGGAAATAAATCAAGCAAGTAAAAGATGAAACACTTTTTCTGTAACTTTCTGGAGTCTGCTGCTAGTATCCTCACTTCCTACAAGGTCACCTGTCTGATGGAAAAATTAGACATATACAATGGGAGTCAACACAACATCAACACTGAAAAAACTTTTGGTGTGTGGGCAGATGAGAAATCTATAGAGAAAGCAAGGGGGTCTAAAGAATCTGACAGGAGCCTTCCCCATTTGCGTCACTTCAGTTACAAAGTCACGGCCCTGGCACCACATTCCCTTTGGCTTGCTAACAATTATTCTCCTCCCTGTTCCTAGCAGTTCCTGTACAGTCTAGATGGCACACAGGGCACATTGTTGAGATCACCTCCCTTATCAATGTGGTAGCAAATTATTTGCAACTTAGTTTACAAGAAACTCCAGCGTCACTTTTTATTTTTTTGGCTAATGCAGAAGAAAAAGGTGAAGCCACAGTTTCTCTACTCATTTTCATTTTCTGTTTATTCTTCCCTTTTCCCTCTCCTTGTTCTCTTTTTTTTTTTAAAGAAATCTGTTCAAAATAATGGCATGCACATAATTGAGACTCAGTTAACAGCAAGATGTGGCAGAAGTATGTTTTGTTGAATAAGTGGAACAGGAAAACTAGTTCCCTTGATTAAAAACTTTCAATATTTCAAGTTTAATTGGTAAAAAGATGATTTCTCATAAATTATATCACTGGAGCCAATATCTTATACGGTTTCCCTTAATTACCACTGGCTTCTGCAGGATCTCTGTGTGTTATATTTTTTAGGACTGATTATTTTACCCAGAGATGTAGAGGGAGTCACCTTGCAATTATTGGAGCAGAGCTAATCTGCAGCATCTGCCTGCAGACCTGACTGCAAAGCATGAGATCATACAATGACATCAGTACACCCAAACTCAGATCATTACACTATACACCTACAATTATATTCAATCACATACATAATATTAGATGTTATTTCAAAATATGTGAAAACATATGTGTATTTTCCAGCAAACTCCATATTTTGTTTGACCTGGTAGGCCAAGCAGTCTCCCCCCTGAGCAATCCCATGCACACACCGAGGGTGGGCTGAGATGCCAGGCAGACTTGGACAGACTGACCTCCCAGCCCCACTGCCTGCTTCCTGGCTGACCCACAGCCTGGCCTCTGGAGTACACAGGGTGAGGGCAGATGGGGACCTGAGACTGAGGATGGAGCACTTCTGCTTCCTCACTTTAGGATCTCACCTTGTTCAGCATCATTTTTTGTTGATAAGTTTTAACAGCATAGATGAATCTTTCCTGAAGAGAGAACTGATACCATGCTTCATGTAAGTGTTTTTGTGTATGAACTGTTATAATGCATGAGTGGTTATATCTTTGTTTGGAGGTCTTTGTCCCTGCTGATATTATTAATATGTTGCTTTATTACCAATCCAAGAACACATGGCCAAAACTAAGTCTGGTGCACCAACTCTTACTCTACATTTTACTTTTCATATTTTGAATAATTCTAGCACATTTCTCAATTTAATTTATACACTTGATGGTTTTCAAGGTAAGAATTCTTTTTTCTTTGTGGTCTTGAAGGAATTTTGATTCCATAAAGGCAATGTGGTTTATCAAAATGAAAAAAAGTGGAGAACTTTCTCGAGAGACTGGGCCATCTATCAAATGTAATTGTTTTGCTGGTACAAAAAAATATCTACAACATGAAACATTTTAATATGTTTTGCAGATATTATACCACTGTATACCTCCAATATCTCTTATAGGCACAGGACACCAGTAGGAACAGTGACATGGAAACAAGCCAGCCATACCTGGAGAGCCTTTGAGAAGATTGAGGGGACACTGGCCAGGATGAACGAGAGCACAGGAAATGCTCCTCTGCAAAGTGCAGAGGCTGTGCTGGTTTGGGGACCCAGCCTACGAGTGAGAGGATGGCTGCTGTGTGTGGAAACTGCCCAGACACACAGTGAGCAAGCAGGTCTGACAGAGTGTGGTGGGGCCTGAACATGCAGAGACACCAGTGAGGAGAGCAGCCACAGGGGCCCATGGCCCAGTGTAGTCTTTGCTGCCAGACAGCGCCACATTTAGTACCCTGTCTAGTTAAAATCAGTCTAAGTCAGAGGTTGTGTGCTCTCTTGCTGCTCCCTTGAATCCTAGGACCCGTTAGGAAACAACAATTATTCCAGGGTGATTCAAGCAGAACTTAATCCAACCTTTCAAATATGCATGGGGCAGCAGCAGTTTTAGATTCAGACTCCCCATAATGTAAATTGTGGAGACATGGGTTTTTTTCTCAAATAATTGCCAGTTCACATCTTTACCCATTATAAATCACTTAATTTTCCTGTAGTTATGTCAGCTTATGCCACTGAAAATCCAGTCTGATGACATAATTGGAAATATGGGATAAAATGCTAATCTTCTAGAGTATCATAGTCTCTTCACACAGATGTTTCCATAGTAACATAACCATCATGATACAACCATGCTGAATGGGGTTTTAATGTGATTTATTTCCTCTTTTGTGATTTTTTAAAATGAAAGCATTTGGATGGAGACAGTATAGAAATAAGACTAATTGATCCACAAGTGCAAGGAAGGATTTGACAAAGTAAACATGACTACGTGTCTAAGGGGGATGTACAGAGAGAGAAGTGGGAGTATGATCTCCCTCTAATATACATGTATTTTAGATTAAAAAACCTTGGCTGTATTCATGGAGATGTATAAAAGCCTCCACCAAAAGCATTATACATTCTTTACAGGCACTATTTTTCTCACCAACCAGAATAATATATTGAAGTGCTAAATCAGCTGCCTCTACCTCACCTGTCACAACCAGAGCCAATCTCCTGACATAATCACCCCAAGTCAGTGGACATTCCTGCATAAGCCTGTTCCCCAGTGTCTCTCTCCCAAATGCCAAAGTCCTTGATCAGTAGGACTAATGAGGCCTGGTTTTCTAAAGCTTTGTGTCTCAGGTATACAATGCACTGCAATATCTAACCAAAGCATTTTTTACATTTCTGGCAGTCATGATAGCTCTTCTGTATGGATTCTCTGCCATTTAATACAAACTGGGCTCATTAATCTCCCAGCAGAAGAACTGATGGGGTCTTTTCCACACCTTTTTTTGAAACTTTTAGAAAATTAATATATTTTAGATCATTATTGTATTAAACTCCACCTCATAAAAGATGGCTGAAATTGATGTGCTAAAAAGTTGTGAAGTGTGAGTGGGCAGACGTGTACACTTGCTGTGAAGACATATATTTCTTTCTTGTGAAAAAAGATAAATGAACTTCACAATATATCTGAAAAATAAGGATCTAAAACTTTTGTAGGTTAGTCATCTCATCTGTAAGGTCCTTCACCAGTTGTGTGCTGCCCTGTCCCATGTCTGATGTGCAGTACAAAATGCAGGGATGGTGGGATGACAGCCACTGGCTTGGAAAATGCTGAGAGCTGGAGGTTCTGTGCAGGAGAGGAAAAAGCACCTCTGAAGAGGGGAACTGATCACGAGAGGCAGGATGTACCTAACCAGCTATTTAGATTTACCAGAAGAAGTTAATTCTCTCCCTGCATGAAATAATTCCTACCTTGTTTAGATATTTCCCGGGGTAGAGTGATTTTAGGAACTTTTGCCAAGCACAAATGATTTATGAAGCACTCACTGTAATACCTATGCAAACAAAAAATAATGTGAATAAACCAGGCGTTATCAACAGCCACATGTTGCTACAGATAAGATGGGGACACATAAATTTTCTAAAGCTGAATGCATTTCATTCAGATTTGTGTAATCTCTTGAAGTTTTACCTACTGTTGGAACTTCACTTGGGTTTTTACTGGAGCCTTGACTGAGATTTTCAAGTTAGCTATCCATAATTTCCCACAGGAAAATCCAGGAGAAACTGCTACTCTTCAAAACCCTTGCGTGGTCTTTTCCTCACAGAAGGCTCTTCCTTCTCTGTGGAGAGGAGTTGTGCCCTGTCATGAGTTCCCAAGCTGACCTCAGGGTGCTGCAGAACACCTGGGGTCTTGTGCCCCCCAAGCCATGCCAAAAGGTTGGGCAATGAGGAGCAAACCAAAGCTGCCAGCACAGGGATCTTCATGGTGCTCCAGTGCTTGCCATGAGGTGCTACCATGCACCGGGGACATGCAGCCTCCTGGCAGCTCAGGCTTTCAGGGTTTAAAAATGACCCAGTTCCTAGATTTGATGCAAGTAAACAACAGCCTCTCTGCTAGCCCATCATCACTGAAACGGATTTTAACTCTAAGAGCACAAGTAATAGGGAGTGAATGTAATGCTGGACAGTTCTGTGTCTCAGACATGCTCTCAGCATCGCAGCTTGGACCCTTGTGAGATGGCATAAAACATCCTTCCCATCTCTGTAACATTGAAAGACTTACTGTCAAACCCCAAATTCTACTCAGTTTTATGATGACTTACTGTCAAACCCCAAATTCTACTCAGTTTTATGATGGGTTTATGTTTAGTGCACATTTGCAAAAAATCCAGATTTCAGACCGAACTGAAAATCAGATGTGCAGGTTGCAGCACCCCATTAACCTGAAAGGATGCTGAGCTGCAACTGAGAAGTGTCTAAGCAATCACAGGGACAGCAGCAGCCTCCAATAGGCCATATCCCCTCCAACAGCAAAATTTGCCCTCGTGGACAGACAGGAGGAGACTTCCAGACCTGCTCCAGAGCAAACTGAAATCAGGCAGGTGATGGCATCACAAGCTAACTTCAAAATCAAGGGGCATTGTAAATCCAGGCTTGCAGCTCTTGCCAATGCCAGGGACTAGGAGTCAGGTACAGAGTATGAAGCCTTGCTAAAATTTCCCTGTTTGGTCTAACTATTTCACATTACAGCTTTTGCTGAGCCCTTCAAAACAACTTAAGCCAACAAAGCATTTTCCTCAGAAGGGTAAAAAGAATAAAATTTTGCAAGTACAAAATGCAACAAGCTTAATATTGAAGGGTGTTTGCATGACTAAAGAATTGTTTTGGTTTTAAGCCTAAAATTTAATAGACCATAAATCTAATAATATGGTCTACTGTCTTTAGGCATTTTTAGAGAGAAATCACAATATTTATTTAGAAGTGTCATTTGTTGACCATGTTTATTATTTTAGGTTTGTTTTTTGTTTGAGTAGAATTTCACAGCAAATTTTAGAATGTGTGTTTCTTAGTGTTTATTGCTGCCAGCTGGATGACAGAATAGACAATATTATTACAGATTACAGGATCAATAATCCACGTGGTAAGAAGGATTTATGTAAGAGACCATAACAGCTTAATCTTCAATAAATAACAAGTAACACAGAACAGAAATAACAGACATTATCTAAATAGAAACAACAGCATTTTCCTATACCAGAAAGGAAAATAATGTAATTTTAAAATTAAAATACATTTTTAGAAAGGTAAACCGAATGCATACTCTTGATCTGCAAGAGGTTTAAGTACATATTTTCATGAATTGAAATATGTTTTGAGGTCTGAAAGATCAGAACAAAAGGAGCTTTTCTTGCCTCTGCCCATTTTATCTGCTTCCATGATAAAAAAGAATTTTTTCCTTTTTGCTGTTTGAAGCCCAAATCACAATCCCTTAGGGAATCCAAGAGGCAGCAGAGGAGGTGAAAATAACCTCTACATTTGAATACTACAAAAGCCAAGACATCACAAAGGTATATTGGAGCTGATGTTTCACTCAGGTATTTTTTTATTTCCCCCACATTCCTTTTTATGTGTAGTAGTGTGCTTCCTCTTTAGCAGAGGGAATGTCAGTCTAAACACTGAACATCCAGGCTTTCATGCTTTATAAAAAGAAGTAAATGTGATCAAAACAGGGTTTTTTTTTCTTTTGCCTTGGAGATACAGCAGTAGCTTTGATTTCCTTAATTACACGCTTCACTCTGGAAAGGTCATAGTCTAATTCTGGTTACTATTCTGGGAGCAGAAAAAATAATTCTGATGTTTTTTTCACCTGTTTTCACAATCCAGCAAGGGTTCCTTCTTTCTTTTACAAGAACAGCTACATCCTCCAGAGATTTGACTGGCATGTGACTAGTCAGTCAACAGGAAATTATTTACAGTTTGATTTTTAATTACTTCTGATAATGTGAAGGCCTGACAAATTGAAATCCAAGGATGAACCTCCCCCGCACTGGGAAAATTCAGATCATTTAACACTGTGTTGCAACTTATTTACAAGCACACCAACCAAGCCAGGTTAAAATGTCTCTAGCTTTCTTTGGTTTGCTTTCCCATTCTGTGCATACAGGAAAAGCTTTTGCATGGCTCAAAACAAAATGACAGCAGATGACATTTGCAGATGACCTCCCCCTGCCTCGGGGACCAGCAGTGACCCACAGGCCAGGGAACTGCCATCCACATGGAATACTGTGCTGCTGTCCTGGGGCTGCAGAGAGCTGCAGGCTGCAACTCGCTGACCCTTTCAGCCTTGGTCCAGCAACACACTTAAGCATGTGCTTGCCAGTAAACACCTGAGTTGGTGGCTTTGGCTGGATTATAAATGTCAGAGTGCTCTGCTGGAGGACAGCCAAAGCACTCAGCAGCATGCACTGATTTCAAGGGGGAAGAGTATGGAGAAAGTTCATCTTTTTAATTGCTGGACTGATTTATTGCCTCCTGCAGTCAGTGGAAGTATTCATTTGGTCTTAATGTGACAACACAAGGCTCCACACAATTAGCTGTCTGAATCTGTGACTTTTCTGTCTTTTCTTGAAATGACATTTGCTGATAAAATCTGGATGGTTCCACCATTTCACTAGTTTACCCTCTTCCTTCCTTTCAAATGGGCTATGAATAGTACCAACAGCTGCCCTCTTTGCAGGCTTAACAAAAGCATCATTCTAGTAAACCTACTTGTCAAGGTAATTTCTTTTCTTGTTTTAGTTTCCTCTTTTCCTCTGAAACAATAGGTCCAGCTTTGAAGAGCAGTATGTTTGTAAATACTCCTTCAGAGAGCTGACAGACTGTGAGAGGTTTGTAGTTCAGTAGGATGCTCAGTGCATCTGGTTCTTCTTCTCAGAATATGATTACTGATGCGATTCACTCCCTGTTGATTTTGTCATTGTTTCAGACAGCTGGTAATTAGGGTTGGAAAACCTGGAAATCCTTCCTGCTTGGACAGTTCTGAGTTGAGTGATAATTTTGGTGATGGGACTACCTTTAGAATTCTTCTGGTGTGGATGTGCAGTGCCTTCCACTCATCTCTTGCCTGGAGGATTGAATTATTGCCTTTGTTCTTTCACACCAAAGGGTGAGGTCAGTCACCATTTTGTAGCTTCAAAGCAAAGGAAGAGATTTCTCCCTAGTTGCTCATATCTGCAGTGTACTCCTGCAGGACCCCAGAAGACACTAGCTGACCCACAAATACTGCCTTCCAGGTGTGTTGGCAGCCCATCTGGCAGCCTTTGTCACTCCATAAAAACAAGTTTTGTTCCCTTTGCCTCTTTCCTGTGGAATGTGCATGCCTGGTGTTTGCTGTGGGCCATGGGGCAGGTGTTTTGGGGAGCAAGGTTCTCACCAAAGCCCCTGCTGGCAGCTGAGCCAAGGCTGCCCATCTGCCTGGGGAATCCTGTGATGCAGGAGGGAGCTTTGTGGCTTCCCCTGGAGGGGTCTTTACCACTGGAGCAAGGATGCTGCAGCCTCCCCCCTCTCAGGAAATCCCCTACTTCTGGGAGGAAAGGTGTGTCTACTTGACCATGTGCCAGACTGCTGGGTTTCTCAGTCCTGGCCAGCACGGGTGCCTGGAGCCCTGCCAGCCCAGCCTCCTGCCCCGTGTCCCTGTCTGTGGGGCCGTGACTGAGGGAGGCTTCACTGATGGGGTGGCAGCTTCTCCGTGTCATGCTGGGACAGACTCTCAGTGACAGCACTTCCAATGTCGGGCATCCCCTAAAACACATGCCAGGAACATGGGACAAGGTTAGATGCTTCTCTCTTTGCTTTTAGCAACCTGAAAAAGAAAGATATCAAGCCTGTACCCCAGGCTGTGCTCAATCTAGTAGAATGTTTAGGTCGTTACAATTAATTTTAATAACAGCAGGCTTTCAGCTCATACTGATGTTTTGGAAAAAAATTAATTTAATTCAAAAAAGTTGACATGAGTGGTTCTGGTAGTTCACTTTTCTCTTTTTTTACGTTCTTTAATAATAGCATTATTTTCTGTACTAAGGCTAAATCATCCACAGCAATTTCTGAAAGGTATTTTTGGCAAGTATGATAATTTCTCAAGCATCTTTACCTGCCTTTAGTCACTTCAGAAAACAATGCCCCCAGTTTGTTATACGAATGCAAAAGAACAGCCAGAGCAGGTCAGAACAATAGTGCAGGTGACCCTGTGCTCTGTACAGTGAAGCCTGTACCTTGGCCCAGTACAAGGAGTTCCCTTATGTTCCCAGAAATGCTTAAGAAAGGAAATGTGAGTCATTCTTGGTGGCTCCTTCCTCTCTCCTGGTGCTGTGCCTGGCTGCCAGGGCCTCAGGACTGGCTGAGAAGGGCTGTGAGGTTTAATGGCTCTCCTTGGTGCAGCCCCCATGTAACCCTTCTCACCTCCAGTTGGGTTTCGGCCTTGGCAGCATCCTGTAACAATAAGTTCCAGAGTTTAATTTCCACTGTGTGAAAGAGGACTTCCTCTATTTATTTTCTGCTTGCTGCCTGCAAATTTAAGAGGTGCTCTTAGTTTTGTGCTGATGCAGGAGAGGGCAGCTATTCCCCACCCACCATCTCCAGACCTTTTAGTATTTATACACCTCAGTCATCCCACTTTGACTTCTTTCCAGCCTCAGCAATCCCAGCCTGCTTAGTATTTTCTGGCACCATCACCTTCCCACACACCTAATTACAACACCCTCTGCATCTTGTCCAGTTCTCCCTGTGCTCAGCCATGTCCTGCTGCGAGGAAAAGAAAAATCTACTTTTGCTTTCTGCAATATCGTTCTTCTCTTGTCCTCTTTTGGAAGGCAATAATTCACAGGACATGCACGTGGGAGGTTTCCCAGGAATACTGCAGGGCTGTTGGATGGACTAACTGGTCTTCCAGGATGAGTCCTGCTCTTTAGATAGCACATTGTACAGGGACCTCTCCAACAAAAACCCCTGGGATGCTTTATTCCTTCCTATCCCAATGGCTTCTCAGTGGGAGACTTTCAGTCCCCAAAGCTTCCTCCCACCAGAAAGCATCCCAGCCAAGGAGGATGTGTGAAGATTGCTGGGAGCTGCTTGGTGTATATGGCAGACACCTGGTCACCCAGCTTTAGCTCAGCACCTGAGTGGAGAACATTTTACTTTTCTAATTAGAAACTCTTTATTTTTTTTATTAAAAGCAAAGAATAGGTGTGAAACCTTAAGCAAATTTTCTTTTGAGTTGGGTCTTGCCAGGCAGACTATTGCCCCAGAAAATCCTGTTGGGCACAAGGTTTCACAGCTTTCTCAGATGTGAGGAGAAATTTGAGGCTGAGACACCAAGTACTGCAGACCCAAATGCCAGGCCTGGAATCATTTTAACTCGTTTGATAATACCAGGTCTCCTTCCTCTGTTATTTGTGCTGGATTTGCTCCATGGATTTCCATTGAGCCAAACATTCCTGGGGCTGGCAAAGGAGGCGACGGATGGAGCGGGCCCTTTGTGCTCGGTGGGCCGGCAGCCAGCTGTCGAGGGGAGCTGAGGACCTGGTCAAGAGATGGCAGTGACATTTAGCACAGCAGAAAAGCTGGCTGCAGGCAGTTCTGCTTCCTTCACTGAAGGGACAGGATGACTGGGCAAGCAGCTTTTGCGGGGGAAACAGAGCAGGAGGAGAACAAATAGCTTGTTTCTCTTCGACTTTCCATTTTCCTCATCTAAGTAATGATCTTCCACTTTTTCCCAGACAGGGTACTGCTTTGTCTGAGATGTTATTGCCAAATATCTATCTTAAATGTCAAACACACACAGAGAATACAGTGCATATAAGCAGAGCCTTAGATGTGAAGGGGTGCTGAGAACCAGAATATGACAGTGGAACGACTCTCCTGGGGTGACATGCAAACTCTGGTGTTAAGTGGAGCCATCTTCTTCTGCCAAGATATCTGAATGAGCATCTGTTGTTGCTGACTAAATAATGGTATAGATTGAATTAATCCTTGTGGCATGGGAGCTCTCAGAAACAATAGCATCAGCTGGAAGAGTTAATTCCTGGAATTGTGTTGCATATCACCCTGACCAAGGCACATGCAAGGCAAGCGGTGTGACAGGATGCTCTATGGTACCTAATTCCTCCACCACCCCATTCTCCTTGCAGTCCCCTGCTTTAATTAGGCACCATTAATCAGTCACTGGTTAATGGGGACCCATATCAATATGTCCAGCAAAATAATACAGCCAGAGCAAGGTCCATCCTTGCCTTTTGAGCCCTGTGTGCCAGTCCATATGGAGCTGCATTGCACTTGCAGCTGTTGATGAGGCAGCTGTGAGCCCATCCAACCCCCGTTCCTTTAAATAAGTGACATTTCTTTCATTCCCTTTTCTGCTTCCACCACACAATGCATGTCTGTGAGCAGATGTCTGAGGCCTCATTCTGCTCTTTGCTGAATGGGAATAGGCATGGATGAATCTTTCTGAGATATTTTTAAGCCCCAAGTCAAGATAGAAGCCAAATGGTATTTTCTAAGGCTTTGGGATATCAAAACCTGTAGAAGTTGGAGGATATAGAAGAGAGAAAACGGAGATCTCTTAAGATATTTCCTCTGGTTATTTCTGTGGATCTGTAAAGCTAAACTGCTTTACAGATTAGATTCAGCTGTGGAGTTTATTTTACATGTCAGTGGGTATATATTTTTATAATTTAAAATTTTCTCCATGTTTCTGTAAGTAAGGTAATCAATCTTTCAATTTTGCATTGAGACATGCTGGTCAGACCATTGACTATGGTCCATTTTGTACATTAGAAATATTTTAATCATAATATGTTAAACACTGGGTGCTCAGCCAGGCACAAAGTTCTCAATGCATAGAGCTCAGGGAAGGACTTAGAGCCTCGGCAGTAAGCAGGAGATGAATGCTGAGAGGGAGAAGATGGAAAGTTAATTGTTGTGAAATTGTGTTTATTTAAAATAGCACACCAAATTATGATGGATTATACACTTCTTTCAACTATTCATTAGTCGGCTTTTCCAATTGCATCTCTCCTACATGTGAAATATTGACTAATCCAAAAAGCAGTGTCAATGAAGGATCGTTAAAGAAAGTGGGATGTTCTGCCATGTGATCAGGCTATTCCTGGCTACTGTTTACTCAGTGTTTGCAGCAATCACTGTGGCACAAGGACTTCAGAGACAGAGTATCTCTTTTTTTTTTTTTTTGTTCTAGTTATTTACTTTCTGTTGTATGTGTTTGCTGCACAGTATCAATCCTAATTTAGGCTATTGCCTTGTGTCACTTGAAATCATTCCAGTCTTTTATAAAACAAATTGAAAAACTGACAGAAATTCTTGGAATATCATAAAAATTTAATACTTGATTGCTGCACTTATGGTTTCCTCCATCTCCTCCTTCATATGCAGTTCATAGCTGCTGCATTATGGCACAAGATTAGATTGGTGGCTTTGAAAATAAAACTGTCTCTTCTATTGCAATCACTTATTATAGTTTTTATTTGTTTTCTGCAACTTGTCTTTGTGAAAACCATCTTTGACTTGCAACCTTTTTCTGGGATTTCTAGCTACAATGCATACTCCCCAAGAGACAAAGTGGCAATAGTCCTGAGGAAGGAAAAATTGAAATTTTGTTGAGTAGCTCTGGTGTCTTAGGTAATTTTTGAACTCTCTGTAGTTGGTATTTCTACAAAAGCTTAAGCAAAATCAACTCTGACACTCAGTCTTGAGACAATTCTCTGTATCTGATAATTCTGCCCTTTGAAACATTTCACCATCATACTCATAGGATTTCAATGAGCATAGTCTTCATTCACTGGAAAGTAAAATCTGGAATTTCCTGATTCCAAAGCAAGTGTCAAAGAAAGATAGGGATACCTCTGCCTGATGAAGGTCACTTCTCAATGTGATTCTGATTATGTCTTTGGTGAAAATCTGTTGTCTTCTACTCAGGGTTACAGCCTTTCTAGTTTGACAATGAAATGTTATTTAAGCTAACCATTATGGCAGCATAAGTAGTTTGATTCTTTACTGTAATTTATCATTTGGACTGGAACCCACTTTCAAATAATCCAGCCAGAGAGTGCAAGGTCTGGCCACACTCTGTAGAATATCTCAAGGCTGTATGTAAAATCTGCCTGAAGATCGAATTTTACCTGAACTACAGACAAAGGAAGAAAAAACCTTTCAAATAATTGTTTGAATTTGTAAAGATATTTTTGACAGCTAGGCTTGCGTATTTTACAGTCAAGGTAAATATGGTAACATTGAAATTTGCCTTTATAAATATCCACAGACACTGGATTTGAAGTCTACCCATGTGGATATTTATTCATCTAGTCAGTGTAGAGAAATTATTTCTCTATATTCTTCTATTATTACTAGACTTCTGTGACCAATTAAAAATAAACAGATTGACTAGGCACATCTGAAAAACAAACCAAATTTTTGGAGGATGCAAGTTTTCTGTTAACACTGTGTTGAAAGCAAACAATTTGAATGTGTTTTAAAGTTTTCTTTATGTTCTTAATTATTCCCAAGGCATTAATCACAGAGATGTTTCCAATGTCCCTAAAGAGGGCTCTTTAATGTGGCTGCTTCTATGTTCACTTTCTGAACCTTAGGGGCTGAAGCAGTGATGAAATATAACTTCATTGATTAACTACATTTGCTATTTTATGCATTCATAAAACTGTTTAAAAAGCATTTCTGTATAAATATTAGCTAGACTATGCTAGCTATGCTTTATACTAGCTAAACTTCAATGTGAAACCATCAGGAGCATTGGAATAAAAAGGCATTTCCTTATGTGAATAATTTGGTCTCTAAATACACTTCAACAAAGACTACTGAAATGTATCTGAGTGCTTCCACAATCAGTGCTTATCTAATGCTCAAAAGCTATTTATGACATTCATTCCTAAAAGTAGCACAGAGCTTCTAGGATGCTGGTGAAATGCATTTTTGGGTGACATGGGTAATCTTTCATTTCTCTTTAGACTATAGAATTCCCCCATAATGCTGTAGTAGAAACATCTGCATCTCAATGTAAAGAAAATTATTACAATTTTTAGAACTTATGCATTTAGAGTTGCCACCTCTTTCTTTTAAAGAATAAATTATTTCATATGCCACAAATAAAAAGTAATGAATCCTTGGACAAAAGTTATATTTTTCTCAATTCAGCTACAAATTATTCTCTCTTTTTCTGTTTCTGAAAAGAGAAAGCAAGGATCTAAAATCCACCAGGGTTTCAGGCTGCTATGGTCCTGGTGGTTTAGAGCTGCTTTCACTACTGGAAAAAATTAACCACCTTCTACATGCCCCACTTTTAAAACTATCCTTTATTTTAAGCTTTTCAAGATGCTCATGCTCCTATCAGTATCAAATGAAATTCCTAAAATATAAGTAAAGTTTTGTGGAAATAATTTGAAGCAGAACTAAGCAAAACGACACTTCATTATTGAGAAAGCACAGCCTTCTGAAGAGCAACACCTTTATTTTCATTTTCCTCAAAAAAGACAATGTGCAATACATTCCTAACAATGAGCATATTGAAGGTGTTTAACTGTTTTTATAACACTCAGAATTGAGTTGTCACTGGCTCCTGCATTTTAGGAACAGCTAGACAGCTTCTGAATATTATGAACACATTTGTGCTAAAAATTACATGTACAGTATTCCCTATTGCTGCTGATGGTTGGTGTTGACAGGAACTCTATGGTGAGCTACCTCAGGGCCTGGTATGTCTTTCAGTCTGAGAAACCATTGTCTCCAGCCATTGCAGATGTATCTGTTAGACTTTTCTATTAATATTTCACTACCAGAAATAATGTCTGGGATGGAGATGGGGAAGAAGTCCTTTATGACAAGTCAAGAGCCCTTGTTTCACATAAATCAGTCACTACTGCAATAGTAGTATATTTTAGATTTATCTTGCAGATTGATGCTGGCGTTGTAGTCAAATAAATAGTCTCAGATTCACCACTGTGAATGGCTTCCTTTAGTCTACTGTTCACATCTCTGACTGCCTTCATTATAAAATCATATCCAAGCAGGTCAGCCCTGGAAGATAAATCATGTCAGCACAAAGTTGGTTTGTGAGCTCTGATTTATTGGCTTTGTTAGGCCTTCAGGTCTTGTGAATCTCCACACATTATAATCTGCCCTTTGAGACCAGTCTGCTCCAAAGGCTTGGATTTTTTCCCCTAATTAAAGCACAAGTAAGTTGTTTCTAAAAAATTTGTGACAACATGAGATGAGTAATAAAAGACATGAGGTCTATCTCCCAGGAACAATGCTACAATGAAGCTGCAATATCATTACATGACTTGATTTGAGCTCAGGTAGAAAAATTTTCTATTGGGGTCAGATGAGATGCAACTCTTGGGTTGCTGGAGTATCTTTGCTGCTGGGGTTTTGTAAATTTATTGCATTTCTGTTTTCAGAGCCCTAGAAATTCACTTTTGTGAATTTACACAGCATGATTCCCTTTCCCAGTGATTTTGCTGTTTCTCCAGGTGCCAGTATCACAGCCTGTTTTATTGATGAAGCACAGCCCGTCTAGAGAAGCATGATCTTTTTGTATGTGTTAAGAGGTTTGTATTAGCTCCGTCAGCTCATGTGCTATGATGAGGTATAATCCCTCATTAAATAAAAGCTGGAGGAGTTTGTGTGGAGAGAAAAGCAAACCTGGTTACTGAAGTCCTTTCCCTGCTATTAGCATATACTCCTTCCCTGTCAGGTGACACAAATTAACCTCTGTCCCAAGGGTCTGTCAGATAAAGCATTTGGGAGAGGGTAGGTATGTCAGTGAGCTGCAGTTTGGAGACACCCTGCTGCAGAGGGTAGCTCACTTTGAGTGACCACAGGGGTCTCTCCTTCCACTGTGGCAGGGAACCAATGGCTCACTCTCCCAGCAGAGCTTCACTCGTGATTCTGCACTCCCAAAATCAAGGAGAGGTCTTTGACTCTCCTGGCTCCCTTTGGCCCTGTTCTGGGCTCACATGCACCCTTTGCCAGGTATTTTTCTTTGTGTGCTGCATGATGGCATGCAAACCTTGCTGCAGTTTGTGGAACTCTCTCCATTGCCCAGAAGGTTGACTGAAGCCAAGCCACAGCGGACACTGAATGTGTTTTGAGAGCAGGAGTAACAAAAGGTCATGCAAGGAAGGAAAGAGTAAGTTCACTGGATTCCAGTAGATACAACAAACATCAATAGGAATACAAAGGCACTTTGGGTTTAACAGCACAGCACTGTGAATTCTGAAGCTGTGTTTATTCCTTTGAATTCAAGCAGGAAGGAAGGGATTTTTGTGGCTCTGGCACGGGGCCGGATGGTTTGCCTTTCCCCAGCTTCCAGCTTTTGGAAAGAGGAACTGACTTTTGCCAGCAGTGCCCCCTGCCCCTGCCTCTGGCTGGAGCTGCCCTCATCCCATCTCCTGTCACTCCACTCCCTGCCCTGGCAGCCACTCACTGTCTCTCCTCATTCAGCCCTCATGGTCATACAGGGCCATTTCCTGGCCCACATCTCTGCAGATGCTTGCACTATGTGTGCCCTAAGAGTTGTGAGCATTTGAAATTGGCTGTGGAATGCAGAGAAAGTTGTCTCTTATGCGTTCCTCAAGTAAATGGAGTGTGCATTTTTCTAAAGAAATACTGAAAAGACTTTAGACCCCAGGTTGACAATTATTAAAGTGGCTTATTTTTTCCCTTTTTAACTCCTGATTAGAAACTGAGAGTTTATTTTTGCATTTTTAGAAATATCTAGGCCTTGTGGTAGCCCTTTTGCAGAATGGTAAATTTTGATTTCTGATAATTGCTGGAAAGTGACATTTCCATTAATCCTGACTAGTACTGTTTAAGGATTTAAAATCCACTTTTAGATACAAACACAGCTCTGTAAATCCCCTAAGACACAGCCATGGGTAATGGGAATATAGAGGTCGTGTGAGTAATGAAATGTGAACTCTGCATCCTGTCAGGTGGTGTTACAGAGAGAGGAGAAAGGAAAATAATGGTGTTTTCATTCCCTTGAAAAAAAAACACTTGAGGAGTGGGGACACTACACTGTCCCCTGCAAGAAGTAAGAGATTTCCCAGTATGGCCACATGACCATGTTAAACTGGCAACTGCAAAATGACAAAGGATGCTGAGAAATCCAAGCCTCGATCATTTGGGACTAAACTGATTTAAATCCCAAAGGCAAAACCCCTGTTGTTTAAGGAGAAAAAAATAGCGGTGTTGTGAGACATTAGCAGGCTATGCCTGACTTCTAATTGCTCTGTTGTCCATGTAATGGTTTTGAGTCTGGAATGGATCTGTGGAGCAGATCAGAGCTGCTGGTGCTCCCTCAGTGTAGCACTCCCTGTTACCCACGATAATGTGGATGCACTGGGTGCACAAGGCACCAGGGACAACCCTCCAAACCACCCTGAAAAAGCCTGGTGTGGACAAAGGTGCCATCAGGTCACTGCAGCCAAATGATACGGCTTTGAGGTAGAGAAGGCCAACTTTTTTTCTGAACAACACTCTTCTCAAAGTTTTTCCATCCTGATAAGATCAGGTGAGTAATGGTGTGTAAGGTCACCATCACCAAAATAATTCAAACTTCAGTGTGGTGACATCTCAGAGGGTGGTGGGGCTCTGCTGGGATGAGGGAGTGCATGGTGACCCAGGAGGAGAGCAGACAATTGCATACACTGCTGCCTCGGGCAGGTTCTCAGAAAAGAGGGGAAACAAAGCAACAGGGACAGCTAAAGAGTCACACAACATGCAGTAGCTCTGCCTCAGAAGTATGACTGATCCAGCTCCCAACAGCACAGCTGACATTTCTCTGTCTCTGGGCACCAGCAGCAGTACCTGCCCCATGCACCTGTCCCATCCCAGCCCCAGCAGCTGCACAGTGAACAGGACACAGCAAGGGCTGCTCTGAGGACGATCCACATGAGTGGGTTTTGTTTTCCTGTTTTGCTCTGTGGAAGGACTCAGTTGCTCCTACCTGTTCTCAGCTGGAATGCCTTGAAAACTGCAACAGGGGAAACCAGGAGGGGTGGCCACAAAGGAGGCGCGAATGTCCCAGGGGTGGGAATCTTGCTAAGGACAAGTCCCACTGAAATACTCCATGAATGCTGTTCCAAAGGTGCAGCCAAGAACAAATTCAAACCTATTTTAGTGTGTGCATCACACACATACCATCCTCATCCTGCTGCTTTTGCTGTGCAGACTGAGCAAGAAGTTCAATGCGCAGGCTGCTACGTAAGCACACTTTGTCTATGATGTAGTCAAGGACTGTAGCTACTGTTTCTTTGGAAATAAACAATTAAATGGGTGGATTGAAATTTTTCCTGTCACATCTCTGTGAGCACTTTGGGTCTTGGATATCGTGCCTAAGATTTTTCTGAGTCCTTCATTAAAATTTTCTCTCCTCAGCAAGGTGTAAAAGGGTTAATTCTTGCTTCCTGCAGAACCAGTAAAGTTCACGGCTTTGTCCAGCTCCACAATTAACACTTCAAAGTTTTTACTGGTCAGAGCTAACTGATAACAACCTGAATATGCTGGTACTTGAGTAGTTTATTATTCAAATTAAATATTTCAAAGGAATTGGGATTGGAACATGCCTTTGAAACTATGAAAAGACCCCAGCTTAGGGTTACCATTTCAAAGAGATTTTTACACCACCTCTTAGATGCTGAAATGTCAGTGGTGGATAGGAATTGACTTTCAAACTGGCAAGACTGAATAATGGGAACTGACTTAGCTGAAACAACACATTAGGTGTTTTGTAAAAGGGACTGTAAGACACCCTTGGAAAGATGTTTTTAGCTGTAAAGATGAGGCAGAATGCCACTGAATTTACAGGTTGTGCATTAGCTCTGGTTGTTTTGAAGCTGGTGGGAGACCAGATTAAAGAGAGATGCATTAGGTAAACTCAAAAAGATGAAAACCGAAGGAGAAATGGTTATTTTCAACCAGGTGCCCTCAAAACTCACAGTTGGGTGTAGTTGTCCTCTTGAACCCCCTCAGTCACATCATGAACCTCAGTTATATCACTGCAAAGAAGGACTGCTAATGTTAAGCTCAGAAAAAAAAATTGGTATTAAGATCTCAAGATTTAAAAATATTACTGCATTCAATTTCAGTCTTTATTTACTTAAAAAATTGAGCCTTTAAGATTTACTTTTTAAAGCCTTCCTCATACAGCCTGTATGTATTCAACTGTATCACAGCAGCTACAATCATGGACTAGGGTCCCTTTTTGATGAGCGCTGTATTAATCCAAAGCAAAATCAAGGCCTCATTTCCAAACACTCTCATAGCCACAAATCACAAAAAACATTGCATGACCTGAGGGATTTTGAAAACTGAGACCCATTTTCATAATTTCTTAGATATTTAATCTCCTATATCCCATTGAAAGTTACTTAGACTGGAAACCAGTCCAAGCAGCCGTTCAAATCTGAGCCTTGCCATCTGAGGTCACCTGGCATCAAAACCGACATCTAAACTAAAAAAAAAAGAAACCAAAAATCAAAAAACCTGACCAAGGCAAATGTAGTAGATAAATTATATAGAATATAATTATATATAAATTATATAATTTTATATAAATTATATAATTATATATAAATTATATAATTTATATAATTATATAAATTATATAATATATATAAATTATATAGAATATAAGATGCTATCTCTGAAGAGACCCCAAAATTTCCACTACCTACCATGTCTGTACAAGTGAAAATATCAGCATATTAGGAGTATTTAGGACAGACTGATCTGTAGCCTACCAAGTTGAATTTGTCAATTCATTTGATCTTTTTATATGAGATAGACTGCAATATTGCAGCTGCATGTTTGGTTAGTTTTTTGTCCTACTCCAGAAGCTGGGGGGGGAACTGTACTGGTGTAGGTGAGATGCAATTGCCATGACTCAAACCCTGTTGAATGAAAGCACCATGGCTTATGAACACAAGGGATTTGGTTGTAGTGTTATAAAATGCATACTTATTCTCCTCATCAGCCCATGAAGATGCAGATCAAAGAAGAAAATGGATGTTTTTTCTGTCTTGATGGTGTGGCATGCTGCAGTCAAAGATCAAAGGAGACTAATGTAAGGTGGAGGTTGCAGCAGGCACCCTCTTACAGATGCTAGTGAAATTATACTGACATGTGGCTTCATCAGACAGAATGGAAACCCATGTGTAGAGAAAAATGAAAGGTCAGCAGGTAACCTCCATTAATTGAACCCTCTGGGCAGTGACTGACAAAGGAGCAACCAGCATAATGCTTTCTGAGCATGTTCTTTCCAACAAAATAAATCATTTGATGGATGTAGTTAATTTCCTACCCACTATGCAAAGATGCCCATGATGAAGATCTCAATTTAAATGCATTGCAGAAAAGGAGGACTGCCTTCTGAGGATGGAAAACTGGTATAAAGTGAGCAGGGGATTTTTAAAGGTTTAAAGAGTTTTTTGTTTTGTGCCTTTTTTTAATGCTATACTGTTTTGTAGTTTGGTTTTGGGGTTTTGGGGGGGGTTTGTTTGTTTGTTTTTGTTTTGCTTTGACATTTAAAATTTGTTTGCTTTGTTTTGTTTTTCTTAATTGTAAATAGAACAGTAGAAAATAATAGAATATAACCCACTCTTACCCACGCAGTCTGACCCTCTTCTCTTGGATTAGCACAAATGGAAAGCAAACACAAGTACAATGGACCAAGTACATAAGCTTTTAGGAACAGTTTCCACGTGGCTATAAGCTAGCACAAGTGTGCTCCTGGGGAAACGCTGAATATGAGAGGACCCTACTTGTGGTGACAGAACCCTGAACACAGAGACACATCCAATGACTGCTGTGGCATTCTGGAAACAGCCTCAGTGATGGCCCTGGGACTTGGTACTCGGCCTGTAAATTGTCAGTGGTACTCAGCAGCCCTGCCCTTGGTTGAGTGACCACCGGTCCCAGCTGCTGCAGAGCTGGAGAGCCCAGAGGGGCTGTAGCTGTCTCTTCTGTTTGATGCCATCATTGTAAGGCCAGCCAGGCTACCCAGAGGCTCTACAAAACATTGAGACCTGCCAGTGCTGCAGATGGGTAAATGCACTTCCAGGGATGATCTAAACTCCAGGGAGACAATAATATTTCACTAGAAATGCCAGGACTTATGTGGTACTGGCCTGAAAGGAGTTGCTACAGACAGACAATGTAGTGTTTGTTGACTTTGGTTCACTTTGAGGCTGCACAGTAAACAAAATCCAACCCCACATCAGTTTTAAATTGGCTAAAGTGTAGAGATTAATGCTTTTTTTTTTTCATAGATGAGTGAACTATATCAGCATAGTCAGACAACCCTATCCCCACTATGAGGCTAGCATCATATAAAACCCAGTAAAATTAGAGCAGCACACCCCTTGTCCAGGGCCAAAGCCCAAGTCATTTCATCAGGTTATAGCAAGTGGAACTGGTTATACTTATGAATTGTTTTAAGCAAGGAAATTTCAATCAGTGGTTATTTCATATAAATTGTTCATGGTGATAATTGTTCTAACATTTTCTGTTTGTTATTCATGATAGGGGAGTCAGGCTATCTACTCCAGGGACTTATTTCTCCCAAAGAGTTCATCTTCATTGGCTTCCCTGGAAGCTAAAGTCAATGTAACAGCAGGGAAAATCTGCTCTCAGATGGTATGACCAGAATTTTTATAAAAAGGAATGACTGATGTAGAGCTATGAAAATAATTGATTTTTCAGTATAGCAGTTGAACCAAAAAATTGAGAGAAAAAAATAGTATAGTCCATCTTAGCTCAATTTGCTGGGCTTTTTTTTTTCCCTGCCTTTTTCTTTTGGGTTTTTTTTGGGTCTGTGAGATGAGGAAAATATTTCATTTAATTTCAGTCAAAGCTATTCTTTTCCGAGCCAGGTTGTTTCTGATGAAAATGATTTGTTGGAACACACAGGCCAGATTTAATCGTCACCTACACAGCAGATGAGGAAATGCAAACACACCTCCTGTAAGAGGGCCTGCCAGGTAGGACAATCCTCTGGGACATGATGCTGCTGAACCCTCCTCTGCCCACAGAGACCCATCTCTGCAGCAGCAGCAGCAGCAGGTTCCTCATCCCTCCCAGGAAGAAGCAAGAGATGGACCCTCCAGAGAGGAGACAGGGTGGTGCAGCATCTGCCTCAACTCATCCTCAAACCTACTTGGCAAAAGAGGTATGGAAGAGATCAACCTAGCTACCCTGTCTGGTAGGGAACATCTTTTCCAGGGTGATAGGAAGCCAGTCTTTCAGGGACAAGCTCTGGAATTAAACCTTGGCTTCCCAGGAACATGTCTGGCCATTGATTTCAGCACAAATTTGATGAGAACAACTTTGTTTAGAAAGACAAAATGGCATTTTTCACAAAGAGATCAACAGCTACATAAGAGCTGGTTCTTGTACATTAATATATTAATGACAGCCCTTTGCTAGGACAGGTGCTTTTCCAAGGACATTAATGGAAATGACTTTGTATACATTTCTGTAGATAAATCCATGAGATAGGGTAGAGATAGTATCAGATGTGCTTATAAAAAATTCTTACAAGTTCTGAATGTTCAGGGGTTTTTGCTCCTGAGACAATTGAAAACTATATTGATTGTCTCTGTTTAATTAGATTGAGAACTGAGGCTGCTGTGACATATGTAGCTGAGCCAGTTTGTGCCCTGAATGGTAGCAAAGGGGAGGGAAAAGTCTCAGTTCCCCTCCTTCACACCCTTCTTTTCTTTACCCACACGACCCAGCCATCTCTGGGGCTGATTGAAATGTGGGAAATCACACTCAATTAATCAATGAGCTGATTAATTCTTTCACCTGCAAAAAAAATAAAAGGTCACCTTTTCTGCTGGGATCATTTTGAGCTGGGTTAAAAAGTGAAACTGTTTCTGGAGTGGCCCAGACAAGCACTTGTCCCATGCCTGGTGGGCAGTAGGTCTGTGACTGCTCCACACTGCTGCTGCTGTGTCAGGACTCCTCTTTGCTTTCCAGACTCGATGGATTTTGCAGTGTTGCAGTAGTGTTTATCTTCTTGGTAACTGATTCTTACTCTTAAACCATTGTTCAAGCTGGAGAGGTTCTTCTGGGCACTTTTGTGGAGCTAGTTAAACCTCCCAAAGGGCAGTTTTCCTTATTGCTGTGCCTGTGAATCACGCTGTGCTTAATGTGCAGGCATGCTCATTTTGACAAACCAGGAGATAATTCACTGCTAGATTGGCCTTCAAAATGAATCTGAATAGTTTTGTGATACTGCATATTAGATATGATTATAGGCATGGCTGTACTTGCTCAGGAAAAGAATTTCTTCTCAAAGAGACAGATGCATAGGAAAATACCTTTCTATTTTCCTGCCCTATGTTTTGTTTAATAATAAGGGATGAATAGAGTTTAATAAAGGGAATGAAAGCAGCTGTGTTGCAATTAGAAGCCTTAATTAGTATTTGCCCAGAAGTCTGAACATACAAATATACTGGGTAAGGAGATGGCTCAAATGAACAAAAATGAGTGGTTTGTGGTTGGTGCTTCAAAAATCCGGTTCCTACTGTGCAGTTAATGTTAAGCTAGTACAGTATACTGGAAATATAATCCCTTGCAAATCACTTTCTGGATCTGAAAGTAGTCAATTATCTGTGACTGATTACTGTCCTAGGGCCAGAAAAGTACCAGACACCTGCTATTTCCATTCAAGCCACTGAGAATTGTTGGTACCCTTCTTACTGTTAGATTATTCATGCTCTCAACATATTCAAATTTGGCATTGTAGTATATTGTTAAAATGAGGACAAGCACTGACTTCCCAGTAACAACTGTCCCTAATGATGCCCTTATTCTAGGTTTGAGATAAGAGCAGTTCAAATACCCCTCTGTTTGCCTGCCAGTTTTATACAATTTACTGATTTAGCATGAGACCAAGGGCAGTGCAGTTTTATTTACTATTGTGCATTCAAATTATCCCTCTAAAAGATTTACTGATTTCATTAGTATTTTTGAGAGCATGCGGAGAAAGGATGAGAAGATTAAAATGGTCACAGGCTAGCTGCATTGCAAAGACATTTTCAGATCTGAAATAAGATGGAGACATTTGAGAGGGTTGTTGCTGATGCAAGAAACCTCAGAGGAGAGCAGTTGATAGGGGTGAGACTCTGCTCTGGGATTGCTAACAAAGCTGTGCTCTCACTCTGCACAGAAGTGGGTTTGCCTTCTGCTCCTGATAATCTCATGTGACTTCTGTTACTAAGCAGGGAGGGTGTCAACATGCTAACTGTCAGCTGGAAAAATTAAGTAACTCTCTTTGTAATCTGGTTAATAAGGAAATACTTTGAGAGTGGATTAATCAGATGGTGAGGTAGAATTATTAAATAAAAGCATCACTACTAGTTTCAGGATGATTTAAATAATTGCCATAGCTATTAACAGTGCAGTAACTGAAGTGTTTTAGAACAGGGAAAATCTGGTCCACAGATGGATTTTCTTCAAGTCTCTGCCAAGCTTGAAAAAGCCGGCAGGATGGAATGTGGATGCAGACATGAATTAATTTCATCTAAGGATGTGAGGACATGGCAAGAGTCAACACAGGGAAGGGGCAGGCTGGTTAATATCTGGATACAGGAAAAAACTGGAGGACTCTGATGTTCAAAGTGGCAAGGGTGTTCGTTGCTGCAAAAACTCAACATATCTGTCTTATGGCAACAACACGCAACAGAAGAGCCTCTTGATCTAACCTTAATTTAGAAATAAAATGACAGAGCTCTCTTTCTGTAGGTCTGATGCTCTTGTGAAGCTGGGTGAATGCCTGTGAGAAATCTCCAAGGGGAGATTACCTGTGAGAGAAACCTGTAGTGAAGGCAGGATCCCTGCTGTAAAGCCAGGTAATGCCAATGCAGCATCTCTCATTTGTCCATAACCCCTACTAGACTTTCAAGAGCTCCCCAAATACAGCAGAATACAGTTTAAGTTATTTCCTTATATGAATTTTATTGCTTTGCATAAAAAAAAAGAAAACAAAAAACCAAAAAATGGTTTACCATAACTATTTAATAGGGTATCAGTAAGCACATTCATATGTATGACCTTTCCTTTGGATGCTTCTCCCAGTTTGTAATTTTTCTTGAGCTATTTCTTTCCTTTCTAGGAAAAGTGAGTGAAATATTTTATTTTGCCAAAACTTTAGTAAGACTAGGGAAAATTATTTCCATCTCTTAGACGATTCAGTAAACTACTCTGAAAAGACACTACTCAGAACAGTTCACTGGAATATCTTAAGCATGTTTCTGTTTCATGTCTTCATGTTTTTGTCAAGTTTTCCCATTTCCTTCAACCTCAGAGGGATGAGCACAGATATTCCCTTCTTCACTCTCACAAAATACTCTGGCTGCAGGAGAACAATGACCAAAAGGCTCCACCAATGCAAGGCAGATACCATGAATTTCCTTGGAGGTCTGTTTTGATGCTCATCCCCAAGTGGCCAGGCCAGAGCTCTGAACCCTTTCTGTCCCTTCAGCCACAAATGCAGAGCTCCTGTTGTTCCCCTGCCTCCCATGGTGTACGTGCTGCCCATCAGCAGGCACCTGCCTTCCCCCTGAGAGAAACTACTGTAACTGCACTGCAACCAGTTGGACCCAAGAAGATGGTTAGGAGGGTGGAAAATATTCCTCTAATTCTCTCTGCCAAGAATGGTTCTGGTGCTGTGCTCAAGAATGGCTCTCCCTGCAGTAGCAGCTTTAAAACCTTGCCCGTGGTACACCCAGGTCATGTTGCCTGGGGCACTTAGGTCTTTATGCAGACTAGGACAACCCAGGCAGATCTACAAAGGCTGTTCAAAAAGTGCTTCTAGGGAGAAGAGAGGTAGCTGGGAGGTGGCACCTGCTGTGCTTTCAGCTCAGGGATCCCTGCACCTCCCACTCTCTCTCTGAGGGGTATGGCACAGGCACAGCATCTGCTGAACAGAGAAAGGAACACTGATTGCAGGATGCACACCTGTGGGTATGGCCATCTACAAAACACTCTCTTGGGCTAGTAACTGAAGAGCCACAGAGTGTTCATCAGTATTTTAGGAGTCAGATAAGGGATGTCCCCTAGGCCCCCAACAGTGGTAGATAGTTGCAGGGCAGCTGTGTTGCTGTTATAGTTTATGGGCTGGTGTGTCAGTGGTGGAAGATTTAATGAGAATGCCATTCCTCTTCAAAAAGAATTATATATTGGATGCTGCTGTTTGAACTGGGAAGAGGGGATTAGGAAGTAAGTGTGGAGTCAGAACCAACGTCCCCAGTTTCATCACTGACATACCTGGCAGCCTCACTTCTTTCAGCTCTAAAATGAATATACATCTGTCCCCAGCTGCATATCAGGTACTTTGTCCTTTTAAATCAGGGGAGGAAAAAACCCCTATGTTTCTCTGGCACATGGCTGTATTGTCCCTGAGTTAGCCAGGTTAGTAAGGCTGCATTTGTTCTGTGGTAAGAACAAATGTACACATGCAGAAATATTGGTCAGATTCTTTTTTTCTAAGGAGTATGATCTCTCATTCCTTTCATTTTATTGTATTTCATCTAGAGTTTTTACAGTTTCATGAAATTCAGACATTGAGGAATTGCATATTATTAAAATGAAAACCCCTTAAAAATGTAAACACCAAAAACTACTTGACACTTGCAAGTCCTCCATAAATATTACCACCAGATTCCTGCTGTCTCAAATTTGTAGTCTCTTTCCACACCAATCAGGCCAGGAATTTCTGGTGACACTGGCATTTCAAACCTGACATTTGACACTTTTTTCTGTAATTCTCATTAGTTAAAAGGAGATGCACAATGTCTCTGCCATTAGCAGAGGCAGAGCAGTAGCTTTGCTCTGTTGATGGAGCTTTGATGACCCAAAGACTCACAGCCAGGACAGCTGATAACAGATGGGGCAGAGGAAACAGTATTTGTGCATGCAGTGAGGAATAGATGTAGATGTTCAGTCTGGCCTCTTTCCCCTTCAAGATGCAGAGTGTCTCTTCCAAATGCTGAGAGCTTCCACATTGCAGTGTTGCTGCCGTGTGTCTGGGTGGGCTGAGGACCCCACCAGAGCCCTGTGGGGTGGCCAGGCTGTCTGCACCTCCTCCTCTCCCCAGCTCAGAAGCAGTGGGGTGTGAACACCCCCAACATGGGGGCAAACAGCCTCATAAGATCCATGTCATGCTGCATAACCTTTAATTTGCTGGAGGCCACATTTCTTACACAGCAATTGGGAAGATTCTTGTTGGACATGGTTTTTATTATTTCAGTGCTAACATCTGTTTTTAAGTGCACATCCAGTGTCAGTGTCTAACTGTGCTAGAGGTCATAGTGTGTATAATTTCCACATTGTCTGAATACAGGGATACACTGAACTGATTTATGTATTGCCTCCCCATGGCTGAGTTCCTGGATAGCCAGATTTTTTTTAAGGTTGCAAGGACATTAGTGACTTCAGAATATTCTTGCAACAATTTCTGGTGAATCAACAAGTAAAATAGGTAGGACAATTTAATAAAATAATTGTTCACTAATATTTTGTCTCCGTGTCTATTTAAATATAACCTGCTTGTCAGATATCCAGTCTACTCTATCCAGTCTCTTTACTTGTCAAGGCACAAAATACTGGGTCTGTAGTGTGAGAATAAGAACATGACCCCCACTGTGGTCATTGTTCTGCAATACTTTTGTCACTGACAGGGTTTGAGTGAAGCTGAGTTTATTAAAGCACACAATTTTACTGTGTTCAGGCAAAAACTTTCTACATCCCCCCCCCACTCCAAAACAAAGCAAAACAAACTCCATGAAAAGCTGAGCCATCACAAAAAGAGATTTTAACTCCATCAGAAAAATCTGATGATGGCAAACTCTGCTATTACTGCTTTTTCACATAGAGGTGAAGAAAAATAGATGCTGAAACTTAATCAAGGTATTTTAAACGAGCTGAAATGAAGCTGTGTAAATCAAGTCAGGACTGCATCTTGCTTTCCCTTTAATTTCTGGAAGGAGGAAAACTGCCCAGCATTATGTTATTTGCAAGGAACATTTAGTCCCAAGTGCTACTGATTACATGTTCTATTCTTGTAGAGCTCCTCAAAACATTAAGGTTTCCATTAAAAGACAAAACCCAATCTAGTTGTCTTGAATTGTGATTTTTCAGAAAGAAAAAAACCCCTGCAGTTGACTTCTTTGACTCTAAACCAGCAGATAAAAATATCTTGCATCAAACTCATTTACAGGGTAAACTTGAAAAGATGTCCAGAGAAATTGAGGGAGAAATTTTGTCAGAAAGAAGCACTTCAAAACCAGAAGAGTTAGAATATAGTTACTGTAGAGTGGAAATAAATAATCAAACAAGATCAAAAGTGTCAAAACCCAACAAGCTAGGTGCTGAGAAAAAGCTGTTAGTAAATACCAGATATTTCCAATGCAGCTTATTGAAAGGTGGCTTACAAGTTTTGCAGGGTGTCTGGGGAGTGTGATCTCTTAAGCTGCTCTGGCCACTCTTTCATAAAAGGTGGTGTTGGTTTTACTGCCCTCCCTTCCTCAAGCCCTAAGGAGGTTTACAGTAAGCAGCAAGCACGAAGAGGGGACAAAAGAAGGGTGTCTGAAGGTGGGCCACAGTACTGACAGAGGAGCTGCTGTGGCAGCATGAATCAGGGTTTCTCTGGCCCAAGTTACCCTTCCTTGCAGTATTCCTGCAGCTCTTCCAGTGCAGAAGTTGGCACATTCCTGTGTGCAGTGCACATCATGGAGGGTTACTGATCCACCCTGCTGGTGTCTCTCAGTGTTGCTGTGAATAAGCACAGACAGAAATGCTTCCCCCAGGAAAGGAGCAGTGGGTACTGGTGATGCTGGCCTTGGCAATGTCTCACACAGTGCAGTAACTTTCTAAAGATCCTCTGAGCTGAAGTTTCCCAGCTTCCTGGTCTGGAATTTATGGAAATGTGTATTTTTTGCAACACTGAATGCTTCTCCACAAGTTGATTCCCTTGCATTCTCTGGTCAGGCTTTGCCATTAATTTTTTCTTCTTCTATCTTCATCTGAGTGCATTAAACTGAGGAAGAGAGGCTGCAATTGTTATGGTTAGTGAGCCCTAGCTCTTCCTCCAGTATCACCTCCAGATGTTTTTCCTTGCAAACATTGTGTAGGGAATGTAATTTGTCTCCCTTCATCTCTCCTGCTCTTAAGAAAAAGGCCCTGCTCCGGGGATGTGGCAGGACTGTGGAGCCATTACAGCTGCGATGGCCTAAGGGGACATGCAGTGAAAGGTATGTCAGGAATGGTAATCTGTTTTCTTGAGCCACCCAGTGTAAATTGCAGAAATTAGAAGCCTTTGGGTGCAGAGGGCCCTTTTCCTGAGGGTTTATTTACAGGGGCAGCCATTAGTTACCCAGGAGACGTGTCTCTCCCTACCAGCTGTGCAGTGTTACCTGATACATCAGTAATCACCATGCTGGCTTTGCACTGTCTGGTCACCTTTTGTTCTTGGTTCCCAGGGACAGACACCTACCACAAGTGTGAGTAGGTAAGGACCTGACATTTCACCCTATTGAAAAATGCAACCTTCTCCCTAGGGGGACACAAAAATAACAGTATGGAAGCACCAGAGAATTAGTAGAATTCAGAACACGCTGAATAGACATCATTCACATCATGGAAGCATAAACAAAATACAAAAATGTGACACCACAGCATTAGGGTAGTGACAGATATCTGAGGTGCATGCATCTGAGGCCTGATTCCTGAGCAGAAGTTCATTTGGGATGTCCTAAGTGTCTGCAAAGCAGCTGAGCTAATTGCCTTGGGCTCCCCCTGCAACTAGGAAGAGCAGCACATCTCCGGGGTGTGATTAATCTCACCTATAATAGGTCAGTGTAATAGTAGGTCAGACGAATCCTCTCCTGGAAACGTTTGTTCCTCTCTGCTATAAAAAGGAGTCAGAGTGACTAATGCAGGTACCAGTGCCTGCTTAGTTTGCATTTAGAGGAATCCTGCCCTCCCTGCCCAGCTTGGCCTGTGGCCAAAGCACACTTAAATTGCTGCCTAAACTTAAAAGTGTATTTGAGGTTACTCATGAATTTGTATTGTGGGTAAAATGTTTTCTGGCAGAAATGCTGGCAGAAAAATGGAAGGAGGCTTGGGTTGGTTTTTCTCCCCTGCTCAAAGGTAAATGCTTGAGAAATAGAGAGACAAAAAAATAACCCAGGAGGGATGCTACACCTGAGAGCTGGTAGAATGATGTTTGTAAATAGGTGGGACTGCATCAGTGGACAGCTGACTTGTCCAGAGATACTTCTTCCTCACAGAAGTCCCTAATGGGGACTACCCAGACCTGTTGGTGTGAGCAGCTGGCACAGATCTGACCATAGTGCACAAGTTCTAGCCCACAGAACTTCTTACAGTCCATCCCATTGATTCCTATCCAGGCTAGGACTCGCTAGTTTTAATTGACCTGGAGGGTTTTGTTTCAGTGACTCTCTCAAAATTACAGCCTGCTTTCTCCTCCATGGCAAAATGAAATTGTTGGTTTTGCCATGCAGTAGCTGCATCTGGTTATTCTGTTGTCAAAGCCAAGTGGGGCTAGAAAACTGTGGTATGACTGTAAGGTTAGAAAGGCAGATGGAAACACAGTCATAGCTTATGGTTCTGATTAACACGATGAACCTGGGGTGGGGGCAGGCACTGGTACCTTTCAGGAGACTGGAACAGAAGAGCTAACTTGTGCTTGGTCTCCTTGCACAAGCAAAACCAGTTTACCCCAGGCTGCCCAGAGGAAGTGCTCCTCTGAGGAGCTATGAAGATCTGGTGACAGAACCAGCACCAGGGACTGCTGCTTTGGGGATCCACAAAAGAGGATGCTCACCACGATGAGAGGTTTGGGCAGGCTTTACAGGGAAAAAGTGGCTCTGCCACCCTGGTGCTATGTAGGTTTCAGCAGTGACAGTGGGAGTTTTCCAGGGCCTCTGGAGCACTTGGTTTAGCTGTATGCTGCACAGCTGTAACTCTTCTTTTGGATGTGACTTTTGGAAAGAAACCACCTTCATTCTTCCATTCCTTTGAATCTCCTTCTGACTGTTAGGCACTGCTACCCTCCCTTAGAGCATTAAAGCACAACACTGTGTACCCTTGGGACATGAGATAAACTGGTAAAAGCCACCTGTCCTTACTGAACATGCTTATTATGCACCAAACCACAGGCAATTTGACAGAGAGGAGAAGGCTGAGGAGTTGAGGTAATTCTGCAGTTAATGCACTTTGAAAGATCAACAGCAGATAAAGCACTGCCCCTCCCATCACGATGCCATGTTTGGTAGAGATTATGAGAGCTGCACTTTCATTTTGCCTTGTTTTGAGCAAACCTCCAGGCTGGGTTTCAGCCTTACCTGTTGATAAGTACAGTTCAATTCATGGGCCAGTCCCAACTGCATCAGAGGGGCAGGTGTGTTTTACCACCTGGGAATAGATTGCTGTTCTTTGGGTTCAATTTTTCACATGAGCAAATCTGTGTCTCAAATATGGCTTTTGTAGCAAAGAGAATATGGAAAAATAAAAAAGCCCAAAGAAATACATAGATCAAGTGAGTACTCTGAGTTACTTGTATCTGGCTTGTCATATTTGTATCTGGCTTGCTATATAAAGCCATTGCTAATTTTCTGTAATTTTCCCACAGGGTTAAAAGAATGATATCCAAAAGAATGATATCCAAAAGCATCTGTGTGAGGACAGATGCCAGGAGTAAGAGGCACAATGTATATTAACTCCACATAAATCTATATGCTGTTTGAATCTGAGTCAGACTACCATAAAAGAGCTGAAATGTGGCTTCACATGAAGGATGTAAAGGTAATTTACCCTGCTGTACTCATGAGGAAAGTAGGAAAAATCACCCTCCCATTCATTTGAGGTTTTAGGAATTATTTGCTCAATAAAAACACCTATCCACTCTATTTATACTTGGAGTAAAAGGAAAGGGAGAGAGATGGTATCTAACCAGGAACTGGAACAGGAAAAAAGGTAAAACCTGAAAAACAGCAGACAGGTAGTCTACTCTCTCCAACACCCAGGTTTCTAGATTGAATGGTTGCAAATAGAAAGTTTTTTAAAAAAGACAAAGCATGGTCTGTTTACCTCTGGCATTATCCTCCAGCACTGGGAGGGAAAGAGAAAGGTGCAGAATAATTGTTCCCTCCTGACAGAGAGTAGGAAGATATTTTCACAAGAGAACAGTGGAATTGGACTAAATTGCATTATAACTGCATAGAAATATTTTTACATGTTGAATCAAATTCTCGTGGGCCACTATTCTTCCTTTCAGCAGCACAGATGCATCTTTCTTCTGGCATCTGTGACTATTACATGCCAGTTTTCCAGCAGGTTTTTTTTTTGGTGTAATATGAGAGGTACTGAAAAGAATAAATGCTTTAAGAAAAATTATGACCCTGGGGACAAATGGCATTATCACTAATTGCATTCACTAATTCTGCCCACTCAAAAGGAAAGAAGGCAAACTGGAACAAAGTACGTGGTTACTGCAGGGTGAAGAAATTCTGCTTGGAGCTGCAGCTTGCAGGGAGTGACTCACCCTGCACAAAGAGCCGCGGTGTGGGGAGCACCGGCAGACAATTGCCAGTAATGACTGCTGCCTGCAGCTCGGTGAATGAAACACTGAGCAGGAGCTCCCTGAAAGCTGGAGGTAGCTCTGTGAATGGCAAGCCTTTAATTTTAAGATAGAGCCCCGTATCATAAATATTAGGTTTGATAAACATGTTTTTAAGGTGTTTAATAATATCCATGAATGAGGTAGAACACTGAGACAGCAGAAAGTCTGTGTGTAGCATTTTGAGAGGCTCAAAATGTACCTTCATAAAGGCAAACAGTCTTCTGAAAGCTACTTTCCATTTTGGGCTTGATGTCACGCATAAAAAGGATGTGACTACTATTTTTATTCTGGTGCAAGCTCATATTTTCAGATATTCTATCTATATCCTGCTGTTTGTAAATGTTCTTCCACTGTCCACTTGTGGCAGCACTGCACAGATTGTGGCTGAGAAGGGCTATGTTCCTTCCCCCGGCACGAGTCAAATGTTTTATGACGGAGCACTAAGGTGACTGACTGCAGAGTAGCATCTACAGCTCCCAAACTGCATCTGGCCTGTGCACGGTGTGTGACTGCCTGCCTGACAGTCAGGGGCAGGCAGTGGAAAGGAGCAGGTGTACATTTCATTCCCATGTCAATACAGCCTTTAGCAGTTGTGATGATATTTGACAACCGAGCTGAAAATGTTATTTTAGGTGCAAGGGCCATGATTCACAAAGGCTGGACTCTGAAATAGGCCAAGAAATGCTGAATTGTGAATCATTCCTTGTCTTCTGTTTGAAGGAGTATTTTAAATACAGCAATGTTTGTATCTTAATAATCAGATGTTTGGAAAGGCTTAGCATGTGAACCTGTATTTCTAAGCATAACAGGTTATGTAATGAATGAAAAACTGAAGAAGTAAATGATTCTCTGCAAGATATCTTTTATGTGAATGGTAAGCCTGTGATTTCAAGCTAAAGCTTTACCTTTGATCTTGATCTGAAAGTGTACTGAGTGCTGTATTGCAAGATGCTTCTTGCTGTGCAGCCCATCCCTTTGTGTTACCACCTCAGCTTAGCAGCTCACATAGGTCAGGTGCTGAAGCTGCATTTACTGATGTCCTATTTTCAGAGCAGCCCCCTGCAAAGCCACAACAACAACAAAACCAAAATCATTAGCTTAAGGGAACAGTGTGTTACTCAGCAGCAGTTTTATTTGACTGATTTTAATTTCCAGACTTAGAATATGAGCACCCTTAGTTCAAAAAGTGCTTTTGATCATGCTAAGCTTTAGCCAGATCTGAGTTGTTGCTGTTCTGCTATGTCCTGAACTCTGTGTCTGCACTCTGTGCCTATGCAGCCTTACACTTCCTGGTACACATGTCCTGTACAAATGCCAACTAATGAATGTATTTGATCACCTTCCTCCCACTTTGTTGAGATACACAACTCTCAATCCCACTGGAACAAGTCAAGTGAAAGATCCTGCCACTTTTTGTATGTACTTGGAGCAAAACCATTTTAGGCTTCCTTATGCATACTTTTGTTAATAAAAAGAGACTGTTGTTTGAATGAAACTTTTATCAAGTTGGATGGGTGTCACAGTCACAGAACTATGTTACTTCCCTTATAGATGCTGTTGTTGTTTCTGTACCACTGCTGTTGATTTCTGACTTTTTTTAAAAAGTCCCTTTTTTTTTAAGAGGGAAAGCTTATGCTTTCTGACCTTGCTTGATAGCTTCTCTTCTTTTAAGAGGTCTTCTGACAGGAGCCATCATTATTCATTGATCTCCTAATCTATTTTTCCCATATGCACAGTCCTGCTGATTTAACAGTGTCTTCACTAAATAATGAATATTGGACTATATCCAAGGGGAAAAAATCTATTTCTGACATAGTTCTAACAGCAGAATCAAAAATGGGAGAATTTGAACAAATCTAGGATACATTTGCAGCGGAGGGTTAACTTAAGATCAGTGCTGAGAAACATGCAGTCTTTGGACCTTGTGGAAACAATGCCCCAGACAGAAGTTTATATCATTTATAAAAAGGAAGGTGATCTCATGTGCTGCAAAATCACGGAAGTGAGAGATGGAAAAAATGCACTTGGTCATCTTGACATCAGCTTAGGTTTTCTCTGTGCAATACATTTTCTGGTGCCTTCTCTGAATTTCTTGTACGTGTTACTAAGGATTTACTGTTTGTTGTAGTCTTTATTAATTTCTTCAGAATGCTTTTCACTCACAGCTGAGAGGATGGGTGCTGGGTGGTGGGCTCTGCTGGTGCTTAGCCATGACTGTTCTCACAGCTTAATTAAAATGGGATAGAACGGGCAAGAAAAGCAATATAAAGGTGTAATCTAATGAAAGGTGTAAGCTAGAAAGGTTAAAGGTCTAAAGGGAAAATACAGAAGGGTTAAAGGAATGTATCGTTTCACTTATTTTTGTGTCCAACCTCTTGGAGAACTTCACTGAGGTTTTTGTGCATAGCTTCTAGACTTCCTCCAAATCCCACTCCCTCCATGAATCTGAAGTCTGCTTTCTCCTGCTAGGCCATTTGCCTTTCAAGAGATTGCAAGCACTCAGATTTCAAGCATTTGAGAAGGTACCCTTTAGATTCCAATTGCTTTTTCTGTTTTTCCTTAGTTTTGAAGACAGTTTGTTTGACATAGGATCTAATTTGACCAGTTGCAGTATCAATGACAGGAGAATAAAATGAAAAAGAAGTAAAATATTTTAGTGAAAACTACCTCTATACTGCATTAAAAAATTCATGACTCAGAAAATGTCTAATGGATTGAGTTCTCCATGGCTCCTCAGTGACCCCCACAGATGCTTCCTGTCTTGATTTCAGCATGTTTGTAGCCCTTTGTAATTTACTTACATCCCACGCAGACATCCCTTTACTAACATCCTGTGGACCTCTAGCTGTGTTTCCTTGGCTTCCTACAAGCAGAAGGACTCGTTTGTGTGAGGCTGCTTTGTCACAGCTGAGAGCTGAGGGAGCTCAGCTTGCCTGTACAAAGATGCAGGCTGTGGTGAATGAAGGGTCTCTGACCAGGACAAACGTATCTCCTGCAAAAAACAGTGACAGTTCTGTTGGGTTTTTAGTGTTGACTCAGACTTTGTGTTTCTATTAAGTAGAAATAGTGGCTTACAAGTGTGAAAGTACAGCAAGATTCAGTCTACGCTGACACCATTCCAGTCATAGTTTATGCAGACTTATTCCAGCCTCTCTCCTCTGAGAGCAAAATTTGTTCCTGATAACAGTATTAATAATAATTCAATGCTCCAGCTTGTCATGAGCCATCAGTCCCTGGTCTTTGGAACAGCTCAGTCACCAGCCAAATAAAAGCTTTCTAACTCCCAATGACATGCTAACACACTTGGTGCACTTCCTTGGAAATAGCTCCCCATAAATGTATGACATGAATCTTAACACAAATTTTATAGGAAGTTTGCAGCCAAATGCAACTGGAGTTGAAATCCCCTCTCTCCTCTCCTCCCTAAATGCTTTGTAGCTTCTCTGCTGGGAACAATCTCTGACCATTAAACCATCATGTTCCACTACTGAGTTAGAAATAGTCTTGGCACAAGGGGTTACTTAAAGTTTACACAAACCAGTTTTTCCAGGTTCTGTGTGGGGTTTAAAAGAATGGAAAGTTACCAGAAGCAGCACAAAACCAGGTGTTAATCAGAAGAAAGGATTGCAGAAGCAACTGGCAAGCCTTAGTGAGGGGGACAGGATAGGCAAGCTGGCACTTAGTGCTGGGAAGGCAGGGGGGAGTTAAAACTGGCTGACTGAACTCAAAGAATTCAACACCCATGTTGTAAAGGCAAATTTGAGCTCTCTGAAAGTCACTTTGCCCTATCTGAGTATAGTGGAGAATGGGAAGCAGTAAAATGTGCATGCCATATATTATATGTAACAAGAACTATTCACTCTTCATGACACACAATAAGTTTTGGGTCTTGGTTTACTGTGTGGGGCACGTTTATTCAATGATACACATGTAGCATGTGCTTTGCGTGTGCACATGCATCATCTCATGAATGCCATCTGCCACTGAACAGAGGAGTGGTGTAAAGGAAGACTTCACTTTCTGTGGTAAGCATGGGGCAGCAAGGCCAGCAGCCAGTTTTGTTGGTAGGGAGGCAAACCAGCATCTCTCAAGCAGCCCACTAGGTGAGGAATTTGCACCTCAACAGTACTGATAAAAATTCACAGCAAAGTTACCCACTCCAATTTGGGTAACGTACAATCTCCTGTGGCTTCTTATGCCAAATAAGATCTTTTAACAACATTATTTCTTTACCTTTGCACTATCATTGCATCCCAAGAGCAGATGTGGAGGCAGGGAATGCATGCAGTGCCTGGATTCTGGAATCTGGTGGATTCCAAAAGTTCTGAGGGCAGGAGGTGCAACAATGTGCTCTCCTAAGCAGCACAGAGAGGTAGTTTGACCAAAACCTGTCGTACTGAAATAACTTTCCCCTTGCTTTTGCTTTGGGCCAGACCCAGATAGCATGGGACAAAGCTCTCCCTTGGGACACTGTACCTTCTCCTTACCTGGCCCAGCCAGATTGCACCAGTGCTGGGGTGACAAGGGCTGCCTGCAGCTACAGGCATATTCCAATTTTAGTTCCATTGTCTCATGAGTTGCTGGGCAATGAAGTGAATCCCATTGTACAGCCAGTGCTCCCCTGATGGCACTAATTACTTTTCTGCTGGCTGTGACCTAGCTTTGGCTTAGATGCACTGCAGCTGACTGTAGGGTGTGGTGATTCCCTTCCTTTGGAGCTCTTTTGTGATCTTTGCATAGAGGAAGCTACAGAAGTGCAAGGCAGTGGTAAATTTCCAAAGAAAAAATCATCACTTAAGGGGGTGGAGGAGCTAGGAGACAGGACAAGGATTGACAAGTCTGAGGACATCCTCACTGGTTCTGAGATTCCTTGAATGGAATCTGGGTTTCCTTATATAGAAATCAGTATCATCTCTCCCTTTCTTCTGGATCATAAGACTGAGAGAAGATTACTGTGTACATCTGCCAAGGAAAGGCAGTGAAACTCTAGTTTTGGTCTGGCCACCGTTAGGGCTACTGTACTATGAACTAAAAGACAGGCAGACATTGTGGGTAGATAAGACTCTGCCAGCCTTCCTCCTTCAGAATGACCTCTTACTCTTAGCAAGGCCATTTTTTCTTACGGTATTCTTCTTTGCAAGAGGCATTGCTTACTCCATGGCAGTAAGCCATTACTTAATGTGAGAAAAGGGTCATAATCTAGTCCATCAATGAACTTGCATTATTAACTGTAATTATTACTGTATTTTGTTGCATCTCCTTCTTCCTGGGTGCTTCTCATCACATATTTTGGCACAGTGTTCAGTTCTTTTTTCAGGATACTGCAACAAATATATGAAGATTCTGAATCTCCTTCTCCTGATGAGGCTTTTCAGGCATGGGAAGGTAGGAGATCAATAGAAGCTGGCGATTTTTCTCCTGCCAAGCCCCATGCTGTCTGTGGAACTCACACCAGCCAGCCTGTTGGCCAGAGCTGGCAGCTCTTTCTGCATCACCTCTGCAGCCATGCAGCTCCCATCTGAGCAGGTGATGTGCCCCCAGCTGGAGATGCCCAGTGCTGGCATGCTCTGTGCTCAGAGCAGCCAGAGCTGCAGGTGATGAGAGTACTGGGGGGGCTGTGTGTATGTGGGGCCACCATCCCTGCCCCCAGAGGGGCACCAGCCCTGGTGGGCTTAGTGGGCAGGCTGGGGACACCCTCTGCCCTCCAGGTGATGCAGGGCAAGGAATGGTGTCTGACAGGGCACAGGCAGGCATGCAGGAAGGGGAGGAAAGGCTGTGGGGGAAGGGAGCAAAAGGAAATTCATTGATGGAAAGCAGAGGGGGATATGGTCTTGTTTTTATTTTTAACTACGGGCAGCTGTGAATTTTTATGCAGGATTATTTTAGGTCTCAGGCCAGGCTGTTTCATGCTTCATTGGTGCCTGAGTTTCCCCTCCAGCTATCTGAATCCAAGTGATATTATTTGCAATTACTTCAAGAAAGAGAAGCTCAGGGGGAGTGTCCTTGGTGAATGGCTGTAATTTCTGTGCTGTGGCTGCCCAAAAGCTATTACGGCTCTGCTATCTCTGGCTGCCTGCCAGCAGGAAGGATTCCTTCTAAAATTAATTGCATTTCCCACCTTATAGATACTCCAGGGAGCATGAATCAGGCTTGCAATGGATGTACTGCCTTGCAAGAAATAATGACATGTCTTCTGATGTGCACCACATAAGGGCAATGCAAGCAAGAATGTTGACATGTTACTGACTTTCAGATCTTTGCCTATAGCCAGAAATTAGTAATGAACGGTGGGAACGAGAAAATAACCTCAGTGTTAGGCTCACTTTTTTTTCTGGTATGGAGGAAGTGTGGGCTGCTTTTTCCAGAGTGTTATTCACAGTGATGTGCAGAAGCTGCTGCCTCTGTGCTTAGCTACATGAAAGGAGGATCCACAAGAAAACTTCAAACTCAGGCTCTTTGGCTTTGTTTTATTTAAATGTTATTTACACAGAGATACCATGACTGCATCTCTATTGTATGGTGAGTAGGGGCACAGATTTGAACTTTCCCCTTGTCTACTGGCACAGTCACATTCTGGTGCTGCCTGTGAGCAAGGCTGGAGACGTGCTGGCTGAGCTCAGGCTGTCTTTAGCACAAGCCCCATGCTGTCAGCACAGAACAGGACAACCACGCTATGCCCTACCTGATCCACTCCCAGGGATCACGTGTGCTTCTCTCACACCACCATTGTAGGAGGGATATCCAAGGCAGGGTGCCAGGGCACCCAGAAAAAGGGCAGGTGGGAAACTCTAGGCTGGACCTGGGCTGCTGTAGCACATCCTGTCCATGCAAGGTGAGGGATGCGCTACACAGAGCTTGTGGCCTCCAGTGGAGCAAGGAGCCTAGAGAGTCTCAGCCTCTGGCCCAACACTGAAAGGTACTGCCTGCATTTGGCAGATCTTTGAGGACTGCTGAGCCTGTAAACCTCAATGTCATGATGGCTACCCCATCCCTTATCATGCTTGTGAGGCAGGGAGTTGTGCCAGCCACCTGCTAATGTTGGGCTGAAACCACACAGCTGTGCCAGATCCACACAGACCAAATACTCATTTCCCCTTTTCAGGAAGAGAAGGGAAGGAGGAATCACCTGAGAAAACTCTCTCCATCTCTCCCTCCCCCCTTCACAGTATAATGGACTTACAGAATGAGTTACAATTTGGCCCTATAGATTTTTACTTGATACACTTGCTATTTTTACAAGGACACGTTGAGACATTATGATTTGTAACATTTTTGTTACATACATTCAACAGACCTGAAGCGGTGGTTAGAGAGCAAAGAGAAAAGGAAAGCAGAAAAAGAACCCCCCAAAATTAATAACAACAACAAAAACATCCCACCAAAATAAAAATCCCTTTTTTTTCTCTCTGTCTTTTAAAACCAAAATGCCAAAAGGCCCAGTACTGAGATCTTTTGTAAACTGTTACAAAAATGTTAATGTTAAAAAATTCACCAATTTATTAAAGGACTGAGGTAATTTCATCTACTGTCTTTTGATTTCTTCCTCTACCAAGTGAGCAAAGAAAATTAAAAAATAAAGTAATTTTTCATATAACCTAAATGGGAAAAGAAAATGCTGCTACTGCACATCTCTACATAACCAGCTGCTGTCCTCTGATTCTGCTTTATTTCCTTTTGTTCTATTGCACCAAGACTGATGTAGTATAATATTATTGATAATACTTGTGTCTGACAGGTTTGGTAAGTGAGATTAGTGATACTTGAAAAGGGGTACATTCTTCTTTCTTCACCTGTCAAGAAAAATGCTATTCATTCAACATCCCAAATGAGCTGTGGTAGCTACTCGTGCTATAGAGACAGTGCTGAAAACACACACTGGAGTCAGCATCTGATGCAGTGTTGAGGGTCAGGGGCCAGATCCCCAGGATGATTCACATGTCTGATGGATGTCTTACATCCCTGCATCACTACTTGGCTGCAGATAACAAGGAAGCAAGTTGGTCCTGTCAGGAACTGTGTTTCAACTATGCTGCTGCCTCCACCCATGTAAATACCCGTCCTTGCCAAAAGCTTGCACTGGAGCACAAGTGGGAGTCATCAACCCTGGCTGCTTTGCCTCTGGGACCCAGTGCAGAAACTTACAGTAGAACAAAAGGAATGTGATGCCCCCTTAAACCCAGCAGCAGGGGGGAAGCCCACACATGCAGTGTGAACACTCTTCCTATACCTTCCCCATGCAGAAGCAGGAATGGGAATGTATAGAGTTCATATCCCAAAGGGCCCATGGGAACTCTCAAGCTGTAGAGGGGGAGTAGACAGGCACGCTATTTCCATCTCCTCTAGCTAAACTGTCCTGCTAGGCATAAATAATTAAATTCTATTGCATCACACGAGGAAAATAGTGAGATTAGTTTGGGAAGGCACTCACTTGGGAGGCAGAATAGTTAGACTGAAATCCTTGTTTGGACATTTAATTATTTATACCAAGCGGAACATTTTTGCCAGAAGACATTAAGAGACATCCACCTAATTGAGTAATATGCTTATGATTAAGTTTAGCAGTGGTCAGGCAGAACATTGACATGACTACTATTACATCCCTGCTCAAACTGATTCTGGTCTATGTTTACCATGCTTAGGTTGACAAAAAACAGACAATGCTTGCTTTGTGCACAGCTCTAGGAGCAGTAATGCAATCAGCATTGTTATAACGGAGCATTAATATTTCTCTAGTAAGAAATCATTTGACTTTCCAGTCCTAGACCCTGAATTAGTAAAAATTATACACATGCATAGAAATGATTGAGTGCAGTTGCAGAAAGGTGAAATTTTAAATTACTGTTGTCTCATGTGGGATGCAGTGAAAGAGGCAGCATAGAACATGAGACTGGTCATTCATACCAGAAGAGGAATCACAGATTTGATAATATGTTAGAGGATGCCTTAAATGTGAACTGCATAAACAAAATTATCACTTTTGTGTGAAGGGAAATATTTCTTTAGAATTCAGTTTGCTTCTTCCTTCAGCTACTGTCAACAAAATGACCTTAGTGTTTAAATATACACGGAAAATTTGATTTAGCTGGTGAGCACTGCAAATGGAAATAACTGTTGTTGCCTGTTTGTATGAAAATGTAGAGCTGATGTGACAGCTGACTTGGTTGAATGTGATATAGGTGTATTAACCTACAGCAGTTGTGTGGTGAAGTCCAGTCTGTGGTCACCAGAAGAGCACTGAGTTGCAGAGCCTGGGATCCCATGCACGAGCAGATACCTTGAGCTGCTTGTACACCAAGAGGTATGCTTCAGTAACATTTTGAGAAAATGGTATGTTTCATTCAAACATTTTGCAATAGGCTTAAAGTACAAGATTCACACTTATTTGTACTGTGCACAGTCCTGTTGAGGCTACTGGGCAGCCATGGGTCAGGGAGCATCCCAAGACAGGAGGGGACAGCTGTGTCCTTCACATCTGCCTGTTCTGATTCCCTATGGATGTGCAGCCCCATTGCACCCTACAGCTGATCTCATACACCAGCTGTCTAAAGCCAGTACACTGCTGTTGCCAGCATGACCATGCAGATTCCAAGCAGCCAAAATGCAAAAATAGGATTCTCAGATGTGGTCACAGTACAAACTCTTACACTGCTCTTTTATGTTGTGAACTGCCCTGGCTAAAATACAAAGGAGTAGAGTTGGTGTTGTTAAGCAGACAATACACTGGCAATGTCAGTAAAGCCATTTATGTCAAGGTTTTCAAACTCCCAGATGATCTGGAAACTGCTTAAAACAGACATTATTCTGCTCTTGTAATTTATTTCGCAGATGAGGCTCTAACTGATTTCACTTCTTCAGTGCTATTAGCACTTCTCATCAACTCTTTCCTTGTTGGAGCACTAGTTGAGCTTTTTTATGTGCTTATTATTGCTAAAAAGAAATCATTTCTATCACATATGATTTCTCTTATCTGTGCTTTTCAGACTGCATCTTGGCAGAATATAACACAGTATTAGTGTTCCCAATTTCTGATTAAGTCACTGGCCACTCATGTGCAAACCTGCAGTAACACCATGCCATATTTTATGCTCACATTAGACAAACAAACTGTTCAGGGTTGTTTCCCAAGGGACAAAATAGCAAAGCTGGGAACAAGGATCGTTGTACCAGTTTGGACCTCATTCACCATGCAAAAATGTCAGAAGGTTGTAAAGGGATCCTCACTGCTTTTAATAGTAGAATGTTAAAACATAAAAGTCTTCTGAGCCTTGTTCTTGTAAACAGGGCTCAAAGTGAGCAAAAATGCTTCCAAGTACCAGAACTCTTAGGTCTCCCTTCAAATTCCGGTCTACATCTCCTAAAGGTGCAGGATCACCTGCAGAGTATTTAAGTTTCCTTACAACTGCCATTGCTCTTTAAAGCCTTCTTGCACTTACAAACTGGGTCTGAAAAAAGGTGGAAGCAGAGGGGAAAGCAGAAGAAATTTTTTCCTTTTAAGAGCTTCTGCGCTTTACTGTAATTGCCACTTCTTTTCCCTCCTCAAAATGCAGGTTATATAAAGTTCTCCCAGCTTCATGGCAGTCTGAAAAAGGGATTTAGCTTTCTAGAGTGAAAATGGGGCTGATGTGATGCTCAGAAATGAGAGGACAATTGCAGTGTAAAATTGGCTTGCTTGTGCGCGACAGACGGGATGGTGATGTGAAAGGAAGATTGTGAGGGTTGATTTGATTAAAAGGCTGTGAAAGCAGCGGCTGAATGAGTATGTCTGGAATGAAAGGGCGTCTGGGGGGACAATTTTCCTGCAGGGTGGGGCTTTTGGTGTTTGGCACTGCAGATGCTAGCTACAGAAATGCTATGATTTAAGAGGGCACACTTGGCTCTTAGTCAGGGGCAGCAAACCATATTTTTAAGAGTGCACATGAACATATATTAATAATTTAAAAGATTTTCATTTTGTTTTCTGAGGGCAAGGAAAATTTTGTTTTTCTTTTCAGAAGTAGAGTGATATCTTAGGAATACTTACAAGACCTTTTGGTATCATGTATCATCTGCCTACAACAGGCCTTCTTTTCTCTATCTTATTATCATTAAATAAAAGATTCTCTATATAAGACAGTCCAGAACAGGGAAAATTCATGAAGCTTACAGGATCATGGTGTTTCATATTCAGATGTCATGTTGGGTTCCCATGAAAAAATGGGACTCTCAGATGTGGTGACAGTATAAACTCTTACACTGTCAACAGCACTGTAGACTAGCAACATGTCACCAGCAGGTGCCTATGGTAAGAGATGTGACCTAAATTTTACATGTTGCCACAGATATTTAAAGAAGAAGAACTGAAGTGCATGTTGATTCATAAAATGCTCTGTTCTTTCCTTTTTCTTTCTCAGGAATCTCTAATCAAGTTGAAATTTTCTTTCTAATTAATTATTTGCTACCATAAACCCCAATGCTTTCTTCACAAACATTGTTGAGGTGCCTGGGCAAAACCAGTCATAAATCATTACTCACATTGCTGAAATTTTTGTCAACATCTTTCATTTCCAATTTGTGTCAGGACAGAGCTTGCACTCACTTGAGTGCACATAGTGACAGGTTGAAACTTGAGCTAGGCTTAAAGTGATTTCCATGCAGAAGAGAGTTCCTCTCCTTCGGTGGGAAGTACATGAAGAGATTCTTACTGTGTGTCATATTCAGCAAGCATTCACAATATTTATTGAGCATAAAGTTGCCTCCATTAGATGAATTTATGTCAGCAGAATTATTATTCATGTGTGAGAGACATAAATAATAGAGCCAGAAGACCTCAGCATGCTGCAGTCTCAAAGCCACATGATATATAGGAATCTGAGTGGGGAGCATTAGTATTATGCAAGTGATTTGTTAATGAAAATGTGTAATTTACAGAATGTTTATTTCTAATGATGGAGGAAAGGGTCTTTAAGGAGCAATCTTCTAGCAAGTGGAAGTGGTGTAAACTGACTTTTAGGGCCCCTGATCTACATTTAGAAGAAAGCAGGACTACAAATACAAGCTTTTCAAAAGCTGGAAAAAGCAAGCCAGTACCTCACTCAAGCCTCGGAAAACAGGGTCAGGCACCAAGGGAAAAAAAAAAAGAATTTATGTAAATATACAAACTCCAGCCAGAGGCTTGGTTGAAATATTTAGTCCTTTAAATTCTGAAACAAAAACCTTCCACAGAACTGGCTGCCTGGGTTCTGGGGTTTGGTAGAGCAATGTGTTCCCTTGTGCTTTTATTCATGTCATCATAATGAAAGCTGACTTGCTTTTTGAATAATATATACTTTATCTGCATAGTGAAAGGAGCTGAAATGAACATCATTAACTGCACGTTTATTTATAGGGCACCTCAATACTAAGCAGAATGCCCATTATGGCTGTAAGGTGTTTTTATTGCAAGGAATAGAAAAAACTGGGAGAAAGTGGATTTTCATTTTAAGCAAAATACCTTTAAAAAGCTTGCCTCTTGCCTTGTAAACAATGAAGAAAACATTGTGCTGGCAAAGTACACACTAGCTTTGGGATGTCACATGGCCAAAGACCAGGACCTCAAAACCTTGAGCCTTTTTATGGCAAAACGTATCTGTGAATACAGAGGAAAACAGACTTTGCTCTGGCATTTCCCTCAGCAATGGATGTAAAAAGAAGAAGATTTAGGACTTGCCTTCTCACATCACCCCTGCCATCCAGATGCTGGAGGAGCTGTTACCCCATTTGACACTTCTTTCAGCAGCTTGCAGAAGGAACACCCATCAGTTGTTGCTGGTGTGCAGCAGTCAACATACTTCCATAATAAAATGCTGGATCTGGTGAATAGTGGGGAACAATGCAGGAGTGGAGGGATTCAAACTGTAGAAATGTCCCTGGTAAAATATTACTTGTCATATAAACATCTGGGGACATCTTTTCCTCCATCCTCTGGTTCTAAGATTGATTTAAATTATTTCAGCAGCCACTGCTACTGACTTCTTTTACATCTTGTATAACAAAGCACCCCACAGTGCCTTAGCCACCAGCTGATCAGAGCAAGCAATATTTCCCCTGGGTATTCAAGGAGATTCTGGCCCTGCAATGCTGCTAAAATGTCAGGAAGTCACAAAGCATTTAGAATCACAGAATCATAAAATTACTTATGTTGGAAAAGACCTCAAAGATTATCAAGTCCAACCATTAAGCAAACTTTACTTCCTCTCTCCTTACTTGTCCTGGTTAAAACAGCTCCTTTGCAGTGTCCATAGAAAATGCCACTACACCAGGCAATTTATTTGGGATTTAGCTGGCTTCCACACATGTCTCTTCCACAGATCACTTGGGTGCAGGACTGCACCTACAAAGTTAAGAGGCAAGGGCTGCCACAAGAAGTGTGTTTTTCATGTCTCAATGATTGTAACCTCTTCTGCTATGGGCTGCTGATATCCCAGCTGTCCAGGTGAGTGACAGTGCAGAACTCACCTGCCTGTTTTACCTCACCAGTGCAAGGAAGAATAATCCAGTGTACACCATTATCAACCTGTCACATTGTCTTTCCATCCCTCCCTGCATCCAATGCAAGAACACAGTCCTCCACTGATTTTTGTTTATTGCTATTAACATTATTCCAGTGACCAAAAAAAGGCAAAATGTCAGAGTATATAACCTCAAATAGTAAATCTTCATAGCAGTTTTTGCAGTAGAAATAGGTGCTGGACATAATGAAAACTTCAGGGAATCCTGGCAGTCTAAAAGATGAAATCTATATACCCTCATCTCATCCTGGTGGCAGAGCACAAACAAGCTTCTCTTTAAGCACCTGCATGTTGACAGTTCTATGAAATTAATAAGGAAAGGTGGGCCCACTTTGCTGTATAATTATTCTGCTAGAACAAAACTCATTCTACATAATCAGTGCCAGCAGCCATACGAGTGTGCAGCTGGACAAAACATCTGTGCTGCAAGAGCACAGTGGAAGTGACTGTGTGTTCAAGGAATCCTAATTCCTTTGTCCAAAGCTAAACATGAAACTCTATCAGGAAGGACTCCTGATGATTTAAATCAGGTCTCACCACAATACCTGATATCCAAACAGGTATGAGATATTCAGAACTGCTGAAACCTAGTTCTGACAGAAGGTCATTGCATTTAAATTGGTTTTGTTGGAAGTCAAAAGCATTGCATTTTAAAGGGTGTCTGTGCCCAAGCTGGCACAAAACAATCCAACTGAGAGACAAACCAAGGAAGTAAATTGTTCACTGTACCAGAAGAAGGTGTAAAATTGGGGACAGTAGGCATCCTTGTGGTTTTATGGGATTCTGTGAGTATTAGGAACTCCTGCCACCAGCTGAGCTATGACCTCAATTGCAGGCCTTTATAGCCCATTGATGCTTTTTCTGAGGAACACGAGCTGGGGCCTAGTGGTAATTAGCTGGACCTCTACTAATAGAACTGCTCAGAGTATTCAAACATGGACTTGTTTCTGCTGACAAAAACATCCTCATGACAATGCTTGCAAATAAGGCAGAGCAGAAAGTATTTCCTTAGGTCTGTAGAATTCTGTGCCAAGAAGGACCTGAGTCTGTCAAGAAATGTAAATAGTCCCAGTACTACGTTAATTAACTGTGCAATGGGCCAGGTGTTACTCCACGATTAGTTTGTGCCCAGGACTTTAAACTAGAACAGAGAAGAGAGACAAAACCCCAGCAGGACACAAGAGCTCCCTTTGCTCCCACTTGTGTGCCAGTAAGGAGTCTGGATCCAGAACTCAGCAATAACCGCAATAGCACACATATCTTCAAGGGGAAGGATTCTTTTTTCTAATTTCTAATTCTTTAACAGGTGTTTACCCAGCTTAAGACACTTGTACAAATTCTTTTTGTATTTATTGGAGAGATAAAGGCATTTCCATGAGCAATTTTTCATGTTCATCTCAGGTGGCAGCCAATCTGTTTTCTGCACCTCTCTTCCCATACTAGATTGTACATCCAAAGCCTTGCACTGTCTCTGGTCCTTCACTTAAATGCATGCTCAAGGGAGCTGTGTCACCAAAAATGTGACATGTCTCCTCTCCTCTCCTCATACAAGACATTAACTAAATGCAAAATTTTGAGAAGATTCAAGTTGAGATTATAACAAATAATAATAACACCATGTTATTTTTAAGGTCACAGCTGGAAAAGAAATAGAGAAGAAGAAGGAGAAACTATTTAATTTTACGTCATTTTTTCAAGGAGTATTAACCATGAGATGTAAATGCATTTTGAGGTAGTCTGCCTACCCCTTCTTCTGCTTGGTGACCTCTGCCTCCCCTCTTTACCTTCATCCTCTGCAGTAATGTGACCTTGATAGAATGAAGGGAGTCATGCACAAACTCTCACCATAATGAAGAGGCTGAAAGAGAAAAAGGACTAGGGAAGAATAAAAAAGTAAGAAAGTATGTGAGAAGTGAAGTTTGCAAAACTGTACAGGGAAGACTCATGAAATTTGCTTGAAGTATTGAATGCATCTCTTTTCTGACTGGTGCCCCAGTGTCTCAGTAGAAACCAAAGAAAAACAGTGGCTTTCCCTCAAAAGCAAACAATGGATACGAAGGGATTTCCTTTGTTTTGGAGCTATTTGTTAATTTTGCATTCATATCTTAAATCTATTTATGTTTCTTCATGATTAGCTGTTGCAGTCCTTAATTCAGCCATTTAAGTCTTTGATCTAGTGCTAAAACCAGATAGATTTTAGAGTTAATCAAATTTTGACCCTGTGATCAGAAAACCCACAAACCCAGCAAGAAAACCCTGATATTCCACTCACTCCTTGACAAAAGTGGAATTTTGACTGAGACAATTCTGCCTCACAATTTTCTGCTGCCAGACTTTGGCCACCATCAATCATATTTGTATCTCCCTCCAGTTCGGTGTGACTATGCCTCAACAGGGACAAGTGCGAAAGAGCTTGGGCATTCAGTGGCTGCAGGTGGAGGAGGGATGGAAGAAATGACTCCTGGTGATTCAGCACAGATTTTTCTCTCATTAGTGTAATACTCCTTGATCTCCAGAAAGATGTTATTAAATCTAATCCACTTCTTAAACAAGATTCTGATTCCATGTATGTAGGTGCGACCCCATAGTAGCTCTATTGGACCTCCCACCACTGCTGTATTCACTTAATTCAGGCAATTTTTATTCACATGAACACATCTAGAACATGTTACCTGCATGAAAAATCTGCATAAAAGCTCCAGATTTTTTCCTAGGCTGGCAGCCTCAGAACCAGGTTGAGACACCTGCATTCACTTGGCTGTAATGTAGGTGCTGTGAACCTGGTGTACAAGCTCCTGCTGCAGGCAGTGAAGAGCTGGACCCTGATTAGTTGCCTTCATATCAATGTCTGGCAGGGCCAACACCATCTTTGATTACCCTTGATTGCCTAATTGCACTGAATGCTTAAACTCAAGCAACAGACCTGAGCCCTGATCAGCTCAGGCAGTGGAGCCTAAAGAGGGATTCAGGGCACAGGTGTGGCTCTGACCCCTTGGACTGTACTGTCTGGGTGACAGCAGGAGCCTGAGCTTGCAGCAGGCATGTGGAGCACCTGAGCCTTTTCCAGACGAGTTAGGGGTGGGGCTGTGCTCACACAGACAGAGCTACAGCCAGGAAGGCAGGTGAGGGAGATGCTCAGCACCTGGCAACACCACCTTGACTCCCTGCAGGGCGTGTTAATTTAGGCTCCACAGGCTGTGCTGAGCAGAACCAGCTCATGACTGCCTGTAAATACCAAGCAGACATGCACTGGGAATTTAGTGTATTTTCCATCTTTTCTATTTAGAAATTTGACCAGATGATTATTATTTAAAGTTCAGTTTTCCATGTAATCAAAGATAAATACAAACCATTTATTTTCCTTAGTGTTGAGGGATTAGGATGGGTTCTGTCTCTTTCAAAGCAGTTTGTAGAAGGGTATTCATTACTATAATTTATTTTTCTAGCACATTCTTTCTCTGTTCCAGGTTTGACAGTTTGGGGCCTTACTTGCTCTGCAGTGTTATCTCTTAAATTTATCCCTGGCTTTATATTGTCTTTTTAATTTTGAAACTGCATCAGAAGGATCCTTGAAGAACTCAGGCTGACATCCAAAAACTATTTGCCACCTAATGCCTCTCTGAGCAATAAGAGCCTTGAGAGCAATAGGACTTTTATTCTAAAATTCTTTCTCCAGTTAACACAAGTATTGAATTTGCTATCTTCTATCTTTCATGACACGTCCATAAGGAAAAAATATTCTGAAACATTTTGATTTCAAAATATCCATGTATTTAATTTTGGTCTGTTTAATTGACATGAGTTCCATTTCAGCTCATCTGAGGGTTGAACTGGATTTCTCTGTTGGGGTCCATTGCCTTGTGATGTTGGGGTTTTGGAACATGCTGCTCTTATTTTCCCATGGAAAACAATTTGACCATGCTTTGCTTTCCTGAAGGATAAGACCTTCTCATAGGCCTTATTTGGAAACTGTTGGCTTTAAGGACTTCCATCCCGAGGCAGAGATAAGTGCTTGTTCTTGTGTATATAAATTACATGAAAGAAAAATTTAAATTGATGAGACTTGAAATTAAACCTTCTGAGCAGAGTCTTCTGAATTAAGGTGAACTTTTCTAAAACCAAAACAGAGATTTGCAAAAAGCTAAATACAGATTCTTACTATCTGTGGCACAACAGGTGATTCTAGAAGGTATAAATCATGCACCAAGCATAAAGACAAGTTTAGTGTTGAAGAAATAGAGCCTGATTTACATTTATGACTTATGGCATTTATAAATGTTGAAAGTCAACTCTTCATATGCATGACCAAGCAAAGCCAAACTCCATTTTATAAAAACAGAAATATATCCTCGATGACAATCAAATATGTTGATTTGATAAAAAAATACTTGTATATTTGAAGTCATATAATAAAGTATATTCAAACTGATTTTAGATTAATTTTATCCTGCTTTATCTTATATGAATGCTTCCTAAGACAATATTTTCATCGATAAGATGAAGTAGTTCAGAAGTGTCAAATTTATGAAATACTGAAAATTTCAGATAACTGAGTGTATAAGGAAACATTCTAGACACAATGTTACTCACACTTGCCACCCACATTTTTTTCCATGAGCAACTATCATCCAGTTTAGTTCTTTTCAGGCCCTGAGCAGACACATTCACAGCAATTGCCAAATTGTAAATTGTCATGTCATGTCTGTGTAAAAGATGGCATAATTACAGAATCATATTACAGATAATGTTATTTATTGGATAGTCTTGCCAAGATTCCTGTCAGTAAATAGGTCTTCTTACAGCTTTTTCTCTGTAGATGCATTTCATAGACATCTTCAGCAAGTGCTATATATCAGATCTTTGGATTTTCTGACCCCAAATATTTGTGGGCCTTCTAAATCTAAGCTCTTGAAGATGATCAGTGCAGGCTGGGAGATGAACACGTCGAAAGCAGCACTACTTAGAAGGACTTGGGGCTGCTGGTGAGTGAGAGGCTGGACACGAACCAGCAGTGTGTGCTCACAGCCCAGGGACCCAGCTGTATCCTGGGCTGCACCACTGTGTGACCAGCAGGTTGGAGGAGGTGGTCTCCCCCTCTACTCCACTCTCATAAGACCTCATCTGGAGCACTGCATCCAACTCTGGGGTCCCCAGCACAGGAAGGACATGGACCTGTTAGAGCAAGTCCAGAGGAGAGCTACTAAGATGATGAGAGGGACGAAGAACTCTTATGAGGAAAGCATGTGAAACTGGGGTTGTTCAGGCTGGAGAAGAGAAGGCTCCAGGGTGACCTTGTTGCAGCCTTTCAGTACCTGAAGTGGTCCTCCTAGAAAGACAGAGAGGGACTTTTTGCTAGGGTGTGGAGTGATAGGACAAGGGGGAATGTTTTAAAACTGAAAGAGAGTATGTTTAGATTAGATATTAGGAAGAAACTCTCAGCTGTGAGAATGGTGAGGCACTGGAACAGGTTGTCCAGAGAGGTTGTGGATGTTCTGTCCCTGAAAGTATTTAAGGTCAGGCTGGATGGAGGGAGCTCTGAGAATCTGGTGTAGCAGAAGGTATCCCTGCCCATGGCAGGGACATTGGAGTGAGATTATTTCTAAGGTCCTTCCCAATGCAAACAGTCTGTGATCCTGTGATTCTACCTACACCAAGACAAAGAGACATGTATACAGAACATATACAGGAGCTGCAGAGAAGAAAGTCACCAAAGATCTTCTCTGGCTTCCCCCATTTAACAGGGCATTGTAATGTTCTGGTTTCCACTGCTTTGAGCCTCAGAGCACTTTTAGCCAAAGTGTATCTTTTGTAGTTTGAAGATCAGAGAGAGAATCAGCCATTCTGTATTGTCCCAGCGTCTGATCTCCTTCACTATTAAAAAATGTGTTTCCTTAATTTAAAAAATAGAAGTGGTATTAGTTTGAGACAGTTAAATATGACCTTAATAAAACACAAGAGTGATTGAGCTGTCCCCATTTCAAGATCATGTTACTGCCCACAAAATATCAAATATTATTTCTTCTGGCAGTGTCTGTCCCTGAAATAAAAGGACCTCAATTTAAAGAATCACTTAGTTACTCACATAAACAATGATGAGACATTTAGAATTACATGAGAATTGAAGGCTCCATCTATCTTGTAAAAATAAGTCTCACATAGCCACACATAGGTTTCCCGGTGGGAAAGCCCTTGCTCAGTCAGGAAGGATCATTGTCATTGCTAGAGAGAGGAAAGAGACTGTCCTTCTCTGGCTGATTTGCTGGGTGGAACAGCTTTGTGGTGATAGGGATCACAGCTATCACAATTTGTGAAGGACTCGAGATTATTTCATTGTGCTGCTGACCTTGCGGCAGAGCACCACGCCATGCACAAGGCTACAATCCTTCCCATTGTTTGAAGCACAGGTAATGCCATTGTCACTGACCTGCCCTTGCACATGTGTGTTTTTCTCTTCACCTCCTTCTGTAGCCACCACATGGCTACAGCTCCTGCTTGGAGCAGGCAGTGTGCCCCACTGTGTTTGTTCAGTACATAGAGGAACAAGGCCTGTCGCTGCTGAGCAAATAGTTACACATATTAAATATCAATGTTGGCTCCTGTCATGCCATTGTCCACCAAGAGACTGTCACTGTTTTGAAACTGCAATACATTGGAGGGACTAAACAGTTAAGCTCATGGAAATTGGACATTTTGCTGCAGCACTTCCCCTTCCTTTTGTTTTTAAGCTGGCTTTCCTGTTACGTGTTATCCTTTGTGCAGCCTCATCCCCTACTGCCAGCTGCTGACCTAGTGCCTGCCTGTGCATGGAAGCACCAGGGCTTTCCTCCAGGAGCAGCACTGTGCTCCACAGCAAGCCTTGGTGGTGCTGAGACATTTCAATGTCATTCATGCTCTCTTCCTGGAAAGGACAGCAGCCTGCAGATTCCAGACTCTTGGCCTGGAAACCCTGCACCTCCCACCACCATTCCCCCTGAGGGTCAGGAATCATAGACTCATAGGTTCAGTAAGGTTGGAAAAGACCTCTAAGATCATTAAATCCAAATGTTAATGGAGGCCAAATCCACCACTAAACCAAGTCCCCGAGTGCCCCATCCACACTTTTTTTGAACACTTACAGGGAATGTGATTCCACCACTTCCCTCTAGAACCTGTTCCAATGCCTGATCACCCTTCAATGAAGAAATTTTTCTTCATAGCTAATCAAAACCTTCCCTGTTGCAACCTGAGGCCACTTCCTCTTGTCCTGTGACTTGTTACCTGGGAGAAGAGACCAACACCCATCTTGCTACAGCCTCTTTTCAGGTAGATGTAGAGAGCAGTAAAGTCCTCCCTCAGGGACTTCTGCCTTCTCTTCCCTAGGCTAAACAATCCCAAATCCATCAAAAAATCCTCATGAGACTTCTGCTCCAGGCCCTTCTCCAGCTCTGTTTGTGGAGGAAGGAAGGATGGAGACGGCTGCAGCACTCCTCTGTCCATGCTGCTGCCATGTCTCTGGGCACAGTTCTAGCCCATGTGTCTGCATACAGAATGTTAGGAGAAACATCAGGAATTCATCCAGCTGACACCTACTGACCTGCAAACAGAGAAACAGATGGCTATAAACAGGGAGTGATCTTCCTGGACAGATACACTGCCACAGCAAAAGGGGAACGTAGAGCAGGTTGGGACATGCAGGAATGATAGGAAACCTTGGTGGAAGTAGCAATGAGACCTTGGTCCCAGGCTGGTGGGATGGTGTTTTCCTGGATGGAATGGGTTGGCAAGAGAGAACAGCTACTGGTCAGGGCTGCCAGACTTGATGCTGTCCTGGGTGTGGAGGGAGAGTAGGTGCTTGAGCAGTCGGGGAGGAACTCTAAGAGCCATTTTGGAAAGGAAATGAGGATTGAAGGAAAGCAGGCCCCCTGTTTGAAAAGCAAAGTAATAAAGCACTGAGGGAGCTGAAACAATAAATGGCTGTTGCCCATTAGTTTCCTGGTCATTACTTGCTGGCTGAAAACAAATGCACGTTATGGGAAATGGAGGGGATTTTCTTGAAAGGTCTGGGAATCAGGAGGACATAGAAACGGGAAATGAGGAAAGGGGAAAGGCTTACAGCAGCTGCTTCCCTGGAAATATCAGATGCATGTATGTGCCTGTCTCCTGGCAGGTAAGCTCCATTGCTGAGGGTCAAATGCCTTGTGTGGGAGCAGAGGGATGGAGTGGAGGATCTGAGCCCACTGTCTGGATGCAGAAAAACACCCCAAACTGCACAGCCTGTTACAGTGCTGTGCTACTCAGGTGGGCACGAGGAACTGGCTGAGGGAAAGCACTGCCTAAATCCTACAGCTTCTTGGCCCATATCATCAATTCCTCTGGAAAAATGAGCCTTGCCTTTTTTGGCAGATCTGCTTAGAAAGCAGCAAGGAGAATTCAGTACCATAACAAACCTTCAAGCCTGGTAATAGGCACTAACACATTGTCTTCAAGATTTTTCTTTACTCCTGTGACCAGACTTGGGGCATATTACAAATCTCAAGCTTCCCTTAAAATATCAAGGGTGTGTTTAATATAATGGTGCCCACCAGATAAATCAGAATGGGGAAAAAATCTGACTATATTTGGCAACAGAGTTAATTCATTTCCCAAGCTTAGTAACAACCTGACTAACCAACTTGCATATTCTTGATTACAGGCTCTTACTTGCTTTTAAAGACAGACTTATCTCTGCAAATTGGTTGATTCTTTGAAGTTCTGTATCTAAAAAAGAAGAAAATGAGCAAGAAAGGATTTATTCCTGTCTTTGTTTGCTTTGTAGCTATCAGAAGTGAATGATCATATGTTTGTCTTTCTTTCTGGCAGCTCCTTCCCTTCTTTAGAATAATTTACATTAAAATATGGATGTATCTGTCTATGTAAATATGGACAAGTACCTTGCAGGAGAATGGCTAATAATGCTGATAAAGAGAAACAGCAAAACCAGAGCTGGTTTTGCACAGCGTTACAGGTTTTCTATCAATTTGCTTTAACAATTTATAAACAGACCCTTACTTGCCAGCTACCTTGCCTATTTTCATATCTGGGTCTTATATTAATGCAATGAATACAATTTCCATAAAGCAGAAATGCACACATTGCTTTTCACTTGTAGGATGAAAGGTGTTTGTTTAGGAAGATGAGGAGTTATGTGAAGGAACGAGTCAGACAAAAAGCTGAAATTCCCAGCTTGCTCTCCCTTTCTCTTTTCAAGCATGGGAATCAGCAAATATGGTGAAAAAGGATTTCATATTCACATGAAAACTGTGCCTGTGACTAGTCAATGTGATTTAAGGTTTCTGGAATGAAGCAAGTGTTATGCCAAATATGGGGAGTTCCTTTCTAAATTGCATCATAGTTGCTTGTAGAGGTTATTTTCAGTAAGAATAAAAGGGTTGGGGGTTAAATTTGGAGAGTCTTAAAAGACAGCAGCTGGGCCCTGTTAGATTCAGGTTGGTTTTTGCTATCTTTGAACTGAAGTCTGGTAACTGAAGAAGGAAGATGTGTAGTGCTGCTTGTGAACTGGCTGATGCATAGATTCCCTTGCTGATTCTGATGTATCAGATTGGGACATGTGTTCACTCACTCTGCCTGGTTATCTGGGTTAAGTTTTGCCATTTTTCTTTTGGGACCCAGCTTACTGATAACTATACTAATGAAAAAGTGCCATCTGGGGAAAATAAAAGAAGGGTTCAATGGGACCAGTGAAGAAGTATCACTAGAAAACAGAATTCAGAGAGGATGAGTAAGGCTTGAATGTGCTGATGCAATATGAATGAACATGTCAAAGGCATGTCAATTGCCTTCTTGTTCTTGCACGCATTTTGAATCAGGTCCTGGCAATATTTTCTCACTTGAGAATTTGCTCCTCTGCTTTCCTGATACCAGAGATTCACCTGAGTAGAACTAAACCTTGCAGAATCAGGGAAACAATTCCCTCAGGGCAAGGGATGAGGCACTTGCTTAGGGGAACACTACCAGGCAGAGAACTGGTTTCTGCTCAGGTCTAGAGACAAAGTGAACTTTTCTACCAGACAGAAATTCTGGTTTAAGCCAATTTGGTTTTAGCAGTTAGGACCTGTGAGAATAGGGCAGGGATGCAGAAGGGGCTCCCCAAGCTTTAGGTTTTTTGTTCCAGCTTTCCTACAGTTTTCCTTAGAATTCAAGCAACCTTGTGCTGCTACACACTTTCATTGCCTATATTTGTATGGCTTTCTAGGACACATAGAACAGTGTGTGTGGGGGAAAGCTGCCAAACAAATAGCAGGTCTCCATCATTAGGAGTAAAAATGAATGCAGAAACATACAAACCTAGAGGGCCTGATGAGCTTGTGATTTGAAAGCAAGAGCAGCAATATTTCCACAGCATTTTACAGAAGTCTGGCATCCCTCTGCACCATGTTCCATCATCCCTGTGCTTGTGTAACTTGTACAGACATGAATGTGTGTTTTATGAGTGTAATTGAAGGACACTGGAATTCTTTCTAGTGACCTTGAAGGGCTCTAAATCAGGTACCATTACAGCCAGGATTCACCAATGATTAGTGACTTTGGATTACCCTTAACATTTGGCAAATCTATTTGTGTCAGAGCTCATGGCAGGCGCAGTTAAGTTTGAAATATATGTAAATAAAACCCACATACACAAAGTGCCTATCAGTGCTTTAAAGCAAATTTATATGCACTCTCTACAAAGAAAATTCTGCTGTGGTACGAAATAAATTCCAGCTACTAAAATGGCATTTAGAGGACAAAAGAAGCTGCACTTGTCTGCAGAGAGTAGAATGGGTTAATCAGGAAACAGGATACATTGAGAGCTTTCTTCATTATTTGTTATTTGGCTGCATTTAGCAGGAAGTCTCCAAGAAGGCTTATTGAACTTTTGTTTTGCCCCAGATTTTCTTCTGGATGCATCATTTTTCTGTATTCTCCACTTAAACTGCAGCCCTAGGATTTGGGCCTGTGTTTCCTGCACCTCTGTGCAGCACTGCAGGAGGACAGGAAACCCATCTCCTGTGCAACCCAGTGATGGGTTTGGCCTCTACCCTGTAAGAGATATATCAGGCATGTACCTTCATGTTTATTTTAAAAAGCTCAAGCTGATCTCTCTCCTCTGCAGAGCATCATGTAGTGATTAGTACATGGAATTCTGAATATCCACCCTCCACCTCCTGAAAAATGTCTCCTGCTGCAGGGACTTGAGAGGCCTGGCACATCAGCTGAGCCATGACCTCTCAAAAGGAGCTCACCTGAGAAACTCAAGATTATAATAGATTACTGTGCAAACACCTGTGGACACTTAACATGTGCCTGCTCTGCTGGCAAGGGTGGCTTTCCCTCAGCAGGTTGGCAGAAGGACTGGGGTATCTGAGCCTCAGCTGCTGCATTCCCTTACCTGGGCCTCTAAGGATGTGGTTTTGTATTACACCTCAACTAAATGTGAGACCTCCCAAATGCTCCTGCCTCTTGGCCTTACCTTCAGTCTCAAACTGGACTCAGCAGTTGTCCGGATAGAGGAAGAGAAGATGTAGTAGCTGAGCTAATGAAAAGTATTTCCTTCCCCCTGCCTCCTGTTTTTGCACAGATGTTCCTTGCCAGCTCAGACAGCTGAACTGTCTCACCCTGCAAGGTCAGAAACCTGCACCAGAATTGTCAGGAAGGACCAGGCAGGAGCAGAACAGATTTATACCACAGAGATAAAACAACCAGCAGGACTATTACACACCACTGCTTCATAGAGGCGTCTGAGTGATTGCCCCTCACCCAAGCAGAGCTGAATGTTTTATATTTCTCTGAGTAGTGCTGGCATCATTTGGTAATGGGTTCAAGTGACACTTCTTCTCTCAGTATTTAGGGTTCTGGGACCAAGGCTTGAAAAAATGGATAAGTGCTATTCTCTTGTTGGCAGAGGTGGGTAATGCTTAACCCAGATTCTCAGTCTCACTTGGCTTACACCAGCAGTTCAGGGTATGTTAACTCTCAGACTCTGTAAACTAGTATTTGTTTTTCAGTCTCATAATGGAAAATAGCAGAGGAGCTTGTGGTAACACAAATTTTTAGTGATCCAATCCCAGCCTTGCTTCCTGCTTTCTGCTTGAGAAAGGTGGCAGGGGTGCTGTAGCCTCATCAAGTGACAGCAATCTCCTTCAGCTCTTTAGAACAGCACTTTTTGGAAGCAGTGCCAGCTCCTTCCTGCCTTTTATGAAGGGTGCCTTGCTTGTCAGATGAAGAGAGATACTGAAATTGTATGTACCAGTAATCTTCCATTTCTCTGAAGTGCCTGCCTGAAGCAGTGACAAACACAAACCCCCATGCCATGGTAGCAGCATCCCCAGTAGGACTCCATATGAGGGAGGACAAGGTGATTCTTATCTCCAAGACAATTTATATCTGAGCAACTTCCTTGATGTCAGCTCTGGGCACAAGCTTACCCTGGTGAACATCAGAGCTGCAGTGCAGAGCACGTGCAGGTGAGCAGGTCCCTGTGTGCCATGTCCCACTGTCCCCAGTGCAGATCCTGTGCAGGGGAGGAGCTGTGTGCAGATCCCTGTGTGCCATGTCCCACTGTCCCCAGTGCAGGTCCCTGTGCAGGCCATGTCCCACTGTCCCCAGTGCAGATCCTCTACAGGGGAGGAGCTGTGTGCAGATCCCTGTGTGCCATGTCCCACTGTCCCCAGTGCAGATCCTGTGCAGGGGAGGAGCTGTGTGCAGGTCCCTGTGCAGGCCACATCCCACTTGTCCCCAGTGCAGGTCCCTGTGTGCCATGTCCCACTGTCCCCAGTGCAGATCCTGTACAGGGGAGGAGCTCTGTGCAGGTCCCTGTGCAGGCCGTGTCCCACTGTCCCCAATGCTGACCCTGTGCAGGTGAGCACATGTGCAGGTCCCTGTGTGCCATGTCCCACTGTCCCCAGTGCAGATCCTGTGCAGGGGAGGAGCTGTGTGCAGGTCCCTGTGCAGGCCATGTCCCACTGTCCCCAATGCTGACCCTGTGCAGGTGAGCACATGTGCAGGTCCCTGTGCAGGCCATGTCCCACATGTCCCCAGCCCAGTGTCTCTGCAGGGCCAGGGCCACCTCTCACATCCACACCCAGGGCAGGCAGGGCACCCACTGCACTGCACTGACTCTCACCTGCTTCCCCCTCTCATGGCTCAGGTGCCTCTGGGTTCCAGGGGGAACAAACTGAAGAGAAGCCATTATGAGAGGAGAGTGCAGGGGATGGAATCCACTGCAGTGGAAAGATTTCTCTTTTTGTGGTTGCATGGCCATATTCATAATTTTAGTGATGCTGTACTAGATACCACAGATACCCACATCTTGTGCTCTTATGGGTTTTTCTTTTTTTTTTTTTAGGAGATGGGATGATCATTTGTGCGAAATGGCTTTAACTATTCTGAGAAGTTATAAGCTGATTGAAATAGAGTTAATTGTAGATCCTTCACTGTAGTGGTACTAGAAATCAGCTGCTGTAAAGAACTGAGCTCATGCTGTGTGCAACCTTCATCTTGAACCATGAGCAACAGGAAACCTGTGTGGGTTTTCTTGCAACAACCCAACACATATAGTTGCTTTAGGAGGAGCAGCAGCTAGGGAGACTATGCACCACAGCTCTCAAAAGGGAAAAGTTAGCATAAAAGTTATCATATCTATACAACATTTCAGCTGCAATTTACCATGATCAGCTCTTCAGTCTCAAAATGAAATTTGGAGCTAGCTCTGGGGAGTAGCCTTAAACCTCTTCAGGTGCACCAAGGACCTGGATTTCCCAGTCCACACATTCATGGTTTGGCAGTTCTTTCCTCGCTGTTATCCAATGGGATCCTAAGGAAACAAAATCCACCTTTCCTCCTGCTCTGCACAGGCCAAAGAAAGGGCTAAGGATTATGAATCCTCCCACTTGCCTCTCACCCTGTGCCTCTCACCCTGTGCTGCCAGCCCATAGTCTGTGTCATAATTGCTGTAATCTCTCTAAACTGGGGAAGTACTGTGTGGGGACAGGCACTTTCAAAAGAACCTTTCTTAATGCATTACTTTCCAATTGTCATGCTTGGCTGCTTACTGAGGGTTAAAAATAAGGCTTGATAGCAGAGATTAGAGTGGCTATGAAGAGATTGTTTGTGGAGTCTACAGAGTCTAGTTTTTCTTTCCTCCTTTTTTTTCTTTTTTTTTTTTTTTAAGTTGTGGAAATGGTATCTATCCAGGGAAGACAACTAATGAAACAGATTGGCACACCATGTAACAGTTTTTGCATGTTGCTATGTATGCTTTTAGCACACATGTGCTTAGTGTTACTAAATTTTTATTTGATAAGCAGTTGGGATTCTTGTTGATGAATAATTTGGGCTTTAGGGTTTTCTGACAAATAGAAGAAAACTATGAAAAGCTGGGATTCCTCCTGGAAAACACTATTTTAAAAAAAGGTTTTCTCAACTAGGATTTGAAATTCTTTTTCTGGTAGATCTTTCTTCTTACAGTGCCTAGTCCTACCCCTACAGACAGATTTTCAAACAGGCTCATCTCCCATTGCCACACTAGATGCAAATGTCCACGAATGAAATTAGCTGAGAGCACTGGGGCTTTGATGTATTTTGAGGTCTGGCTAAAGTCTCTTCACTTGAATGTGCAGAACACCTGAGAAAGTAGTTTTATATCTGCAAGCCAGCTCCTTCAGAATTAAAAACTGAGGAGTTATGTAGCCAATAAGCTGCATACATGGGCTCAGTTTTCTGCCACTTGGTTATGTTTTCTGCAGAATCACTAATTGCACACTTTCCACCCAAACCCAGCCTTCATCAGCATTCAGAAGTTGCAAAGCTATCCTTGCTTCCATCATCATACTGGAACTGAAGTTGAAACATGAAGCACCCAAAATTGAAAAAAAATGAAAGAGGAGTCTTTTAATCTTAAATTGTACTTTTTGATTTTGTCTTAGAAGTACTGGAGGAAAAATAAAAAGCCTAATACAAGAAGGTGTCCAGGTCTGTAGCTGTTTATTGTCTGTTACAACATACCAGGTCCAGTTTTCTAGATGAAACAGTTGCATTGTCTAAATGTTTAATTGTTCAAACAGTGTAAAAAACCTCCTGGTAGAAAGGCCAGAAAGTGCCCCAAGTGTATTTGTGTACTGAAGAAAGGCAGGTGGGAGCAGGGGGAATTGCAGAGGTGGAACCAATCTCTCTGGTAGGCTGTGCTGGCTGAGCCCCTGCCGGAGCTCAGGGGAGGAGCTGTGGGCAGCAAAGTGCCTCTTCAGTTTCAAATCTGCACAGGAAGCACATAATGCTATTTTCTAATTTCAAAAGGCCTTGTGCAAGCTCTCTGTGGGACAGCCTGTGGCATGGCACTGAGAGGGACTTCCTGCCTGCCTGCCACGATGACTTGGACACTGAAGGTCCTTGTGCAGTCTTCACTTTTTTCTCCTGTCTTTAATAGTCACAGAGCCCACATTGTAGAGCAGGCAGGCAGCTTTTTGTCAAATGCACAGCACAGTTTCAAATACCTTCACAGGAGGTGAGCAGTAGCTTTCAAAGCATAATTAATTAAAAAAAAAAAAAAAAAAAAGAGAAAAAAGGGGAAAAATATAGAAAGGCTAAGGAGCTAATAAATGGTTGTAAGCAAACAGAAAGAAACCATTGGAATAGAATGCTGTAAGCCCTGCTTTAAAACCTGGACAAGGTGGAGACTCAATGTGCTGGGTGGCATGGATGGTGGCTGCTGTCTTCCCTGCAGGGTTACATGGAAGCTGCAGTCCCTGGCTGCACTTCCCAGGGATGCTGTTGCATCTCAGCTGCCCCTTGGAATGCACGACCTTCCCTCATCTTTCTGCTGGCATTCAGGGGAAGTCTGGGCAGCTGGGAATGTCACTTCTTCAATAAGCCCCCTGTTGTGTCTGCCTGGGGAGTCAGGGCTGTGAGGCACAGTGCTGAGCACAAGTCCTGATACAGCCTGGAGAGCACTGGCTTCCCCAGTCAGGCTGTCACCATCCTTTTCCCAGCCAGACTGGGTCATAGGAACCTTCCCTAATGCTGGGGATGCTCTCAGGATGCCTGTCATTTTCTGTTTGCAGGGAATTGCAACAGGGCTTGGTGCAGAGCACAACTGAAGAATGTCAGCTTTGGGTGCACTGATGCACCCAGAAAATAAACTGGTTCCTAATTCAGCTAAGTGGGAACTACAACTGCAAGCACTTTTTGTGTTCCTTGCTCTACCAGGCTCTTCCTCAGGCTGCTGTTTGCAAGATCCTTCCAACACACCAGCAGGCTTTTTGTCTCCAGTTGGAGGGGAAGAAAGTGAAATGGCTTTTCAGTCAGCAGTCTCTTGACTAGTGGTGAGCAACAGGATCCATGAGTGCTGATGGCAACATTACCCTGTGCTCTCTCAGTCTTGTCTTCTGTGCTCTCTAAAATATGTGGAGACTGTTGAATTTTATGTGTAGATGTTTGAACTCCGACTCAGTTTATGTTATGAATAATAAGTCATCAACATTTCATCATTAAAAAAAAGAGTAACTCAGACTGTAAAAATTATTTACATATTTTGCAATACCACAAAAATGTGGTGGTTTATTATGTCAGATCTGTCAGGATAGGATTATTCCTGTACATGTCAAATTCTGGGTTCCTGCAGAGCCATGGCAAATCAACTGCAAGAACAAAACCAAATGTGCTTGCTACTTAAAACAGAGCTAATTCTGTAGAAAAAAAAACCTCCTCATTTTGCTGATTCCCTCTGTGTACTTTTATTTATATGTAGCTAGGCTTTCTTCTCTCTCAGGAACTATTTAAAAAGTAGTAAAAGATATAATAAACCCTAAAAGAGAAATGAAAAAGTACCTTGTGACTGATCTCAGTTCCCTGTGTGGTCTGAGGGCTCCCCCCAACCCTACCCAATGGAGGCAATGAGCCCAGGTGGGGAGAAGGGGGGTGCACTTCCCTCTGTGCAGTGTTTCAATGCTTTGGAGAATTATATCCAGTGGGATTGCATGGCTCACCCTGAGGCAATCTGTGAGACTGTTTTTTTGGTTTGTTTTATGTTTTTAAATGTGGGAAAGCCTGTCAGCCTAACACCTTTTTAAAAATTACCTCTGAGTCCTGGAGGTTCTTTAAAAATTATCACTTTGCCTTGGTTACCCCAAATGGAGCAAATAGCTAGAGTAGATGTTGTAGAACTGTAAGAGATGATTGACATGTTCATAAAGTTGAAGTTATTTGAGCTGCTTATACAGAGTTAAGTCTAAATGAAGCCCTCTATTACTTTCTTTCTATGGTAGGAATAAGTAGCTTTGATTGTAAGAATTAAACAATATAAAGTGTCAGAATAAGTAAAAAGAAGCACTGGTGGTTCAGTATTGCTTTCAGTTAAATTTATTAAGGATTTCCTCTTGAATTCATTGGAAATTAAACATTCATGAGATATGCTACACACTTTTGATCTGTTATTTTTAAAATAAAACCAGCCACACATAATTTTCACATACATGTAGCATACCTAGAGCTTGTCGGGTTTTGGGTTACTGGGGTTTTTTTAAATTCCAAATGCTTTCCATGAGAAAATACTATGCTAACTCAGAAACTTGTGTCCACTCTGACAAGACTAGGATCTTGTCAGGGCTTGTCAGGCCCAGGGATTACTTGGTAAATGAAATGGGTTGGGAGCTACCCATCTGAGATGGCCAATGGTGCACAGTGAGGATGCCAGAGACTCAGACACCTCCAGAGCTCATTCTCCCTGATGGAAATCTGAGTGAGGGACATAAATAGCTGCACCCCCATTGCACTAAAATGTCAGCTCATAGTAGGCTAGAGACCCATTTTTTCCTTCATCATTGCAATTCTCTCACAAGAGAATATCTCCAGAAAGGGAGAAGCACTCATTTCAGATAGAAAACTTTGGGATGTAGTTGTGTAAATCAAAGTTGGTGTAGGGATTTGAACTCTGTTTTTCTGCACCCTTTAGCAGTGTCAAATTAGCTCTAAGGTACAATTACTCCCAAAATCAACTTGGCTTTGCTTTGGGGATTCATTTCCCTGTGGATCCTTTTTGGATTTGGTCTCCACAAGATTCAGTTCAGCAGCTGGATCATAGCCTGCTGGTAGCTCTCAGACTGCTGGCCTGTAGGATTTCCTCCAGAGCCAATGCCATCATCCTTTTCCCCATTCATTACTGCAGGAAGGAAAAAAAAGGCTTTTGGAATTCAGGCTTTGACTTGTGCTTTTGTCACTGGGGAGTCACAGATGCCCCCAGCAGTGATTATTCTTTGGGCAAGCTTGCCTGTCAAACAGGAGGATTCTCACACCAAGACTTTGACACAGGCTTGAGGAAGTCACAGGGTGCAATACAAGAGTCACCTGCCTTATCTGGTACCAGTCCCCCCCTGCACTCACTGGTGCCCCAACACTGGTGTAAAATCTCTAGTTGGCATTATCATGTCCGTGGAGCAGCTTTAATTCTTTTTTACTCACTCCTCCATTTTGTGTCGTTGATGATTTCCAGCTGCAGCCAAGCTCCTCTGAGATCTAAAGGAGACAGCAAATTAGTGATAGCCAATCAGCTGGTGCCCATCTGAGACACCCACTGCAAAGTCTTCTGAGGTTTGGGTTGCAATAAGTGGCTTGGTAAAATTTCAACAATTTTACCAAACACTAGGTTTTCTGTGCAGTATTTTGGCAGCACCAGACAGAGTTGTCTGTACTGAAATTCTGAAATACTGAATTACTACTAGCACTTCTATAATGCCAGGGCCTAGAAGCCAAGGTTTTCTGTGGTAATTCTTGAGGCTAGGTCAGCTATTGATTCCCAAACTAACACCAGAGTGGTGTATTTGTCAGCCTAATGGCTGAATCACATTGTATCTAAAGTACACTTTTTAAATTGCATGACTTTTTTTAAAAAAAGAAGGAGGTTTTTAAGTTGTGCTTGATAGAACCCAAATATTCTATTTCATCTAAAAGTAAATGCTAAATTCAGTTTTTGGTATTTAAAACCCCTTTATTATTAGCTTATTAGTCCAAATGTTGTTTTGAAAAGTAATGAGAATAACATTTTTTTTTCTTAGTATTCATTTTCTACCTTGAGAAATCAAAAGATTCATTAAATTCTAGGAACAGATTCTGTCTTCCTAAAAACCATAATTTTTGATGAATAACATATCTCTTAACAAAATATCTGAATGTTACCTCGTTTGCAGAAAATGTCACAAAGTGCTAAGTTTTTGTCTGCAAAGCTGTTACCTCTTGGTTTAGTAAAAAAGACCACTGGAAAAATGAGAACTCTGGATGTTTTTCAAGATAAAAGCCTTGTGGGCTAGCTATGGTGCTGTTATAGGTACACAGCTTTTTTGTTATTAAACACAGTATAATGGAGCTTTAGATAAAAATTGTTCCATGGAGGACAAAACAAGAGCATTGAGTGGTGTATTTATGATTCAGAAAACTTTCCATAGGATCAACTGAAAACAACAGAAACAGGAAAATATAAAGACATGGAATGTCAACCAAATATAGCACCAAGGGCACATAGGGACTGTTCGGTGTTAAGCAGAAAAAAAACCCCACATAAAATCTCTTGGAAAGCTGAGATTTCTTTTCTGCATTCAGGTGCATGAGGAGCTCCCAGCAGGAGCTTTGGTGGAGATCACACATGGCTGGTGGTGGACAGCAGCTCAGGGCTCCTGCTGGTGCAGGGAGAGTGGAAATGACAGAAGCCCATGCAGAAACCAGACCAGGATCACGGGCTGGCTCCATCTCCTGCCAGGCTCAGTGAGTGTAAATCCTGCTGCTGTGCTCAGCACCCAGGACTGGATTCACCTTGCCTTTGTTCAGGGCTGAGCTGAGCTCTGGATCCCCCTCTGCAAGGAGTTTCCCTCTCCACTGTTTCTAGATGGGGCCCTTTTTTCTGCAGCACTTCAGAAAAAAATTTCCTGGGATGGCTCTGAACCCAAACATTAAATTAATAAGATCTGATAACTCAGCATCTCTATTACATCTTCCATATCTGTGTGTGGTTTGTTTCAGCTGCAAGATCTTTAAAGCAGCATCTGTCTTTCATTACATGATTGCATGGCATGAGGGACTGTGGAGTTAGGCATTAAAACACAAATGAGAAATGTATTTAATTTATTTAACTTACATGAAACTTCATTGTGCTGAATGATGGTAGGGAAGTATGACCTCCAAATAAATAGCCTGCTATTTACTCATGATGATTTTTATTCATGTCTGGTGCACTGTGGCAGTTTCTCTTCAGAGCAAAAGCCAACATTGAAATGAAAATACCAATTGCTGTGTTATTGTGCTGTGCAGTCTCTCCAAAAGCCTCGCTAGCCCCATTGCTTTTGTCTGGGAGGGCATTTAATGTATTTGTATGTGAATCATTCCTAAAACAAAGATGCTTTCTCACTCTCAGGCTGTGGACCTGGCACACATTTTCTTCAGAAAACATCAGAGCTGTCTGAATAAAAGCTGCTTCAATATTGCCTTGCTGGTGTGCTCAGCTCTGTAGGAAAATGTACAATGGGTTTGTTACTAAAAGTGCCATAAATTATATTTGATTCTGCTTACTGCCTAGAGAGTAATTAAAAAGCCATTTAAATGGAAAATAAATTATGTGTAAAACATAAATTGAATTTTCATGCCACAAGATGGTTCAACAATATAATAGCACATAAAGTTCATGGTGGAGAGTTGAGCTTTTTTTATTTATTGGACTTCTGAGGCAAATTGTCCCCCAAACTCTAATGAAATGTACACACATACACTTTCCCATTAAAATAATCCATTTAGTGATTTGTCAGATATGGCTGTTCTTGTAGAGCATATTCTGGATGCTCTGCTTTTGTAAATGCTTTTCTAGTGCTGCCACTTAAAAAACTGAACACAGATATAGTCAAGATCAGCTCTGAAGGTAGCTATGTAAATGATGCCAGGGATTGTGCCTTTTCTTTCAGGTGGGAGGCACATTTCTCATCATCTTTTCAGCACTCTGCTCAGCAACACAAAACCAGTGGTGGTTATTCACAGCAGGACCAGCAGGTCCCTCCCACACAAACAAGCTGAGGCAGGTAATGCCAGCTTCTCAGAAAATATAGAAAACATTACCACTAATAAGCCTGTTTGCCTCACTCTGTTGTTTGGCTAACAGGAAAAAATGAGATGTGAGCAGAAGCAGAAATTGGGATCAGAGCATCTTTTGCTTGGAGCTTAGCATAGCACTGGGGTGAAGGCAAATCCCTCAATATCAGTTAATTGAGAGATTTTGCAATGAATCAGAAACTTGTGGTTCATTCCTATCCTAATCATGCCTGCAGGGAAGGCAGCAGTGTGGGGTGAATGAAGGATTTGCTCTTGAGTCAGTCACATCCCTTTGCTTTTCCTTCATTTCCTTCTCTGTGACTCTGACAGTCATTTGGATCTGTTGGTAAAAATCTCCATTGGGACTGTGCAAGACTATGCCAGGGACACCAGTGGTGTGCTCCAGACCTGTGAGAAGTTCATCCTTAACCAGAGAGCTGAAAGAGGTGCTCATAAAAGGCTGAAAGATGGACAGCTGAAATGGTGAACTGGAGGGACTGGCACAGTTCCTGTCAGGAGACCCAGCTGACACCAACAGCTGCATGAAAACACTGGGACATCATTTGCTGATAATGTTTCATATATAGATCTGTATTGCTGGGGCAAGGACAGCAGTGTCACCCCTAAGGGGTTCTGCCTGGGAGCAGGGATTACATTGCATCAGAGAATGACTGGGTTATCAGTATAAAACCAATTCCTTTTGAGCTGGATGTTGGTCCATGATAATGTCATCCCTTTGACAGTGACATGAAGGAGAAGCCACAGAGGGCCAGGCATAAACAAGTGAAACTCAAGACAGTGTCACTTTCTGTCCTCACTAAGTTGCTATGTGAATTCAGCATTGCTGTGGCAGCAACAATACATGGCTAAGAGGCAAGAAACAGTTGCTGTATTTGAAATGTGTTGGACTGTATAATTTTTTAGGAGAATTCATTTGATAGGCATGGGTTCAAAACAGAATAAGAAATGTTTGAAGTGTTTGAGCTCAAGGACTCCACTATTGTGACACATGTCCCTCACAGAGTTGCTAAAAGAGAAGCTGGGCAGTCTCATTGCCTCAAAACCTGGAGGCATAAGAGCTAGGGATGGCCACTTGGGGAAGAAAAACAGATCCTCTTACTAAAGAAATCCTGAAGAATAAAGGAAGTAAAAAAGCAAACATTTTGCACCAGACAAAACAGGAGATGCTTCTGCATAGTAGATGGGGGCTAAATATATCCCAGTGCTTGAGGCATCAGCAGGGCTCTGGAAGGGGCCCTTGGATAAACGGCGCTGTGGTCATGTCATTTTGCCCTGGGAACCCTTTTGGGTTCCGTTTATGACCAAAGGTTTTCAGGATAGAATAGAGCTTGAGAGGACCTGTGCTCTGTAGCAGAGCATGCCCCTGAGTCCCCAGCATGTCTGGAAACAGCAGGATTGGCATCTTGTGCAGGCCAGCTCTTAGCAAAGCCACGGCATTGACCAGGAATTCCAGGGAGGGCAACTCTGTCCTTCACAAAATGTTTGATTTTTGCTTGTGAGAAGGCACTGTTAAATGAACCTGGCCATAAATTATTTCTTTCCTCTGGTGAACAGAGGTGATTTTCAGTTTGAGAGCATGAATTTCTAATCAAAAAGAAAGCTTGTGGGGAAAACTACTTCCAGCACACTCTCTGGAGGTTTTGATGAAAGTGCTAGGGAGTAAAATGCAGAGCTGGGGATTGTTATGAAGTGCTGTGACTTAAAAAAAAAAAGGCATAAACAAGCAAAATCCTGCCACAGTCACTAACAAAACTCACATTGTTATTACCCGAGCAGAAAAAAGATGCTGTATAAAATAACAGATTGTTTACACTGTGTTGCTGACACAGCATGCTCCCCAGCTCTTTTCACAAGTGAAGGCCATGCCCTTGGTGGTCTGCTAACAGAATTTGCTGCATAATTTTCAGATTTTCAACAAAGGTATACATGGTTTAAGGATGGAAATACTTAAGAGAAGGATAGGGATTAATAGAAGAATTCTATTAGCTTCACAGGAACACTAATGTCAAAGAAGTTCATCTGGCAAAAATGCAAGACAACCAAGTAAAGGAACAGATACTGCTATCATTGGGAAGAATTTGTTTGTTTGTTTGTTTTATTTAGAGAAAAGTGGCATAGGTAGGTTTAACTTGTTTGGAAGAAAGACCATTAGTCTTAAGATAGAATTACTAACTTTTCTAGTAGTCAGGGTACATCTGAAATAATAATGCTTGACTTCACAGTTTGGTTGGCAAGGATTTAATATGTGACATAAAATTACAATGGATATATCAACACTCATCCTATGACACCTTGTGATCATTAAGTGAAGAAGGCATTTATAAAAATAGCATGGAGTCTGTCTCCAGTCTGTGTTTATCAGTGCCACTGAAAGTGATACGAAGCTTCAAAGCTACACTAGCAAAGCATGGATTAACACCTCCTGATGCTTAGCTCCCACAGACAAAGATGTGGTTCATCTTTGAACCTTTGTACACTTAGGGTACTTTTTTCTAAATGGTAGTTCTGCACAAGGCCCCACCAGCAAAATAGCACAATATAAGCAGGATTGCTGATACATTTTATTCAGACTGGACACCATGGATTCCAACAGCCAAAGAATAAAAATACGCGGGCTTGTAAAATGCACTTTGAGAGAATTTCCTCTTCTGTCTGGCTGCCAAAGGAAATGACACTTGTGCAACCACATTGTATGTGTGTAACTCTCCATCTGCCTCTGCCTGACAGTTTGAGATCTGAGCCTATTCACAGGTGCCAACAAAATTTGTATCGGGGCAGAGGTGTCAACAAAATCTGTTTCATGAAAGCTGGTGGCTGGGAGGAGAAGGCTCTTGGTCAGTGTAGGAGAAAGGCCACAGTGCAACACAGGGAAGGCTGCAGTCAGAGTTTATAAAGCCAGGCCCTACCACACCAGAGTGAATATACAGAAGATGAAGCTGGGAAAACACAACACAAAGCCAACACTTGATCAGAACTCGAAACTCACTAGATGTAAATCAGCCAGAGGACAAAAGTCCACTGGAAACAGATTTTCATAAAACTACCTGAATAATAAATCTGGTTATATTGGGTAGCCCAGCATTAGCTTCACCCAGTTTTTTACTCACTTCAAGATTTTATCCAAGATATTTGGTTGCAAAGAATGTTAGACATTAGCACAAACTATTACAAGATGTGTTCATTTAAGTCATGTAGGAACATGTGTGAGATCTTAGTTGCAGCAAGGTCACTGCTTTTTGTGCTTGTAGCAAGAGGAACCAAGTCTCTGGGGACCCAGGCTAATTTCATGAAACTGTATTCAGTTTTGGATTTGAACCAACATGCTAGTTTCCAATACTAGCAAGGACTTCGCAAAATTTCCATCTGGATTTTCCAATAAAGACAGTAAAAATAATGCTTCTATATTGTTAGAAGGGAACAGAAAAACCTGAGGAATGGGGGAAGAGCTGAAGCATTATTTCACCACTCTCATCTTTTTCTCAACCAAGTTTTCTGTATACAATGCATGCAGGATGGAGGACAGGATTGAAGCTTAGCCCATGCTGACAAGAAAATCTGCAAATGAAATGTAGTACTCAGAATCAAGGGATTCCAGGAGGTACATTTTCCTTAGACTCCTCTACACTTTTGTCTGGTCAAAAGTTTGAATCCACTGCGAGAGGGGAAGCTAGAAATTGCTACATCCAGCTCCTGTTTCTGCTTTTTTCCCTGCCATCAACCCTGGCGAGAACACTAAGGATAGTCTCAATATACAACTGTGGAGTTGCACAACTGAAATTGCACTTGTTGCCTTCCCTTAAATAAGGCTTACCTTTCAGATTTTAAACATCTGTGGTCCTGGTCATGACTAAATCAGTTGAGGGTAAGTCAGGTAACCAGGCTGTATTTTACATCTGTTTTTCTAAGACTATTTTTTGAGGCATTGTCTTAAACGATACAACTGTATAGTATAAGACAATGCTTCATCCACTTGTTATACAATGCATCAAATCACACTCGGATTTGCAGCACTAGATTGTAAGTTAAGCATTTTCCTTTTCACCACACTCCCAAATATTTTGCCAGCAGTCACTAAAAGTTAAGCTTTTTGACAATAACCAGTCACACCATATTAATGAGAAAAATTTAGCTTGGGCTCCGGAGTTCTACCACCCACAGACATTGTGCCACCCAGAGATGTGTTGCTGTAACCTTGTCCTCTTCCCTTTATTTTCCTTCCCCCTCTGAGCTCACACTAAGCCCGTGAGCCCTCCATGAGCAAGGCTCCCTGCAACCCCTCTGCTCTTCAGTCTTGCCCCCTCTCTCACTGGGAGATCTATGGAAAAGCACTGGGCTGCTTTCTGTGGGAAGCAAGGTATACACAGCATGAGTGGGACCAAAATCAAAACCATGTTGATCCAGGTCCCAGTCTAAAATTCGGGTGGGGTCTGCTAGCTGTGTTCATCTCTACCTGCCAACTGGGAAGTGCATCTGGGGTCTACTGCTTCAAGGTAGTCCAAAATGTCTTCTAGAGCATATTTTAAGATACTCTACAATAAATTTAATGTTGAAGTATTTAACAGTTTCTCACTCTCACAATTCAAACTACAATTGTTGTGGTAGATAACATATTATTACTCACAACTTTAAATGCTTCCTCATGAAAAGTACTCAGACAAGACAGAAAATTCTGAAAAGAAAAAAAAAATAAAAACAAGAAGTAGAGTGAATAGTGAATGGCATGGGTAGAAAACTGCAGAGCACAAAATATGTGTTAACATTACATTTGGTGAAACAATGACAAGGCAAACCCTGGTAACTGCCCACAACAATGTAAGATTGTAAAAGGAGAAATGGGGGAGGAAGGGGGGGGGGTGGGGAAGAAATTATTCAGCCTGGCAGTCAAAAGCCATTTGGGGTGGTGGCAACACAAAACCCAAAAAAACCAAAGAAACCCCACCCCAAACAATCAAAATAAACCCCACCAAAACCACTGCCAGAGCCGCAGCAGCAGTGTACATGCTCAGCCATGCAGAAATTGCCTCTGTGGGTCAGAGATCTGCTGTTGTGCAGGGCCAGCTGCTGCGCTAGCACAAGGGACATGCGGGAGCCACAGGCACCGAGGCCAGAGCTTCGTTTTTGCCTCCCAGACAGGATTGTGAAAGTGGAGCCCATTGTTCCTGGAGTCTTTAGACATTGCTTTACTGGTCGCCTCATTTCCATAAAGCTCCCTGGCCTCCCAGTAGCCCAAATTGATTTCATGAATACAGTTTTGTGTGTTTTAGGATTCATTATTCCCCATGTCCCACCCTCTCTGTTTTGTACGAGGTAATCTCGGTCCCTGAGCAGAAGGATCCTGCTGGAGCTTTAATTAAAAGCTGTGGGCACAATATAAAAGTGTTTTCCTTTGCTCCTCTGAGTGCCAGCCACATACTTCTGCCTGCTTTCCTGTTTCAGCTGGAAATGAACAGGAAGGAAGGAGACATCACAGCCTGTAGCTCTGGGATAGGCAATAATATGACTTGCAAGAATGTGGGAGGAGACTCCTATGCATCTAGAAAACCTGGATCCATGGAAATGTAAAATTCAGAGTGGAGAATGTAAGAGAGAATGAATGAGTTCTTCCTTCTTCACCCTTCCATCTCCAGGCATGCCTACATTTCTCTGCATTATTATTGCAGCTTAAATTCTTGATGCAGAAAGTTTACAGCTTCTCTTCAGAAGCTCCTTGTTGCACCTGCTGGACAGTTCTCCAAGGTTTGAATTCAGCCTTCTTTTTGCAGGCTCTCAATAGTCCAGAGAAGGGTGAGAAACCACAAAGATGAGCCACAAAAATGTATAGTCTCTTCTAAGAACTTTTGCATCATTTTGAAGGCTCTGCATGCCTGTATGACGTAGCCTTGACTGTTATATAGCAGAGCAAGGTTGTGGAATCGTAAACATGTTAGAGCTAGAGGATATCAACCAATATTTCACAGTTTTCACTGCTTTGCAGTCACAGTCCAGTTCAGACAACAACCTTCCAGTTGTTTTATTTACCCCAAAGACAGGAATTTTCCTTCACCTGGGAGCATCTTCATAGATAGTACCTTTAAGAACACTTTTTCTGCCATTAAACTTCTGGGGTTTTTCCTCCTCTTTACCACCTTATCCCTGAACTGGCACCAGGTTAACAACTCCTTTATCTCTACTGAAGTCTGGCACCACTATCATCATTCATTTGTACTGGTGTGGTGTTCCAGAAGACACCTTGTCAACCTCAATGATGCTGTTTGGTGGGTACAACCTTTGTTCAGCAGTACATCAGATTTAAGAACTCACAGTTTCCTGTATAAATATTTGCAGGTGCTCCCTCAGAGTCAGCAAGACTGATATATTTAGTTCCTTCTAATAAGTCACTTGCTATAGCTCATTAATCACTTTTATTACCCTTTCAATGCATTTGGTAAATGTAGCAATATGGTATTTGAGTACCGGAAATAAGACAGCTCATTAACTGAGGCAGTGCCTAAAACCACTTTTATTTTGCTATTCATTAACAAATCTACAAGTAGATTTTAGTTCAACAGGATCTTTGCAGAATTCACTAGCACTGTAAATATTTGTCTAAATAAATAATCATATTCAAAATACCATTCTGAATAGGAGGCCATATTTGTACAGAAGTTTTATCTGAACAGCGTGTGGGTTTGTGTCTATTTCATCTGCTTAAGGGATACATTAAATACACTCTAAGGTTATTAATCTTGGTGTTTCAACAGAGGCCACATGTAAGAGCTATTTTTCCAGTGTGACCTTGACCCTACTTGTGTAAAGCATCCTCAGGCAGATGATTAGCATCAGCTATCATCTCAATTTTCCTTTTGTCCCATGGGTTACTTTCAATACTAATGAATCAGAGGTGGAATTGTTAGAAGGGGTGAGGGGATCCTTGTAGGATCCTACTGCTCTTTCCATTTTGAAATTCCAATGTATATTGTATTTTAGTTCAAAGGCACAATACTGCTGATGGGAAATAGGAGACAGTGACTTGTGTGGATAGAGATCCTCCTCTAAGTCTTTCTTCTAAGCTTTCATCACACCACACTAACCTGAGACTAGCAGTGCTCCACTCTGTCTTCTGGTGAAATATTTTGGTGACCCACATCCAAATAGCTCCACACTGGTCCTGGCTGTACCAGAGAGCCAAACCCAGGATAGCAACGCTTTGTTTCTTTTCCTCCTCACTAACGTTGTGTCTGCACCTGCTCTGGATGCATTGTAGAATGTCTTCAGTGAAAGCAGGTATTAGTGTGATGGTAGGCTCAGATCTTTGTACTGTAGTGTAGCTTTTTTCATTCATCTGTGCTCCTTTATGCCACTATGCCCCTGCTGCCTGGGAAATGTTGTGTGGCATAAATCTGCCCCTCGGTGTGCGTTGATATCAATGCATCAGCTCTGGTGCACTGCTAAGGCAATGGAAAGAAAAATAAGATAAATGAGATTATGGTTAATAAATCACCAAAAACCATGAAAGCTGCATTTAGGCAGCTAATTTAGGCTTAAAGATCTGGAAGGACTATATCAGCAGTGGCAGCACCTATGTGTGCATGTCCTATGCACAACATAGAATCAATAGGTCATAGAACCATTTAAGTTCATTAGACCTTTAAGATCATTGAGTCTAACTGTGAAGCTTATATTGCCAAGTCCACCACTAAACCATGTCCCTAAACACATCTACATCTTTTAAATACCTCCATCTGTGGTGACTCAGCCCCTTCCCTGGGCAGCCTGTTCACGTTCAGAGTACTGCATCCTGCACCTTAGGAGATGTACTTCTGTACCACAGATTGTATGGTGCTTGAAATGACTATGGGGAGGAGAAAAAAAGCACAGGCCTGGAATACAGAGATATTTTCTTGCATCCTGTGGTAGTGTGTGTACAACAGAAAGGAATGCAGTGCTCTGATATCAATGGGCAGTAAAGACAAAATGCTACAAAAGTTAACCATGTTTTTGAGTCTCAGTCAGTAAATCCTAATTCCTCCCTCTGCCCCACTGGAAACAGGCATCTGCAATGGTGAGGCAGAATTTCAAAAAAGTGTTTTTGTGCAGGAAAGTGTGTACATAGGCTAAACTGATGCCTAGAGGGTGGATCTCCTGCTCTAAATCCCCACTGCTCCTCCTTTCTTCCTCTGTGCTCCAGCAGACAAGAGAGAAGACTGCATTACACACCTTGCAGAAGCAGCTCACATAGACTAATCTTGGGTTATGATGCAGCCATCAGCCTCTGTAGGAAGGAGAGCTGGCCATATAACCATATTCCCTGGCTCCTGGCCAGTTTTCCCCATATTTCTCTGTGCCTGTCAGTGGTGTGTTTTTTTCCTGTGGAAATCTCCCATAGTGTCACCTGTTCCTCTAGAACATACTGTGCCATTGGATTGATTTGTTTTAATTCATCTGGACATGGTAATGGCAGGTATCAAAGCAGAAAAACATCTAAGCAGTAGAGTCTACTGGAAAATATGTCATTGTCAAGAAGAACAAAATTTACCAAATTGGACATGGAAAATTTCAGGGTTTGGTCTAAACCTTTTTTTCCTTATTGCAGGTATGCTGAGTTGCTTTTTAAAAAGCCATGTGCAGATCATTTAAAACCACCCCTAACTTGCATTACTATTTCATTCAAAAAGTTTCTATACACTAGATGCTATTCCATGGTTACTATAGATACCTTACATGCTTACAGGGAGGAAATGTTCTCCTAGTTACACTGTGCAAATTATTAGCAATCATTCATCAGCAACAGGTAATTACTAAATAATTATTAGGAAACAGAAGCAATCAGGCCATGCAAAAATGTTTCTGCTGGGGTCACAGCTAGAGAGAAAAAATGCAAAAAAGGGTCTTCTTAGAAGCTTAAAAAATTAGGACTTAATTGACATAGAGAAATTATTCAGCGTGGCAAACTGAGGCTGCAAGTATTCTTGAGGGATGCTGCAACCCCAGCATTGAGCTCTTGACTCATAGAAACAGCAGATGCAGGAAGGTTGTGATCAGCAGGTTTGCACTGTGTACCTTAAGAGCAGCAATCAGTTGTCAAGGAAGAAAGCAGGCAGCACCACACACCATCCCAAACCACTGCTGTTTCCATGCAGAGGGAAATGAAAAGCACTGAGGGACATCAGGGCTGCCATGTACTACTCTCTAAAATTGGAGGGAGGGAGGGAAGGAAGACACAACCCCGAAATTCCTAACTCTTTTGGAAAGGCCATGTCAACTTTAACTCCCCTGAAAAGCTGGACTTTCAGTGTGAGGATATCTTACTAAGTAAGTCTATATTCATTCATCCTCAGGGCAGCATAAACAAGGAACTCCTGTTTCCGAAACAGCCCCCTGTCACATGCAGAGCAGCTGATGGAACAAAGAGCCACATTTGTGCATGCCCAGAGTGACACCCATGGATACACATTGCTGCTGGAGCCTGCTGCTGCTGGAGAGGGATCACTCTGTGGCCACAGAAATCATCCTCTCATCACGCCCCATGGTGCATCCAGCCCCACTCATGGTATTTTAGTTCAGAAGTGTACAGCAGGCAGGGATGCAAGTGGAAAGAAATATATTGCATGTGAAATCGATGGATTGTTTCATACTTCACTCAACATTGAAAAGCTTACTGCGTTTTTTCACTCTTAAAAGTGAAAGTTCTCTTACTTTGCCACTTGTTATTCTTTCACCCATGCCAGATCCCATTTTAAATGTCCAATCAAGCCTCTCCACTTTGGGATACAGGCAAGACTTGGGGCTGGTTTTCTCTTTATGAAACAGAGAAATTAACTCTGTGTTGGGACAGCTGGGACATAGCTGTCAGTTCCTTTTCATTATCAGCAGCACCCAGCTGGATGTCTGGAATTCACAGACACTGGGGGAGACTCATGTTTGCTGGAATTTTAAAAGCAGGTTGCTTACTGGCAATGAATGAATATCCTGCAGCAGTTGCTCAACTTTGCCTCTTGAAAAGTAAAAGCAATCACAGTGGCCACTAAAAAACAGAAAAGAAATCAAACTACTCTTCAGTTCAGAGTCTGGTTAATGCTTGGGAGTTTTGCTTTTGCTGCAAAATAATCTGCACATGAAGTATTTCTAAAAAGACCAATACCCATAACAAAACCAAAACTAAGGAGAAACTCCAAACTGTCCTTACTTGAAAATTAGTTCCCACTGCCACTACCCTTGTGAGGTAAATACTTTTACAGCTCTAGTAACTTCAGGATTTGCTGGAACTTTGGAACTAGATTGAAGAATCTATTGCTGGACACTTTAAGATCATAAATGATGTTCTGTTTGCCATATGTCAAATTAGCAACCTCTGCCTAAGCCATAGTCCAATGACTGTGATTTGTGCAGTGGCACTGTCTCTTGGAGCAAGAAAATTTGCTGAATTTCTCCTAGTGGGGGTCTGCAGCTGGTGTCTGGGACAGGAGTTTAAAATGTTTCTCTCCCTAATCAAAATTAGCTGATGACTTGGAGGAGTCATTTACTTACTTGCTTCTCAAGTAAACTTCCTAATTCTAAACTTAGCTTGTCATCTGTCACAAATGAAGGCAGTTCCCTTATGGGGTTTCAGGCTGCCCTCTGCAACGGCCTTCTCTTCGTTTTGGCCTTGCTTTTAAACATATCTGATTTCCCAGGTATATTTTTGCTCACACAAGAGCAGTTCATCAGGAATCCTGATGGAGACCTCCTCAGACATCTTTCTTCTTCTTTTGCTTTAGGTTGAGGGGTTTTGTTTGCTCGGGGTGGTGTTTTTTGGGGGGGGGAATTGTTTGTTTCTTTGTTGCTTGGACCAAAAATAGCTTGGGCTATCAAGGTGGTCATTTCACTTCATTTATTAGAGGTCTAAGTTATTTTCCACCTAGCTGAAGCTGTGGCCATCCCTGCTGTTGAGTCTGGGCTACATCATGTGCATAACACACTCTTCATAATGACTGAAAATTCTCTCCATTTTCTTCCTATGAAATGGTTAATACCCTGAACTAACAATTACTCAAAGGTACAACCAAACAGTGAGCTTAAATAGCCAGCCTGTGCAGGGGAGGAAAGTAGCTTTTTTAAAAGATTATTTATGTGTAAGCCATGCTGACCAACAAAATCACAAAACAACTTCTATGTGTAAAATTATACAAGAATCTCATTACAAAATAACTCAGAGTACAAAAAGAAGGGATGTAGTGAATGTTAATGGCCAGCCATTCTTCTCACAACTCAGAGTGTGCAAAATAGGCTCTTTCCAGCTAGCTGGTGCTAAATACAATTTATACCATTGGTGTGCAACTGCCTTCAGTATAACTATTCAAAAATCCCAGTGCAATATTTTCTCCTGACATTCTTCACGCTTGTGCTGGCTCACCTGGGAGTTACTTGGTCCTGCCTAATTCCAGACAACCAGCATCAAGATCACAACCAGCCTCCAGATCACAACCAGCCAATAACTACAAATTTTGCTGGTGGTTTCAAAGCATTAACTCATGGAAACACAGTCTCATGTGCAAGCTGATACACATGATCAGAAACACATTGGCATTATCACTGTTCAGGATCTTTAGGAAATCCCAGGTGAAGGAAATCCCAAAGTTTAAGCAGATTTTAGCCCCAGCCTCAATGCACACTTTAGCCCTTTGTTGATTTTTTTTTTCCTGAAATTTTTATATTGCAGCATAAAAACATTTCCCTTCAGTTATATTAAAGAAGACTATAAAGAAATGTAATATCACTTCACCTTGTCCCAAAGGATTCCATGATTCTTTGTGAAGCAAACATGGTCTGCTCCAAACCCAAACTTATTGAGTTTCAGGTTTATTTAGATATGTGCTTGGCCTGCAGAAGGGCTTTTTTTCTTTTTCTAAAAGCAAGGGTCATGGTCTATTAAAAACTCAGGCAGCCTGATGATTATATGAATATCTTTGGTGTTATTCTCTCTTCAGTGAGGCTTGGCCTCCTGGTGTGTGCACATGTCTATTCATGGGCACAAGTTTATAAGAAACAATTTTGTGTCTTGAAAATACCAACCCTCAGTCCACCTTACCAGAACACAGCTAAAGGTTCTTGATGTCCAGTGGCCAGAAAGAGGCAGCAATGGGAAGACTGTCAGTTTTAGTTAATTTCAGTGCTGAGCATAGCAGAAACTCCAGTTTACTGGCTCATAGCTGAAAAGCAAAGATATTTTATAAGAATTAAGCAGGCTGCCTGTTTTGTTTTGGGGCCTTTTGCCAGGAAAAGTTACGGCTCCCATTTGACTGCTGAACATGATCCTGTGGTAAGCAATACCAGAAGTCAGGTGTGATTTGAACATAATCTGGGCAAAAAATGGCACTTCTGTTAAATAAGACATGGCTCCCAGCAAGGTGTTTACCTCCTTCTTTTGGTTCTATGTTCATGCTATTCCAGCTGTGATACAGAAATTGTCAGGGCAGAATTAGAATAGCAGGGACAAGCATATACCACAAGGTATAAAGTTTTCTGGGAGAAAGAGATTTTCACAGAAATTTAAATCAAAAAATAGTTGAGGTTGGAGAGAATATATCAAGGACATCCCATCCTTATGGAGGTCATCTTCTCCAAAGTAATCTGCTGTTTCTACCAATTTCTGCCAGTTCTCTGCACCATGGACCAGCTGCATGGTACTCAGCTCAATGTATGATGAAACTACAGTTTTACTAATAGTTTTAAGTATTCTAAATTATTTTTTGTTGTTTCTTTGTTTAAATATGCTTAGGTTACATGGGACTGGATGAGTTTTGCAAGTTGGTTGAGATACTGTGGCTTTATGACTGCATAAAGGAAGTCCAGGGGCTTGTCTCTCACTGCCAAGCCAAGTCTCATGTTCCACTCTAGAAGAAATTTCTTTTGTTGGAATAGCCCAAATCATGGTTTGGAGGTGACTTAGCAATGGTACGGGGCAAGTGAGGAGGATGCAGTATTGTGTATCCTCCCTGCTTCACTTTTACTTAGCACTACAAGCATGCTCATAAATAGCTGCTGAGTTCCTTGTGGGATTTGAACAGGCAAAGGTTGCTTTAAACTACCTTAACGTTCCCACAGTCCTTGCACATCAGGCCACAATCCTTTTCTAACATGAAACACATTGCCTTGAAATGGTCTACTTCATAATCCCAGAATTTCTCCAATAGCAGCAAATATTCCAGCCATACTTTTTCTCCCCTACATAAGCTTTTATTTGGAATAGGTTCTAAATGCAGAGAAACTTTTCACAGGCCACCTGAGTTCTCCCAGTCTGAAGACATTTTTCAAAAAGCAAATAAACCTGAAAAAGACCTTTTGGGATTTCTTGTTATGTTTTCTTGAATGTTTTATCAATCATCCTATTTCCTATGCGACAAACCTAGCAAATGGTCTGAAAAGTGCACCTGGCTCCAAATCTGAACTCCAGAACTGACCCCAGAAGATGAACCAAGACCCTGAATTCACACATCATTTCATAAGTACTCTTGTTTCTAAACATCAAATCTATACAAATTACTTTCTTTGTACCTTCTTTGTATCAAATTACCTACTTACTTGTACAAGAAATACCCTGAAAAAAATAGATTCAAGGTGACACTGAACTTATATTCAGCCTCCAAAAACAGAGACGAGTAGGAGGGACTCAACAAAGAACTGTTCGTACCACCTTCTGTATCACTGTTGAAATCAAGAAGATCACTAAATCCTCTACAACACCTGGCACATAAAATCTTATCTCTCTGAAAATCCTCAGAGATATTAATGGAGCTTACCTGCAGAGCTTGAGAAATTATTAAACCAAGCAGGAAGACTTGGTGGTTTTTTAGCTACATGAATTCTGTGCTACCGTGTTGTTCAGAGTGATTCAAAACAAAAGCAGATCTTGTTTTGTTGAGGAGCTAATGCATCCAGGCAGGATCCCCTTTGCATTTGATCATTTTGGAGTGTGTATCAAACCATTGCAGTGAAAATCTGCATGTTGCTTCCTCAGTGTGTTTATCCAGGCCTCATCATTTGGCAGCAGCTCATCAGCTTGTCTTATGGACTGTTTCTGTGGTGCTGTGGCCCTGTGAGAGTGTGTGCTCTGCTGCAGCTTTGGAATACTTGATAGTGCTTTGGGTGTTCAAGTGACCCTGAGTCTTGAAGATACAAACAGGAAATGCTCTTCATATGGGGAGACACTGACTGAAGAAATACTTCTACAGCTTCTGGTGGAAGAGCAGGTCCCATGGTAGGTGTCTCATTTTGAAACAAAATAATTTTATTATACCTGTTCAAATTGTGAATAGTTACCTTGATCTGATCAGAACTAGCACAGACTGAATGAAACCCAACTTTATTCCAAAGACAGCTGTGCACTCAGTTTTGTAATTACCTCTCAAAAACGAAACACAAATGCAGATTAAGTCCTCAGGAAGGACAAGCCTGGACTTTCCACAACAGCCTGGCTGTGGGAAAGGCCCCATCTCCAGTGCTCCTCAGGCACTGAATCAAACCATATATACATCACAGCCAGGGAGAAGAGGAGCTGATGGTATTCAAGCTTGCTTTTGTGCCTTGCCATCTGGAGTAAAGTACCACGGTTCCTGGGACACATAACCAGGAAGACACTCAGTGCTTTGCCTCTTCCTGTCTTGCTTCTCTCATCTCTGACAAGGTGAGTCTTTGTGGCACAGAGGTGATTCCTACCCTTCTGGTTGACTGACTTAATGCAATTCACAGCCAACGTGAAATCTGTCACCTGTTTTACAAAAGCATGTGATGACATCGGTGAAAAATAATCAATGGGTATTTATTTCAGGAAATGTTTCAGGCCAGGTTGGATGAAACTTGGTCTAGTGAGCAATATCCTTGCTCCTGGAAGGGGGGGTTACAGTTAAATGATTTTTATGGTCCTTTCTAGCCCAAAGCATTCCATGATTATATACTTCTATGACACAGAAAACACATAATGCCTTTGGTGAAATGCCACTTAAGAAGAAAAAATGAGATTTTCCTTCCTGTGTGTATCATGATCAGCAGCTCTGATGTGCAGCCAACTTTCCCTTATATTTGGAAATAAAAGGATACCTTCTTATGGTAAGTAGTACCAAATGTAGACAGCTCTTATGCTTAATTGTGTCTGTCTGAAGAGCAGTGTTATTATGGTGCTGCACAAAAGATTTATTGCATGGTGGCTTTTTCCTGAAATCAACAGCTGTCTTTTGTTTTAATCATTGTGTATATAAGGAAAAGAAAGTCATATGACATTGAGCACTTCTAGTTCTTAAGGGCACTCTGTGTTGCCTAGGAGAAAGCCTAAAGTTTGCACAACAGCAAAAACCAGAGTAGCCTTAATTTTGCAAGTGTGTAGTGATTTTACTGTAGATGAAAACTCCAAAAGGAAGCCTCCATTCATTTCCAGTACAATTCACTTGCTGTTTGTGACTTTTTGGCACACAAATGCCAGGAGATATAGTGAGGTACTTTTCAGCTAGCAGGCATCCATTTCCTTCTCTGAAGCAGCAATAATCATTGTTGAAATCCATCTCTAAAAACAGGAAGCTTTATCATTTTGATTTTCTAGCAACCTCGCCCTTTCTTGTGAACCTGACCCTCACTACAAATCATCTGCTTTGATTCAGTCATGACTGTTATAAGACTGAAGCACAGGTATTTCCTATTTTGCTCTAAAGCACATACAGTGTGTGCTTAGAAACGTCCCTGCTCAGGGTGATTCATACCGCCCTGCAGGAGCATTGGTTAATGGAGATTTACACAGGAGACCCACATGTTTACATTGTGCTTTTGTTTATGTTTTATTTCTGTGGAATAGAGGGAATGAAGCAAGACCTCTTGTGCTGGGAAAATATTATCTGAGAGCAAAGCAGAAGGAAAGTGCTGAGGATGAATTTTCAGGGACCACAGCACAGATGATATTTTTTGACACAGCAGCAGCAAGTAAATTACTCTCCTAGTGGTACTTAGCAAGAGGGCTCTCCACACAGAAGTGTAGCAGACTCACAGCTGCACTGGTGTTGTCAGATACGTTTCATCCCTTCTGGAAGGGATCCTTGGCAGTGCATGCAGGGCTGGGCACACACACTTGGTGGTGCTGACTAATTGCTCCTGAAGAGAGCAGTCAGCCAAGACCACTGCCCTGCCAGCACTGTAGTCACTAAACCCCCATCTCCACTCCGTGTTTTGGCAACACAAACATCCTCTGGGATGCCCCAGGCTCTGGGCTACCCTATGGGAGAAAGCCCCTTCACTCCCCACTGCACAGGAAAGCTGGTGCCCAGCTGAGGAGCCCCTGGGACATGTTAGCCTGGGAAACTGCTGTCATCACTTTTGTCACAGGCTTTTGTCTTTGGCTGGCTGTGAAGCTATCCTGGGGTGATGATGGTAGAAGAAGGGATACTGGCTTGAATGCAAAATGCTGTTAAGACTGCTTTATTCCCAGGAGGATTGGCAGAACACCTCACTAAATCAACCCAGGGAATGGGCATTTAAATGGCTGACAAGAAGATCCAGAAAGAAATACTTTGAAAAGGATTGTAAATAAGGTCATTGTAGGTCAGCAGCTATCTCCAGTTCCAGTAGAGAACTATATCTGACATAGCTTCTTGCAGGAGTATTACTGCTTTCCTTAAGCAGGCTGGAGAAAGATAAGGGGAGGTGGTCTGGGAACTTAGTTTCCATGTTGCCTTGTATTGTTTGGACAACCCTAAACATTGTTTATCCTGTGATCTTGCCCCTCTGTGTCTCCCACCCACAACACAGTGGTCCAGAGAAGCATTCTGCAGGGATACAAGGGTCCAAGTGCACTAGCTCCATGCAGTTCCATGTATTAACTGAGTTACACTGAGGCCAGTGTACCTAAAGACAAGGAGAAAGAACCATGGTTTGGCATTCCAGCACATGTAGCACCCTCTTTATGGCATTGTGTCTTTGTGGTCTATCTGCTCTATACAGACTCAGCTGAGTTACCTGCAGAGACAAAAGCCAGGGCTGTGCTGGAAGTAACTGATCAACCTTGGTCAAAACTGCTGTTGAAATCACAGTGAGTTCCTGAAACAGTAGATAAGACATCCTCCAGCAAGCTCCACTCACTGGCATCACTGCTTCTGTCTTTTGAGGGCAGCTGTCTGTCTGCTCTGTGTCCAGTTCTCAGCATCTCCTTCTCCTCCTGCCACCTTGGTCCCCAGCCCCTCCCTTGTCTAAACCCCTGGGAAAGTCCACCCAGGATCTCCAGTGAAGGAGTATGTAGGTGTCAACCATCCAGCCTGCTCCTGGGCCTCCTGAGCACCTCTGCAGAGCTCTGCAGTGTGGGCTTGTCCCCTACATGCCCCCCAGCACGCCCAGAAGTGACTGGAGAGCTATTGAGGAAGTGATGAGGGCTGGCCACAAATACAGATTGAGTCCTGGCTGTGAACTTGACAATCAGGAACTGTAAAATACTTCTGTGGCCTAAACCAGCATTTTCAGTGCTTTTTATTCTCTGGGGTTTCTTTTGCTTTGTTCGCACCAGAGATTACTGATAACAGATGAGAAAGGGGAAGAGGAGGATTTCTCATTTGCAAACACGACACTCTGCTTCCAGCAGAGGAGATTTTGCAAATCCTTTGTAAGCAGGAGAGCAAAATTCACCATGGAAAATGCACCAGGCTTTACCCCCACAGTACCTGCATGATGATGTCCAGCTGGCTGACAGAATTGGGCTCTCTTGAGCTTTTTTTCTGCTTACTGTCACCAGGAGATTTTGAACATGCACATGTCACACCCCAGGAAGATGTGTAGCTGCATGATACAGAACAGAAACTGTTTCTGTGAAAGGAAGAAAACAACTTTACAGACTGGGAAAGAAACAAGCAATCTGGGCCAAGAGTCTAAACTCTTTCCCTTGAATGCTTTCCCAGCCTCTGACCTCTCATTATTTAATTATCACAAGAGAAATCTAAAGAGTGTATGTACTGACTCCTGAATAAATGCTAACCTGCAACATGGGTCATACTTACACACTTCACGTTTTTACTGGTGCATATGGGACCTGAGCACTGTGGCAACAAGTTCTGAGTCAACTGTGAAGAGTCAGAACAGCTTAGACACTGCTTATTTCAACAGACCAATCAAGACAGACCAGCCCAAATGCTTCTTGACATTGGATTTTATATTTCTACTTATTAGAGGTTCAATGGATGTAATGCCCAGCAACTTCACCTGTGGTTTCTGCTATGCATGCTCCAACCAGAGGGCTTTCTAAAGGCTCTTCTTGGTCCCATTAAGCAGCTGTGAAGAAGATGGGCAGGGATGATCAAGTAAGAGAGCAAAGGAGGCAACACTGTGCAGCACAGCAAGCTGAAGGTATCACTTCCTTATTGTAGTTCAGATTTTTGTAAGCAACACAGAAAAGGATGTTTTAAAAGCTGCATTTAAAGAGCTGCAGCAGATCCTGCTACTAGAGAGCAGTGGACACTAGTGAATACACTCAGAATCTGAGGGGAGGCATGGGGGATCTGGTGGGCCTGGCATAGACCAGGTGATGCTCTGGTAGAGAAGATGTGCAGCACTTGCCTGTGCAGTCACACTGGGGTGCAAGTAGTGGCATGTAGACAAAATGGTATGCCAGGAATAAGACAGTCCATGGTGAAATCTGATAAAGGAAGAAGAGGCTGCAGGGGTTGTGCCCCTAAAGCAGAAGGGTAGGGCAGCTGGTGACAGTTTGGGAGGGAAAAACAAGAGATAAACAGCCTCTTGTGGTATACAGTGATGATTAAAATCTGAACTGATTTATAATGACTGCAGCTATTGCTGTCTCACTTATCCCAGTTCTTTGCAGCATAACCCCCTCCTCACACCCCAGCCATCACTCTGCTCTTATTGATTGTGATTTTGCATAAGGAACAGGCTGACCTTCCTTCCCACCCACACACATTTGTTGGCTTTTTGTCTACAATAGTGATTCTTAAATCCTTAGGCACCAAATTTCTTGCTCTGAAATCTACCAAACCAAAATGCCTAATCTTTCTAGTCTGCAAAGCACTAAGGAAAGTCATATGTAAGTCTAGCTTTATCACAGTGCAGAAATTCAATTGTTGCATGTGGTAGAAATCTTATGTCTCAGCAAATTTTAGATTTTCTCATGCAATGGGGATGTGCATGCACAAATCCTGGCTTTGCATGTCAGATGTACACATCAGTCAGACACACACAAAACTGCAGTTCTGTCTGAGAAGCAGGATCCAAGCAGTGTTAGTGGCAAGACCCTGCACTGCTGCCCTCACATATCCTTGACTGCTTGAGTCCCTGAGAATTGTCCAGCTCCTAACATAATAAGCCTTTTATAAAAGAAAGAAACAACCTTCCCTTTCTTTTTCTGAGGCCATGACTTATGCTACTGAGACATAGATCCAGGAAACCCAAGAAGGATGTGGTTTTTTTAAAGCATCATTGACAGGTAGTGTGTAGGCAATTAAATCATTATCACAGTGTTTAAGCCAGGTTACTGAGTTGCACAAAGGAGTAGGCAAGAAAGTGGTAGAAAAGGTACTGTTCCTTTTGGTTTTTTGAACAAGCTTAGAACTTCAATCTCCTTAAACAAACTGAGTAGTTACTGAATTATTGAGGATACAAAAAGAAATACATGCTAATTCTGTCTGTAATACACCCCCTGTGTATGCAAGAGGAAAGAGTGTTCAGAATAAGATTGCAATTTTTTACATGGGTAGAGTGTTGCAGGCCAGCTGACTTGGTGCCCACATGGCACTGCTGAGAATTGTGGTATCCCTGCATCTGGGTCCCTTGCTTCCCCACAGGATGGAACAAGTGAAATGTTCACCAAACCAAACCAGGGAGTGCTCTTTGCTGACAAAGGGGAGGGGAGAAAAGGAGGAAGAGAGAACCTGCATTTCAGAAGTAACGTGGATTTGCACCATGCAGTCTTGCCCACGCCTACCTCCTTTTTTCCTTCAGATTGTACAATCCATTTGAACTGATTAACTAATGGGATAAAAATTCACAATGTTCCTAAGTAACAATCAGGTCTGTATTAAAGATAACATTTTAAACTCCTTCCATCCCCAGATTTTCCAAAGTGAGGCTGACTCTGGCTCAGCCTGGTGCCCTGGCCCGTGTGCCATGCATCCCTGCTGCTGGCAGCAGTTCTCTGCACTCCCACCTGAGCCTCCTCCCCTGGGCAAGTCCCCATGGGGCTGCTTTAACAGTGGTAGGCAGATACATCTTTTGTGACCCCCCTCTGAGTTTGCCATGCCATCTCACAGGGGAGATACTACACAAAACCAGAGCTTTCCTCATATCCTCTTTCTGGCACTTCATCCTATGGCTATTAAAGGGGAAGGGGTCCCAAAGACCAGGGAAGAAAGAATAGAAAGAAAAGTGAGATGTATTTTTCCCTCATCCATCTGAAATTTATTCTATGCTCTCCACTTTGAGAAGAATTGGTCTGTCTCATATTCCTTCACTCTGACTGGGGTTTTGGGTTTGATTAAAAAGAACCACAACCTAAAAGAAATCAAGGTGGCAACTAGATTTTTCTCTTTTTCTTTAAAAAGGCAAAACAGATTTAAGGAAGAGTTATTATAAGGAATATTCCCAGGTGAGTTTTCTTTTGATGTCTTAGTGTGGTCTATATTTATTAACTATATATAATGCCTGCTCTCAGTTTAGTGGGTATTTTTGCAGTTTATACAAATGTGATAAAAGGATGTCAATGTTAGAATTGTGTTTCAGTCCAGCAGGCTGGATAGGAAGAAAACAGAAGGTTTAAATATGGCAACGTGTGGATTGCTGATACCAATGCATGACTTCTGAATTTACAGCAATCAGTAAAAGATGCTCTTTTGCTTTAGAAGGAGAAACATTTCTTGAATGGTGAGAGAGGACACAACTACTTGTTGTTTTTTTTCAGAAAAGCTTTTACTCTCACATTAACAGGAGGGGAAATATAACCCCAGCAGACTCACTTTTAAGCACTGAGGAAAAAGTAAAGTTTCAGAGTATTGGCATCTTTTCTTATAACTGAAAATTGCTTGATATTTTTATCCTTGCAAACATATTTAGCATCCAAATTTGCTTTAGGTGATTCCCCAGGCAATGAGGTAAAGAAAGTAGCCCACTATTATTAATTTATCTTGCTTCATGCTGTGCCTGGTGGCAGAGTGTTGTTTTTCAGTTTCCCATGCTTTTTCATGAAAAATGAGAACACTGAATTCTACACTGAACAATGCAGTTCTGCAGTTTTGTTTATTTTTGCAGATTAAAATCCTGGTTCAGCTTTGGGCCGAGCAGCTTGTGTTAGTATTGGACCTAGAAGCTGGTGTTAGTATGGGGTAGGTTTGGCTGCTGCATTCCTCCAGGTAAAGCATGGTTGGCAAGCCTTAGATCTTCCTGCACAAAACAGCCTTTTCTGTAGCACAGCAACCAGAGAAATATACAGGATTAAGTTCATCCACCAGGTCTGTTGTGGTGGTTGAGCTCCTAACATTGTTCAATGTTCCAGAAGGGTGAGGATCACTGAGTGCTGATCATGGAGGGAAGGAGCAGAAATTTTTGAAGAAGGCCAGAGGGGAAACAGACACTAAACAAGAATGAGAAGAGAGAACAAGGGGAGAACAGAGTTGAGGGAGAAGAAAGAAAATGAGAAGCAGACAGTGCAAGACAGAGAAATAAGTGAAACACAGTGGTGCATTGCAGGCACAAAAGCAGAAATGGAAGTGAAAGAGGGGGTGTTTCAAAGGGACACTGAACACCAGCCCTGGTCATGCTGGGTCAGCATTTCTCAGCCATTACACTCTCAGGCCCTGTACCATTCCCTGGCCCAAGCCTGGAGCAGGGATCTTTCTCATGACTGCCCTAAGGACACTGCTGTGCCAGCTCTCACAGAAACAGTCCTGCTCCCCTCCCCTCGGTCAGGCAGAGTCACACTGAATAAGGCACTCTGGAAAGTGAGGTTGCTGCAAAGGAAGGTGGGAAATCCCTCCTGGCTAAGACAAATAGCCTGGTGTTAAAACATGCAAAATCTCAAAGCTTTCCATCACTGCTGTTATCACTCCTGATCTATTTTTAAGTTGAAGCAGCTTCAGGTATGTCTGCTGCAGTTGGCTGAAGTTAAGAAACTGAAAAAAGCCCTCATAGCATAGCCCTTCCACACAGTAAGTAGCCTCCCAGCAATTAGGCAGCTGACTGGGAAAGAGGAGCCTTGTGGGGTCACGGTCCCTTGTTATTTTCATTCTGCCTCGTCAGCCTTTCCTCTGTGTGTGTCACAGAAAAAAGTCAGTTGCCTGAAACAAACTCCAGTTGATCTGAAGTCTGAACTAGCCCTGACCCTAATGACTCATTCCCATATTTTTCCTATTTTTTCACTAGCCAAGAAAAGTTCCCCTTGGTTTGCCAAATTTTCAAGATTTTCAGAATTTTCAGTGTTTGGGCTGTAAGTTTGGAGAAATTTTCCTTGTGGATAGTTTGACTTGATCTTTTTATTTGTTTGCCTTCCCTGTGTGGTTATGTAGTGTGATAGGCTGGAGCAGACAGGAATGTGCTCCCTTAGCCCTTGCACATTTTCACATTAGTGAGAGATAACTTGGAAGAGGAAACTCTCTTCTGGAGCCCAAGGAACACATCCTAATATTCAATTGCCCTCATGCTATAGAGAATATTAGTGAGGCCAGTGCTGCTTATTCTGAAGTATTTGTCTAGTTGTACTGTATGAATCCAAAGGAACAGCTGGTCTAAATTGCTCTAGAAATGTTTATCTCTGAGCAGATTCAACTAATTTAATTTCTGCTTTGGTTTTGGTCTGTCTGATCTCCATGTCACCTCACCACTGGGACAGCCCCACTTGGAGCAGAGCTTTCCTTTGAAAGATGCCAGTGATTCATATGCTCCTACCACAGCTCCCTGCAGCACTTCAAACAACCACTTTATTTGCACAATAAAACTCAAACCAGAATTAGGAAGTTCACAGCCAGTTTGCTGTGTAATACATTAAAAAATTAATCATGCACTCAGTTTACACACTCTTGTTTTGTCCACACAAAAGATTTGTGATGGCACTTTTGTTATGCTAGTTAATACTTTTACACCAATTTACAGGCTGGTAGCTTCTCCTGTCAGTGATAAGGTACATAGCAGGGCAAAGCATCAATGGCAAAGCCTCAACTTTTAATTCAGGAACTCATTTAATGGTAGGACTTTGACAAAGTTTGAAAAAAATACTTTATGACTAAATCACAGCCTTGATTTTTACAAGCCCAGATTTTAACCAGGCTGCTGCTTTCTTAACTGCCTATTGATTTGTGTTCATCATAGGCTATATTTTTATAATTTCTGTCAGAGTAATGTTTACGGCTACCACAAAAATTCATTCCAACCCTCCTGTTTGCAGTGACCTTTCTGTGCAGATGTTCTGCAGAGAACCCAGTCCCCAGAACACCCGACAGGGATGAGCCAGGAAATGAAATGCTGAGATTCTGAGGCTTGATCTGGAAGGCAGCCAGGGCACACTCCTGAAAGCAAGCAGCAAGGCTTCTGCCTTGAATGTAGGTCACCACTCACTTATGGAAATTCACTGCTCCTGTGAAGAGTGCCATGAAGCAGTGCTTTAGGGAGAATAGACAAACATGTAATGCTCTCTGTGCAGTAATTACTGTGGTGTGAGGGGGGAAGGCTCCCGATTGCTTTGGCTTTTTCTACTCCTTTTTCACCACCTCTGTAGAAGCAAGGCATGTTAACATCTGACATCACTAGAGAGATTCCTCGAGGGCACATTTCACTTGGAAGGATAGTTTAAATACAACATTTCTTGATACAAATAAAGCATCTGTCTTTTCTCTTTTTAAACAGATTACACCAAAGAAGTTGTTCCAGGCTAAATTCTATTGTCAAGGTGAGATGTCAGTGAGCTAATCTCCCCATTGCCTCCAGATCCCTGCCCACAAGCCTGCCTGCAGCAATTGATGGGGATCCTTCCACTCTTGAGGAATACAAGCACACACACAGATATTCATTGTGGAGATCTGACTTCTCATGGGCTCTGCTGACACAACCTGCAGAGCATGCTTACTGTTTGCATGTAACCACACAATTCAATACACTGGTATTGCCCTCTGAAAGCAAGGAAGAAATAACTGATGTGGTCAAAGCTGACAAACATTTCATCTGCTTTCATTTCACATCCTACCCATCAGAAGAACATTGTATATCACTCTTGTATATCATTTAGTTCCAGGGCAGTAATGCCCAGTTCTCTGCCACTTTGCTATGCCTTGTTTTGGAGATCCACCACCAGCTACTTAATGACCTGCTCTGCTGGCCACTATCATCACAGTGTGCCAACATCTTGCACAGTCAATAAACCTTAATGTACCTCAGGCATGATGATGCAAAGAAAATATAAGTGTTCAAAGAGAGGTCTCAAGAGACAGCACACTAAAAGTCTTGTATCAGTGTTTCAGTCTCAGATGAAGCCATCAAGGTCTTTCATACTGGCTATCTGTTCTGAAAAGACAGCATCTCCTCTTGATAATGGTCCTGTTCCTGCCTTTCCATCCTCCAAAATGTATATACTGCCCTTTGCATTTACATTCTGTTTTTTTCTTAGTCCCTGCATGTATTCCTCTCTGTAACACTAAACCTTTTGATAAAATTACTTTTCTGTCCACCATACCCCTAACGGTTGCACTTCCCAGGAACACACTCCTGATAAACAATGCAGCTGGGTTGCATGATGCACACCATGCTAGAGTCTAGCACTGCAGCTTTGGGCCTCAATCAGTAGTACCTCCTTGTCTGTGACAACAGGTACTATAGAAAAAGGCCTTTTATCCACCAGCCTAACAGGGGCTGTAAAAGGAAATGTCCTTTTGCTTGGCAGACAAAAGTAGGACATCAGGCCCCAGTCTCATACAGCCTCAGTTCTGGCTCAATGTCATGATTATTTCATCTTGCTGGGAAATACTCTGGTTGAGACATACTGCAGTTGCTCCCAGCTAAGAGGAGAAACTCATACAAGTGAGTTTTAGATCCCAATTCTGATACATATTAAATACAATTTTTAATACAACTGTCAGGACAAAAGGCTTTACTGACCAATGACCATTTCTGAAGAAATACATTGAGGATTTAGGGAGGACATAGGGAGCTACATCCAAAACTAAACTGGAAAAGAATACCAAAACAAAAAAACCAAAAACCAAACCACTGGTTCTGACTCTTTGGGAATGTTTTCCTTATACTTACTGGTTTAAATTCCTCCACTCCTAGAGGTGCAATGCTGAGCATGCCTAAAAGTGCCTTCCTGCTAACCTGGTTGAACAGGTTGCAATCTAAGCTTCATCAGTTATCAAAGATTGGAATACAAATTCTCTATTCTATTAGTTAGCAACCAGACAGACAATCTTCCAGTTCAGTCTTCCAGGCTTAATACAGTTGGTTACAGATTTTCTGAAAATGGTCAGCATTTCATTGCAGGAGCCAGATGCAACCACAGCCCTTTCTGTAACATAAATCCTGAATTGCCTTGTCACTGGTGCTCCAAAAAAACCTCCCACTGCTCTAGCCAGAGTCTGGGCTCCAGCACTCCACTCAGCACTTTTAGCATCCTCACAGCCCTGGTTGCCAAGATGGGGAGAGATTTGCTGTGAGCTCATCACATGCTGAGAAACTTTGTTCAGGTTTTGTGAAATGACACATACAGCGAACAGTCCATAGGACTTGACTACAAAGCCTCTAGCTTCAAAATACAAGCCTCCACCTATTTAGCACAGGAATAGCTCCATTAGATGATAATATCAGGAAATTATGTACTTTATTCAGATACCTATAGCAGAAGGGTACAATAACGTGTCTATTGAGAAAAAATAATAAAATACTCCAAAATCCTTGGTGGAAAGAGCTCATAGACCTTGAGTTCTCAAGGAGCAAATGATTTTTGATCCGCCATTCTGAGTTATTTCTCCTCCATTCATCTTTATGCCCTAAAGAAGTATTTCTATTATGCAGCTGTAGTTATCTAGAAGTTGGATATCTAGTCAGAGTTGTTTGTCTAAGGTCACTTGATACTAGATATGCAGACAGCTCCAAAGGAAGAACCACCCCTCCCACCTCAGGCACCTCCCTTAGACTCTCCATATTGACCAGAGAAACTGAGATGATGACTAGTTCAGGCTAGGCAGTTACTTTAATATTATGGGTCCCCAGATATCACCCTGTGTATGCAGCTAGACCCTGGTGTGGGTGCAACAGAGAGCCTGTTGCTGCCCCATGCTGGGCCAGGGCTTGTTGCAGGCAGGGCAGCCTGCCAAATCCTGCTCCCACTGCCAGACTTGCTCCAGAGCCACAGCACCTGGCTGAGGAAGCACACTTCCTGAGTGGAATTCTGAGTGAGCAAGAGATTAAGAATCTGGGAAAGATGGCGATGGTGATGACAATGGGGTGAAGGAGATACAAGAAAAGAGTGGTGGTCTCTTCCCTCTTCTCTCTCCTCTCCCTCTCCTATTGACATTGGCAATCACATTGACAGCCAGGTATTGTAAATCCCATCACACAGGTCTCGCACTTCTGTCCTTGTACAAGCTCATTTGCTCCTGTGAGTGGGCATGTAAGAGATGTGGCTGCCAAATCAAAGCTGCTGGAGGGAGGAGAGGCAGTGCTACCCCATCTGCAGACCAGAACACGCTGCTCCCCATGCTACAGAAAACAGCCTCTGTGAGGTACTTATGGGAAGGACAGCATTCAGATGTACTGAATATGCAGATTTATATTTGGAGGCTGTTAGAATAAAATATTTTAAAGCAGTCACATTAATCAGGGACTTCTTATGCATTTGGTGCAATGAGACCCAAATGAAAAGAATCACGAGTGCACACTGCCTGTAAAGGTTAATCAAAGGCAGCTTCTTCTTTTGGCAGCTACATTCTTCTGCTGGTCTTTGCTAGGAAGCATTTACTCCATTGTTTTTCTTTCTTTTTTTCATTTTTTTTTCTTTTAACTATATATGTGCAACTCCCACTCTCAGGTTTTCTAGAAGTTACATCACACCCATTTGATAGACAAGGAGAAGAAAATGGTGAACCTGTAACATTTCAAATGCTACTTTGACAAATGGGTTTCCAGTAGTTTTGATTGAGACTTTTCTATATCTTTTGTAGAAGGGGCTGACAGATCCTTTTTCACAGACATTGGAGGTAATCCCTTTAAGAAAACCACCTGAGCTAGCAGAAAACCTCAGAGCAGCCCCTTTGTGAAGCAGCTGTGCAGGCTTGTTGATATATTTGTTCTGGGGACAATGCCTCTTACACACTGACCAGCTGGGAAGCATTTGGAAGCATTTTATGGATGGATTCAGCATTAAGTGATGGGGTTGGCTGTAGACTGCAGTACAAGACCTGCAGTCTATCTGTATCTGAACCAGCTTTCAACAAGCCAATGCCACTTTTAGATGCCATTTACCTGGTAACATTCACCTTGGAGAAGCACAGATATCACCTGTGCTCTCAATCACCCAGGCAAATCACCTCACACAGCTTCAATCACAGCTAAGCCATCACAGAAGCCCTGGTGGCAGAAGTTGGAGGAGAGGCACTAAATCAAAGCATCACCATTCAGCTGGACAGTGTCCCTGTCTCTCTATATGCTGCTCCTGCTGGAGGGGGAATGGATCTGTCTGTGTGGGGCAGGACTTGTAGGGCTTCCCAGACCCTCCTGCTGCTGGGAGCCAATGCCAGGACAAACCCAGGTGGGGATGCTTGGTCCTTTGGTACAGAAACAGAGCTGACATTGGCTGCACTCTCTGCCAATGCACGCACTTCCCATAAATCATTAATTTTTAACTTCTTTCAGTCTATGCCAGGAACTGTAAAATAACCCATACTCAATTTGAAAAAGAGACTGAGATAAGCCAGGATATTACCTTTCTTCTTTGAAGGATTTTTACTCTCCAAGGCCTAGTAGGTACTGCAGGACTGTTTGCACATTTCACCATCTCTGTCCTTTCTTTCTAGCTCCTCACTGTACTTTTCCTATCACAGAAACTCTCTAATAATTTTCCTCTTCATGTTCTTATGCCATTTCTAAAATTTACTCTCTGAACTTTCATCTTGTTTAAATTTCTCTTTCTCCTTTTTCCATTACTACACAGGTATAAAGGCTAAATGAGGTGAATGAGAGTTTAACCCTACAATGTGGTTGCACTTTCCCAGTCAAGCCCTGGTTCTCAGACTCAAAATTTTTACATTAAAGTTTCTCCTTCAAACTTAGAATAGATGCAGCTAACATGCCCAAAAATTTGAAGGCAGATTTCTGAGTTCCTTTCAGCCTTCTAGGTAAAAAAATGACTTCTGGCTCTGCTCTCAAGATACATCAAGTGGTCATGCTGTCTTCTTTCATATCTTTACCTGAAATGAGTTTCCATCTTGATTTCTTACCCACGTTTGGACTATTTATTTTAAAATTTCTAGTTCGTCTAATAAGTTTGCATGGAAGGTATAAATGAGATCAAAAGCCTACTTTGGCTGCTTTTATTTGTCCATGCAAAGCAGTATATTTTTTAATCTCAGTGCTTTTTCCCCTTAGATGCAGTGTCTTTAAAAGCAGTTTTTACCATTGCAGCATGTTATCTACACCAGCATTATAAATATCACTTGGGCTGTCCCAAGCATTCAGGGACAGTCTGGTGACATTAAGATGGGCACAGCACAGCAGAAGGGAGGTGGGGTTCTTCATCTGGGCTTGGCCATGAAACGTGGTTGTTGTTCTTGTGCCACACAGCCCTGCCCCTCCAACTAGCTGGGATGCATCCAGAGTCTCCAAGAAGGGATAAAATACTACTTCAGTTTCAGTATGGAAAGTCTCCCTGCGGTGCAAAAACCCATAACTACCCAGCCCCTGGCAGGGGCTGGCAATTTGGCTGGAGATCTTGATCATGACAGCTTGTCCATCCAGGTCAGGAAAAGGTGGATGGATGGATGGATGGATGGATGGATGGATGGATGGATGGATGGATGGATGGATGGATGGAGTAGCCCTGGGAAACCTGTATACCACATGCTGCCACAAACCCATACAGTGAATGATTTCCATCTTTCATGCAGTTTGATAAAGATTTTTCACAGCATATAAACTGGAGAAGGTCAGGATTTCTTCTGGTTAAACGATATTGGTAGTCTGTGGATAAATACACTTTTCTTGCAAACTGAACAGTTACTACAGAGGAATGTTAGTATAATTTTGATCAGAAAGGGTCTGTTAGGTACAGACAGGTAAATCTCATCTAAGAATGGTTTTGTTTTAGTCACAGAACAAAATTCACATTTTCTAAAACAAACAAAACAAGGTGAAAGAGAATAAGAGAAAACAGAGAGACGGGAAGGGCTAAGATCTGATAAATGTTGGAGACTGTGACCTATCACTTATAAAATTACTGTGCTGTGAAAATAAAAGTTTGTTCTGTTCTGCTTAGGAATTTAGGTACACAAGACAAACAGCATTTCTCTGTTCAAATACAGCTTCTCAATGGAGCAAATACATTGGTAAACGTCACAAGCTGTGTTCTAAAATTTTTTATTCCACCAAATTCTCCTCAGTTTCTTTGGCCATCTCTTATTATCTCCTTAGTGGACACCAGCTTACAACTTTTCTATCTATGCTGTTTGTCTCACTGGTATTGCAGGACAAAGTACAGCCATCCAAGATATGTCTCCAGCAATAAGATGATTCAAAACTGTTCATATGACTTATGTGCTACCTATCCCTACAGATATTTTATTTTGCTTCACAGCTGCCTTTCCAGATTTTATCTCATTGCCACTTACCAGAGTATTTGTTGTGTGGGTGTATTGCTAGTGAGCACAGCCTAGCTAGATTTACTTTAAAATGCTGTGAATTTAAACTGCAGTAAGTTATTATGCCTTATCAAAGTGCAAATATTATGTTCCTACCCACATGCCTCTTGCTAAGCTGCAGGTCTTTAGACTGGAGTCCCTTCCTCCTACCCAGTTAGTGTAAAAGCCTAGGCAGAGGGTTAGGTATCTATTTATGTTTGGAAAGTTAAATCAATGAGTCCAAAAGGAATTTAACCAATATTTTGAGTTTGTGTGCTCCTGTATAGCTATGGTGTATATCAATAAAAGTTCTTTATCTAAAAACCTTCTTTCTTTTTCCTATCCCTTCCTCACCTCCACTCAGCACAGCTCAAGTGCACTGTAAAGGTCACCTTTTAGAGGGGTCAGAAACAGGAATACATGTATCAAAGTCTACCTATTTTGCCCTTGCAGCACAACCCATGAGGAGATGGTACAAGATGTTTTCAGTCCCCAGCACAGTTCAGAGCTGCCTTCCCATCAACAGCCTCCCATCCTTTCCTTGCTTTTCTGGTCTGACAGTGCAGCTCAGGCTGTGCAGATGAATTTTAACAAAGCCCTTTGAAAATTAGTGTGGCCATTTCCATTCAGGAACCACATGAGTTTTACTCAGGACCTGCACTGACATACATGAGCTCTTGGAAATACAAAGCTGGAATTTTTTTTCAGCTGGGGAATTTTGCCTTTTTTTCTTCAGTTCCTATTGCAATTTTTGTCATAACCAAAGAGACCTTGAATTCTGGCAGATAGCATGGAGGAACTGGGAATCCCTGTTCCTCATTACAGTGTTAGACTGAGCTGTTCCCAAGGTGTTATGAAACACTGCTGTGGGGTCACAACAGGAAGCACAACTACCATCAGCAAGTAAAACACAGGCGTTCCTTCCTATTCTAAGACTCCAGAACTTCCTTATCCTCCAGCTCAAAATCCTCTTACAGCTGTTGCATTTACTTAAAGCAATTTTTTTTTTCTTATTGCTTCTTGGGACACATTAAGGACCCAACCCCTGCTCAGTCCTTCTGCATGCAGAATTTGCATGAGAAATAGGCAGAAAGAAAATAAAAGATGCAGCTTAATCAATCATTAGTGGAGATCTTTAAAGCCCTGGTCAGAGGTCTGCAAACTGCATTATGTACTCTTCTAGTTCCACCTGAGCTCCTGCCAGAGCTTTGTGTTGTGCTCCTCCAGCCTCATTTCTCTTTTTCTAATTATGTACGGTGTGCCATTAGGATGGAAAGTAATCTCACAGCCTATTTAATATGTACCTGTTGACTCCCACACAACAATCTAATCAGAATTTGATAAGGTTTGGAAAAAACCCATCTGTTTAGAGGCCAAAAAAGTACAAGCAGTCTGAGAAACTGCTCTCAAAAACCATAAAAGGGGTTATTTCCAACTAGGTGCAATTCCTGGGTCAGATCCTATTAATTTTATTTCTATGAGCAGTCAAACCGTGAATGGAGTGACATGACTGCACTAGGTAAGCAGGATCCAATCTATTATATTCAGCTCCCTCAACATGCCTGGTCCTCATTCATCAAGAGTTCCAAGGAGCTTTTCACCACAGTCAGACAACACAAACAGCAAGTTTAAGCACAGTCTGAGCAGTTAAATTTAGGCTTAAGCACTTCCTGAGTTAAAATTCAGAGCAGTTCTTGGGGTTTGGTCTTCCCTGCTCTCATTTGTGGATACAGAGGAAAGTCTTTGTGACGATGTGGCTGCTTCCAGCCTTCACACAGATTAACATGATACAGTCCAACTTTTTTTTTTTTTGCCAGCTGAGGAGTTTACTGTGTGAGAACTTCTCCAGCTGCACAAAGAGAATCAATACCAGCGACCCCCACGAGCTGGATTTCTTTTCTCTCCTTTGAGGCTGACTGTCTGCCCAGGCAGGGATGTAAAAGGACTATTGCATAAATCCAGGAGGATGAATGAGAAGGCTGGTTCCCAGGTATAGCATGGCCAAGCACCACTGCTGTTGGCTGCAGGGATGGCTGCAGCTCCTGGCCCCAGGGCTGTGAGCGAGGAAAGGGAGCCCAGCAGTGCAGGCAGTAGTCACACATGGTGTGAGAGCAGCATGTCTGCCTTCATTCACCACTGTGTGCTCAGCACCTTCTTTTAGGAGAAAGGTACAGCCTGCTCCATCCTTAGGAGAAAAAAGTTGGGGAAAACATCAATCTGAACATTTTTACTTTATGCTTAGTGCTCTGATGTAATTAATACTTGAGCCCACCCACAGAGTACTGGCGGGTTACAGACAAGCTCCCAGTGCCCATCCTGTATTTCCATAGTGCTCAGCTTTTGTTTCAGGGTCCTGTAACTGCTCCAGCTGCACCAGACCTCGGGCCCTCCCCCTACAAAGCAGCCTCTGCAGCTCCAGGGTTATCTAGCTGGCAGGGACAGGGTTTGACTTTAAGGCTGCCTGGTTCTCAGGCAGGATGCTCAGCACAGTGATACAAGGTAGGTGTACACCACAGCCTCTCAAGGTTAGTCAGCAGCTATTATTAGCCCTGAGCTGTTGATCCAGTGACCCTTTCTTTAACTCTGTAGGTCAGGTACAGACTGCAGAAAAACTTGCAAAGGAGTAAGCAGTGACAGACAAACTTCAGAGGACAAAAACACTGTGATCCAGATGGGTCAGCCTCCCTCAGGCTTCTTGAGTTTCCATCCATCCTGGGTAAACAAACATTAGTGCTGGGTTGCTATGAAATGGTCAGGAAGGGAGGGCAGCAATATAAATTATAAATTGTGGCTTTTCTTCAACTCCTAGTATAAAAGTATCTACAGGCTGGGGATTTGATTGACCAAATCAAACCCGTTGCATTGCATACCCCCTACACCCATTGCCTCAGGTTTTGTAGCCTTTTGCAGAACACACACAAATCTAAGAAGCAACGTTCATTTTGCAAACAGCTGTTCTGACTGAAAATGGAACTGCCTTGACTGTCTCCTGCTCCAAAATGAAGATCACCCCCTGAACTCCACAAATATATAGAGAGAGGGCTTGTGTGAGCTTCTCCTCATCCTCTTCAGAAAAAAATGCACTAGGTTACTCCACCTTGCCCAGAAGAATGCTGATTTCCAGAGCAGGTGATGCAGTGAAAATTTGCCTATTTGAAAATGTTGCAAATCAGTAATTCAGAGTCTCCAGACACCGTTGCAAAACTTGAACCTTGAAATTTATCAATCAAAATTTCTCCACACTAGCACTAAATGATTCAGAACATGTTAGTAAAATCTTATTGTGAAGTAAAATTGTGCTGTGCACAGACACCCATATTTTCAAATTCATTCTCAGATTCAACTCCAGTTTTGCACATTATCACTACTTGTGTCTAAAGTTCTGACAGATACCAAGACTTCTTTCTCCCAGAAAATATGAAATAATGAGCCCAGTGAGTAAATTTAAGCACAGCACTGCACAGCACTGAAAAACATCAGGTCATCGAGATTCTTACACTTTTCCTTGTTAATATGCTGCTTCTTTCAATGCACTATTTAAAACAAAGTTAGCAAACTTCACTGAAAATATTAACACTACAAAATGCAGCTGGATTGGATTAAAAAGCAATGGATATTTCCTGAGATAAGTGCTTGCCTGCAAAATTTCAATTCTCCAGTAAGTTTTATGGATAAATAATTTTTTTAGTAGATATAAGTATCTGAAGTAGGAAATTTTAAAAAATAACAGGCACAATGGGCACACCAGAAGATGGATACACTTATCCACAGAAGTTCAGTTTCAGCAAGTCCAAAATACTATTTCTTCCACATTTTTATTTTTTTTTTTCTCTTGGCAATTGTGAATTTCGTTTCATATTCTCACGAGTTCATCTGCTTGTGAGTCTGATAAAAAGAATCTTTTCAATCTAAGCTGAAATAGAATGAATTAAGTCCAAGCCCCATTGATATTAGCATACAAATGACTCTAACAGAGTCAGAGAGATGTTTATTGTAAAGGGTTGTGGCAGTACAGCATGATATTTTGCAGGTTCAAAAAAGACTAAATTTTTAGTGCAAAATACCATTTTAATTACATAGGTATGCATTATACTGTGGTACTGAGTGCATTCATTAAAAAAATCTATGAAGCATTATTTTTTCCATATTTTTGCAGCCATTTTTGCTTCCATACAAGCATACATTTTAAAAGGTAGACTGCAACTGCTCATCACCAGCAATTATTCTTAATAATACATTTCAGTCACCAAGCTATTCTGCTACACATATGTAAGGTAAGACACGCCTCAACAGGGAACGGACTATGTTTTAAGGTCTTTTGCTTTTTCCTTATTCTTTCTTTTCCTTAAATATACTGCCTAGAGATACATTGAACTGTTTTTGAACTGAAAGAAGAGGGAGGTAGAGAAGGAGCAAGCAGCATGGTGAATGAGCTGGTTAACAGGGTGATCCAGAGCAGCGGCTCAGCTCTCAGCTCTTGAGGTACATTGGTTTGCTGTTCAATTCTATAAACATTAGTTCTTCAAGCTGCCAACGACTCTCATCATCCTTTTGTGTTTATAGCAAAAAAAAATCTAATTCTTTCCCAGGCTGTTAGTATCATAAAACCTCTCTCCCCAGTCTGTGTCTGAAGAGTAAATGCCCTGAAAAGGGCTGATGGCTCGAGTGCTTCTCCTACTATTGTGCTCCATTGTATGTAAGTCAGCAATTACCCCGTGTCAGCTCATCTTATCAACTACACAGAACAGGGCCAGTTCAGTTCTTGTGGTACCTCTGAGAAAACTCCTGGAGCTCTAGAAAGTGTAAGTCATCGTTTTTCATGGGACTGGCCTCTGTTTGAATGCTTTAATTACTTACAGACCATCAGGCAGGATGGATCACCAAGGCTGCACCAAGCCTAGCACACCTCAAACAATTCTTCCTGAGCAACACGAGTGTCCCTGGCTTCTTCTTTCACAAAACACAGGCACAAAGTGTCCCAACCATGGTAACTATTCCAAGGGAGCAGGCACCCAGAGCTCAGTGTCTGAGGCTGACCAACACCCCACAGTCACAGGCAGTGGGCAGGAAAAGCATTATCCAGCCTGATCATTATGTTTTCGACAAGGCACAAAACCTTTTCTGCTTCCCTATTCAAATATAAGGGCCAGTCCTACAGCTTTACAGAGAAGATGAGAAATCAAACTCCAGTTTTACCACTCTGGGTGCTTTGTTAGTGAGTTTATAAAGTGCCAGTTGAGAATTCTCAACTCTATTTCTTCAAACTTTGCATTTTCCCTCTCCCAGAAATCCCTCCTGAAGGGATGGGTAAAATTGATTTATGACTCCAGTTTGGGTGATTAGTCTAACCTTGAGCAAATCAGCAAGGCATGCCAAAGTAGCTGCCAGCAATGTTCACCCATCTTCTCATCCCTAACTGAGTTCAGCCTCTCAGGCTAAAGACAAAGGTAGAAATCCCCTCACACATCTTCCCAAAACTGGTCACTCATTAAGAAGGAAGTTGGCAGGTTATTTTAACAAGTTTAGTTTCTAAATCCAGAACTGATTGCACCATTATTCTTATTCTTTACTTCCCCCCAATCTTCTTTCTCTTTAGTATAAACTCTTTGAGTAATGTGAAAAGTAATCCTACTCTTTCCTTTCTCTCTGCTTAGCTAAACAAGCCAAGATCCAATAATAGCTTCCCATTTGTTACTCTCAATTTCCTCATCACCTTGGTAGAATTCCTCTGGTCCCATTTCAGTGTAAATTCCCTTTTTTTCCCAAATATAAAAAAGACTCTGATATTATCCACGTGTTGATACACATGCCTTCTATAATTGTACAAAAGCTTCCTTTTTTCCTGCTGAACATGCTTGGGTTGATACATCATAGATGTATCATAGAAGATTGGTACATCATAGGAGCAGTGTAAGGTTGTGAAAGGACTGCCTGGGACTACCCCAGACATTCAGTCCTGCTCTTCAGAGTCCCTGAGACTGGATCCCAACAGTATCACACTGGTGGTTCACAAATCTTCAGCCACCATTCCACATTCCCCCTCCCTGCCCTGCTGCCTCTGACACAGGGACCCTGCTCATGAGTCCATGCTCATGGCTTTGCACGTTCTGCTTCTGCAATTCCCTCTGTTTCTGTTGCTCTGATGGGTCCTCTGGTCCTCTCTGATGGATGATGCTCCATCCTTTTCAGCATTAGTGACCCCGTGCCTCTTCATATTACTGACAAATGTCTTAAGCTTAGGCCACATTTTGTACCCAGGTGAATAAGGAAAGAATTGCATTGCATTGGTTTCCAAACACATTCCTGAAGAACATCACTGATAACTTTGCTCATTCTAGCTCCCTGTGACATGTTCACCTGCTCCTCGCACTAATTCCTGTGTGAAACCCTCTCCCCTCATTCCATAAATAGTTGCAATTACATTTTAGCAATGCTCAAGGCACATTAAGTTATTCACAGAAATAAAGGCATGGTAAGTTATTCACAAAAAGCTTAGTAAACAAGTGTTTAATAAAATATTCTTCTGGCTCGAAAAATGCAGGCTTTTCCATTTGACAGAAGTAATAATGAAGGCAAGACCTCCTCTTGTATTCTAGAATGAGGCTGTTGGACAGTTTATTGTTTGAAATCTTTAAAATTAAAAATCAGAAGATGCAAACTTAGGATGTAAGTTTTTTCTTTTTTTCTGGTGCACTCTAAAATGCTAAAGCTGAGGTCTCTCCACTCAATAACATTAAGAATAATAGTAAGAAAAATGTGTTTCTAAATACATAATGACAAAAGTAAATAATATTCACATAATGAAAAGAAAAAAACTAGATAATAGCTGAAAATACTAAATGCAGTGTATTTTTAAAAAGTTTAACTTTGGCAAAAATATTGTTCCGCTGTTGTGCAGCTACCAAGTGTGACTTGAAAGTTAAATAACACCTTGGAAATTGTATAGCAGATATTTATTGCGACTTCTCCCATCCTCTATTTCTCACCCTCTTTGTAAGACTTGGAAAGAAGTTCTGTTAGTAAACTGTAAGTGTGAGAATTTTGAAACAGCTAATCTTCACAGGATATAACAGTCATAAATTACCTTTAAAAGTATTGGGGCAGTGATATGGTTTACAATACATTATGCAGTTATTGGGAACTACCTCCAGAAGGTGTTATTAATGGGAGCAAAAAGCAGTAGTCAATGAGTTTTTCTGATACAGCATTGTTAATACCAAACCACAGAATTTCTTCTTCAATGAATTTGCAGGGAAAAAAAAAGAAATAAAAAAGAAGGCTATCTGATTCCTGCCAGCCATGATATAAAAAGAAATGTATTTTGCATGCAGAACTATTGTATCTCTGAAAATTGCCACCAAATTGTCACTGAAAACATCAAATCATCTTTTTGTTCAGTTTTGTATTTATTTACCAAACCACTTATGGAGGTCTGAAATCAACAGCCTTTTCTTAAATCATCTGAAAATGCCATCCAGTGAAATTTTCAGGCAATTTCCTATTAAAACACAAAAAGGCAGCTTTATAGTTAGAAAGCAATAGATTTATAGTTGAGTATGAAACTTGGCAGCTCTGAATATGAGATAGAAATAGTGAGCTGACTTTTGTGGCTATTCCTTTCCTTGTGCCTAAAGATATCTCTCCCTATCTTTCAGAAACATTGCTTAAGGCTTTTCCCTGACAGACAGGTTGGCTCTGAGCAGAGCCCAGCTGAAATACAGGGTCCAAATCAACAGATCGCAGCCTTCCTCTTGTCAAGCACTCCACAGGTTTCCCTTACCAGCCTTCTTCTCTTTCAGTTCTTTCTTATTTTCACATTGTGCCACTTCAGACAGTGCTTTTTAAGCAAAACAAAGCCTACTGCTCCTGGTATCTTTTATCCTCCCCTGGTTTTACAGACCTCTCTTCTGTGACTAGTAAAAGGTGATGCTTTTGGTGACTTGATGCAGAGAGGGCTTTAACTTCATATACTTATATTGAAGGAAACCTGCTCAGTGTTCAGGGACAGCTGGCCTTTATTCAAGCAAGCCAAGACTTTAACATAGGTAATTTCTAGATGCAGGACTCCATGGCTGCCTTTGCCAGCTCAGCATCACCTCGCCAGGTCTCTGGGTGTGCTCGCAGCCAGGAGCCAGACCCAGAGCCAGACACATCCTCTCTGCAGTGCTTGTGAGCTGCTGGGCTCCAAAGCTCCACTCAGGGCACGTTTCACCAGAAATTGAGTGAATGCAGTGAAAATGGGTGAATTTTCATGCCATGCAGCAAAATTATACAGCATTCATTTATTTAACAAAATGGAGAGGGTCCAGCTAAGAGATTAGTACAATTGAAGTAACCAATTTGGGTGGCCAAATTCAGAGGCATGAAGCTGAGCAGTGGGAAGCTGGCCACAGGCAGTAGAAGCCAAAGATAGGAGAAGGGCAAAAGCCACAGCAATGAGCCACCCTCCTCCTCCCCACACTGCTCCCAGACCTTGGTGAGAAACACACAGGGCATATTGCAGTGATAAAGTGCACTAATGCAGTTCCCCTGGTGAAATGTTGGGCTTGGGTTGACAGTGCAGCCTCAGTGTAAAGGGTCAGAGCAGCTGCTGAGCCTCAAATGAGAAATGGGGGCGGATGTGGTTCTTTGTAAGTTTTAGGTGCTGCATTTCTGTGATCAGGAGTGGAGGGAAAGTTTAGAAGCCAAAAGGGGTTGTCTCTAGCCCCAGGTGTTTGAATCCCTGCCTTGGATTGGGGTGGGCTGGTAAGACCTTTTTGTTTGCTCTGGGCTTATGGATTTGTGGCAATCCTAACCTTCATCTTCTTTTTATCATCACATTTGGGATAAACAAAGAACAATTCAGTGATCTGCATGTATCTTTGAAATAAATAATTTTTAATCACTTCCTCCTTGATTTGATACAGTGTCTCTATGGTCTGCTGCCTTTCTCTGAATGCAAACTCCCAGCAGCAGAGACATGCAGCCTCCTCTCTTCCTCTGGCAGCTGAAAGGAGATATTGGCAGGCGTGTGCTGTGGGGAGCAGAGTCACTTCCTTACCATGTTTGGCCAGAGAAAGAGATTGCACCAAACACGGAAGCACTCATCATTGTGTAGTTCAGGAAAATATGACAAGCATCTCTTTTGCCTTCCTGCCCTTTTTTTTTTTCTCTTCAGTAAAGGAAGATGCACATGCTTCTATGTTACATTGTTTGAAAACAAAAGGCTGAGCCGACTCAGTCTTGTCTCAAGAGTTTTATTTGACCAAGTAGGATTCTGCAGATGAACAGAAACTGGCTAAAATGCAGTGCAAGCTTCAGCAAACACCTCAGGGCACTTACTGAGCAAAGGGGTGGAAGGACCAAAGCATGTCCCTGCCTAAGTGAAGTTATAACACAACTGATGAAAAAACAGCTAGGGTACAAAAGAGATTAAGCATGGAACTGGAAAGCAGGTGCCACTGAGCAAAAGGAATGCTTTAAAAAACTGTTGTTTTAGCACTCTACATGAAAATCAAATGAAATTGCAGTTATTTTCAAGTAAGCTCTGCTGGGATGTGTGCTACTAGCTGGACATTGATTTTAAATGCTATCAAAGCTGTTACTTTATGGCTTTTTTTTTTTGTCTGTCTTATAAGAGATCAGTATCTCAAAGAATTCATATTAGTCTCCCACCTTGGGGGCAGAGTGCAGATGAGTGTCTCTCTTGGTGTAGGCAGTACCCATGAATGTTTGTGAGCACCCTGGGGTATGCTGTCAAGTGCTGTCACTCACTGCTGAGGCATGGGAACGCAGTGCAAGTTCCTCCACCACATCTGTCTTTGGGTTTTCCAGTGTGAAACAGCCCAGTGAGTGCACTCAGAGTTGAAAACTTGGTCCTCCAGGTTTGGCTGGCACCGCTGAGGAAGGGGTGTAAGGCACAACAGGCCTCAGACTGAGCTGTAGGGATCTAAGGAAGGCTGAGGGATGCCAAAGGGGCTACCTAGGCAATGCCCACAGGCTGCTCAGGAGGGAGCAGCTCTGGAGACAGGGATGTCTCTCTTATCCTGGATGGGTGCCCATACACCTCCTGTCCCCCATGAATGCCTCCTGCCCCAAAAGCAATGCCTCCAGCAAAACAGAGTGCCAGCATGACTGATTTGCAGGAAATCAGTGGTTTTGCTTTCAACACACCTTACCCCAGCAGAAGGACAAGTTCTGCTGCGGTGAGAATGATCTGACAGCAATGTGCCCAAGGCAGGCAGCCTTTTTGCTCAGCTGCCCTGTGCTGGGCTGTGGGGTGCCTCCCTTTGCACAGCCCTACAACTGCAGCAGAAGGAAATCCATCACTTTCCCTAGGACAGTGCCCCACACATGTTATGGCACTTTGGTTTTTTTCCTCTCACAGGATGGAGGCTTCAGAGGGTGTGCATGTTGCATTTCTAATTTCAGAATCCTGAAGGAATTCTCCTCTGTAGGACTGGTTATGCCCTTGTCACAGGCTTGTGGTGCTCCCTCCCAGGCTCATGAGCAGTGCTGGTGAGAGCAGCCATGGGAGCAGGATTCCCAGAGAAATTCTCCCTTGAATACTGTTCAGCAGGGCAGGGGCTCTGTGCCTTACACTGACACACCACAGCACAGGAGATCAGAAAAATCCCCCTATCTGGGAAAGCAGTTGATCCAGCTTCTACCAGGGAAGCCTTTCAAAGGCAATTGAAATTAAAAAAGAGCCATTCTTCATTATTAGTAATAATAGCAACAGCAGCAGCAGCAACAGCAGATTGCATTCATCATTCTCTCCCCTGAAAAGCTTTTAGCCTCATCTGCCTTAGTTTTTTAATTAACAGCATCTGGGAAATTAGAGCTTATTGATTCCCTGGGTTTCATCCCATTCCTTGGGATTCAACAGGGGTATATCAGCACTCTGTGACTGCAGCTGATTTGTAGAGCAAGGTTGGTGGTACTCCACCTCTGCAGATGCTCTGGGCTTCTTTCAGAGGCCACCTGCAGAGCTCCAGAGCCCTACCCCAGCTGTTGCTAGACACCAAGGAAGAAGGTTTAAGGATTGTCCTCTCCAAGCCCCTGGAATGAGAAAGATCAGAGGAAAGATCTTTCTCTGATTACTGCTGATCTTAAATAAGGACAATATTTTCTGGCAAACTCTTTACCCTGAGAAAATGTTGAATTCTTCATTTTTCCTAGCAGCAGTCTACAGAGAAAGGTTACTCCTGTACCAAATCTAGGAGTTTCCAGTCACTTTGGAGCTGGCTCTTTCCTCTATTCCCAGCTGGCTGCTATCCTGCTCTGAAATCCCAAAGATTTTCACAGGATGAAAATAAAGATTCCCACCCCATCTCCTCACAAACCTCTGTGGCACCCTCATGGCAGGGAGCAGTGCTCAGCTGATGGGAGGGACAGGACAGCCTGAGTGCTGCCTGTAGCTGCTACTCTAGTTAATACTCCTAGTAGTTAATAGTACTGCTGCCTGCAGGATTAGCCCCTGCATCTTATCTGAGATCATATGCACCTCACCTTTGTCACTCTGAGGCTCAGTCTGGCCTTCTGTCTCATCCAGTGTAGCCCCAGCCTCTGAAATTCATGAGCAGTTTCCCCTCCTTTTCCTGTTTTTTGCACATTTTCTCCTTGCTTCCTGTCACACTTCAGTGCTCCCTGTGCTTGAGAACAAAACTCTTGACAAATGTCACTGGCAGTTACCACCATGAGCATTAGACAGCTGAGGTTAACCACCAACCTCTGTTTGCATGCCACAGCACCTGAAAGACGAGCAGCAGCACTTTCAGGGAACAAAATGTTAAAAGCAAAAACTTCTCAGTGTCAGTGGCACCTCCCAGTCCTAAGATCACCTAGGGGGTGGCTCAAAGCCTGCTCCTGCCCACAGCACCCATGGAGGTTTCCCAGTGGAACCTGGGATAAGGAGATCCGGGAGCAGCAGGTACAGCCATGTGTTATTTGTGTTGTCTTTTGCTTTCACTTCATGATATCAAATATTACTCACTTGATTGCTTGATGGACTGTTGTCTCTCTGTGTGGCAGCTGGTGACTCAATGGCAGCACCCAGTCTGTGACAGTGCCATGGTGACCCAAGCTGTCACCCAGGGATCAAACTGACATGGGGGGATGCTGGGAGGGAAAACCTTGCTGGGTAGAAGCTGCAACATTCACTGAGCACCTACTTCTTAGCCTCTGATTGATCTTGAAAGCAGTGCTGGTGGACCCCACAATGCTCACACAGCTGCTTGCCAACCCCTCAGCCTCACCCTCGCCACAAATGGGGTGAGGTAGAAGTTCTCCCAGACAAGAGGAGCCTGACTCATGTCACTAAACACAGCCAATGGGACAAGTTTCTTCCTTGTCTGCTTGACACCCATCCAGCAGAAGAACTCTTGAACCAGTGGCCAGAAGCAGTGTCTGGGTTTAAGGTGTTGCTGAATGATGTGCCTGATGAAACTGGCAGAAACTACTCCAGGGTCCCTTAAATTACCCATGACTCAGGCATCTATGAAGTCATGCCCCATTCCTGTTTATCTTCTTTTATCATTTTTTATATATTGTCTGATACTGTGTCAGCTCTAGTGCTTTATTAGACTTCCAGGTCAAGGGTTGTGAATTTATTTGTCATTGTCCTGTGTAATAAAATAATGTCTTCCAGCTTGACAGCAAAAAATTTTGGTTTTTAGTGACATAAAAGAATATTTATGTCAATATTCTTTGCAACATATGTAGTTCTCCAGATGTCTGAATGCTTGTAGAGTCAATACAGGCTTCCAGCATTTATAATGAAGAGCATTTATAATGAATGTGTCTTTCTCCCAGAATTTATAATGAATGTGTCTTTCTCCCAGCATGTCCAAAGTTCCCTCTTCATGGCCTCTAACTCCATTATTTCATGTCCTTCTCATATGTGACTTCTTAAACCTAATTCTTAAACATTAGCCTGGCTGAGATAGAATTTTTGGTTTATGTTTTATTCTGCATAGCTTTGGAAAACAGGACTGGAAAAAGTTTTGAGAGGTTATGAGAGAGAGAGAGAGAGAGAGAGAGAGAGAGTAAATTCCAGCCAAATATCTCTTAAATTACAATCAAATGGTAAGTGACTCTGCAAGCTCACAGCATTCTGGGTCCTGGGAGAAGAATATCTGCAGAAGGAAAGAGGTCAAGGACACTGGCTGATATGGGTACAGGCTTGGGTTTGTCGCCTCAGGCAGGAAAGGGTGTCTTTAGCTTCTTGGGTATGTGAGGTCTCTGGTGGATCTTTTCTGTTTCAGACATTGGTCAGAAGGAAGTCCCTGCCACTGGCAGTGAATTGATGGTCACCATGGGACTACACAGGGAAAAAATGATGCTAATACATTGGGTAAGGAGGATGAAATGCAAGTAGTACGTGTGTTTGCCTTAATATTTTCACAAGCTTTTAAATGCTGAAAGTTGAAGAAATGCTCAGTTTTTTGAGGTTGGTCTACCTGTAGTCACTGCAGGACATAACAAGATATGAACACAGCTGCAGTTGTTATGTGACTGAATATTGCCTGCCTGGTGCAAATAATGCCAAAATAGTCACCACATTGCCAATATTAATCTCATTGCTTGGAGAAAAGTAATGACTGCCAAGCCACAACCTTGTAATGCATTACAAGAACCACTGCAGCTCTGATCTGATCTGATAGTGTTAGTCTAGTAACACACCCAGTTGAAGAGCAGGGAAATAGTTCATGCCATGGTGATCATAGGGTATAAATTATGTATGGCTTCAGCTGCCCTGTGCTCATGCTATCCCCTAGCACACAGCTGCTAGTTCCCTGCCTTCATGCCATGTGCTAAATAACTATCAAATCATTTCATTTGCAAAGGAGGTCTGCAGGTCATCTGCTCCTACACTTCACCCAAAGCAGAGCCAAGCTTGCATTTGGATACTTGGAGCCCTTGGAACTTTGAGGATCTCTGGTGATGGAGGTCCCCTCTGCTTCCAGTGTTGACTGTCCTGATTATGATAAGTTTTTTTCTAATATACAGCAGTTGCACCTTGTAGGTGGAAAGACTGGTTGTATCCTCTCTGTAACATCCCATTAAGGCTGGGTTTGCTCCAAGCTGTACAAAGCCTGATACTCTTGCAGTCTTTCCTCTTGTATGCTCAAGTCCCTAGTTGCTCTCCACTGGACTTGCTTCCATATGTCAATGAGCTTATTGTACTTAGGAGCCCCCCAAAACATTTTCCCAGCTGTAGTTTCTAACCCTCCATTGTTTTCAAACTTGTAAGCTCAAGAATGATTAATCTATTTATTTAAAGGAAATAAAAGAAAAAGTCATATAAGGGCACAATCCCTGGGCTGTCTCTGCATTTAGCATTAGACAGATGGCTCACATTCCACCTGAGTCTCTGGAGGCAGATGCAGCCCAGATCTAAATGGGGAGCTGCTCAGCTGTGGCCATGTCAAATGCTGACCATATGTCACAATGGCTAGTGTCAAGGGGAAGAGGGGAAAACACAGCTTTACAATCCTGCTCAAGTGTCCTGCAAATCAGCACCAGAGTCTCTTGTACTGTCTCCTGTTTGCTGTCGATCTTAGAAAGACAAGTAAATTTTCTGTCATCAGCTGTCAGGCAAATAAGTTCCCTCAAAGGATGAAAGTCACAATACATAACATCTCCTAATGGCTCGTTCTGGAGTATGATCCCCTTCACATGGGACCAGAGAAGCAGAAAAGTGTCACTGGCCACTTATAAAGCAGTAAACTTCATTTGGAGGCAAGGATGCAAGCAGTAGCCCATACAGAGGAGGGTACAGGAGGATGGGAGAGATGGCAGCATAAAGTTGCATAAAGCCTGGAGTAATGGAAAAATTTAGACTGGTGTCTGTCTTTTAAAGGAAAGTGTTTCTCACTGTTAGCTGTATGGAGAGCCTCAGCTCTGTACTCACTGCTCTGCCTAAGAATTAGTCCTCTGACCTCAGCTATACTAAATGCTGGAACGTCACCTAGCCATTCCAATAGTGTCACTCAAGATGCATCCCAGGGTCCCATTTCTAAAAATGCTACACAGCAAACACAAAATAATACAGTCAGTACATAAAAATGCAAAAAGCATCATCGCATCAATATTGATGAGCTCCATATCATTTTATTATTTGAATAATACACCAAAAAAAGGTAATTGCTTTCAAACTACACAACTGCAGGCAGCAATGTCTATGAAATATACCCAGGTAGCTGGACAAAGGTATTGGAAAAAAGTACATTTGGAATGTCCCACAGACTTACACGGTTATCTTTGACAGACAATCTTTGCAGTGCTTATCAAGGTTCAGAGTCCATTAACGGGTTTCAGTTTGGGCACTCAGACTCATATACCGTCTTACTAGACAATAAGAAAATTTTAAAATGGGCTGGACAAACATCTAGAAATAAAAAGCAATGGGTCTAAACACACTATTTCATACTTCTGCCACAAGTAAGGGCCAGCAGTTGTACCACAGAAACGACCGTCATATCAGTGCTGCCCTGGTGGTGGTCCAAAAATAATTGTACCATTGCTAGGCATGACTCAAGAAAAAAGAATTACTTTAGTAACTGGAAGGAACCAAAGGGCACCACATCCATCTGCCTGCCTTCTGGCAGGCTCAGTTTGCTATTTATCGTGAGTGGCGCGTTTGAATTCCAGCTCCTGCCGCTCGCACCTCCGCTCTGCCCCTGCCGGGAGCCGGGAGCGGTCCCGGGGCTGCGGCCCCGCCCGGGGTCCCCGCGCGTCCCCGGGCCCCGCTGCCTGCGTGGGAGCGCGGCTCCAGGAGAAGCCGCTTCCCAGAGGGTGTAAATGACATGTTCAGCATCCCAGAGAAGGCGCAAAGCACAGCCCACCGCGCTGCTCTGGGGGCAGCCACGCTCCTTCCCGAGGGCTGCCCCCTCTCCTTCCCTGCGGAGCGCAGCCCTGCACGGCGGGAAGGGAGCGGCATGGCAAACCTGGGAGGAACAGCCGAAAGGCGAGGGAACAAATAGCTGCTGGAACTGGAATTAGTGTCGTGGTGAGAGGTTGAGAATAAATCTATCATACTTAGCCTCTCTTTCAGCTATTGCAGAGCAGGGCATTACATTAACAATGAACCCAGCAGGTAGCATATAGGAACAATATGGCCTGAGGGAGCAGCCACTCTGTTGCTCTTATAAGTACTCTCTGATGCTTCTTTTTATAGCTTTATAGATTTTATAAATATATATAAAATAACTTTTATAAATTTTGTTATATATAGTTTGAAATTTATAGTTATGTATCCTTACATAACTAAACTCGTTATTTACGCAAAATTAGAATCCCAGATTCCTCATCTTAACAATAGCCAAAGGAACAAAATTCTTGCTGACTGTTTAGCACCTTCAGAGAACAAAGTAAGGAGGAAAGTGGAAACCCCCATTCAGCTGACAGGGAAAGATGCAGTGGCACTGCATCTGCTTCACACTGGGGTTTCCAGCTTCTGTCACTGCTGGAGGGCCCCAGTCCTTCTCACCCTGCTTCCCTCCCACACCTGACAGAGTCAATTCCTTGCTATTATGGAGACACCCATCTGTTGCTTCAGCTAATGAGTACAAAACTGATTGGAAAGCTTCATGTAAAAACTCACCAAAAATGGGAATACATGGGCTAGTTTTTGTCAGAAGTAATACAATGTCATAAAGTAACTGGGAGTTTTGCTAACTGTGAACAAAGGGAAAAAGTAGAAAGGGTCTGAGAATGTCCTTCAATAAATGGACATGAGCTGAGCAGCTTATGATCACACAAAAATTGACCTAGCTATACACTGAAAAAAATGCCAATATTGAATTACCTACTGAAAGAGGTGAGGTTATATTTATTTCCCAAGCCACCATAATACCTACAGATCACACTGCATGTGAAAGACTGCAGTACACTCCATAGGATCTGCTTTTTTAAATTTGTCCTGAGCCCAGTTTTTGAGGGCCCAGTCCTTTCAGGATGACTTTCCAGAACAACTGGAGCTACTACCAAAAGAGAGGGTTTCAGTGCATACACGTGTCCAAACAAACTGGATGTTTTTGCAGATCTGTCCCCACCTGTGGATATTAATTGATTTCCAAAAGCTGACATAAATGTAATGTATAAGGTAGTCCAGGTACTCAGGCCACTTTGTAGTCTAAACAAGAGAAGTGGCAGCATAATTAAGATTTTTTTTTTTTTAAAGAAATCCCAGTTGTTGATGCTGTTAACACTCTGAGCACATTTCCTAATTCCAAGATGTGCACTACAGTCCCTTCCCTCAGTCTGTTTGTGTGGGTGCTCTGGGATCCCTCACTTTCAGCACTGGAGTCTGTCCTTACAGATTAACACAAAGGAGTAGAGTGTGAAACTCTGTAAATCAGGAGATGTAAATGGGAATAAACTCAAGGAGTGAAAGACAAAATAGGAGGAAAATTATATTCATAAAGGCAGTAGGGCTAGGCAAATGTTACATTAGGTGTATAAGGCTATATATTACACTCTAAATGCTTCACATAACTATATATTCCATACTCAGAACTTTTAATACTCTGTGGAGATTACATACATGTGGTCCTAAATACAGCACTCACTCAACGTATGAAATATCCCTGCTGAAACAATTGCACAGGATCTAGGGGGAAAAGCCAAATAAAACTATCAGTTAGATCCTTTCATATGGGAGATCAGCCATTCACACATTTTAATGTTCTTTTAAGTTACTGGAAGAAAATCAAGACAACAAGATGTTAATGACAGTAAGAGACCTTGATATTTGGTCCATTTCATGGGGGATTCATGAGAAATATATTTTATAATGTGTTTAGTAAGACTGCTTTCCCTAAAGTAGACTAAACTTCTATGCTTTGACCCTGAACTCTAAAGTCATAATCAACCAACTAATATCCATAAATTGTACTTTTCTTAAGAGGAAACCAGGCACTGCCCTGTCCCAAATTTTATCTTCAAAATGATGGAAATTCCAGCTAATATTTGCACCTGTGGAAATTATACCAAGAAAATAATTCTAATACTGAATAATACTGCATAAGAAAGGTGTACATTTGTACGGTACAAGCTCCACTATTGCATTAAAATAACTGAATGTTTGCCATTAAGGTAAACTAACCAGAGGACCCTGAAGAGGGTAAGTGAGAAAACAGAGGTGAAATTAGAGGCTTTTAAGATAGCACTGAAAAAGGGCAGTTATTAATTTCCAGCCCTGTGAATTTGTTGCTGAAATATGATTTCCTACTGTGAAACAGAATCACTGGCCACAACTGAGAAAAGAATTTAAAACATCGTAATAAACCTATTTCATTTAATTTTCATTTAGTCCTCATCTAGTCATACCTGCTTTCTGAAAGTATGCATATTCTTGTCAATTTAGCTACTGACTGAGTTAAAAGTGTGGGGTATTTCAAAAAATTGTCATTCTCTCAAGGGATATGCATGTATGATTGAATTGTCTGAAAAGCAAAGAAGGATCATTGTAGGACCTAGAAGAAATAGAAGGTGGCATCTTATGTGTCTGTTGAGTTCCTGACTTTTGTCTAGCTCCAGACAAACATTGAAATATAAATGAAATACTTCTCTAAGCAATGATAGTGCAGCCTCAGGCTGCCTCCTTATTTTGGTGAGTGTGTTGTGGGTTGCTGAGGGATGAGGAAGAAAAAAGGACTGCTCTTCCTCAATCCTGGGAGGCAGGGATGGTGACGAGGAGTGGGGATGGTGGCTATTCCCACCAAAGGAACGTTCTTTTGCTTCTGCTTGTAGGAAAGTCTGTCTGTGTAGGCACCTTTCTTTTCCTAGCCAAATCTAGTCATTTCAGGCAGTAAATGATGTGTCAAGACATATTAAATTAACATTTCCTCCAAGCTCAATTTGCAGAGCCATCCATGCTCTCAGTCCAACTGAGTATTTGAAAAGGAACCTGCAAAAAAAAGTGCAGTAACAGGCTCTTGTTATGAGGGAATCCACATAATCTCTATTAGGCTGGTTTGTTTTTGGTGATCTAAATTTTGTACAATTTGAAAGGCCAAAACTAGCAGACAAGTTACCTTTTAATGTCAATAGAGATGTCTGAAGTAGCTAGGTGCATATCTCCTTGTTTGTTGAGATAAAACTGAAGTATATTTTAATATAAAAAATATTTGTCAGCTTGGTCAAATACATAGTAACTCTTAAAATACTACCAAGAATGTTATATGCAAATTAAGAGACAGTTTTTGTCTATATATAGATAATTTCTTGAGTGCACAGTGTACACTAATAAATGGGATTCTGCAAACTTACACTGGAGATACTGAGTCCACCATTGAGTGCCATAATGTTTGAATGTTCAGAAGGGTAAAAGCATGTTTGACTACCTTGCTGGAAATCCTGTTTTGCATATTAGGAAGGGAAGTCTGTGTGTGATATGCCCCTTCTAGGCAACCTATAAACTGTGGATAAATCGTGCTGGATTTGTAATAATGGCCTCACTACTGTCAAATGCAAAAATAGTGGCTGAAGTTAGCAAACAGTCCATTACCAGATTAAAAATCTATACACTGCATCTATGGAAGAAGCAATCTATAAGGGCCCACTAATATACATTCATATCACAAAGGATAATTTCTCAGACTTCATTACATCTGTTGAAAGAATTTAGTATATATGACTGAAATTCAGCATGGTGTTATAAATAATTCACATTGGCAAAGACCAAAGCACAGGCCTTGATCACAAAATTAATTGATTTATCTGCACAGAGAACAACTGCCAAATCTTTGTTCATTGGCGTGGTGTTTACTCTTGTGATTAGTCCTGCTGGTTACTGCCACCCTTTCTCAGCCTGGAGCATGCCCATCCCATAAAAAGTCCTCCACACAGGAGTGGACAAGGGTGGAAACTGCTAGTGATTGCTTCAGAATCATAAGCTTGTATTTGTTCTCTCTGGTGGTCCATTTTCTTTTAAGAATAATAACATGTTAGAAAGATACCATGCCTGAAGACACATGTGATTAAGATGCCCATAATACAGCACTGATCTAAACTATATTACTTCTGTAAAAATATCAATTAAAAGGAATTTTAAAACATGCTAACTACTGCATGGTACTCCAGTTTCCTATCTGCCTTAATTCCACATGCATATTTGAACACTGTTCTGTGTGAAGGATGATGAGTGAGATATTCTGTTCAGGAGAACCAGTGCTCTGAGCAGACCCATCTTTGCTGTCTCTGGGCCAGCAGCAAGTAACAAAAAAACCAAACTTTTCAAGATCACTTACCAGAGCTGGACATGAGGGGATGGCCCTTTCCCCCTGCCCTCCTCTAAAGCACTGCACAGAAGAAAGTTGCCAAGGGCCAGGCTCTAGCTGAGACTTGCTGCTATCCTGGACATAATCAGCTGAAGTTGTGGCTGCCCTTCCCATCACCTGAGGCTCCATTTTGTGTCCACCCACCTGTGGACTCTCACAAAGCCCTGCAGAAACAGCAGTGGTCTTGGCTGCTGAGCAAAACAGTGATTAGGAAGGCCTTGAGCAAACAGTAAAGCCTTTTTCTCTCAGCATTTGGAAACACACTCCATTTGGAAATTTCATTTGTTTCTGTGTGTGTGTCTGCACTATAAACAAAAGGTTCTCACATTCATTCAGGCCAATTTTGCATGGAGCTGAATCCTGAGCAAGAGCAAAGCCGTCTCCTCTCCCTGCTGACTCTAAAGAGAAGCAGCAATGACTCACTGGGCTTCACATGGAGATTTCACAGGTTTGCCTTAGCATATATGCCAGCTCCACTACATACAGCCTGTTTAGCTTCAGCACTGCTGACTCGAAGGATGTACAGCCCCTCCACATCCCTGCTGTGCAAGATAAGCATACGGTACTGGTATGAAATGTAATTGATTTTACTGGCACAGCCTGTCCTGCAGCTCACAGGCAACAATCTCAAATAATTTAAAGGAATCAGTAATCTGCTATTAAATTGCAACTATTAATATGTGATATTGCTTTTTCAAACACCCCAGTGAACTATTTGCAATGGCTTCCTTTCTTTCTTTGTAACTTCAGCCTCCTTCTTTCTTTCCCCTTCCATTTATATCCTTCAAATATACTTATGTGAGCACTCCTGAAGGATGACATGTAGAAAAAAAGCTATACCAAGACATAATTACACTGGAACAGCTAACAGAAAAGACCTAGATGTTTCAAATGTCAGTAGATTTGAAGATGTGTGGGCAGGATTTACAACACTGGTATGTTGCCACTGGTAACTGACTGCATTTTTAACCTTCCCACTGCTGGCTAGCAGTGCGAGAAAGGATAAGTCTAGGAATTTAGAAATAAACAAGCTCATTACAACCCTCTAAAATTTATTGTTTTGAAGCTGAGACAAACAAGAGGAAGATTGTATAAAGGTTAGAGAGGAGCTCCTTCTTGCTGATAGGCAGCCTACACAGCACCTAACCCTTCCAGTTTGCTGGCATGCAGCTGTTTCCTCTGCTGGATCAGCCCTGAGGACCAGGTTTGGTCACTCCATATAGATGGAAAAGGAAAGAGCGAAGCTTTTTCTGGCAGTATTTCAAAGGCACAGCCATCTCAGGCAAAAGAAACTTGATGGAGTTCCACTGTTAAAAAGTTGGCAGAAGTCTCCTGCTGAGAGTGAGCAATTTGGAGACACCAAGCAATCTGACAGACTATTAGACCATAGAGTGGAGTCACACACATGATCTGAAGCAGGGAGCAGTTGCTGACAGGGGTGTTACACCCATGGCTTGGGTTTGATAAGTGAGGACCAAGGAGAAGGCCAAGCTTCTTGGGCACATAATGGTGGTATTATTAGGGTGCTTATCTAAATGAAGGAGAACAAATTTAGGGCAGGATTCCATGAAAAATTAGAATATGTGAAAGGAGACAGTGAGAAGAGAAAGCCTTGAGATATGTGATTGCACTTCATATGTTGTGCAAAGAGGGGGATACTCCCATTCCTTCTGAGAAGTGGTCATTGCAACAGAGTCCAGGCCAGGAGGCCCCACACAAGCTAATATCATAAACTGGGCAGAGTTGCATGAGACTAAAATGATGTTATTACCCTTAATTAGATACTCAAATGAAAACCAGCTTCATATCTAGAAAACTCACTGAAATGAAGGCAACCACACCTGCTCAGCACCTTGGTATTTCATAGGTACTTCTCTTCAGCAAGGAGGGAAATTTCACTGGAAGGTGTGAACATTCAACTGCTCCATTACTGTTAACCCTAAATGTGCATTTAGAAGTCTTTTAGGCAACCAAATTAAAAACTGTGTGAAACCATTCCTGGTCTCAAAACACTATTTGCTGGTTTTTTATGATCTTGGAAAGGGCAAACTGTAGATGTCACAGCATTGCCTTTGCTAAAAACAAGCTCTGTGCCTATCAGCTCACAAATTCCAGCTGAGAATGATATAGAAGAGACAGCTCTACTCGTGCTGCAGTGCATGTGATTTAACAGCTCTTCCATTTAAAGACCTTTAGGAGAATGCCAGTCTGTTCCTAGTTTTAACCTTTAAAATGCAGCAAGGACTTCAAGAGCAACTTTGGCATTTCTCAGTGTAACCCACACCTCCCACATGCATCAGGGATGACTTTACAAGCACAGCACCAGGGAAGCAGACATGTATGAATATGTACAGTCTATGGACCCCTGTAAAGGGATGCATATCTCCCAGAATTTCACCTCTATTCCTCTTGGCATCATTCTAACTCCTCATGCTGAGAAGTGGTGTCATTTTTAGCCTCATTAATTTTCAGGGCTTCCCCTTCCCCCCTCCACTTAATGCTGGCAAGTCAGCTACCACAAGTAAAGCAGGCAGCAGATTTTTCTGTGTCTCTCAGAGTGGTAATTAAAGTTGCTAAAAAAATAATTTAAAAAATTAAAGAAACGTGAAGTTCTTCCCAGGAGCAATGTTCTCTGCATGATCCAAGCATCAGCTGCTTTTGTAGTTACAAGCTATGGAGATGAGATTGTCTGGTATCCATCTGTCCTGCCCCAACATGTCAGAGTCATGGGGTATAGCTCAGCTGCTAGGAGATTTCTTATTCTTAATTCATTTTGAAACAATACTGTGGGAGCAAAATCATTGATGCCTTCACCAACTCAATTTCTTGTTTTGTTTGCTATTGCTAGGGAATAGGAATTTTTGTATAAAGCTCATTCATCTTTTATTGCTTTCTCATGAAAGTCATTTTATTTTGCCCTCCATGATGACTTTTCATGGGACCTTCCAGCCTTTGGTGTAATGTAAGGACAAGATTGCAGAGGTAGGCATCAGGGCCCCCATCAGCCAAAGCCTTCATGCAGGTTGCAGTATCCTTAATCTAGCAATCAATTTCTTTAAGTAATGGATTGTTTGACTCATTCTTTGGATGCAAAGCCATCCTTTTGGCCAGGACCAAAAGGTTATGGCTGGTCTGCATTCCAGCCTAGTACGAGCAGGGCTCAAGCATTTTGTGTTACTGCTCTGTGTGGCTGAAACTCTGTGACTGAAGTGAGAAGAAAGATGAATTAAAATGTTAAAATAAAAAAGTCTCTGCTGCCCTGGGGAGTGCCCTGGGGCTGCCCCTGGAGCCCACCCTGTGATGCTGCCAGCAATGCCCACCACAGGGTGACACTGTGGGTGACCTGCCAAAGGTCCCCATCACAGGAGCCCCAAATGGTGTGAGCAAACCTGCTGTGAGCCTGGGGGTGCTCAGCCTGCTGAAGATGGTTTCCACTGTGGCAGTGTGGATGCCTGGGGCCATGTCCACTTTTCTGTCTGAGGATGTCACTCCGCAATGGACTCTTTTCCCCCACTACTGGTTCTCACATTAAACATCAATAAAAATGTGCAGTGCAAAGAATGGACTTTTTTATTCACGCTGCACAGGGGGTCAGTGGCATTTCTCAGAGACATTGTCCAGTTTAGGTAGAAGGATGAAGAAAATCCTTCTGTTGGCTCAATTTTCTTGTACTGACCACATGATATAGAGCAGGTGAGGTGAACTAAGATGCATGAAAAATTAATCCAGCAAATTATTTTTCTGATTATTACGTGGCTCCACAATTCTCTACATTATCTTACATGAAAATCTAGCTGAGCAGAAGGCTTTAAAGATAAATTCCAAAACATCAAGTGATGCTTGAAGAAGTATTTATCCATTTCAAAACATTTAAAATGCTACACTTGACTAATATAAACCATATTATATATAGTTATAATATATATAGTTATATGTCAGATGGAAAGGAAGCACCATTATAAAAAATAAAGCATAAAGTAATATCTATGGAAATGTGCAAAATGCATTAGGTAAGATTTGAACCATCTGAGAATCTGAGTTTCATACTTTTGGTCTATAGAGTAAATTTCAGCAAGATCATTTGACTTGTTTTAGAGACCAGAGCATTACTGCAATAGTTTCACCCCACTAGAAGATACTAGGAATAACTAAATTGCTCATGGCAGATATTATAAAACACACAAATGCATTCCTATTCCTCTTCTTGGTTTGGTGTTTGCTGGGGGGAGTTGTTTTGATTTTTTGGGGATTTTCTTTCCATTTTCAAACATATCTCTAAGTGTAGTACGTGTTCTCAATATTTGGCGATAACATGCAAACAAAGAGCACTGCAAGTGTCTGTTCATGCAATCTGCAGTGTCTAAAAATCACATGAGATTTTTTCCAGGCCCAAATTTCAAGCTCATGACCACATGCCAAAGATAAAATTATGAGAATTACAATAGTGGGAAAAATTTTCTTCATCACTGAGAAGCCTTTGGTCAATACAATGATGAAATTTTTTTTCAAGACAATGTTTTGATGGGGAACGTGGTGAATATTTGGGGACTATTCAAATGCTGGAAATGTTTTTAAGTTGGAGTAAATCCACTCACTCAGTTCCAAAATATTGCTGAAAGGAAAATCTGTGTTAGGCAAAAAATAAATCTAGAGCTATCAGAAAACCTGAGGTCACAGGAATTGGAAATTTTTAAAAAAAAGCCCATATTTAGTCATCTCATCTATGCCATTCTTTGCATATTATGGCCTGAAACTAAGGCTATAGGGCTATATTTGACTCTGCTTAGCCATCAATATCCACTTACTGTGAGGGAGCAGTGGTTACAGAACCTCCAAGTTGCCATTTCCCATAACATTGCATGAATCTTGTTGTGCCTGACAGTTTCCATAAAGCCCAAGCTCCATGAGACTGAAAAATCTCCTGAGAACTCCAGTTTTTGATTACAAGGAGAAAAGGCAATGTTGTAATCCTCATGACTGTAGAAACAGGAGAAAAAATTATCTTTGCCCTGCTCCCAATATGCTAAAACCTCATTAACCCAGAGGCAAATTAAGCATCTCTGAGAACCCACCATGTTTAATTTTTATTTTTTTCTTTCTAAACAGGAAGAAGAGGAAGTCAGAGAGGGTTCTGATATTTTAAAAACCCGGTAAAAGCAATACTGGAATTCAGGTCATTAACTTCAGCTGAAAACAAAGAGAAAAATCGACTCCTGTCATTAAGCCACAGAATTTTGAAACAGGTGTATGGTAAAGTGCAGAGTGTTTTTTTTTTTTAATCACCATATCACAGGGACACTGGCAAATGAAACTGCCAGACAGCATACAAATAATGAATAAATGTTGTTCTGCAATTCCTTTTCTCTGGATTAAAAAAAATAGCCTGTTTTTATAGAATTTGATTGTCTTGCCTGTTTGAGTTGAAAATGCAGAAAGCTGGCACATCAGAGGATCTCACAGAGGGACGAGCCTGACATAGGCTGCTTTGCATAGTCATCCTCCTGTATACCAACAAATAAGCAAAAGCTGCATTTTTTATTTCTTCACACCCATTTTAGTATCAACCCAGTGGAACTATTGCACTGAACAGTGTATCATGTGCTCATTGTATTTTATATGATGCTTGGAGTAGTGCAGGGCTCCTTATTAACAAAATTCTGCTGTGCAGCAGATGTATGTGGCAGCCATATATGATCACAATACACAATAGGAACTGCTCATTTCTACACTGTTTCTACGGAAGTAAAGGGTTACTAGGGGAAGTGGTGTTTTATCACACATTCAAGATTGCACAAAAATAGCCTAGAAGCCCAAAATGCTCACATTGAAGTCTCCACATTTCTCTAATTAATACCACAATGATCTATTTTGGATATGGTTAGCATATGCTTTCTGTCCAATATACGTACAGTTAATGATATCTGGGGAGGTGCATGAAAGGGAGAGAAAATCTTCTAAGAAATACTGAGAAATGAAGAATTTGCTTCAGTACTGGAGGGCAGAGCTTCTCACCACATCACCTCGGCAGAGCTGCCTCTGGGCTGGGGGTGGGGAGGCAGCAACACCAGACACCATAAGTCTCATAGGGCTGGCAGACTGTGCCTGCACTGAGTGTGAGATCAAAACCCATATGTTTCTCTTTCTAATGACCCTTTTTCATAACCAGGTTTTGGACTGTAATTTTTTTTTTTTCTCTAGTTAATTTGTGACTGATGAAAGTTTGTAGACTGACAGCTGAAGAGACTGATTTTATTAGCAACACCCAACACAGTCCTGAGTATTACAATCGATTCCAAGCCTTCATGTTTCACATCATCAATTGCATTGCTGTGAAGTAGGTGTCAGATGTGACCCCCTCAGTACTGCCTATGCAAAGCATGGCAAAGACCTGCCACAATTTTCTTTGAATGTATGAAAAGAGATGAACAAGGAGCAAAGCAGGGGATGATTGACTCCAGTCAGTAATCCCCAAATTTGACCTGAAGATTTTCTTCACAGTTGATTTTTTAATTTTGTTCAGTCCTTGATGGCAGAACCAGAGCTAAAACAGTAGCAGTGGCTTAGTGCCTTATCTCCTGAAAACAGATCTGAGCTTCACCACCTCAAGCTGTAGTTGGTGGTACCCTTTGACCAGCGCTGATCACTTTGGATGTGCAGTTCTGAAGTCATAGGCCTCATTACTCATTACATTTTTGCTGAACTATGCTGTATTACAGCATGCACTTTCATTGACTTATGCAGAGCTGTGTATACCTCATGCTTTGCCTCCCTCAGAAACACCTTGCTGGTTTTTTCCCAAGTGCTTGCTTCTACTCCTCTGTGCACGTGCAGCTCATACTGTACACTTCTGCACCAAGTCATGTCACATCCCATGCTACCTGATTAAGATCAGTAGCTGGGAGTTGATTAATTGACTTTTCAGAAACTCAGCTTGTAAGTTTCCCATCTTTCCCATCATACACGGGGAATAAAATCAGAGCTTAAACAAGCACAAGAAATGGTTCATTTCCTTCCTGAACTCATCACCTTAAATTACTGTTAAGGTCCTTATTTGACACCAGGACTTCCCAAATTTTCCCATGGACTGCATCAAAAAATCTCAAGCCTGAACGGAGATTCTTATCAAACTCTCAATTCTGCAAGTTTTCCACTGCTGGGGGGCCGGGGACTATCTCCACAAGCATGTAGCACCCCTCTGGCTCCCATCTTCTCCTGAAGCACAGACATCCACCAAATCTCCAAGGAGAGGAGCCCCACTGCCCTCAGTGGTGCAAAACCAAGGACAGCTTATTGTTGCAGTCGAATGCTTTTAGGAAGCAGTGATAGGATGAAACCCCAAGTCTACGTGACCCCACCAAGTCAGCAGCCTCAGCAAAACTCAAGCTTCCCCAGAGGGACTAATTTTGCTTTACAGGAACTGGCTGAAATTAATGCAGCCTCAAATCCATAAGATAAAACTAAGGCACTGCAGAAGCATGCTCACCACCCTCCTACAGGTTATCTGACAGCATTTTTGTTTCCCAGAATGATCATTACTCACTCCATTTTGATGAAATTCATGACTACTAAAGACAACTCCTACTGATCTCCCTGGATCACAGGTTTTACCCGCAGTCATTTGCAGAAAAATAACCAAAAAACTGTCCCAGGTCTGAAAGAATTGCTGTAAACCAGCAATGGAGTGTGGCTATTTGCATGCCAAATTTATTATGATCTTTATTTTATAAGTTATCACAAATGTTTTTGTCCCCAAATGGTCCATTTTGAATTTTTAAGAAGACTGTAGCTTTATAAACTTTGAAACCAGTTCTTAGGATCAAGGAGACTGTTAAAAGACGTTGTTCAAAACATGAGCAACATAGTAGCAAAATTATTTTTATTTCCATGGAACACCAACCACCAAATGCTTTAAGAAACTAAAAGGCTCATGTTCAACCTTGGACTTAAAATTCAAATTACAGCTTCCTTTAAACACTGTATCAAAATAACAAGCTTTAATTATTAAACAAACTAATTAGGGATATATACAACTGAGGCTGAATCTCTGCAACAGTACAGAATGGTTCTTAATAAAAGAGCTATGCTCTGGGTGGGGCAAAGCAATAAATGCAGCCTGATTTTTTTGCCTTTATCTCTACATAAAAGAAATACTTAAAGGAATATACTCACATGGTGATAAATTACAAGATATGCAATTTTTTACTGAAATCTGTCTAAAAACTAGCTTCGAGGATCACAAGTTTATGTATTGGTGAGCACACATATTGAAAAAAATGAGAATGGTGACTGATGTTTGAGGCATCTCCAAAGGTTTTATAGTATCCTGTGTCTCAGTACCGGCTCTTATGCTTCTTATCCATTGATACAGTTCTCCAAATAGAGGACATAAATACCATCCAGGTTTTAAAACATTTTATTTGCATATTAAAAAAATTGTGCATTCCAATAATTAAAATCATTTGAACAAAAAAAAAAAAAAATGGCACTCGATTAACTGCATTTTACAGCTCGCAGGACCTTGGTACAGCTTTGCATTTATTCGTGTGTTACTCTAGTTTACTGTAGTCCCACCCAAGTTCTTCTTTCATCAACATGCAAGCTCTTTCATGCCACCAGGACCAAAGCCAGACAGGCAGAGGGAAAGGCAGCGCCTTCATTCAGTGTCAGTAGTTCTCTCTATTCTTTTGATGTGAAAGGGGCAGTACAGTCATTTTAAACTTTATCCAACCTCTTTGCATCTTACAAAGTTAAACAGCTAAAAGAAGTAAAATAAGAAGGCAATGCTTGTGGAATGTACAGTGCATAATTTGGAAGGGCAGATTTCATTACGATTCACCCGCTTGCTTCTCCTGTTCAATTGCTAAAAGGGGGGGAAAAAACAGAAAAGGAGAAAACGAAATGAAAATCGAGAACCTGATATGCATTCACATGACAATTGCCATAAACTGCTAAAATAAATGTATATTTTTAGCTACAGATCAAAACGGGGTGTAGATAATTGTAAATCAAGCGCTGCTAGGCGGTGGGTTCAGGTTTTTGCTGTCTAGCACAGACATAGCCGCGTATCCTCCCTCCCTCCACCCGCCGCACCCCGGCTCCCGCCTGCCGCCCCTCTTTGTCTCCTCCCGCCTCCCCCCCTTCATCTTCCCTCCCTCCCTGCCCGTCTCCCTCCTTCCCTGCCTCCCTCCCTCCCTCCGCGCCTGCTCCTCCTTGCCGCCTGCCCTCACTCACTTTCTTTTGAAGGCAGCGGATTTTTCTCTTGCGTCTCTGTCTTCTTCAATTTGGACTTGTCAAATTTCTCGATCTCAGCCATGTCTGGTTTGTCGGACATGTTGGCAGGTGTCTCTGCGCACGGAGGAGGGGAAGGAAGAGCCCGTTACCCCCGGCCAGCGCTGCCCGGTGCCCCCGCGGGGCCGCGCCCGCCGCACCCAACGCGGGCACCCGCGGGAGCCGCACGCTCAAGCTCGCTGCAAGTCAAACGCTTCACCCCCGACATATTTAAAAATAATACTAATTTTTGGGAAGCGTCTGTATTAATCCAGCATCCCAAGCGTTGCGGTTCGCCGCCAGCCTCCACCGGGGGCAGGTCCCACTATCTGCGTGCTGCGGAGTACAATAGGGGGGACGCGCCCGGCGCTCACCGCGTTTTTAACTCGTTAAAGGAACAGTAATTTAAAAATATAGCCCTGTGCCGGCAACAAAGCCGCCTTGCGCCTCGCACGCCACCGCCCTGCAGCGGCGCGCCCTTAGACAATACCCCAGCCGGACAATAGCCCCCCTCCCTTCCTCCTCGCCTCCCTCCCAGCCCCCCGGACAAAAGCCCCCGCGCCCTGCCCTGCCCTGCCCTGCCCGCAGTCCCCCCCCGGCAGGGTGCCCGGTTCGTGCTGCCTGTGCTGAGGGACCCGGGGGGTGGCTGGGGGTGCGGCGGGACCCACCGGTGTCGCCGCGCGGTGATGCTCAGCCCCGCCGCTCGCTGCTGCCGCCGCTCCGCACGCCAGTATAAAGGGCGCTCGCTGGCGGGGCGGTTTTATCCCCGCGCCTATGCAAATGAGGTGATGTCATTTTGCCGCTTTCCGCGTTTTTCTCTCTCTCTTTTCTTCTTTACCCCCTTGCTTCCTCCCCCTCCCTTCTTCGCCCAGCCCTGCTGCTCCCCGCGCACACGCGTACACGCACACAAAGCTACACACACACACGCACACACACACACACACACACACACACACACACACACACACACACACACACACACACACACACACACACACTCGGAGGCACAAGCACAGCTCTCAGCTCGGCTCGGAGCCGAGCATCGCCCCAGTCTCCTCGGCCCCTGCCCCGGCCCACGGGAGACAGCCCCAGGACGGGCCGGGGAGGGGCGGCCACTGTCCCTGGCTCCTGGCCCCCCGTCCCGGGGCCGCCGCGTGTCCGGGCCGGGCCGGGGGCAGGGACCGGGACAGAGGCAGGGACCGGGGCCAAGGCAGGGGCAGAGCCGGCCGCCTCCCGCGGCGGCGGAGGGCTGTGCTTGGCTGGAGCCGGGCGGTGGCTGTGCTCCACGTCCCTGCGTGACGCTCTCCCGGTTGAGCAATATCATCTCGCTGATAACGTTACTCAAATGTCGGCATTTAGAAGGAAAGCCGAAACCCTCGTCCCTTCAGAGCTCCGGGAGCTGTCGCCGGCGCGCCCCCCAACCCCCCGCTGCCTTTGCATCCCGATGCAGGGGCAGCAAAATCCCATTGCTGATGTCGCTGCACCCCCGCTGCAGTGGAAGGAGGGAACCACCCCACAACGCCCCCAGGCCAGGCGCTGGTGCCGGGCCAGCAGACAATGGCTCTGGCCAGATGCCGCCGGGCCCTGCCCCCAGCCCCGCTCCCCAGCAGCGGGGCGGCCCCGGCCTGGCACCGCCCGCCCGGCCCAGTCTGCCTGTGCCCGGAGGGAAGGACGGCTGGGACCGGGGCTGGGGCCGAGGCCGGGGCTGCGGGGGCCCTGGGCTGGCTCTGGGCTGCTGCCTGCCCCCGCTGCGGTGTTCCAGATGTGCTCAGCGGCTGCCGGGCTCGGGGGATTCAGACGGGCAGCCCGAGCAGCAGTCGCTCCCAGCCGCAGCATCATCCGGCGCGGTGGGCAGCTGCTGCAGGGGAGGGGGCAGAAGCGGGGAGCGGATGGGACGCGTGATTCCTGTTTCTGCAAATACGGCATTGGGAAAAAACTGAAGTATTCACGTGAAAGAGCCGAGAGACGCCGGGGGGAGCGTGTGTGCGTGTGCGTGTGGCTGACTGACACGGAGACGGGGAAATCTCTGCGCCTTTGTCTGGCAGCAGCCCTGCACGGCAGCAAAGGCACGCTCGCTTTCGAGGTCTGAGGGGGTTCAGGAGCAGGCGTGTGAGGATTCATTTAATTTCTGCTCCTCCTGGTGTACCTGAATGGAAACCACGGAGCACATTGCTCCCTGCTCCTTGCCTCCCAGCAGGATATTCGATGCAAGTGTGATTGATGTTGAATTAAAAGCCCTGAGTCACAAACAGTATTAATACATGCAAAGAGAACTGTAAATACGTTTCAGTAAAATCCCTGGGGATGCCGCTTTCTCTGTTTTGTGGTTGTCCTCCCCCCCTTGGCTGGCTATTTTTCATAGCATTTCCAGAGCTGTATTTTTGAGGAGGTAAAATCTTGTCCCCATGGCAATCCCAACAATACTTTAGTAAACCAGGATTTCCAGTCAGCCCACAGTCTTCCTAAAGTCAAGCTCCATTGCATCTGGAGATGTGGTGTATAAAGTCTAGTTTCCTCCTGCAGTGCATGAACACCTCCAAAACTGAGATGAACATGGTGTGAGTCAGGAACCGTGCAAGACTGAAGGCCAAAGGAACTTCTCAGGAAAGCAAGGACCAGGAATAGATCATATAAATTTGGGATATTTACATTTTTTTCATAATAATGGCATAAAAATGTTCCCAAGGGATCTTCTCTGTTGGCTACCAGCTAACTTTGCTAGCTTTTGAGCAAGTTCTGTAGAACGAGTTTATGGCCATTTACTGCTTTGATGCTTTAGGGCATTGAATCTTATGGCTAGGAATTGTGAAATTTCCGATGATCAGTTCATAAGCATCCCAAATAATGTTACAGACCCAGTTTTCAGTTTTCCCAAAGATTTTCCTGATTTTTAAGTGAGAGTAAATGTAATATAAATATTCTTTAGAATTGTTCTCCTCTGTGGATTCTCTAACTTCTCACAGATTTGTCTAAACAAGTCAGTTTTCCCCTGACTTCACTGCAGGAAATGTTCTCCTGAAATTAAAGAAGAGCGAGTGTTTGTATGACTGGGGTCTGGCTTTTTTTCAGAAACTGCTTGTCCAGTAGCAACATTGCCTTCTTTTCTTCTCTCATTTTGGGACAGAGCCATGGATCCCCTAAATCAGTGTAAAACACAGCCTTAGATGGAGCTTTGCTGCTGTCTACAAACCAGACTCCACTGCTGAGCTTAGAATCAATTATAGTTCTGAGACACAGTGGCAAAAGTTTCACACTGTTGCTGTTTCTCTGCCTTCCTATACCTTTTTTCTGGTGGAGTCTGTATCTGTATCTGAGGTAGTCATAGTACCTTAGTAATGTTACATGTGCTTTCCATACGAAGGCAGGATTGTTCAGGTGAAGCAAAATGAGTGTTGCTGCATTTTGGTGGCAAGAGGTCAGCTAATTTCTGTACAATTAAGTCCTCTCCACAATGGTTTGCGTTAGTGGTGTAGCTAGAGAAATTGCACATCTCCTTATTATGTTTGCTTTTGTTTGTTGTTATTTGGAGAAGATTAAGGAAGATACAAGGAAGCAAGGAAGATACATGTTCATGCAAAACTGTCGTGTTAAGTAACTTCTGAGGACAACAAAGCATGCTTAGATGGGATAGAGCTGACATCCTCAAGGCCATGATTTGTAAAGGATAGCTAGCTTAGGAATTCTTAGTTTGGATATTAATGAGCTGATTTTTTTTTTTTAGTGCTTTATTGAGTTTTGTGTCAGCAGTTTCTTCCTGTGATTATTAAAAAAAAAATTAAATAAATGAGTTGAAAAAGTCAACTAATATTTGGTGTTGTAGTACCCTGCTAGACATGTCCTCTATCAGTCATTTGCATGTTAAAGGAAAGCACTTTTCAGCACATTGGTGATTCCATTTGCAAGGAGGAAATTGGACCCTTGCTAGCAGTTTTCCCCTAACACCTTCAAGGGATAACTAGAACAAGGCAGCAAGCTCTTCCTTGCCTTCTATGGAATTCACATTGCAGGAAAGGCAGTAACTGCTAAACCATAGTTCTTGCATCTCATTTGTACGTTCAAATTTGAAGCCTTATAAGAACATGAGCATTTCTTCAGGTAAGTACATCTTGATTCTCTTTGCTTAAATGTGATATGAGACTTGCTCAAGGCCATGGAACAGGGGCTTAATCTGATATTAGCAGCTGTCAGTGGAAGTGTCTGTATCTCCAACTCACTTCAGTAGACTTTTCCTTGAACTCTATCTGAAGAAACATGATCAGGAGCCCAAGTCTTCTAACCTTATGCTTATTCTGCCATAGAATTTACACATTTTTAAAAAAAGAAAAAAAGTAAAGGACCATGCAACACCTATGTGATAAAGCTCCCAAGGTTAATTCCCATCTCAACTTATTATTCAAAATGGGATTCTAGGCACATAAAATGACTAAAAAGCTAAAAATAAACTCTATGCAAATTTCTCCATCATATGGGAAATAAATTAAAGAAGGGGAAGCCAAGTGATTGTTTTCCAGGTCTCAGTTTCACATGTGAAATCTTCTTTTCACATGCTTGACTCTCTGAGAGAGGATGCTTTCTCTCACTCCATATACTGCTAGAGGAAACAGGAGCTGGCAGTGAGCCCGAGAGTGTAAGTGAAGAGACAATCCCTTTGGGCAGTCGCTTTCGGCACTGCCTCCCTGCCAACAGCAGCAGGGTGTTGACAGTGACATCAGGGCTTGGGTGTTCAGTTGTTCAAACACCAGAGCACAATATTTGTGGTGTGCCACATTCCACAAATTGCTACCGACAATTACAATTAAAAAAGGGTAATTGATTCATGGAGCAACGTTTTTAAAAGGAGAACCTTCCCATCCCTCCACCACTCGATTTCAGAAGAGGGATTACAAAATGCTTGTCGTCGCTGGACAGGTTCTGGTGCTAATTGGCTTTACAAAAAGTGACATTTCCTTTTTTACAGTGCTTGACAAAAGGGGAACTTTGCAACAGGTCATGACTTTCAGAAAGTAGCGGAAGAAAAGAGAAGCCAGGCTGGGAAGCTCAGATTGCTGCACAGGAAGCTAAATACCCTCCAGGAGCAGATGCTCCTCTCCCACACCAATCTGCCTGACTCTGTTTTCCCTGCCTTGCTATACCCATAAACAATAAGTGAAGAGTGCTGAGCCTTTATTTAATGCACATGAAAAGCTGTGGCAACGCAACAGTTTGGAAGCCAGGCTATCCAAATACTGCAAGTGGAAGGCTGCCTGCATACCATCAATAACAAAGCAAACAAGATGAGGGGACCTTCAGCTGTCATTTCTGGCTTTTCAGGGATGCTAAGAATTTATTGCCATCATAGTCTGAAATTTCTAATAAATAGAGAAGAAGCAAGAGATCTATGTCTCAAAGTTTCATAAGGATATCTGTAAGTTTGCAGGGAAACACCAAACTTCCAGTTACTGGTCTTGTGTTTTTCACACAGGGCAGGTAGGTACGTGGTTAGCAGTGGAATTGGCAGTGCTGGGTTAATTATTGGATTTCATAATCTTCCAGGTCTTTTCCTACCTCAGTTATTGTATAATTCTATATGTAAACACTACGTTTGAAAGCTATCTCTAGAAACAGTGATTGAGTTACAAAGTACCTGAGAGAACTGAAAACAATACCTTAGCATATCTCCTGCCAGAAGAAAAGCATCTCTGTGCCAAAGTTTCACAAGTGCTTGCCATCACTTTCTGAATTTTGCAGCAACTTTCCTCTCATTTATGAGTAAAAACAACAATTTTGCAAGCATGTAAATAACAATATCAGCATTATGCATGCACAAAAAGCATGATGAATCATTTCTCCTAGTGCAACTCAGCAGCCCCTTGTTCCCTGCAATGCTGGGTTTCTCCTAAACAAAAGTGCTAATTTTATGGCATGTGTATGGGTATCAATAGAGATTACAAACAGAAATCTCAGGTAAATGAAAAGACTGTATTTTTATGCCATCATTGAATATGAGTTTCTTTCAATGCAAAGGTAAAGCTAGATAGGCATTTGAAATACTGTGGTGTCCATTCAACATACAAAAGACAAGGCAGCTATTCTAACCAGCTTTCCATTGAAAAAGGAATGACCGAAGTAAACACTCAGAACGAAACAATGACTAATAGCGTCAAATTGCCTAGGCCATTGTATGGGCTTTGGCAGTCCCCTGGAGGATTGCCAGTCCACTTGCTCTTTAGAAAAGCACAGAAATAAGGAAATACCTGTCAGAGACCATCCCCAGGATACCCACATTGCATACTGTACTCTTGGATGAGTTTCAGAGTGATAAAATGTACCCAGCATCATTAATTAGTGAATTATGTCATTCCAAAGTGGGGCTCCCTCCCTCCACAACCAACGTTCTTATGACAAGTTGGCATGACACGGAAGAGCAGTGTAAGTCACCGTGCATGAGCATATGGAAGGACTTACTTATTTAGCTTGGAAAAGGCACTACCCATGAGGCCACACCTGTGCTATGTGCTCTGAGTAGCGTTATCTCTGAGCTGGCTTTAAACTAGTGGCAGCTTGGAACTCACCCCAGGTTTATTGCTTTATGTTGATTTTCTTGGGCGGATTTTGCCGCTTGTGCTGAAGGCTGCTAGCCATATCTGAGGCATTTGCTTTAAAACCATCTTAAGCATATTCAGCTATCAAGCTTCTTTCTGTTTTTGGCTTTCCAAACCCATACAAGTGCAACAATCTTTTATCTCTTGTAAGGTTGTAGGCAGATGAGGTTTTTCAAAGTTTACATGTGGGTTTATCTATCTGATCTATTTATTTTTCAACACTATCCCCTTCTTAATTTAATTTTAGGGGAAAAGAAAGAAAAAAAGAAAATAGAAGAAATGAAGTTTGCCACCCAACAAGATATAAAAATAGCTAGGAGGTCTGCTCAAAACCTGTCTCACATCCTTGACATTCAATCTGACACCAGTATAAGGAGCGAGGGATGAAGCTCTTGAGGTAAAACACATCCAGTCATTTAAACTTTCTTGACGTGATGCTTTCTTTATAGTGCCAATTTGTAAAAAGCAAGGGAGAAGAAGTGCTTCTTGTAACTGCTATAATCCTGGATTTTAGTTGTCTATGGTGTATTCCACTGGTATCAGGGACTAGGCATGTGTGTGTGTGTGTGTGTGTGTGGGTGTGGGTGTATGTTGGAGGTTAACCTTCTTAAAGGTGAAAGGCATAGCTCTATAGCTCTCACAGCCTCTCTCATCTCACAGTTCTCTTATCACCTGAAAAACGTGTCCTTGGCCCCCACGCAGTTCCTGAAACTTGCAGGTCTTTTTCTCTCACAATTTTCTTTTAAATTGGAGGGGAATTCCAAATGTCTAAGTGGAAGCAGAGGTGTGGACTGGCAGGGCCGTCTGTTGTAGCAAAGTCACACATGCAGGTTGTGTGGATTGAAAAGGACCCTGTGCTTGGTAGGTAATTAGAATTTTCTCAGGCTATATCACTGTCTCACTTTTTCAAATAATCTCACCTGGATTAGTTTTGCTCTTGAGGTCATTAAGACCAGCTGGCAGGGGGCTCAGGAATGCACCACTTTGCCCATAGGAGTGTTCAGGTTATTCCACACAGAAAGGTATGGACCAGTGCTAGAGATTAAAAATTGATAGAGCTTGTGAATTTTGTTTTTAAAGTGTCAGGCTTAGATGCATACACCCACAGACATGGTTGATGGCAGAAAAAGAAGTGGTGGAAACAGATGGAGCAGTGTCCATTTTCCCTTGCAAGAAGAGGAACCTTCAGCTTTACTCACAGCTTCTGTGATAACAGGGTCTGTGCCATCTCAAGTTTCACCTCATGCTCATCATCTCAGATACAAGTTTGTTTATGTCTAACAGAAACAGAAGCATTCCCTGGCATGTTTTAAGGTTGGTAGGAAGTTACTACACACATGAAAAGCAACAACAGTAACACTAATACATATTGACATTGTGGATTATTGCCAAAATATGTCAGTGCAGGCAGGCAGACAAGCAGAGCTCATTTATGCAGAAAGGTGTACAGCTACCTTGAACCTGAATGCAAGCTATTGCATAGAAGGAGAAGGAGTAAAAATGTGTAGGTTGCGGTTTTTTTTTTTTTTTTTGAGTCCATGGGGGTTTGCTATTGATATTAATAAGGGTCCAACTTCCATTTATTACAGTTATTCATTGTGGTTACTCATTGTGCCTTATACAGAACAGATGCGAGATTGGGGATGGTAGCAAACGTTCCAAAGGCAGCACATCTCAAGTCGTAGCCTCGTGGTGTTTGGGCGATTGTCTCTCTCACTTTTAATTTAAGTTTTCTTTCACAGCAGTGGTCTGCATGAAACACACACTCTGGGATAAGAAAGAGGAGTGTCCCTGTAGACTGAGCTAGATGTGAGAGTTGGCTGTTCCTGCCCACAAATGCACAGTGACGTGTTTGCGTGCAGAGCCCCTGCTGCTCAAGCAGCGTTTGTCCACTCTTGACGAACTGCTGCCACCAGTGGGCTGTGGTTTGTATCGACACAAGCTTTTAATGGTACACGTCCGCAATGCTTGTCATAAAAGCCAAAATATTCCAAGAATCCAGGTCTAAAATCAAGCCATGCCTGAACAGGACAGCTGGAGGGAGACGTGTACTAGATGGAAAGTTTCATTTCTCTCTCAGCAATACACACTCAGCATAGACGTCAGTTCTGTTCATTTAGACACACCCTCAAGTTCCTTAAGGGATCATTTTCCCACAATAAACTTCACACTGCATCTGCTAGTGTTAGTCCTGGCACTGCTTAGTCCAACGTTGGTTATTTGGAGGGAATGCAATTATATATGTATAACTGTAGGGTTCAAATTTCACTGGGAATTGCCATGGGTTTGCACAGATTAAACATCAGTATTCAAGAAAACACAGGCTTTAGACACTGAAGGTCAGCTTCATCAGAAAAGATCCATATGTGTCCTGAAGCAGGCACATAAGCTACTTTGAGTCTCCAGTGCTTTGCTCTTGCCTAAGTTTATCAAAGATCTAGAAATTACATCACTCCAGAATTCCTTAATGTTTGACCAGACCATGACTAACACACACCAGAACCCTGACTCCTCAAAAATATGTTTGTTTCTACCATTTCTGTGACAGTGTGGCCAGAGATTGTGGTGATGATAATCTTTATATATATATGTACCTACAGCATATATATATATATACACACATATATATTTTTATATATATTTATATTTTTATATATGTGTGTGTGTGGTGTGTGTGTATGTATATATATGTGTATGTATAATATATAATATGTGTAGTACAAAATACAATATATCATAGATATTATATATATGTACTGTAACACAGAACATAGAATATGGGATATGTGACACATATCCAACATACTGCATAACATTTTTAACATAATATGATAACGCAGTAAACATACATAGAAGTTAGATTATGCTATATTGACTCAATGTTTTAGTTATATTTCTTAGCCTGAGGGTCATTCACATTAACATTTTTTACCTTGCTGGAGAATACCCCCCCCAGGCAGTAAGGGTTAATGTTGCACATCCAGTTCACACACCACTAAAATGAAAGCAAAGCAGCAAGGCAATAGAGAACCTTTCCTATTTGGATGTGTTACTGGCATGGGCAAAATTATTTAAGAGGAAAAAATTCAGGGTCCTCAGCCAAAATGGATTTCCTGAAAAACTTCATCATTGTGGAACATCCCACCCCTCCTTAGCACTGGAGGTAGCAGTATGCACTGCACAGCCCACAGTTTGCTCAGCTCTCTCATCTGGATCCCAGGAGCATCCACTGAGCCACACATTTCACCCATTAAAAATGGTACTGAATTGAAACACGGCCCTGCAGTGGGTTCATGCACAAAATTGTTGTTCACATGCAGCTTATAACTATCACCATCTTTGCTATGAAGTTGAAAAACCTCAAATTTGCTTCAAAATCTTCAAAAGAGTGAGGGACTAGGACTCTGTAAATGTGGGCTGATTTCTTTGCTGAGTGAGTAATGAATTACAGTGGTCTAATGAGCTTCTCTCCTGCTGATCCTGGGGCAGAGTCATAGCAAGAACTTAATTTATCATTTGCTGGTGAGCAAAACAACTGTTCCAGTTCTGCAGTGAGTCTAAACTCATATTTTTGTTCTGTGTTTGCAAGTCCAACACACGGCCACGAGGAAGGCTCTGACCACTAAGGGAATACTAATAATTAATTAGTATGCTTTTTTTCCCTAAAATTCATTACTATGAGAAATCTAAAATTATATCTCCTCTCCCAGAGTAATATGAAGTTATCAGAAAAATAGGAATGCCACTCTTTGATAGCAGGAGGATGGTACTCAGTTGTCTGTCTCAATGAAGCCATGGAAAACTTCAACAAGAAAAGAAAGAGTCTGTTGGTTTTTGTTCAAACATCTTTCTTGAGCCCATACCACTGGTCAAAATTGCTTCAGAATCCCTATCTATCTACAGCATATGGGATTCCAACTCCATGGTTATGTGCTCCATAAATAACTTGCTTTGGATTTGCTGACTTTGCCAATAGCTGCTGTTTACACTGTATTTGGAAAATAAGACAATTTATTTTGAAGATGAAACAAAGATTTTGAAGACTAGTTTTGTCCATTTTTAAAAGTGAAAATAAACAGAGGCAAAGATGAAACCCTACAATTTATGGTGTTTTTCCTTCCTTAGGGAAGAGAGGATGAGCAAGAAGAATGAAGGGAGTTAGTCAAGAGGAAATGCTGAGGCTTTTCAGTTTCCTATTCTTGGTAAGAATGAGGGACCCAGTGATGAACAACCTGCAGAGAGATAAGCACTCACTTGTTTTCAATTAAATTTTCAATATTCTAAGTCACTAAGTCACCCCAAAATCTTTGAAGAAGCAGAACTGATAGGAAGCCACATTATCTCATTACAGTCAACTGCTGGGCAAGTACTTTGGTGGGTAGACTGCACTGCATATGTTTTATCTAATTGAACATTTGTATGGCTTCATTAGCTGAACTGTAATTTGAGTTCTAACATATGCTCAGAAAATATTCTATTATATGTTAATATTGCTTCTGGAAAATATTAAGATGATGCTGCCTAAGACATTAGAATGCAAGGCCTAGTAGAACAGAGATTAAAGAAGAATAGGTAACTGCTTTATTAAAAAAACAAAAAAAACTTACGGGAAACATCTTTTATGGGGACTCTGAACTCGGATAGTGAGGAAAAAATAGTGCCATAGATTAGAAAGAGCTGGAAAAATAGGCTGGAGTACAGTAAGTGATCAATATGGCAGAGTTGCAAGGGCCCATGCAAAGACTGAGCTATGGATGCTTCTGCATTATTGATGTGAGAAGCCCACTGTGAATTGGAGTGAGGCATGAGGATTTATACTCCTTCAGGAGAACAGACCACAACTGAGCATTTGTTTCACAGCACTTTTCATGAGCTTTACCAAACTCTTCTCCTTGATACCTAATGGGAATTCATATAGTTAATTTTTAGTTATATGAGAAATCTTTTTACCAACAGCAGATGTATGGTGTTCCACTCTCACTGGAGATCTGCTTTTGCTATGAGGGCATGTGAGAAACAGATATTTCCAGTTGTTCTCTAACTGGAATAACTGGCCATTCATTACCTTTATTAAATCTTCCTCAGAATGCTTTTTACTGTCTGCTTTTGAGAGTAACCAGTGCAGCCCAACCAGGTTCCATTGAGATGAATTTTTGTCATGGCTTTTGAGACTGCCTCTCTGTTTTCTAGCCAGAGAAGGAGCAAAGCGTGGTGACCATGGTTCAGTCACACCAATGGTGCCACCTTGATGTCTAGCCAGAGGGATATTATTGCTACTGAATGCTTAGGCAGTTGTCCCAGATGAGAGCAAACTAGTCATTCATTTAATGGCTTGATGAAGTTTTCAGACTTATTGATTACTTTTGTATTACTCATTGGCTCCTGTGTATTGTTTCCCTTCCTAGAGCTTCTGAATGAGATGGACAATGGCAGCAAGTGGTCTTTATTGCAATTCAAACCAGTCCTCCGTCCTTTTATGCATCTGCTTTTCACCAGCTCTACAATCATGCTTTTAACAGTAATGCCTAGCAAACAAAACACAATTAGGGAGAAAGTAAATAATACCATGAAACAGAGTTGGTGTTTGCAGGGGATACTGTTTTGCTGAGGTAAGGCCAAGTGGAGCTGGGCATGAGTTATATGAATGCACTTAGGAATGGATTGCTCAAAATGAGCTATCCTATGTCATTATGCTTTGGGCAATTTTTTGGAGCTCAGCAGTTTGATTTTCCTTTGCCTTGAATAATTGAAACTAGACACAGACAAAGAAGTCACATATGGGACTGCTCTTTTTATTTCAGCCATTGAATCTTTCAAATATCCAAAGTCCCTTTTGATTCAGGGAAGATAACACAGAAAGTCAGCCAGCATAAAAAGTCATATATGCTTATTAAACCGTGTAGTTGCCCATCTGCCTCCAGCATCCATAGTAACTCACCTTGAATTTAAAACCTTAAAAGAATCCACTATTTCTTTTGCACCAGCTAAGATATGCTATGGATATTATCTAAATTAATATGCCATTAGCATTTGTCTTTGTCCTGTGGTTTGGTGCCAAAATAGGTCAATTTGGTGGCCACCCCCTACTGTCCCCAGACTATAAGGAGGGCTGAGGGTGTGCAATATCAACTGAGATGGGGACATCAGAGAATCACTTTTGATACTTCTAGTCAAAACTGTCTCACGGAGAGAAAACTACTGTTTTCAATTAATGGGCAAAGGAAAGGAATGAAAGATTAAGGGAGGGATTTGGTAATGGAGAAAGAATGAAGTAAAGAGTGAGACTGATCAGTCTACCTTAGAGAACTGATTAATTATTTTCTGACACAAAGTTTTGACCCAAGCTTTTTTTTTTTTGGGCAAGATTTCAAGAGACTTTGTAAAATGACTCTGTATATATAAATGTGTATTTGGGATAATTTTTCTTTCAGCATCTTAAACACTTTATATAAGTCTGCCACTTTTTAAGTGATGTATGAAAGTACTTGTGTGGTTGCATAATATCAGTATTCCTCTGAGATTTTACAAATACATCATCAGCATCAGATGGATGAAATCCAGCCTGCCATAATCCAGATGCTGAACATAGGCAATGCTTCATTGAACATTTCAGTTACAGCCTGGAGAGCAGGGGAAAGAGCAATTAAGGCAAATTTGCCTTAATGTTGCTGCTATACTTGTCCTGAAGCCTACAATGGGAGCTCGGGAAGCTGCAGGGGAAGATGCAGTCTGCTTGTAGTTGTGTTTCCTGGATTAGACTAGGGAGGGACCAGAGGCATCTCCCACAGGTGGTGCCTTCCACGGGTGCTCAGGGGGACCCCAAACCCCTCTGTCCTCCCCTTGTGATGTCACCTGGCCCTTTGCAGAGCAGAGGTGCAGCACGTGCTAGTGCCTGCCCTTTGTACTCTGGCATCAAAGATGGGGCAACCTCCAGGTAGATGGAGTTACTCAGACCCTATGGGGTTAAAATTTCAACATACTAGGAGAGCATCTTGAACCTCATCTCTCATTCTGACCATGATGGGCTGAAAACATTGCACAAGCATGAGTGCAAGGAGCATGGCTTGAAACCACTTGGTATGGGACAAGGGGCAAGAAGGGGCATGGCTTGAAATCACAACATCTCCCATTCCCAAGAGAAGTGCTGTACCTCCCAGGATTTGTCTCAGAAGGTCTTATTCCCTACCACTCCCTCACCTAGCTGGTGATGTCCATCTGCCTTAATATGGGGTGAGGCATACAGTCATCCACAATCATGAAATAAAAAATTCTGAGCAAATGAGTGGCTAAAACTTAAACCTCCCTATGAAATTTTAAGGAAAGTGAGACACCTTTGAGTGCCAAAAAGTAAATTCTGTGAGGACTTAATCACACTAGTTCAGACAGATGAACACAGGAGTGGCATTCAAGCTATGGGAAGATTGAGTTAGGCAGTGAGGTTGAGATAAATGTATTCAAGCCAAATAATTCTAATGAAATTTCACAAGATATTTATGGAGCAAATAAAAGTAATAACTTAGTGGGTTCTTCAAAGAATGTGGAAGAGACAAGAGAGATCTCTGAAAATCTGTAAAGGTCAAAGTCTACACTCATTTTTAAATGGTAGGATACAAAACCAAAGCATCCTAAGATACTTAACAGCCTAACTTCAAGCCTCAGAAAAAAAGATTGAATACCTAGAAGATAACATCATAATATAGAACTGCCAACAAGCATCAAGCCAATCCCATTTCTTTCTTTGGATAATGGGAAAGCAATAAGTGTAAAATATCCTGCCTCCCTTAGGGCCCATGAGACCGCTCTTTTTCTTGTAACCAAACTGAGGAAATTCAGCCAGGATGGGAAACGCCTACAAAATGTGTCCACTAAAAGTAAGAATCAGCAATCAGTCCTCTACCTAGGTGAATGGTGTTTTGTAAGGGGAACTTTTATTAGCAGCCTGGCAGACAGTCTTTTTCAAAGAAAATGGAAGTGACTTGGAAAACTTAGTCTCGCAGAAAAAATGGGCACTCCCTGATTCCCCCAGCTGCTGCTGAAAGCATCGCAGAGGATGCGAGTCATCCTACCTAAAGTCTGTCTGCAGCTGTAGCCCAGACTCTTCCCACAACCAGGGCAGTCTTAGATGATTCAGCCAATCCAAGGATAGAGGTTGAGGAAATGAATCACTCTCCAGTTTCCTCTCACTGCCATCCCAATGACTGTAGGAGAGTGTAGAAGGACTACCTCACAACAGGCACTTTTAGATAGCTGATATTAGGGGAGACCTTTAGTCCTTTAGCAGTAACCAGTGAACCACCCAGACTCTCAGAGATATTTGGGTGTACTTAATTCTCTTTAAAGTCAACATTAAGTAGATCTGATAACTTAACCTGGGATCTGTTGACTGAGTGAGGAGATTCCCACAAGAAATAGGTTTTTTTGGGATCTTAAGATTCTTGCCTGTTCCTGCATTTTCCAGGCAAATCATTGGGCTCACTAAGGACTCCTCAGCTTAGGGTGTAAGCCTGGGCCACACTCCATGCCATATTACTGAGGGAAAAGGATTGCAATTTGCACAAAGAAATCAATGGAGCTAATGCTGATCCCTACCTGAGTATCCTCTTCCCACGTTAGTCACTATGATGTTAGTTATTATTTCTTGTGAAATAAAGACCTAAAAATTGTATCTTAATGTAATGTAAGGAAACCTTGGATGGAAATGCTTTCTATGTTTTATACTTGGCCCTTTGCAGACATTCTGGAGGGATAGTGGCTTCCAAATTATTGATAATTCTGCTATTGAAGAATTATAAGGATCATCCTCCTTTGGCATGAAAAAAGGTGGATGACCAGCAGAATTTTATGCATTGAGAGCCAGAAGAGACACCTCTGCTACCCCACAGGATTTTCCATGCAGCTTTTCAATGCTATGTTACATTTTGAAAGTTTTTCTTTAAAAAAAACCAAAAAACAACAAACCAACCAACCAACCAACCAACCAACCAACCAACCAACCAAAAACTACGAAAAACCCCAAATTTTGTCACATCTCATCTGTGAGCCCCATGAAGCCTAAGCCGACAGCACACGCAGAAGTGGAGTCTAGGTTGCTAAGGTCTGGAATTAATCAAGTCTTTTGGCCCTTCTCTGCAAGACATTGAGATACCAGAACATGTTCAGAGAAGAGCAAGGGAGCTGGTGAAGGGTTTGGAGCACAGGTCTTATGAAGAGCAGCTGAGGGAGCTGGGCTTGTTTAGCCTGGAGAAAAAGGCAGCTGGTACCTTATCACTCTCTGCCACCACCTGAAAGGAGGTAGCAGCCAGGTGGGGGTTGGTTTCTTCTCCCAAGTCACAAACAACAAATTGCACTATGGGAGGTTTAGACTGGATAATAAGAAAAATTTCCTCATCAAATGGGTAATCAAGCCTTGTAACAGGCTGCCCAGGGAAGTGGTTGAGTGTTCATTCCTGGAGATATTGAAAGGACGTGTAGATACAGCCCTTAAGGAACGTGGTTTGATGGATTTGGCTGAACTGGGTTAATGGCTGGACTGGGTGATCCTAGAGGTCTTTTGCAATGTGAATCTTTGACTCCATGATTCCTGCTGGTTGGCAGCACATCTGAGCCCAGTGCACAGCCATGCCCACCCCTCACTCTGTGAGCCCTCACAGCTCCCTGACCACAGCCCCTGGTCACTTCTCACTCCACTCCCAGCAGCAGCTGCATCAAGGTGCTTGTGTCCCACTGCACCATCACCCTGACACCACCAAGACCTTCAATGAAGACAGAGGACAAGTCAAAGTCAGTGTTGGTGCAATGACCATTATTTTAGGCACAAGCAGCTTTCTGAATTGGGTTAAAGGACTGGCTTCTCCTCTCCGTTTGGATGGAGACTGAAATCGCAGCGTGGGCGAGGATCACTGAGACCAGGAGTGACATTGCACAGCTAAGGTCCAAGGGTTAAACCAGGTTCCATCCCTCTTTTTTTGAGGAAAAGCTTTCTGTGGTGTCTGTCTTGGCCCAAAATGCTCCAGCACGTAAACCTGTTTGCTTCATAATATAATTATCATATAACTTCATATAGTTAAAGGAACAAGCAGAAACTTACATCTTATAAACAGATGCCAATAATTAATCAAGGCAGATGCTTACATGTTTTATTCTCTAATCCATATTTTAAAGCTTTCTCTATGCCTCTCATAGGAGAATGCACTTTCTCCTGTGTATTTGGCAGCAGTGTTTGAAACAATGAGGAAATGAACTGCTCCATTACAAAATACTTAAACCCTATGTCCTGATAGAATATGAAGGCAAATGTCTAAACATATTCCTCTATTTTTTTCAATCCAGCTGTAAGGGGAAATTGCTCTCTCAGGCAGACAGCCTGCTGCTGCTGAGATCTTTGAAAGGCTCCACATCCTGAGGGAAGTTGCTTTTAAAATTAGCACACCTGCCTCATATGTCATCCAGGCAGATCCTGTTGCAGGAAAAAAATTAGATTAATAGGTTGGAAAACACTAGTTAAATCTTTAATTTTGTCTTGTCAAGACAGAAAGTGATTCCCAGGGCAGGATATGGAGTGCATCATTTTGACAGTCCACTCACACCAGTTTAAATATTGGCTGATGCTTTGTAAGGTGCTGTGAACTTTAGAACTTAATTTTTTTTTAAAGCACCTTGTTTTGTTCTTTAACATTTTGTATAAATATTGCAGGATCAATGGATATCTACTTCTATTGAAAGGAGTTTCTTTATATCTTGCAGTTCCATGAGGAAAAAACCCCTGAATCCTAGTTTACTATAGAGGTCACAGAGGTCATGAAAAGACAAAAGTTTCAATATAATAAACCATTATCATACCATGCAGTTTTATAAATGGATATATGCACATTCATGTGCATATACTTGTGTGTTTTAGTGCAAAATAACACAAAACAAAGCACAGCTTATTTTTTCTCGTGGATGCCACTCTTTGCTTGACTCCTGTTCTTCTCCAAGCCTTCTCACACATTCCTAACTGTTCTGTTTTCTTTTTCTTTGCATACCTGCCAGATTCTTCCCCTGCCCACAGAAAAATTTCTAGCATGTCTGTCGCTGTTTATATAGTTTCCAGCACAACTGTTCTTGCTTGCTTAGTTTTCTAACAATAGATCAGATTTGAAAGTTCAGTGATGCTTAAAAATGATGATAAACTAAAAAATACCAAGGTATGACATACAAAGCATGTATATTTTTATTTCTTTCCATTTCTATGCAAAAATTCTTGTTTCTCTTTATTTTCTTGCTTGCATGACCAGAATTGCAGCAGCCAGCAGTACTCTGCTGATTTCATTGTACATTCATTTGCCACCTCTGCATGACCTTGTCACACTGAGCTTTGAGCCATGCTGGCTGAGCTGACATTTAATGGCTCCCCACATCTGTTTTGAGAAAGAAACTGAAAGGGAAGTATAGAGTGGAAAAGAACATTTTTTTCTTTCTCTCTCTTCTCTCCTTGGCCTCCCCTCCTTGCCTGCCCCCTTCCCCTTGTAGGAATGTCATGCATACTAAGTCACGTAGTTCCTGGGGGGGACTGGGGGAGAGGGGGGGAAGGGGGGAAGAAGTGCCCCTAAAGATATGGTTGGGGTTTATTTTCTTTAAGCCAGCTGTTTAAATAGTTAGTCATCCAAAGTTAGTCACTCCAGGCTCCCTCTGTGCAGCCACAGGGGGAAATGTGCACTTCCAAAGGCCAAAGACCCTAAGACTAAGGTAAGACTCAGATAAATCCTCAGTGGAAGTATCTGTTTCTCATTGTTGACTATAACCTGAGCCAAATTTACTCATTAAAATGAAGGGAAGTGCACCCCCCACTCAATACACCAGGGAGAAATGCAGTCCTGCTCTGAAATGGGTAAAGGGCTTCCAGAAATAAGATGGTTGATCTTTTGGTGAGTGCAGCTGATATTATTCATATCTTAACATTCTAAGTGGGGTGCTTATATGTGCTTTAGCAAGGTGCCAAAGTAGACATTTGGTCCAAGCAGTATTCTTACTAAGTTACAGCATGACAGGTTAAGTGGATGTGGAATGCATTGCTGTAGGTGAGGATGACTGTGGTTTTCTACCATTTCCTTGACTGTGTTTACTCAGTTCATTTGCCTGAAGGATTGCTCCAGAGGTTTTTGGCTGCATATTTGAACTATATACTATGTTTGTTGGACAGACATTGTAATTAATGGGTAATATTTGTTTTCAAAAGAAAATCTTTAGCTATTTTCCTTCCTCTAATGTTTCTTTAAAAAAGGAAAAGGATTAATCTTGACACAATTTTTCTGGGAAAACTAGAGTGGCAATATGATGATGCTCTGGATAAACAAGGGAAAACAAACTCCTCCAGGAAAGTAGGTGCATGTTTCAAACTAGTTAGAATTTAAAAAAAAAAATCTATTTTTTTAAAGGGAAGTCAACCTAGCAGTAATTTGCATATTAAGTATGATGTGATCTACAAAAGAACTCAGTAATTTGCTTGACTTTAAGCACATGGTTAGTCTCACTGTCTATTCACATGCTAAATGTAATACTTATGCACTCCATTAAACATAGACTTGCTGCCAGAAATTGTCACTGTAATTAGATTGTTACAGCTGTGCATATTTGAACCTTACAGCATAATTTCCCTGATTATCATGATAATTATTAAGGGCACCTTCTTTCAGAAAATGCAATTGGTTTTTTCAAGTTGTCTTTAGTAAAAAACATCTTTTACACAGAGTGGGAGTACCTTTTTCAATGTTGGTAAGTCATGCTGCCATATTTTTAGGGAAACATCGCACTCTGCTGGTGAAAACTCTTCTATCTTGTGGCACTCTGGAAAGGCTTCGGGAAAGAAATACAGATTCTGGTGAGCTGTTAATACTTTTTAATCAAGGATGCGCTTTGTCTGCAGCATCCTTATAAATGGATAAATGGGAACAAGTCTTTTTTCCCCTCTCTACTTCTCACTGTCTAAAGAATATCCAAAAGTATATAGATGTGCTGAAACATTTCCTGCAGTAAAGAACATGTGACTGTATGATAAGCACAGCTTGGCTGTCCACGCAATTTGCAGGGCTCAACAGAAAGTTCAGTGTCAGCTCTAAACATCTTTTGCCATTCCCTGATGCGAATGCCCCAAATGGAATTTCCAGTTAGAAACAGGAGCAGTCAGCAGGGCTCAGCCCCAAACCTGCACTAAAGTGAGTCCCTTCCCTCTTCAGTACCTGTACCATCTCTCCCTCATCTCTGACTCCTGGCCATTAGATGGCGAGCGTGACTGTCATCTGCTTCCCGCGCTCATGTCCTCTGGTGGCCAAACTGCTTGGGAGCCCTCCTTCCTAAGAAAGCCTTTCCTTGTCCCTCGCTGCCTTCCTCACCTGTAGCAGCAGTAGTTTTGCAGGGTCTGGTTGTTAAGCCTGGCAGTGATTTACAGGGAAGAAGGGAATTGTTTGTGTTCAGAGGGACATCGTTTTTCTGGCACAAGAAATGTGCCCTCCAGCTGGAAGCAGCAGCATCCCATAACACTACCAGGAGCTCTCCTCTGTACAGCTTTCTTTCCAGTTTCCCACAATTGCTCCAAGTGGCAGGGCTCTGGCTGGCATTTTAGAGGTACTGAGTTCAGCTTTGTGGATGTGAACTTAAAAAGTTGCAGATAAATCTATTTACAGCCAAGATTCGGGTTAAAGCTGATATATGATGCAAAGTCTTTTAGTTGAGAATCTCTGTCACCACTCTCCCTTTTGGCAGGGATTTGAAGCTTGTCAGGTGAATCACTCTGAGGCCAGTTGTTTACTTTCTCCATATTTTAGTCCTTAAAGAAGTGTCCTGTTCCAACAGAGATGGGTTTGTGCTTAGCCACAGCCTTTTCTGCTCCTTCCCTGGCTGCAGAGCTGCCATGAGACCTCACAGGTTCCTTCTGCAGGGGGTGTCCACCAGCATCTGCACTGAGGTGCATAACCCTAATTAAAAATAAGAAATGAAAAGAATCAATCATGAGAAGAACTTTCTGCCAATCACAGGAGCATGGATTTTGTGAAATGTCTTGCTCCAGAAAGTCTGTCAGAAGGACAACATCCCCACTGGAAAGGGGACAAAATCCTTTGAGAGAAACACATTACTGATGCTTAGCCTAAAGACACCATGGAACAAATCCTGGTCAAGGACCCCCAGTCTGGTCCATTCTGATCAACAGTTCAACGAAGACACACCAAAAAACAAAACAAACAAAAACTAAAATCATGTTAGTTTCAACTCATTTTACTCTAAACATCAACACTGAAAAAAACTGAACATGAGATTTCTTTGCAGATTGCAAATGCGCCTGTAACTGCTGGGGAATTTTCTCTTACACCTCCCAGCTGCCTGTAGTGACAGCTCCCAGCAAACATTAGTCAGAAAGTTTCTGATTTCTCAGCTTTCATTGAGTGTCACCTGAATTAAATATAGAAAGAGTATGCAAATAGTAATACTTGGCCTATTTTTGCCACCTCTTTACTAGCAAGGAAATGAAAATAAAATATGAAACTTGTAGAAACTTCCCAAACCCAGAAGAGTTAATTTCTTTATTGAAATAGGCTTTTTGTTAAAATTTAAATGGACAGTGAAAATAGATAGTGAAAATGCTGCAGTTTTGATAAGTCCTTTTACTGGCAATGTTTAGAAAAAAGCCTTGATGTTGTAAATGTGATACACCTGAAATTTTCAAAACTACATTATTTCACATTCTCGTGATTATTTCACATTCTGGTATCAAACAGAAATTTTATTTTAAAATCATTCATATTTTTTTTTCTAGAAGGTTTTTAAAATCTGGATTTAAATTAAGTTAAATGATAAATTAGTTACTTTTTATACCAGATTTAGGATTTTGCAAATTCTCCATTTCTGAGGGAATAATTATGTAATATTTCAGATTTTTTGGTTTTTTGCTAGGTAGTAGGCTGATTCTGCACAGCTTAAACTATAAGGAACAAAATAGCAGGGAAAGCACTTTATTATTCTCTAAAAATTTTAAAAGGGTTTTATAAATTCTTCAGTTCCAACTGCTTTCTATGTATGTGAAAAATATTGAAAAAGTGGATTTAGTGCCTTATTTCATCACTCAGAAATAATTCAAAATTCATTTCCCATCGTAATTTAATTTTCTCTGAGTGGGTTGGTTTAATTTTTTTGAGGAAGCCTTGGAAAATAGGAAACTGAAAATCTCTTTCCTTATGCATCGTTTGGGAATGAACCCCAGATGACGGAGATGAAAGGACAACACCACAGATAATTCAAGGATCTGAAGGAGCAGCAAGGTGGCAGCAGCAATATTCACTCCCTGTTTTGAATCAAGGGTAGCTGTCCAGATTCTCAGGCTCCCCTTATGCTCAGTGGAGATGGTCATGCTCCCAAACATGGGATCTGGAGCTTTTACAAAACTTGTCTCTGAGCGTAGAGGAGCCAACACAGCCAACATAAGCCTTTACAACGCCACAAGAGAACATGTCCTGCTTCTGAAAAAGAGATTGATGAGCTAATTATTCTAATTAGCAAAAAACTAAAGCCCCCACTGGAAATTCAGCAGTTTAGCAGCAGCCTGTATTATATGCATTATTTAATTTAAATCGTCTCCAAAAGCACATACTCATAAATGTGTCCCAGCTAATCTACTTGTGTGCATTACAATTGCAGGGAGATTTTCCACTAGGTTCAAGGAAGACAAGCACAAAAAAAGCTGATTTCATATGGAAAAGAGATTTTTTTTATTATTTCTTAAATTAATCTTTGAAGTCCATAAGACTCTCATCAAGAAAAGGGAAAAAAAGGGAAAGATTATTTTTATGAATTCTAATATCTTTGGGGAAGACAGAATGTCTCCCTTAAGAAAAAAATTGTATTACTCTAACATAATTAATATTCTAAGGAGCAAACTCATATGTTTTGAGGAACCCCGAAGTGCCTCCTTGTGTGCTTCATCCGTGTTTCTTTTCTATTATTAAATAGCTAAATTTCAATCACTTTAAATAAATTATATTTAGCTGGTGATATGAGCCATGAAAACTCTGGACTTCCACCACTGCTTTTGTGCCTTTGGGGAATTAAATAAGAGACAGTATAAATCCAGTTTCCATAAGACAGGAGCATGTACTGAAAGATGTGCAGGTGGTTGAGTGCTTTGGGGGACAATGAATGATTTGAACTGTAAATTATTTTTAAATGAACAATGAAATAGTAAGAATAAATTATTTGAAAGCTAGCAAAGACAAAAAGCACTTAGCAATTCCCCTGGCAAGTGAGATCATAACTATTTAAGCTGTTTAAATCCATAACACTTTTTTCCAAAAAATCATCAGTATAACATTTATGAATGGAAATTCCGAGTTATATAATACTATCACAATTCTCATAAAATCAGGCCAAAGCTTTATAGACTCTGACTCTTCCAAACTTCTGTAGTCTTTGCAGAACAATTTTCAAGTGAAATTACAGCCACCTTCACTATTCAGGTGATTTCTCCACACTGATAAAACAGTTTCTAAGGCAAAGGTTGATTGTTCTGTTCCATCATTTGGTGAAGTCTGTATAAAATCTGTATAAAATGTCTACTAGCTTTGGTTTTCTGTGCACCCTGCTGTTCCTACACTGCCAGAAAAGACCTTTAGCCTTTCCCAGTTCCCGGGCCCTTCTTCCAGGCATGGCTGGACCCACTTTCCTCCAGGCCTCCTGGTGCTTTCCCAGTCAGTCAGTCTTGGCTCTTGAGTGCCCTACACAATCTGTGTGTTGTAGGGAGTGGGTTTTGTGGCCATGGATGCAGAGCCAGGGAATTTTTGTCAGGCAGTCAAAATAATAAAAGAGAAGATATTGTAGCAGTCAAAATAATAAAAAAGAAGAAGCAACACAGTGCTAAAATCCCATTTGTGCAAATAAGTCTGTGTTCAATGTGCTCTAAGCTGCCTAATGTTCTGGACTTGCATAGATGAGATTAGTTTTCAGTCACAGGACGTTTATATTAACATTTTCATATATCCCTACAGAAAAATCAGGAATTGCACAGTAACAAGGATTCGCTTTATAGCCCAGTTGCATTAAGTAATTTTACCTATTAAACAGAAAGGTTGTTTGCTTTATGTGTTTAAAGTGGTTGTAAAAACAGATATTAGTCATGCCTCACAAAAAAGGTCTATCAGAAAGCTGGGATAACTTCTTACATTGAAGTAAAAATACCTGAAAGACAGAAATGCTGTCCTCAAGATATTTTAGTAATAGAATACTGTCATAATATGACATTTGTTTTTTATTATACCTAATTTTTTTTGCTTTTAATCTCAGATAGTTCATTTGAGGATTTAAATCTGTGTTTTCCAATCAAAAAGCACAGTAGTTTATTTTTTAGAAATAGTTTGGATAATTTCTGTGGATAATCAAGAAATTTATGGTGGGTAATATTGTGAAGTTCTTTGTGGCATATATCAAAATACACCAAAACACAAAGATCTTTTAATTGATCTACATAACTTTTATCTCCATCTTTCCATAAGTAGGTGAGATGTTTTCCATCAAACTAGCTTTTGTAGAGAGCTGTTGACTATAATGGTCTCTGTGAGTGTAAAATACCAGGGAATCTGATGAGTAGCTGAGGCTGAAAGGAACCACTGAGGTCATGGAGTAAATCCCCTTTGTTCAAAACAGTATCAGCTAGGGCAGGTTGGGTTATGTCCAGTTAGGTTTTGAGTATCTCCAAGGATGCAGACTCTTGGTAAACCATTTCACCCTTGGATTTTTCTCTTGAAGACAAGGGTTGCAGCCCTGCTTTTTGCAGGATACTCCACGCAGGATTCTGATCTTCACCATCTCATGGTCATGGAAACCAAAGCTGCCCCTGACCTTGACATCCTTGACCAGTTCTTCCTTTTTTTGTAAGTGCCAGGGACATTACTGTATAGCACTTCAGAGACACATGCACTCTTGATTTCCAAGAAGAGTGTGAGAGCTTCCACCATCATTTTGTCCTTTGGGTACCTCTTTATTCATGTGCATACAGTTGAGGTAGATCTTCCTAAATCTTAAATCCTCTTTTGTTTTTTCCAAGGTTTTAAATAAAGAGAGATATAGAAAACTCAACTTGTCTATCTCCCTGTCACAACAAAGTCCTGCTTTTTTCACAAAGGTTGAATGCCCCTAAAGTAGGTGATTCATGAAAAACATAATGACACTAAGTCCACTCTATGACTGTAGAAATAGTTCAGATTAGGTTGGAAGATAAAACTGATATAATTCAGAGCCTAGTTAATGCTATCAAAGACAAATTCAAACACAATATCCTTTAAACACCTTCAAATCTCTGTCAGTGAAAAAAAAAAAAGAAGCACTGTTTGAACTTTGAAGGGTTTATCAAAGATGTTGCAATGAATTTTTAGCAAATATATATCATTGCTTGACTTATCTTCTGGCAAGGGCATATTATTTACTCCAGCCTGTGTCAGGTTTTGACTGATTCCCTACTAATAGGATTGTTGTCACTACCCTGTAATAAAGGTGATATTCTGCTGCCAGACAAAGAAATTGTGCTTAACTTAGTGAAAGACTAAGATTAACTTGTGTGATAAATATGACTCCAAAACTGCAGTTAGGAAGATTTTTCAGATTTCTGAAAGGCTTAAGGTGTTCATCATAAAGTCCTTGAACATCAAACCTCTCCCCTGCAGTTCCTGGAGGGAAGCAGGTTGCAGGAGGAGTTACACCTGTTTATGCTCCTGAGTGTGCATTTCTCTTCTGTGATCAAAAGATGAGTCAAGAAGCTATAAATAAGACAGAATAGAAGCTCACCCCAGGCCATTATCTTTTGTTGAGTAGCTGAATTCCAGAACAGCAGGTTTTAGATGTAAAGCCAGCTGGTAGCTGTTGTTAGAGGGAGGCTTCCATGCCAGCTGTGTCCTGGGTGTCAGCAAGGTTTGGGCAGCAGCACCCTCACTCTGACCCCCACACCCAACCCTGCACTGCCCAGGGAGGGCTGGTCCTGAGCCTGTAAGGTGTGGAAGGAGCAATGCTCTGTGAGGAAAAGGTTGGGAGGAATTTTAGAGGGTTTTGTTTGTTTTGGAGGACATTGAAGTTTTTGGTTCCTTTTGTTCAGGGATTATTGTAAAGCTGATTCTCCTTCAAATGCTTCTGCAGTTGTGTAAGTACTGAAAGAAATTTTGCTGATGGAAAACGTGCAATTATTTGTCAAATACAGAGTAGTTGAAGGAAATGGAAGGCCAGCTGGTACTTTACATAAATGGTTTTCATCAGCCAGCAATTCCCTAGGATTTGCAAAGCTACCAAAAGATTCATCTTCATTTTCCACCATTTTCTTGCATAAATCATGAGAAATTCCAATTGCCTTTGTTTTTAGTGATTCCTGTGTAGATTCATTTTCATCAGCTTGTTCAGGCCCTGAAAACAATCTTCTGTTCTTGCAGTTTTCTGAGAGTTTCAGTCCAATTGCATCTCCATGTGTTCTTTCAGGTGATGTATACTACAGCCAAGAATGACAGAGGAATTGTTCATTACAATGGTAAGTGGCAGCATTTGGGTACTTGGATTCAGCAAGAATTTTGGAAATACAAAGTACAATTAATAACAGACTTGTGGCTGAGGAATTCAAGTTTCCTTTAAAAAATGAGACTTTTAATTTTCTTTTAACAGGTACTTAGAACTAGCTTTTAAAAATCCATAACATAAATACACAGTGTATTCATGGACTGTTTTTTTCTATGACATTAATATACCTTGGTTTTGCTATTAAAAAACATTTAACAGGTAAGCAATTAAATTTGAATTTATGGAGGGACTGTCCACAGCAAGGATTGTGAAGTTCTTCTGGACTTTCATTGCTTTTGTAGAGAAATTAGATGCCTCTCTAAATAAATACCAACAGCATAGAAAAAAGAGACTACTTAACAGAAAAAGGGTGTGTAGTTCATGGTAGATGAAAATGCTAGAAATCTCTCTGAAAGGCTGTTCAGACTTTTGTTATTTTAATATATTTGCATAAGGGAGTGTGTTTGTACTCCAAAGACAGATGAAGACAGGAAGAAGGCTCAGACTGAATGTGGGAGATCAAGCTTGTAGCAGCAGCACTCAGACATCTTTATTTCTGTTCTTAACTTATTTTCTTTCCTTTTTTTTTTTTGGAAGGAAGGTTAAGTATCATAATGAGATGGACCAGTCTCAAAACTACAATAATATTTTGAAGCACAATAATATTTATAAGGAAAGACAAAGCAAAATTAAAAAAATTAAGGACATTATTATGCAAAATAATACAAGCATATGATTAGGAAGAAGCTATTACAATGTTGTAGACAATATTCAGATAGGGAAGCATACAAAGAAGACAAGAAGAAGGGAAGAATGTTACATGAAAGAGGTGATAGGACTATTATCAAAAGGTAGATATTAAAATTCTGATTAAGTGGTAACACGATAGCTATTGAACTGGTCTGACCAAAGAAAATATTGTTCTCTACAATTAAAATGCATTAAAACTTTTTTTTTTAAACACCAAGCACAAGCAAACATATAAATATATTTAATAAAATATTAATATATTATAATATATTATAATAGTCTAGAACAAAGATAAAAAATATCCATAAAATATAAAAATAAAAGATAAAATATCCATTACTGGTAGCCCTTAGTATTTCATTTAAATGACTGGTTGTCCAAATACACTTTTAAGAAGCGTTGGAAAGTTCTTATTTTTCATCCCTAAAGGATTACCTGGGAGACTTCATAAGGCAATCCCAGCTTGTACAGTACTAAAGAGCATACATTTTTATAAAGCATTTTTTCTAGAAAAACAATGATTTTCCAGTCAGAACCTGTGAGATTGATTCCAATGACACATACACAAAAGCCATCTGTATTAAGAAAGAGCAAACTCAGCCTCTAAATTCTGAACTCCTTGGCAGAATTTTTGTGTTTTAAAAATGAAATTACTCATTTTCTTTATCTCTCTGACATAAAAAATAATCTGTCTATAGTCATGGCAAAACTTAAAGCTGTCATCTACTGATAAACTAAAACAGAGGGGCCAGAATGTAAACAGAAGTGATCTGTGTTTTTCTAGCATCTTCTCTGGACTAACTGGAAGTCACAATGATTTTAATAGAGTAATTTCTATACTTATCTGGGGTAGGAATATAAGTTCTAATGACAAAAGATGACCAAGAGGGACACAGCCACACAATGAGCTGTTATGCCAAGATAGATCACAAAGCTGGTGACCTATTCAGGAGGAAAAGTACAAAGGAGAGAAAATTATCTGAGCATGGTGCCCACATAACCATGCTTTCTGCATAGGAGAATATGCTTAGAATATGCATAGCTTAAATATTTATATACATAATATATATGGCACAATAAACTCAGGCCCAAGCTTTTATCATGTATGGGAACTTTTATGTCTATTGCTCTCATAAGTCTTAAAAATAGTGTTCATGATGGACACCTCTAGAAACTTCACTGATTGTTTAAAATATTATTTTCCAGGGCAATGCTGACAATAAGATAATAAATAAGATAAGCATGACTTTGAAATAAATACATTTTATTTATTTTATGTACAATTTTTGTAGCATTGTTAATAATTACTGCTGCATACTTTATTCCTTCTAGCCTCAGAAAGGCTTACCAGCTCCTTTTCTTTTTCTTCCCCTGGACAAGCCATTTAGAGAAAGAAAGTGCTCAGATGCTTAGATGGCTGAAATTTGTTCTGGTTTCAATTTTGGTGGCATTTGGGAAATGATATTGTTAATGATTATGTTAGATGTTATGAAGTTATTTTCACAGCACTCACTCTGAGAATGGCTCTATCATTAGAGTCCATCAGTGAGGATGCACCTCACTCTGATGTTTGTAAAACATCTTATAAAGATACAGAGATACAACTGTCCAGCCTCCAGATATTTAAATACCTCACATCCAAAAAACTGTATGAAATACACTGGGACCACTCGACAGTAGGGTGTGTGCAAAGTTTTTCTGCTGTGCATATTTGTTTCCTTCCCTCCCCGATAATCAGGGCAATTTGTTCCCCTGTGGGGCAAGCTGCATTCAGATTTCAGCCTGCATTTGAATAAAACCTCTGAGTGTCTCTTCCACTCTGCTAGACACAACTGGTAACTTAAGGACACAGCCACAAGTCATAGGGTTTGACACAGGTTCTTAGGAGAGTAGAGACACCAAGAATGAAATATGAAAAAACCCCAACAACAACAACAACAAAACAAACCCCCCCCCCAAAAAAAAAAAAAACCAAAACCAAAAAAACCCAAAAACAAAACTCTGAAGTGACTAATTGCAATTCAATAACCATAATCCAACCGTCTAATCAAAAAAGAAGAAAATGAAAATTTTCATTGTTTTTTGCCAGTGACATTGAGGAGAAGGCTCAATCCTATCGTATTCATCTCAGTGGACATAAACACACCAACCTCTGCTCAGATTGGTGGTTAGATGCATAAATGGCAGGAGGTGGACAGGGTTGCAGCTTGCCTGTCTCACCAGCTGCATCTGCTACTGCTTGGCATGAGGATGCCTCCTCTCAATATGCTGCCTGAGTTGAACTCCACCTTAAGGTGCCATTCTCTGTCCTATGCACAGTAAGAGAAACCTGGATGAAGACTCTGAATTATCTCCCATAGGCAGATATTTATGTAAATGTATATATTTACAAAATAAGGCCTTAGAGATCATTGTATTTTGGTGCTTAAATGCCCAGGTGCCTTGGAGGATTCCCCTCAGGTGGGATGGAAGAAATTAGCTATTTTTGTGCCTGGGTATCAGTAAGCCAACATTATGATAGTTTCACTAAGGGAAGAGAGACAAGCAAAACTGATCTGGCTGAATACCAGAGCCTGCAGGGAGGGAAAATCTGGGAAAATGTTCCCAATTATTGCTTGCAGCCACTGTGAGAATATCTCACTTGCTTGAATATTAACTGGGCACTGTTCTGGGAGATCCTGACAGATCTCCTCTTTGCAAGATGAGGCTCCCTGTGTCTTTCATTATCTCAAAGCACTTTAGAGATGCAAAATGATTTGCAAAGCAATTCTCATTATCTACATTGCCCAAATGATTAAGGCAAAGCATAGACAGACCTCACAAGTACTCCTGGGTCACTTGGAATGAGACAAAAAATGTCCTGCACATTAGCAGTAAACACTCCTAAAAGCAGAAACCTCTTTGAAGCTTAAGGGTATGCCCTTCTCTGCATATCTTGTAAGCAGCATCTGTCTGTGCTGTCCCAAACATGCAGGCAAGAATTGCTTTTCTTTTGCCTGGACATGCTGTACCCAGCTGCTGGCAGCTGCACCTGGGCCCCAGGACCTCCCCTGGGCACAGCAGGACTCGCTTCTTCCCCTTCCCTCCTGGCCAGATTGCAGAGTTTGGTGCCTTCTGGTCACTCAGTGCTGCCTCTTGGGTGTCCTGCACAATACCTGTGTCATCAGGAGTATTTTCTGTGGCCATGGCCACATAGCCAGGCCTTTTGCTGGGCAGGCACAATAGGTATAGAGGGCATCCCAGAAAATGGTTTGTGATTTCTGTGAAAATAATGCTAATAACAGTAAGTAGGAAGTCCTATGAATCTGTGCAGACCAGGTCAGATAGTTTCTGTTTGGTATCAGGAGATGCTGGCTGATTTTTGATCCTAGACAAAAAGGCAAAAGTGCGATCAGGAAAATTAACCATGTTATTAATATCCCAAAAAAGGGATAGCAATTTATCTTATGCTTCCTCTGATGCTGGAACCCCCAATGATACAATGTAAGATGGACCTCTGGCCATGCCATGGCACCCTATTCAGACTTCCCATCCATGGTGAGCTCCACCAGCAGACATCTTCACAATTTTTATAGGATTTTCTTAGAAGCAAAGCAACTCTATCTGTCATATTTACTATGGGAAAAAAAAGAATGTTTGTAGGAAAACATGCTGTTTCACTTCAAGATAAAGTCAGGAACATTCTTTCAGCATCATGGCTGGTGACAAAGAGGTGCTGCCTATAGACTCTTTGGTTTGACAGGTTGGCTGCATTTATTGTATGGTAAGGCATGAGGCACAGCCCTACAGTCATGTGTAGTAGAGCAGGCTCAGCACAGGCCTGCCCTGCTCAGCTCAGCTGGATTGTGCTCTCCTCCAGGTGCAATAGCCTGCCCTGTAGAACCCCCAGCGCTGTTGTTCAGGTGGTTTTTGTTGCCTGTGGTATAAAGGGGGTTGCAAGCTGTGTACATCTGATGAAGTCAGATGTACAGTCAGAAGTTTTTTCCATTTGCCTTTTCACTGAATGTTTCTTCAAGCCCTGCAGGTTGACCGGCCCTCTTAGCATGCCCAAACTCAGCTCAAGGTACAAAGGACATCCTATTTTCAACAGCACATCCTGCATCAGCCTCTGAAATCCTGCCCAGCCTTATCAGTGAAGTCAGCCAAGAATCTCCAGAAGCATCTGCAGCCATTGTGACCATGTTCACAGGGGTTCTTGGATGAGGGAAGAGACGAGAATGTTGACTCCATGATCAGAAGGCTTGATTTATTATTTTATGATATATATATATTACATTATAACTATACTAAAAAGAAAAAGAAGGACAGGTTTTCTCAGAAGCTAACTAAGCTAAGAATAGAAAAGAAAAGAATGATAACAAAGGCAGCTCTCTCGGACTCTGTCTGAGATAGCTCAGTCCTTGATTGGCCATTAATTATAAACATCCAAGATGGGCCAATCACAGGTGGACCTGTTGCATTCCACAGCAGCAGATAACCATTGTTTACATTCTGTCTCTGAGGCCTCTCAGCTTCTCAGAAGGAAAAATCCTAAAGAAAGGATTTTTAGTGAAAAGATGTCTGTGACAGCCATGATAAGGCCAAAATTCTTCTCATTTGGCTTCACACAAGTTAGTGCACTGAAGGGTGTTAAGGCAAATGCTTTCACTTTGTTGGTGCTCACACCTAGCACAGTAAGTCTGCTTCAGTGGGGATTGTTTCCTGTTTAATGTGGGATATGCCAACATGTGTTAGGTTGTGGATATTCTTTAAAAATGCATGTCTTTCCCATATCTATCTGCTGATCCATAAAACTTTAAAGTAGTTTTCTTTGAACGCTGATACCTTGGGAGGATTATTGCTTAGATGGTTGTCTCTGCATGTAGAAAATGTATTCCAACACAAGCTAGAAACCTTCAGGAAAAGGATTTTCTCAGTAAATGGCAACTGAGATGTGAGTCCTGCCTATTGTAGCTCACTTGAGTTCTAGATTTTTAGGTTTTTTGTACTGCAAAACTAAGAATCCAATATACTGTTTTATTGACAGATTTAAATATTTGAAATCACACAGATGGAATTTGTTGCCATTCACAATCTGACTGCTCTAATTCATAGAGAAATTCAATCAGGTATTCTCCCCAGAGCTTATTAACTGCTCTGAGTTAATGAATGTGAGGATTTTGAAGCTCAGATCCAGTGTTTTTCTAGGTCAGGGTCTGAGTGCACTTAAAATAAATAGTCCATAATTTGTCCTAGCTGAAAGTGTACCTGAAGGAGTACCTGAAAGGGTCAAATAGTCATGTTTTCACCAAGGCACTCTAACAGAGTAGTCTTATCTTGTCCTCAGGGTGACACCTTGCAAATTAATTTCTGTGAGATTATTAACATTTTGAAAAATAACAAAGTTTTGAAAAATAATCAAGGTTGTTTTATAAAGTTTATGCCAGAAAAAAAAAAGCTGACTATTTTAGGGAAACTATTTTGAGAGATTTTCAGATAGATCTTCAAACATACCATGGGAGGCTTAGTCATTTTGAAATACTAGAGAAGAAAAAGACTGTGTGAGGTTTAGATACTATCAGCCTAATTTTGAGGAAAAAATAAAAGATAACTTTTTGAGGAAAAAATAAAAGATAAAGATAACTTTATGCAGAAAGGTCAAACTCTGCAAGAATTTTTCAAAAGCCGTTTCTTTCCTGAAATAATTAAGTGCAAGTTGTAAAACAGTTCACTGGGGCAAGCTATGAATCCAGATGGCAGAAACAACAGTTGGGGAAGGGCTGGTAATAATTCAAGTGTTTAATTTGTTAAAGGTTTTGCACATCTACCAAATGTTTGGATGGAGGTGTTACCCATACAGGCCTCACATACAAAATGAGCATTACACCACCTCAGATAATGCCTGCTTGAATGAAGAGATTCCATATAAAAAAGTATATTTAAATCCCATCCATAACTGGTCTTTATACAGTTAAGCAAAGGTAACATTGGGTTCCTGAGGAGAGCAGATGGAGAGATGCTCTGGTAAAGCTGCTGAAGAAGAAAGAATGGCTCAGTCAGTGAGACCTGCAAAAGTTCCATCTCCTGAATCAAATTTCTTTCCATGAGGGTTGCTTTAGTAGCAGTTCTTGCTCATACAGTTCTGTAAGAGCAATAAATAGAATATAAATGTTCTGTAAATAGAATTGTCAGAGCAAACTCCTGGTAGTGGGAACAGCACTGTCAACATTTAGTCCTAGTGCTGCAGTGAAAGATGAAAACCCCTGATATTTCATGAAGCTTGTTCCTGAGATATAATTTCCCTAATCCTTTTAAGATGAAGAAAAAAAAAAAAGACAAATGAGATAGGAATGACTTGACACATTACATGCTTTAGGATTTGTGAACTTCTGAAAGATGTCATCAGAAACTGCTTTGGTATGAATATAGGCAAACATCAAAGTGACTGCATTATCATTTATTTCCACTTATTGTTAAAACCTTCAAGCTTCATTGAAAGACTATGAAGAAACTGATGATTTCTGCTTCTAAAGTACATGGTAGTTTTCTGGGGTAATAAAAGATCTCTGGTCTGTGAGGATCATGAAGAGCAAGCAGAATAGATAGGCTTGGATGCAGACATTTCATTTCAAGGGAAAAATAGATTTTATCAAGAGAGAACATCTAGATGAATTGCCCATTAATAACACCTGTAATATGATAATTTTGTTCTATGGGGCTAATAATCACATTCTAGATAATTTTTAATTATACAAAGCATGCATTTATAAAAAGGTCACAAGAAAAACATAGCTACTTTATAAATATCACGGATTCTAGTTGTTTATAGGTTTAATAAGTTTTTCTCTCCCAAGGTTAAATAAATGGCATTAAAGGAACAAATATTATCCTGGGATGATTTTGAGGGCAGTGTTTGACATTGCTTATACTGACTGATCAGTGACATTGGCACAGTCTGATGAAAGAAAAGTTAGGTGTTTGTCAGAATAATTTATTTTAGAGAGATGTCATAATCTGGTCCTTAGACTGAATGAATGGGCATTATCTGTGCTGCTGCATATTGTCTTCCAGCTTTGTTTCACTAAGAGGAAACAAGAGGATGTGTTTCAAGACCATTCCACATGATGAACCAAAGCACAGCCAGTCAGAGGAGGGGGAGAGTTGCTTTCAATTTTAGTTGCTCTATATCTAAAGAAATATGCTGTTGCAGATATAACCTGTGACAAGAAATGGGCATATTAGGGGCATTTTGCCCTAAAAATGTTCAGCTGCACGTAGCATGTCTAATCTGAGCAATGATGTCTATCTGCTGGATATAAATTGCTGAAGCAGAGCAGTAATTAAGGTATTGTCTCCAGTGGAATATTTTAAGCTTTATCTTATTCCTTTGTTTTCAAGGACATGGCATTTTATTTAGCTGAATTGGACGTCAGTCACTAATAGGACTTGCTTCAAATGTTTAAGAAAGTGCAAAACCTTCTTGAACTGCAGCTACCAAGGGAATTCCACATCAAGTTACCTGCTTTGATGGAAACAGAGTGAAATTATTCTCTGATAGTTGTTCCATGATTAGAAACACCTGAAATACACCATGATTAGAAACACCTGAAAAACACCATGATTTGAAACCCCTGAAATACTGGCATACATTCTGAGTCCTTGGGTTTGTCCAGATTGAAATCAGAAGTTTAAAAAGTCTGAGAGATAGACTTTGTCAGCTCACACCCCATACTTAGCACAATAAACATAAAAAAATCAAATATTTAAATTTTGTTAAAGAGATAGGGACTTTGTGTAGAAAGTTTTGTAACACAAATTATAGCTCTTTCTAGAACTGAGTAGTATTTCAAACAATTTTGATATTTCTAATATTTTTGTAGGTCAGAGGAACCTGAGATGATTTAAAGGATCACTCTTTCGACTCGAATACTTGCAAGTATTTTCAAGGTACGTAAATTTACTTTTCAGAGGGAGCAGCATAATGAGTGGGCACTTAAACTGCAGATGTAATGTTAGAACCAAATTCAGCAAAGAGACCCAAATTAATCTCTCCCCACTGTCAAATGCACCTCAGGCATCTCAGATTTTGAAGGAAAGACATCTTGTGCAGGGATGCATGTTTCCTCAGCTGACAGAGCATCTCTGTGATGAACTCCTCTCCAAGGCTATCAGGGAGCGAGAATCCCTGCAGTGTCATGTTCTTGTCTCTTTGCTTCTATGCACTTGCTGCACTCTGACTGCATTTTAGAAAAGTAGTGTGAGGGTAGAATTTTCTTTTTTTTTTTTTTTTTTTTCCCCTGGCTACAGCATCCCTCCCATCTGACAGTCACAGAGCTGTCTTAAGGAGGAAGAGTTGTTGTGTGCAAATCCCCCCTGGGGTGGTTTGTCACACTTGGTGACTCAAGCTCCACATGGATGGCAGAGAGGGAGTTGTGCTGTTCTTTGTGGGATGGTACACTTTTATTTTTCCTAAAAGAAGAATGACAGCTGCACAAAAGAAATCATTAACATACAAGAAGTTATTCAAATTTTCATGTAGAAGGGCAGACTTAACTCTTTGAGCATTTGGGTTTTTTTCACCAAAAAGGTATTCTGGCTGATTCAAACTTGCTGCTTAACAGAGGTAGGAAAAGATGCACTTCCCCTTATTTCAGTCCAGGCTCAGCAGTGGATTTGAAGTCAGTAACAGAGCTGATGAGAGAGTTGAGTTGTGGGGACAGGAATGTAGTTCCCAGCTCTGCACATGGATATGACAACACTCAGCTCTCAGAAGAGAAGGGTACAGAATATTCTGAATTTTTCCTGAGCAGCTACCTCTTCTCTCCTTTGTACTGAGTAATCTAATATGACATATTTACTGGATTGGTAACAGCAGTGGGAGTTGTTTAGTATCCCATTCTATACAAACATTTTCAAGATGAAAAATTAAAATGTTTAATTTCAAAATTGCCACAACAAAATGTTTTCACTCATTCAAATTTTTATCTTCAGCATCTTCTAGCTTACTGAACAAGGTTCATTAACCTGATGTGCAGTTGGAAGTTCTGAATACTTAACCAGATACTTAGCTGCTATAGTAACCAGGCTCACTCCCATACATTTTCAGTTCAGAAAACATTAGGGAAGTCACACTGAAACAGAATCGCAAAGCAGTTCCACTGTATTTGCACTCAGACTGAGGAGTCTTAGCACTTATCTTCTTTCCATGGGCACAGGACAGTATTTTCATACTATTAAAATTATTTTGTGTTGCTGATGTAATCAGACAGGTTTGAACATGAGCTACAGTTGGATGAAAATGGGTTTAAGGATTGCCTTATGTGAGGGGCATGTTTATGGCAACAGGAGTGTCACAGCAGCAGTGCTTTAAGAAGAAAATAAAAAGGAATGTAGGAGATTTTTATCTTGAGCTGACTTGTGCATTTTTTTCTGGGTTTGAGGTTAGTATTGCAAATTCTGCTACAAAGTAATTAAATAATATTTCTGAGCTTGTCTTCTCTTTCCTATTTTGACAAGTACTCATCATTTAGATTGTGAAAAGTATATTCCAGGCTGAAGCAGGAAATTCCTCATATAACCCATACATCTGCAATTTACAAGTGATCCTGAGTTTCATGGACATGAGCTATGAGATGAAACTAGAAATGATAGCCCAAACAGTGCAGACATTGCATGCCCTTAAATATGGCAGGTTTTAAATAAAGAAAAAAACTGACAGCAGATTTAAAATCCAGAAATTGTGGAGCTTAGTTCAATTAGAGGCAGATTTCAAACAGTGTTTAGAGCCTTAAATTTATCTGGGCTTATGGAAGCATTTGACAGATGCCAGTGCAATTCACTTTGGAACGTCTTGAAGGTCTATTGCATGCCAGCAAAGATCATGAACCTCATCAAAGTTTTATGCCAAGGTTCTGCTTGAACAGTTAAAGTAAATGGGAACTTGCATAAATGAGCTAATGAAACTCTCCTGTCAACCATACATTCATGCAAAATCCCACTGTCAGACATTGACATTATTACAATGAAAAAAAGGAATTAAAATTATATGAAACAAGTATGGGAAGCCAGAAAAACTGTACCAGAATACTAAAAGGATACTGTCAGCTCTAGCCTTCCAAATCACTAAACAAAAGCTTTGAAGACTGTCCCTCCCTACAAAAAAAGGACAAAGATACTTCCAATATAATATCCTCCAAAAATGGACCTACTGAGCAACTGCTCCCACTGTACCACAGTAGGGGACAATGACATCCAGACAATGGCATCTCATTAACTCACAGGAGGATGCCAAGCAAGGGCAGACACCTGAAGCAAAGAAAGTCATCAAGTACCAAAGCAGTACCTGGCCTTCAGCATCTTAAACAAATTTTCATCACCAATAGTCTAGACCATAGGTGTCCCAGGTTGTCCCTACAGCCAGGAGGAGGTGAGCCTCATAATGTGTCATGTACTTTTCTCTTCCAGCTCTGGGGACCTGCTGGGGGGCACCAACCATCCCTGCCTGCAGTTCCAGAGCTCCTCACAGTGGGAACTCAGTGGTGTGCAGATGTAGTGTGCACCCAAATCTTTACTCCTCCTAATGCATTCAGGATATGGCCGTGGAGTTGCCATGAAGAGAAAACCATACTGCAGACCAAAGTGTGGCTCTCAGAACATGCCTCCATGTCCTCTGTTCAAATGCAGATGTTGGGAACACACTGAAGGCAGAAGCAAGTGTCTAAATGACCTTAAGAGCAAATGCTTCAGTGAAGATCTAGGAATTGGACAGATTAACTGTACAAAGAACACCAAGACTAAAATAAAATGGCAATAAGTGACTCAGGAAAAAAGTCAAGTGTACTGTAACTGTATCACAGATAAAGACACAGCAGCTGCTAGAAGAGGAATGGATGGGACAAATAGACACTGCATTGGCACTCTGCATACAATTCTTAATCCAAACAGCCAGCCAGAGATTAAAGTTTTGTAGATTACTCCAGATAACTAGAGAACTTGCATTTTTCTTGCTCTGATTGCTCTGCAAGCTTTTGTTCATAAGAATGGACAAGTTATTCTTTTGTTGTCCACAACAAAGGTTGTCTCAGCCACAGTAAAAGTTTTTCTTTTCTCAGTACAAGGAGAAAAGGAGTTCCTGGCCAAGGAGTTCTCTTGTCCAGGAGCTGCAAAGACTCTTGCTGACTCTTTTCCCATCCCACAATGCTGCCCTTGCTGCTTTTGTAGGCTTCTCCTACAAGCTCTCTCACACCACTCAGCTCTCCCTCCCCTCATAATCTCCCACTCATACATGCAGAGACACCTGCTCAGCAAAATTTCTATTTCCAAGTGCTTTGAAATGCCTGACTTGCCTTTGCCTTTCATGTAGAAATAGTGATGGGTGGTTAAAGAGTACTATTTCCCTTCTGACTTTCAGGGAAGAATTTAATGGCTTCTCATAATCACTTTATATAAAGTGGTGGTACCAAACAGCTTCAAAAAGTTGTAATGCTGACTGCAATAGCAGATAGAGTTGACCTTGTCTGAGATATAAGGATATCTGATAGTGCAGAATTTCACTACATTCACCTGTCTAAACATGCAGATAGGTATCAGGTGGGATCTACAAAAATGCTGGCACCTACATTATTTTACAAAGCTACCCCTGAGGACCTGATTCAAAGCCATTGTAGTCACAGAGAAATTACTATTGACTTTATTAGGATTCAGTTGAGATTAATGTTGCACACTTCTTTGCTGCCCTTTGCTGTCTCTGTTCCTGTGACTTCAATTGTTCCCTCAAGGCATTGCAAAAAAAGGGATGGAAATGTTAGCAGCAATGCATGGGAAGTTGAATACTTGTCCTTCTCCTTTTGGCAGTATCTGTTTAACACAAAAAGAAAAATACTGTTTTAAAACTTAGAATTGTTCTGTTCATACCTATTAAATGCTGTTACATCTTTTAAAAAAGTCTAAACCAATGGTGAAATATTCCAACTTGTTGCAAAAGGAATAAACATGTATGCCACTTACTTCCAGCCTCAATAACTGGAGTAGGGTGACTGAAAATCTATTCCATGTTCCTGCAGCAAACATCATGTCCATGGAAATCATGTGCAAGTATTTGATCTCCTCAACACTGTAGAATTTATAAAAGCTGCCTTCAGTAAATATTTCCCAATATATCCAAATACCTGATGACAAGGAGTTTATGTCAAAATCTCCTTTTCTAGCTGTCCTAGGCACCAAACCAAATACACTAATTAAAATGTAACTGTATCAAGCAACCTGAATAAATAAGGGGACAAGTTTTTATGTTGGGTTTGCTTTTGGTTTTGTTTTGTAATTTTTTTATTGTTTTTTTGGTTGGGTTTTTTAAGGGTATGTGACTGGAAAATGTTTGAATTGGGCAGAAAAAAAAAGATTAAAAGGAAGATGGTATCAAAAACCAAAAAACAGGAGCCAATTACTTTATAATTTTGTAGTGTTAGAGAGAGGGGAAGGATGATAAATTGAAAGCAAGCGTAAAGGTGCATGATTGGTCTGCAAAGGAGAAGACATAATACTGTATTTAAAAAGCTTAAATCTGTGATGGTTAAAGAGGAATACTGTGTACAGAACTGCTCTGTATCAGACCTAATGTCTGCCCCAAGCTCATTGCTATGAAATCTTACCCACAATGTCACTAATGTGATTGAAGACCTATTTCCAGCATCATCTCTGCTAGCAGAGGAGAACTGACTGCAGAAACTCTGATCAGAACATGCTAGTGATGTTGTGATACTTGGTTTTCTGCTTTCAGCTGGAAAGGTAATCTGTCAAGTTGCCTTTTCCTCATATATTTAAGAAAAAAATACAGTTTCCTTTATGCAAATATCTAATTTTCTTTCAGTGATAGATCTACGAGGTTATTAAATTACTTGAAAACAGACATGTCAGCTTTTCTAAAGCTTGCGCCTTTATCAAGAACACCTAGCATTCACTCCTAAGAGTGAATAGAAGTTTGTACGTTCTTTGGTTTGCTCTTTGACCTATGTTATAACAGAATGATTACTTCCTCTGTATACAATGATTTTAGGGATTGTAACTCTTGAGAATGGTTTCAATACCGTGAGTGGATTTGCCTCTGGTAATTGAAAAATAAATCCTCTTCTCCCACAGCAGATGAACTCTCTACAACCTCTCCAGAGGCTATGACCTGCCTGAGGAAATCAGACACAGAAGGGATTCACTCACAGCTCTGCCAGTTTTTGAAAGCAAACAGCAGGTATTTTGTGGAGTCAGAATTAAAGTCTTCTTTTTTAAGGATGTATTTGAACACAAGATTTTCCAGAGCAAAGTTCAAGTGGAGAAGTGCAATTGAGGCACTTAGATCAAGGTGCTGGAGAGACACAGGCAGGGAGGCTCACACCCAGGCAGGGTTACTGGGAGACAATAACAACATGGTCAGGCTGGTGAGAGCAGGACTGCCCAAGTTCTGCAAAAAGATATTTTCCATAGGGCTCACTAAAGACCCAGTTCTTACCCCCAACAGTTTCCTTCAAGAATGAGAAGGTGTTGTACTGGAAAAGATGCTGATAGGCATGAGACCTAATCAGGTAAAGTAGGTGGAAGGCCTCTAGATACTGTCTCCATTAATCATTGCCATTAAATGTAATTCCTTCAGCTTTTTCAAATTTGAGAAAATTACATTTAATCTATACATGGGCTGAAGACATCTCCTGGTGACATTCTTTGCATTAAATGTGCCAATTTCAGTCCAGTATCAAAATCTCAAATTTCTCAAAACTGCTAAAATCCTCTACAAAAGTCATGCTTTTAGGATCAGTCTTTCTTTCATCCTCCCATGGCCTGACTTGAAGTCAAAGTTTGTTGATTCTACTTTTCACATACTAATCTTGTAGTACAGATCAAGCAGTGTGCTCATATTCTTTATTAAAGTGACCAAGGTGAAATTAGATTGCACTCTGGTCATTTTACTTCAGGGCAAACAACTTCACATGAATAGAACATGTAGAAAGTGTTTGCATTAGCTGTTAAAAACCTTCAAATCCTCTCCAGCAGTTTAAAAATTGGCTTGAAGGAGAAGTTTAAATGATGAAAATGTTATTGATTTCTCTGCATTGACAATTCAAAATTGATTTACACTAACAGCTGGATCACATGCAGCAACAAACCTGAAACATAACGCAGTTCTCTAGCACAGGTATTCCTACACAACACTGTGACACATAACCATGCAAATTAAAAATTACTCAAACCACTTACATAATTAAGAAAAAAAAATTTAAATATGAATTTGTGCTGAAGGAGATAACTTTTTACTTGTAGAAACGAGGAAGAAATGCTGGCAGCTAATGCAGTGGTTTTACTGGAGTTAGATGAAGAAATGTGTCTGAATATGCAATACAGGTGTGTGTCATCAGCATCACTGCAGACTGACATGAAGTGTTTCCTAGATGTGCTTTTATTTAATGCATATGCATACAAAATATCTCATACTGGATAGCTACCATGAGTTATTTTGTCATCTAAAATGAGAACAAAACATAATGACTAATGAGAATATTGACATTTGAGATCAATGTTAAGTCAGCTTGTTTGCTCTGCAGAAGAAGTTCCCTCAGAAAATACAAGGTAAAAGTGAAATAAGGAAGGAGAACAATAAAATGTGTTATGAAAAATAAGAAGTAAAATTCTTATGACCACGTGATGGTCATAACAGGTATGTGGTGATGAGCAGACAGGAATGTGAGGATTCAGGAAGAATTAACTGTCTCAACAATAGTCTTCCTCAAGAACTTAATACATCAAACTCAGATTCCAATCTTCCAATCATGGAATAGAATGGCTTGAGTTGGAAGGAACCTTATAGATAAAATAGCTCCAACCCCCTGCCATGGGCACAGACACCGTCCACTAGACCAAGTTTCTCAGGGCCTCATCCAATCTGGCCTTGAACACTTCCAGGGATGGGGCATCCACAACTTCTCTGGGTAACCTGTTCCAGTGTCTCACCACCCTCACAGAAAGGGTGAGGGTTCCTATTATCTAATCTAAACCCACCTTCAGTTTGAAGACACTCTCCCTTGTCCTGTCACTACACACCCTTATGAAAGGTTCCTCTTCGTCTTTCTTGTAGGCTCCCTTCAGATCCTCAAAGGTCACAATTAGGTCACCCCAAAGCCTTCTCTTCTCCAGGCTGAAAAATCCCAGTTCTTTCAGCGTTTCCTCAAAGGAGAGATGTTCCATCCCTCTGATCATCTTGGTGGCCTCCTCTGGACTTGCTCTAGCAGGTCCTTCCTGGGCTGGGGATCCCAGAGCTGGATGCAGTGCTGTGGGTGGGCTCTCACCAGAGTGGAGCAGAGGGGCAGAATCCCCTCCCTCACCCTGCTGGCCACGCTGCTTTGGCTACAGCACAGGACGTGTTTGGTTTTCTGGGCTGAAAGTCTGTAACATCAGCTTGGTGGTAGTGGGTTGGAGACAAAGAGACCACTCACCCCAGTGTTCATGTGGCAACAGAGAGAGTTTGTTCTCAAGCCCTTCCTTATAAAGGGCATTTGAAAAGCCCGGTGTGGATATTTTCATTGGTTTAATATCTACACCCCTTCAGGTTCTGGCCACTGAAGTGTCTGCAGCCATGGGAGAGATGTGATTGGGCAAAGCCCCTGTCAGTCAGCCCAGGGGCTGGTCAGCTTGCCAAGCACAAGCCAGCTTGTACTATGACATGTGGCAACACAAGTCTGCATGGCCAGGTCACATCAAGGCTCTCATCCACCAGCACCTCCAAGTCCTTCTTGGCAGGGCTGCTCTCCATCTGTTTATCCCCCAGCCTGTGTTGGTAACTGAGGGTTGCCCTGACCCGATGCAGCACCTTACATTTGATCTTACTAAACATCAAGATATTCCCACAGGCCCATTTCTTGAGCCTGCCCAGGTCTTCTGGATGAATCCTGTTCTTCAGGAGCACCAACTGCACCACTCAGGCTGCTGACATCTGAAAATTTGCCAAGGGTGCATCCAATCCCTTAATCTCATGCTCCAATTTGTAATGTTTCATTTAGCCAACATGCATTTTCCATTCATTTACACTACAAGAAATTTTCATATTCTGAAAAACAGTTGCATTTTATAACTACAGTGCAACAGCTACTGTGCTCTGCATGACAACATATTGCCATGGAGAGACAAGGCATAGAGGGAGAGGGAGAGAATGAGACAGAAGCTATAAATTATTTTAGTTATCAGGAATTTATGAACAGGAGTTAATACAATTTTAGACTATTTTTCCCCTGAACAATATTCAGTATATAACAAATCACAAAAGATCAGTTAAGGATACATAGAGGAAGACTCAGAAATTAGAGGGAAAAAACCCTAAAAAATTCACAAGGCAATGAGGTGTTAAGTTCTCTTTGTGTGCTATCCTGATTAGTTTAACTTTCATTTAAGTGGTCTTTGGGTCTGGAGAATTTCCCTTCTCCTTCAATCACTGTCTCTGGTCATCCTTCTCAAGCTTACACTTAGTGAAATGTCAACTCTACCTCCAGACCAAGAGGATTAGTTAAGAGGATTGCAAACAAGGCTTAGGCTGTGTTATGCCAAGTTTGCCTTTAAAGTCCTCTGCCCTGTAGCAGAATCAGAAAAAAAAAATGTGTAGATAGGTATGAGAACATGATTGAGCCTGTGAGCTTTATTTTTCCCAAGGAAACAATATTAGAGAGGATTTGTGAGTCTGCATCAGGTTGTCTCATGAAAGGACAGCCTAAACTGGAGAGCTGGACAAGGTGGAGGCATTGACACTACCCTTTTCTAGCACCCAGCCCTCAGTGCAGGATCACACTGAAGGAAGGAACTGGAACTCCCTGGGCCTGGCTCCTCCCACTTGAGAGGGAGTGCTTGTGGCAGGATTTGGGGTTTGACACGCTGAGCTTCTCTTTCTCAGTTTTGGCTTGCAGGTCAGCTTCCCACGGAGTGGGCAATTGGAGCATCTGCTCTTCTCCCTTGCTGGTCCTCCAGTCCTGTTATCACCCACACTAGTTTGAAGTGCCTTTCCATGAGACAGTAGAAAATGAGAGCTTTTATTTTTCTTTTGGAAAGAAGAAAAATATTCTCTTGGCCTATCCAAGAGAATTAAATATTTTTTCATTTTACATTAGTAATCACTCATTGTGTGTAAAATTACTAATACAAGAAAATTTTTAAGAACAGAGCCAGACTGGAATTGTCAATTAGTATTTTTTTGTTCCTAACAATAGAATATGTCTTTGAGAAATTATGTTTCTTTTGTGCTCTTAGGTTCCTCTTTCTTTGGAGCTAGTTGCCAACCTTTACAAAACTTTGAGTTATCCTTCAAAGTTCAGTCTGTCCCTCTCCCAGAGATCACTGGACTGAGTCAACATGCCAACCTACAATCCATCCTCACTCTTCCCTCTCTCTTTTCAGATCCAGCTGAGGTGCACATCAAAACCAAAACCCAAGATGGTCACCCACACAAGGGGCTTCTTTTCTCATGCCAGGTGCTAGAATGGGTCTTGGGTGGAATTGAAAAAGACATCCAGGGTAAAACAACAGAAGAGATGGTTTCTTGATATTAGAGAGATGGAAGCTAAAGCCACTAGCTTTTGCTCCCTTTTTCATCACCTCTTTGACACACTGGTGAATACCATTTGTGGCTTTAGGTGCAGGCTATACATCACTTCTGCTTCTTGCAGCAGCCCAAATTTCTGGTTGATTTTCAAAGACAAATAGTCAAGCTCTGGGATTTTGATGAGCTGATGCCAGTGTTGCCTGAGGTGGGATTTAGGACACTAAAACACACTCTGTCACAGAGATGATGTGGAACTTCTGACAGGAACATGCAAGGTGAGAGGCTACAGGGAAGTATGGAAGGACTTTGACATTTCTTTTTCCAAAGGAGCAAGGATCAATAAAATTCTTTCTTTGGAAGTTCTTTCTTTTGCATCATGAACAGAAGGATAGACAAACAAGAACATGGATTAGTGAGTGTTTTTCCTAAGTTAATACTAGAACTAAAAGTAAATCCTAGACCAAGGTAATTAGGTTAAGAAATTTTATTATGTACAGAATGCAGGATTCAGCTGCAGTGTTTAGGAGCATAATCTTGTATGAATATAATCCTTCCACCTGGACTTGTGGACCTCAAATATTGTGGGTAAATTATGGCAAATAATCATTTGGAAACCAGCCAATAAGAATATAAGCTAAAACTTTTCCTCTATGTTTCAGGAAATTTTCCTGTGTTCTCCTACACTGAAAATAATTTGTTACTGTGGGGGATCAGTTGGAAATTGGATTCCAATTATTTCTTCAGTTAGCTAAGCAAAACCATAAAACATTATGTCATGAAAAGAAGGCATATGCACAAAGGGCTTATTTACAGCTTTGCTCTTTAGTTGAAAACAACTCTGTCTGTTGGAAAATAAAAGACTGGGCATGTGTGTTTTTAGGTAACATATACTTTAAGACCTTCTCACTCTTGTGGAATCTTAATAAAATACTGATAAGATATATGATACCAGAGTTGCAGATATTACTGTGGGGAATATGACATAGATAAACCACATAGCTAAGACAGTGTGACTAGAACTTAGCTTGTAAAATGAAAGAAAATATTCAGAAAAATATTTAGAAACTGAAAGTGGAAACCTTCCATTTTACAGCTTGCCAGCTTTTCCAGAATTACGTAAATCTACTATCACTCTTTCAATAATGTCATTGATAGAAAAAGACTGAAACTTTATTTCCTCATATGTTTCTGAATTTTCATCTGCAAAGATGGTTTTGATTTTATGGGAGTTTCTCTTTAAAAAAAGATCAAGTTACCTAGAGATGGTTTTGCTCAGAATGTTGCCCTTAGAATATGCAGAAAAAATAAAGGAAAGAAAACAAAGAGAGATAAGGCCATGGATTTTGATCTGTGGCTATTCTGGTACACTTCTTTAGTTGAGGACTAAATGTCTTGAACAAAGATACTGTCCCACCAAAGAAAACCACCCTAACCACCTTAGTTTTCAGAACTTAGTAGGGCTGTCTCATACTTCACACACCCAAATTAAAAATTTCTCACCAGATACACATTTGATTCTCCATTTTGGCTATTCTTCTAATTAAATAATCCCATGTATAATTACTTCTAAGTGCTCATTAACTAAGGAATGCACACAAATTCCTTTTAGAAGTTGGATATCCAGATTACCTTTTTAATTTCAGCAGAAGAATATGGATTTAGCAGAAACTATTTGACTTCTCTGTGCTTTATTTTTATCACTTATACTTCTAGAGATAATAATAGATTAATGTGTCTTTTGTATTTGGGCACAAAATCTGTCTTCCCAAAATATGAGAATAACTTCCATAGACCTTCAGTGGAGTTCATCCAGAGGCAACTGAGAGTAATTATAACCAAAATCATCTGAATATCTTCGTAGTAAGTGGAGAAATTTGGCCTGTGGCTGTTTTTTTTTCAAATGAAACATAGGGTTAATTTCTGCAGGCTGATACTTTCAGAACAAGATTGAGGAAATGAAAAGTCAGGGTTAGTCAGAAGACAAAAATTAAGTTAACAGTTCTAGATGGCCTATTGACCCCCCAGTGTGATGTACTACACAGTGTGTTTTTAAAGATGCTGTTATAAAGTTCCTTTATGGAATATCGTGTTTGCGACATAGCGCTCCTTTTATTGCAGAATAAGAGACTAAACAAGCTATGTTGAAATCAGACTTGCTTTGATTTCAGAAGTTCCTTCGAATATAAACTTTTCTCACAGAGGAGGCACCTACAAGTTCCTCATATGTCAGTTCTTAAAAACAGGGAGATCAAAGAGATCAGAGAGGATTTTACAGTCATATAAATCTGTACTGTAAGTACAGATGCTTCTTGCCAACTTTCAATGATTCCCATTTTTGTGTCACACTAATAATAATGTAAATAGCACATTTTTTTCTGCCAATTCCAAAATAATGGTAAAAATTCAATTAATTCACCAATATTCTTCTTCCTTTATCCTCTTTCTGCTTCTTCTGTTCCATGTGTGGTTCTTCCAGACCACATACCAAAATACCAAATCTAGCCATGTTACAATTTATGTAAGGAAGTAGCAATTGATGCAGAACATTCTTTGGTCATCACAGTGGGTGTTTATAGTACATCAGATACTTTGATGTCCATGTGACATGGTTATTCAAGACCAACTTGCTGCACGGGTAAGCCTGGAGCAGCAGCCACCTTGCCTTACTGAAAGTGTTCTCAATGCGAACACCTATAGAGTTAATGGAGAAAAATCCTACTTTTGGGTTGCAATTAAAATAATTGCATCTTGCATCCCTCTTAAACTGCTGCATTAGGATGAGATATTCATAAAATCTCGTTACAATCTCACCTCTGAAGGGAGAATGACACATAGACTTGTTAATGCAGCTGTAGAAGTCGACTTTTAAATTGGCCAAAAATCCATAGTTCTTCCTCCTAACTGACCTCACACCAAATAACAAGCTATATCATCACAACACCCTGATGTACAGAAACCTCAGAACTCTTCAGTAGTTTGTAATTTGGACACAGCTATACCAACCAGGCAAGCAAGTTCCAAGCTCTGCCAGAGAGAAGTGCCCAAGTGAGGGGGCACAGCTGTGACAGCTGACCTGAACTGGCCAAAGGGATGGCTTGTGCCATAGAATTTCATGCCTAGTATATAAACTGGTGGAGTAACACAGAAAGGGATCTGATTGAGGTTTGGAGATGGGTTGTGCATCAGTAAGCAGGTGGTGAGCTATTAATTGTGCATCACTTGTCATTCATGGGTTTTCTTTCTCCCCCTCTGTCTCTCTCTCTTCCTTTTTTCTTACTATTTTTGTTGCTGCAATATTATATTTCACTTCATTTCAACTACTAAACTGTCCTTATCTCAAGCAGCAAGTGCTACATTTCTTTTCTGATTCATCTTCCCCATCCCACCAGGGTGAGGAGAAGTGAGTGAGTGATTGTGTAGTGCTTAGTTGTTAGTTGGGGTAAAACCACAACATCCTCCCAAGTAACCCAGCCTTGCTTTCACTGGCCATACACTTTCTTTTATCTGCCTTAGCTCCAGAGAAAGATCCCTGGTCAGCCAAGCCAGTCTTCTGCCTCACCAGTTTGACTGCCAGCATTTTGGAATTACATGCTCCTGTGCTCTGAGAAGGTGGTGTTTAAATTTTGACCACAGTGGTAGATCCCAGCATCTTCAAAACCATTTTCTCAAGGAGCCTTACAAACTAGTTCCCTGAGTGGTCTGAAGTCTACTCTTCCCACATTCAGACTTTTGCTGGCCATTTTCCTCCTGTCACTAGGTATTTTAAATTCAGATGCTTCATGGTCCAAATTGTCCCCCAATCACCAATTCACTCATGAGGCCTTCTTGTTAGCAAGCAACAAATCAAGGAGGAGAATTTTCCTAGTCACCTCCCTTAGGACCTGCATCAATTTATACTCATTGCTACTCATCTCATACCCATCCTGTGCATGCTTCTCAATGGAAGAGGAAAAATGCTTCTCCTCTAAACCTCAGAAAGGCTAAGTGACCTGGCATTCCTGCCCTTGTCAGTGAGGCTGAGAAAGAGGATCTGCTGCAAATAGGTATTTTGTGGGGAGGCAGAGGGAGTAACTGTGGGATGGAAGTTCCTGTTTCAAGTATTACCTTATGGAGAGAGTCACATTACAGTTCATTTTATATTTAGACATAGAGATTGTTTAGGCTTACAAACAAAAACACCAGAAATACACATTATTAAAATATAACTCTAAAACTCCCAGTTTTTAATGAGGCCCTCATCTTTTTCCTACTTCTGTATTCAATCAATAAAAATGTTGTGAAAAATTGAGAAAGAAAAACCTTTCTTATCTGTTATATTATTATATAAATCTTTTTATTGTGTTTCTTTGTTTTTTCTGTCTTGTGCCAAAAGAAAGGACCGGCCAGAACACTTAGGTGTGGAAATGCAAGTGGCATCTGAAATAAACAAATTTAAAGCAGTTAACAATGACAACACCAGCCAGAGATGTCACCACGACTAGTTGCCAGAAAAGAAAAATGTCTTTGATCAACAGGGGAGAAGCTGCCCAGACTAATGCAGACAGAAGCACTTAGCAAGGTGAAATGTGCTACTTCTCCCAAAACAGACATCATCACATCAAGCAGAGAACCTGCCTCTGTCTTGCTCAGAGGTTTAGGCTGCCATTACAAAAGGTTTCATGAAATACTCTCATGTGTTCAATGAGTCTGTACTGTGAAACAGAGTGGGGAACAGACACAGATGTTTATTTTTCTTCACTTCGTCAGGATGTCCCTGAAGTCAGACCCATTCCTATCTCAAGTGTTTAGTCTCCCATCAGCTGCTGTGGGAGAGGGACCTGCCTGGGGAACAAGGAGATGAAGGAGGGCTTAAGGCTTCTCTGGGGAACCACAGCACAGCTAAAGAAACAGTGGGAAGAATGCTTTCCTTGTGTGACCTGATCTTACATGCTTTTCACTCCGAATTCTGTCTAAATTTTCTTCTGGGGACAGGTGGTATTCCTCAGGCTTCAGCCCTGGCTAGAGCAGCTGACACCAAAGATACACTCCGGGCTTGGGTGGAAAAGGTCCTCAAACTGATATAGTACAATATTAGAGAGGAGCCCTAAAGTCTTCAGGGAGGAGCCAGCTCAGTTAAAAGCCCAGGAGGGAGATGAAAGGCAAAGTGAGAAATCTATTTGGAAATTATCAGTAAATGGGTTTGAACTTCTAGTATGCTCTAGTATAGCTGCATGTTCCTCCTTTCTTATCAGCTTTTCCACTTTCTCTTTTTTTTCTTTTCAATTCCTGTCTTTGTCTTTCCACCTCCCTTCTGCCTATTCCTCTGCCTCTCTGCTATCCTGCTCCTCCTCCTTGCTTTCACAAAGCAGCCTGCAAGCCCTCCAGAACCTGATATCACACACCTTCCCATTTTAGCAACTTCCTTTCCTGTGAAGAGATCAGTTAAAAGCAAGGTGAATGTCAACTAAATATCAGTTCTGGCAACATTTTCTATTCAATTTGGAATTACTGGATTTTAAAGTAATGTGCGTCATGGAGTACATGTACATCATGGAGTATAACATCAAAGAGGTATAATTTCTAGGCTTTGACAGTTTCCACAAATGAAGTTCAGGATCTTTTTTTAAGGATCATTTGATCATGTGCATCATAACAATATTTAAGGGAGAGTAGAGCTAAACAGTTTCTTGGAGAAGCTTGTTGTAAGCCAAAGAATTGCTCATAGCTATGGCATTTTTCAGGCACTGCCAGAAGTAGGGCTGAGACTGAGGATTAGTTGGCCATTCCAGGACTGAACTTTTGCACAGCCTCTTCCTCAGACGGACATAGCGGGACTTCTGCAAAACCTTCTCAAGAAATATCAAGATAATGACATCCATTTTTTCATCCAGAAGCCGCTGATGAGCCATATAAAATGTTGTCTTGAAGCGGCCACTTTTAATGTACCTGTTGGTCAGCACAAAAATGGTCTTTTTGCTCAGCTGAATGCTCTGGGAAAGGTTGTCAAAGACTGGCTGTCCTGGGAGCCAGTCCCTTCCTTCCAGGCATAAATTGAACTGCCTGGCTTTTTGGTTTTCCAGCCTTTCTACCAGCTCTTGCAGCACCCACTCATTCACAGCTGGGTCTTCACTGTCATAGGCAATAAAGGCGTCGTAGCAAGCAGCTGGAGAAGACAAGCGCCGATAGCCCTTCAGCCTGGCAGTGCAGTAATGGTAGCTGTACCACACATCCCAGAAGTACAGATGGCTCATCACTGGGATCACCATTAAGGCAAGGATGGCTGAAGCTGTCAGAGCATAAAGGATCAGATATGATGTGTTCAGCTCACAGGTGTACAGATCCAAGAAAACCACGCTCCTTCCCTTATGTGCCCCTGGGCCAGCACAGGTGACGTCAGTGGCCAGAAGAGGAATGGTCACCTGCGTCCGATTGATCCACCAGACAAACCACACAGCCTCACAGTTACACTTGAAAGGATTGCCATGCAAAAGCAGCATCTTCAGGTTGTTAATGACATTTTCAGGAAAGCTAGATCTCCTAATTACTTGAATCTTGTTTGAGCTGAGGTCCAAATACCTCAATTTAAAAGCACCTCTGAGAAAATGTTTGGTTAGCATTTGAATGCGATTGTTTCGGAGCATCAGTTCTTGGAGAGATGAAGAGCAATTGGACAGTTCTCGGGGAACATTAGTCAGAAGGTTATTGCTCAGGTCCAGAGTTACCAGGTTCTTCAGAGAGGGGAGGTTTCCCCAGATAAAAGTCTTCAGTCGATTATTTGTTAAGTTAAGGATCTTGAGACTGGGAGGCATTTCTCCAAAAACACTATGAGGCAAAAAACTGAGTGAGTTGAAGGAAATATCCAATTCTTCCAGGCTGGTCAGATTCTTGAAGAAGGACAAGTATCTAGAATTGCCATCCACCCATAAAGCATCTAAACGATTGCCTCTGAATTCTAAAATTCGAAGAGATTGACTTTCCATTCCTGTATCAATCGTGGTAGAAATGTCATTCTCATTCATCATCAGCTTCCTCAAATGGGCTAGATTTTTAATAAAACTAAGCAGCTGAGTAACACCTTCTGTCATAAAATAATGCTGGTTATTGCTCAGATCTAGAATTTCTAAAAGTTTGAGTTCTTTGAAAGCAGTTTGGTACAGCAAATCAACCCTGTTGTTAGAAAAATCCAGATATTTCAATTCAGACAAGGAAGAGAATTCACTTCCGTTTAAAGTTTGACTTATTGCATTATCTGACAAGTTGAGACATTTGAGGGAGCTAAGCCCCTGGAAGTCTGAGGGGTTAACAAAAAATACATTGTTTCTGCTTAAATCCAGAGTTTTTCCATAGTTAAGGCAATCTTCCTTAACTAAAGACTGGTAGGAAGAAGCCTCTATGTCTTTGGAACGGCAACTTCGCTCATACTCATCATACCTGAAATAATGCATCTCTTGTTGTACTTGCCTGTTGGATTGCTCAAGTGAAATGCCAGGATTGGAGCAAAATCCATAGAAGTTGCTTTCCCCTGAAGAAGGAGAAATTTTATTCACTGAGAGGTCAATGAACTTAAGAGCTGGGAATTCTTTAAACACTGTCATGTCTGCAACTTTAATAAAATTAGTCCCGAGATCCAACATTGTTAGATTCCTAAGACTGAGCAGTGGGTGTAGATCTCGTGCCCTCAGTTCCTTAAAGACATAACCCTTGAGCCTCAGGGTTTCCAGGTTAGAGAGGGAGGAAAATGTCTTCGAAAGATTCAAGTAGGGAGAATACACCTTCAGCTCAAAGTTAAAGGACAGATCAAGCTGCACAAGGCTAGGGAGAAATGTCAAGAACTGAGCATCTCCAATCTCCTTCATGAGGAAATTTTGGGAGAGGTCAAGTTCTTTGAGATTCTTGATGCTTTTAAACCAGCTGCTGGGTATGCTCTGAAGAGAGTTACTGTGAAGCCGCAAAATCCTTAAATTTTCCAAGGAGTCAAAAGCCTTTGGATGGATCTGAATTGAGTTCCTGGGACAGGGAATGCAAGGATATGGGGCATTATAGCAACGTGGGCAATTGCCGCTTAGGTCAAGAATTTCTAGGTTGGGAAGGCCACTTAAATCCTGTTCTTGAATCTCTTGAATCATGTTGTTGTAAATATACAATTCCTTTAGAGTAGATGACAAATTGGGTGGGACTTGTGTTAAGTTATTGGACTTCAGGGATAGAATTGTCAACTTTTTCAGTGCCAGGAAGGCTGTTTCCTCAATTTCAAATGAAACATTGCATGGATTGCGGTAGTAACAGTTCTGTCCAAGATACAATACCTCGATGTTTGCTAGCTCTGAGAAGCTGGCTTTTTGGATAGAAAAGATATGGTTTGCTTCCAGGCTCAGCAAGGTTAAAGTAGCAGGAAGACCTTGGGGTATTTCTGCCAGCTGGTTTGCATCCAAATACAATGACTTCAGTCTTGTCAGGGCAGCAAAACTGCCATTCTCAATTTTCAGTGGGCTGGTGCACACATTATTTTTGGGCCCCAGTTTGACAGGCACACAGTTGCATCTGAAGTCAATCTCCTGGAGGTTTTCAAGATGATCAAAGGATGTTGGGTAGATGTGGGGAATATGGTTAATACTCAGGGTAAGGTTGGTAGCGTTCCCAGGGATCCCTCTGGGGACTTCTGTAATGCGCCGGTCGGTGCAGTCCACTGTCACAGTATCTTCTGAGGATTTAACATCACAGGGTAAAGTTTTGGGAAACCAAGCCCCTGACAGCAGCATTGGGAATATGAAGAGCAAGATAAATGGCCATGCATTTGACATCTTTGCACAAGGTACCTAAAACCAAGGAAAAATGGAGTTGTTAGTTTAATGCAATGGGAATATTTCATCTATACTCTGGGTCAGACTAACTATACATCTAAATTCTGGTTCTTGTCTCACACTGACCAGGAATAAATGTGCAAGTAGGATTAGAAGTTTCAGGAGGCATACACTGGTGTTTCCTTTCTTTTCTTTTTCCCAGGGGACACAGCATTTTATGCATGTGAAGAATGTTATGAGACTAATGAAAGAGTGTCTAGCCTAGCCAAATGGCCCCTGATATCCAAGCAATTGCCTGTCTTCATCTCTTATGGTGGAGCAATGTACCCCAGGGCCAAGAACATTGGCCAAGGTAAGTGCCCATGGAGCATAGCAGAGAGTTGATAGGGAAACCATAGAGGCTCCTTGCGCTGCCAGACATTTTGCTCCATCACGTGGGTACCCTTTACTGTGCATCTCACAATGCACACCACAGTAGACCATGAAATGCTGGCTGTCACCAGCCATGGACACCGAACCTGCAGTCAGAGAGGGCAGTACTAGCAGCCACTGCACATCAAAGTCCACTTTTAAAACAAGGAAGATGTAGGAATGAGGCCTACAGCCATGAGATATGCTGTTACATATGTGGTAAGGGGATTTCCATGAGATCTGTGGCTAAGGGCTTACTCTGGGCATGATGGTCTGCTGAAGTGTGATACGTTATCAGGCAGAAACAAGTAACCCTTTTACCCTCAGTCAGCCAGGTAGAAGAGGAAGTGATGCTAAAGTTTCACAATTCTGTACTTTCCTTGTGCAAGACCTAAAGTCTTTGTAATCGCTTTGTTGCTCTTGGTATCCCTCATTTACATAGAAGGGGCTTCTCTCTGTCCCTATTAAAGACAGCAGTAACAGAATATTTGACCACAGTCTCGCTTCCACTTCTCCCAAAAGTATAAACTGGCATTTGAAATCTTCATTGGCAGACGATGAGAATACAGCCATTTACGTACCAGTCAATGGAGTTATTTCTCTCTCTTCACAAAACTAGGGAGGCTTCTTTGGTAAGATTTGCACTGGGAGCACTTACATAGCACTGTACATTTTTATGTTGCAAGTCTAGTGTATTTATTAATTATCCAATAAATTGCATTGTTGGTGAATCTGTGTTCATGGAAGTTCTTATTGAACTAAACCAGACTTGTAGTGAATAATCAGTAATACTCAGAACTGGTGAATCTGTTCAGGAATGAGATGAGGCTTGTAGTGTAAATCAGACTATTGTTGCATCTGGGAACCTGACCAGACTTAGTAGTATTTAATTGGCTCAAATCAGAAATTAAGCCCAAACACACCCAGCCCCTCTGATTTCTGTGGACCAGCTGGAAAGCAAGGGAAATTATTTTATGCCAAATTGCTGCATACTTAATGCAACAGGAGGAAAAGCTAATTAGATTCAACCTTCAAAGATGTGATAATCCAAAATAAACACTGTCCAAGCATTAGAGCATGACATGGGCAAGGTATGATTGCAGTCTAGATTGAAGACACAAAACATGAACAAGACTTTCTACATGAACCTTTATGCAGCCATTGCACTCAGACCCTTAATTTTTGGTGCTTACCCGAGTTGCTTACTTTATTGTCATTAACCTAGGCTGCACTGACATTCAAGAGAGGAAGGGGAGAAGGAAGAGAGAGACTGAGAGATCCCTCTCCAGCTGCTGCTTGGCTCTGAAGATTGAGAGAGCTCTGGCTTACTACACACCAGAGAGTAATGCTGCACATTTAGGTGCCTGTAAATAGGTGCAAAGAATCTGGGGTTTGAAAGTTCTCATGAATATACTTGTAAGTTTCTCATGTAGTTCAGTTTTTTAGGGACCTAAGTGTGGTTGCAGAGCCAGCCTAGCTTTTTGTGCTTCACTTCTTCGTATGGTCTTCCCTTTCCTGATAATCTTTTTAATGCATTAACTATTTGAACTGTATAGAGTTACAGTCTGATGCTGAATCTGGATATTCCCATGTGTAAAACCTGGCATCCATTATAGTACCAGAACAAACCAAAAAGACTTCTAAACAAGAGCAAAAAGCAATGCTGTCTTGTGCAATGTGTTTGCAACGAGAGGCTTGCTTAATAGTACAGCTAGAGTTTGGGAGCTGCTCTTTTCTCTGTGATCTATGCTTGGCTTTATAAGAAGTTTGAAAAGGACTAATCTACTGATCTTAACTGGCATGTGCATAAAATCTTAATGATTTAGGGTGTTCTTCAAATATTCAGCAACAGTACAGCTATGTGTTTCTGAAGGAAGGTTTTCTGCTGGGGTTCCATGTATTTGTTCATGGGGGAAAAGCTAGAGGAACACCTCAGAAGTTACAGCAAGTAGAAAATATATTATGCTCATTCTGAAGTACAGGAGTACAGATAAATCCTTTCCTTTCATAATTCTCTGCAGCTTCTAACCATAACAGTAAACTGAACCATTTGGAAAACAGAGAAGCAGAATATTTTCTTGAAAATCTTCCACAAGAATTCCAGTCAAAATTGTCTATGAGTAAATTTAAAATAAAAGTTTAACATACCATATTCTTTGCGCTTCTAGGTCTGACAGATTAGATTCTGGACGAAACCATAAACTGGAGCAGAAGAGAGCAGCATCAAAGTGGTTTCCAGTGGTTCATCTGCGGTGTAGGGGAGAATGTGACTTGACATAACTCACTCAAGACAACAGTAATCTACACTGCATCTTCTTTCTCTTCATCTGAACACCAAAGGAACACAACTTCAAAATCCTTAATAAGAGAGTATGAGATTAATCAGCTAGGAGAGACAAAGGCATCAGGAAAGGGTAATACTCATGTGATCAACAAAGTTTGCAGAAGCTCAAGTTCCTTTTTTTTTTCCTTTTTTAAATGTAAGCTTCATGAAGGGAGACAAAAATTGTTAATTGACATGGAAGTTTAGTAATTTTTATAATTGTTATTTAGGATTTATTTCTGCAGTTACTAGCTTCAAGGATTCAGATCTTTCTAAGGATCACTTGTGCACTAATACGAGCAGACAAATCTCTTAAGCGGAATACTTTATGTAGAGGTCTGGAAGAAATGTCTGTTAAGTGAAAGGAACTTGGGGAAGGGAACCAAAACCAAGACAAAAAGGATAAGGACATAGGTAACTGAACACAAAGAAGTGAAAACTCTGTGGAAGTGTGTGCACATGTTGGATTGTGAATGATTTTTTCAGGTAACCAGCCACATCCATGGTACTGTCACTGGGATAGGAGGTGCTTAGTGTCCCCTTTTCTAGCATGAAGGTTTTCTAAAACACAACATCCAGTCACCCAACCTTATAATTTTTGACAGGTGCTCCCTCACAATCTATGACTGCAAACTGTGGAAATTTTAATAGCTGTACCAACACTTAGCAGTTTCTTTTGCTCTCAGGTTGATATTTTTTTTGTTTGTTTTAATATTAGGAACTTGTTGTCAACCAACTAAGAGCTCAAGGAGTTTCAATTCTATGTAAAATGAAACTGCAACTTTAGCTGAGTGCTAGTAAAATGCAGAGCCCTCCTTATCTTTATTTAGTTTTTACCTATGAAATGTGGGAAGCAAAATACAGCAATAATTCACTTCAGAGATTGAGGCAGGGTAAATGGAGGGGAGTTTTCAGAAATATAACTTGAGTTTTAGAGGCACAGGGAGTTACCGGTTTACTGATTTTAAAAGTTCAGTTTCCCTCAGAAGTTGCACAAAATCTCTTGCCTCCTCTGAAACACGAAGAAACTGAAAGCAGAAAAGTGCTTCCTACTACATCTCATGTTAGGGGAGGATCTACTGGTAAGAGTAAATGTATATTACGGCTGTTGTGAGTGAGGAAAATAATTTAAAATAAAGCAGGAGTCCTTAATTGTCTTAATCGAACATCTATAAATTTGGTTGACAGTTGGCTTGTAATCAGTTTGGTGAACTCATATATCCTTTTTTTTCCCTTTGTCTACAGGAGGTTGCTTTATGTCAATTGTCAAAATCAAGATTCCACTGTGTTTATTTTAAATCTTAATAAGTTTACTCAGAGTCTTAAGGTCTTGCTGCAATGTCTTTTCTCCAAAGTGCTGACCCTGATTTCAAGAATAAGGCTACAACTCCATCTATTCATGATTAATACAGTGCAGCATTACATGGCATAATTTGCCCACAAAATTGTTCAAGAAAGCCAGTTATCTTGCTCAGTTTTTGAAGTACATAAGTTGAATTTTCAAACTGAAGTTGCTGATAGGCGTTGCAGAAATGTGTTTGCAAGCACTAAAAATAACCAAAAAATAAATAGAAGACAGCACGTGAGGAGATTGTCCTACAACAAGGGCAGAGGAAGCACTCAGGGCAGGCTGGTGAGGGAGGACACGCTGCCAGATCTGCATTAAGAGCCTACCCAAGCTCAGGTTGCTGAGATATGGCTGAGGGAGCCACTAATACCACAGAAACAGACACTGCCTTTTCTGAAAGCTCAGGCTGCCCTAGGCTACCTCAGTACCAGGACTGACTGTTTGGTTTACAACAGGTTAAAATTGTTTGCTCGAAGAAAGGCGCCCAGCACTCGTTTTTGAAACTGAGTTACCTTCAAGGGAGACAGAAGGCATCCTGGAATAGCTGAAATAAGATGGAGCTATTTTCCAAGGTCTCCAGGGTCAGCACTGCAACTGTGTCCCTTCTACTTGCCCCTTCCTCAAGGGCAGGTAAGACAAGAGTAGCCACAGACATCATTTCTTCTTTTCTCTGAGGGATGATGAGGAGAAGTGCCAAGGCAGTAATGCTGGAAGTGATGGTGCATGGCAATGGAGAAAGTGGTGGCAAATCATAAAACTGGCAGGTTCAGAAGAAGTTTGGCACCTGTAAGTGGGATATCCTCAAATCCTGCTTCTTACTGATGACATTGCTAGCCTTTTTTCATATTTCATGTAGGTAATCCTGCCATGGTTTATGAAGTCATCTTCAGGCAAGAGACTGAGGGAGCACTGGAGCAGCCCCTGCAGGACAACGTGGAACTCAGACGCTGCTGGACCCAAACAAATCACATAGCAGGAGAGCAGCTCCATATGAAAGAAAGGCTTAAGATTATGGCAGGCAAGCTACTGTAACACAGCTCATATTAGACATGCATGCATGCCAATTTATGGAGTTTTAAAGACCGTAGGACATAATTTTTTCATTTATTTTAGACCTTAATACTGCCTTTTTAACAACCATTTCTATCTGTGAGGGATACTATTCAATAGAGATTATTTTGATTCTAATGTCATGAACTGCACTTGAAATGGATTGATTTCTTGTTTCCCTCTATGTGTGTATATTTATAAATGAAAAACAACTATATGCAATAGGAATGTATTTTGTATAGTGTATATATTGCGTGTTATCCATATAGTTGCAGATACACCATAGCACAAATGTTTTTACTTGTTTAACCAAGTCCAGAGCCATGCCATTTACCGTGGTGCAGGATTCCCCTCCCAGCCTTGTGACCTTCCTCCCTGGTTGCTCTGGAGCCTGTCCTGGAGGCAGATTTTCCCTTTGCTTTCACACCACTGTTCTCTGAACCCTACCCCTGCAAGCCTTGTTGGGACCAGGGGTCTCCTCAGAGCTGAGTGGCAGTGGCATATGCCTCATTCTTGCCTTCCCTGAAAAGTCACTTTAGAAGTGAAGTGTTGATGTGTGCCACTGCCACCAGTACACCCTGCTTCAGCCCCTGCTCATGGATTTAGTTAATGCCAGTTCATGAGGCAAGCAGCCATCACCTGTCACTGAGTGAATCACATCTTCATTACCCTTCACCTCATTCTCAGGCCCTGAAGGTTCTGTGAACCCAGAAGAAAACCCGGACAAACCATTTTTTCTTCTCCCTCCCATCCTCAAGGTTCCTGGGCATCGGGTGACTGCTCCCCTCCTTACTGTCCTGGAGGGTCCCAGGCCCCTGGCCACCAGGCCCCCATGGAAGAGGGAGGTGAAGTGCAGAAGCCCACAGTCTAGAGATCCAACCAGGTATGAGGCATAAGGGGGGGACTTGACCCAGAGCTGCTGCTGGACAGACAGTGAAACCCATCAACCTCCAGTAGCAGGGATGCCTCCACCATTGTTTGGACCCTCTGAGGATGGGAGGGAGTTACTTATTCTTTTATATGTTTTGAGAGTCTAATTATAATTGCTATATTGATAGAGCAAAGGATGGACTAAGATTTGACTTGCTCTGCACAGGGTTCAAGTCAATAAAATAAATTCTGTATTACACTACTGACAACTTACAAAAGTTGTTTTGTAGAAATCCTGTGGCATTTTAATAATAATAATTGATGTGCTATATAATCACAACATCTTATCAAAAATTCTTTAATTGTAACTAAAATACAGCACCATCATAATTTTGCCAAAGACTAGCTCTTCCTGTAGTGTTGGATGAAAGCAATCCACTATGAATCTTGCTAATAAGAGCAGATATCTATGTGTATGCACATGCATGGGGGCACAACACCTAATCTGAGCAGGGAATTCAGCAAGTCTCTATGATTTGCCTATTCTGTACAATTTCTTTTATTTTTTGCCTTCTTTTACATTTTCGTACAAGTATAGCTCAACAAAGGCCTGTAAAAGACAGCCATGAGTATCCACAATCACATCTCATTTGTCACAACAACCATGCTGGGTCTGGCTGAGATGGGGCCTGTTTTCTCCATAGCAGCCCTGTGGTACCCTGGTACAGATTGGTGACCAAAGCAGTGCGGGTTACACACCAGCATGTGGGGAATTTGCAGAGCCTCAAGGCCTTCTCCACTCCTCACACTGGTGAGCAGGCTGTGGGTGAGCCAGAGTCTGGGAGGGGGCACAGCCACAATTATGGAGCTCAGCTGACTAAAGGCATAACTCATGCTATTAAGGTTCTATGGGCAGCAATAAAACTGGGGAGGGGTGGCATGATGTGGATTTAGCTAAAGCAGGCATCACTCAGAGCCTAGCTGGGCACTGGTCTGCTGCCAGGAGGTGGTGAGTGATCACTTTTGCATCATTTGCCTTTTTCTTTTTCCCTTAACTTATTAGCCTGGCTTTATCTCTGCCCAGGAGCTTTATCTGCAACCAAGAGCTGCTCTGAAGCTGCCCTCCCAATCCTCCCCCTAGCCTGGATGTGGATAGGTGGGCCTTGGCTGCCAGACACGCTCAGCTGCCACTCAGAGACCACAGAGCATCAGCACTGACAGCAGACACCTGACAAATGACTGAGAGAGGGACTTGTACAGTGAAACACACCCAGGTTTCACTCCCCATAGTCACTGCCTCAGAAACAGCCTCTGAGTGTTTGACATTTAAAACCCCTGGAGTCTATGACAAGAGCTTCCAGCAAAGCTGCAAACATCAAATACTCTTACCAAGAAAGCCAAAAATGTGTACTTGCACCAGGGCAGTGGAATGATTAAAAGTAAGGCTTACAGACTAAATGAGCTAAATCCTCCAATTTTGGCTATGCAATGGAGTATATTTTCAGTTATCTCAAAAGAATGCTGCAGAGAGAGGAACGTTTCCCACCAGGCTGAATTGACAGATCTTCAGACCAGAATCCAGGCATGGACCAGGGAGCATAGAGAATTAAACACCAAACCCCTTAACATTTTCTGTTCTCGTGGCTTTAAATTCCATCAAAACGGAGGCAGTTCTCACAGAGCTGTTGGAAGTCACCTGTAACTCCTCAGAAGCATTTTGGGCACACATACAGTAAGATTAGTTCTGCAATTCTGCTTAGTTCTGCTCTTTCCTCCATCTCATCAAATATAGTTGAGTGGGTTTGCTTCCAACAATCTGAGAAATACAAATTTCCACTGCTCATGAAATGCAACTCAGATTCCCAAGGAAATTTAAACATTGTGTCCCTACTGTCAGACCATAAAAAACAAGAGAAGGGTGATCTTATTATGAAGATGTTTACCAGTCCGGTGTGATTAACAGTTCATCCTTATGTTCAAGACAGCTGCAGCATGATTTATGAACAAGGTTTGTATGACAGTCAATGTTCTATTTGACTTGTTTTAATGTTTCTCTATTTGACTTGTGCAGGCCACAATCTGCATAAGAAGAGTCTCAAAAGAACAGAAGCTCAAGCAACCTCTGGGCACAAGTAATTTTGAAGCTTTATTTACAATACTTGTGCACAGGGAAGGCAAAAAATTCAGCACTTTATTTGAAACAAAGATCTGATATACAAAGCAACTGAACTGATACAGGGCATTAAATGCCTTTAGTGTAGTGCTCAGGTGTAAACTTTGGTATAATTATGTGGCCCCAGACTTCGGGATTATTAACAGATTAACTGCAAAATAACGTGGGTTAAATGATCTTGCTTTTAAGAAATTTCTTTACCAAATAAAACAATACTGTTGATTCATTTTGTTATTGTGTTAAAACATAGTTATAGGCTCGTCAAGAAGGATAGGCAGTACAGGGAAGTCAGGGAATGGCTCTTTATCTTAGGGAGGGGTTGGTGATGATGTGTTGAGAGTCTCTGGGAAGGATGAAGATATGTATTGTTGTGGGAGTATGTTATCAACCACCCATCTGGAACCATGACACTAAGGAATTACTCCAAAAAGAATTAAGAAAATATCTTTAGGTCAGCTATCCTTGTCCTTATAGGTGATAACTTCCTAGACCTGAATTAAATACACTATACAATGGACACAAGCAGTCTTGAAGCATGTTGAAGATGATTTCTTGGTGGAGATAGTAAGGGAACCCACTAGGGAACGTGCCCACCTAGATTTGTTGTTTGGAAGCAGAGAGGGATTCATGGACAAAGTGGTGATTGGTGACTGTCTCAGTCACAATAAGCACAAAGTAGTTGAACTTCAAATCATTGGTTTACAAACACAACCATAAGAAATCACAGCATCATAAAATAATTAAGGTTGGAAAGACTGTAAGATTATCAAGTCTAATCATCAACCTAGCACCATGGCCATGTTCAATATTAAAACATATCAAGTGCCATATCCATGTGTTTTTTAAACAATTGTGAGGATGGTGACTTCACCATTTCCCTGGGCAGTCTGTTCCATTGCTTGACAACCCTTTCCATGATGTTATTTTTCCTAATATCTAATGTAAACCTCCTCTGATGCAACTCCAGTCCATTTCCTTTCATCCTGTCACTTTCTACATGAGAGAAAAGACTGACTCTCACTGAGTACAGCCTCCTTTCAGGTGGTGGTAGAGAGTGATAAGGTCTCCCTGAGCCGCCTTTTCTCCTGGCCAAACAATGCTATGGAGAATTGTGTAAAAGGATTTACTAAACTCTAGATAGACAACATCCACAGCCTTTCCCTCATCCTAAGCAGGTCATTTTGTCACAGAAGGAGAACAGGTTGGTCAAGGAAGACCTGCCTTTCATAAACCCATGCCAGATGGACCTCATGCCCTGGTTTTCCTGTACTTCTTGCATGATGGCATTCAAGATGATCAGCTCCATGATCTTCACTGGCACCGATGTCAGGCTGACAAGCCTTTAGTTCCCCAGATGCTCCTTCCAATGTTAAAATAAAATCCAAACATCCACTCTTCTAAACAGGCCCTGATCTTTCTCTTGCTTCTGTTGTAAATCAATAACACCACTATGATAATTTGGAGGGGAAAAAAATCCTTATTGTCTGTAATATTATATGAGCATTAGTTTTCTTGTTTGTTTTTGTGTTCTTGTCTGTCTGCATGCCTACTAAACTAAATCAAAAAGGAACTATTTCAAGAAAGGACAAGTCAGAAGACCCAGGCAAGGAACTGCCAGAGGCAGCTGAGATTACAGAATCATAGAATGGTTTGGGTCAGATGGGATCTGGAATATATCTAGTTCTTTGTCTCTTTGGTTTAACTGAATTTCTCTATCTGCCTTGCGCCTTTCCCTCTGCCCATCTACTGGCCTCTCCTTCTTCTTGTACCCATGCACAAGGAATCCCTTTATCTTATACAGCCTACAAGATCTTCTGAACTCATACCTCTCAATTTCAGTCCACACACATACTTCCAAGTCTCTTCAGATTTGTGATCTTTTTAACTGAGCAACAATGGGAGAGTTCCTGTACCAGACCCAAGCCCCTGACATCAGTCTCAACAGAATTTTCTTTCCCCAGTTTCCCCACTCAGACAGAAGTGGTAGACTCAGAAGCTGTAAGCCTAAGATGAAAAGATAAGAAATCTTTTATTTTCCCAACTTCTAAGTTCAAAGAATGAGCTTTTTAAAAGCTATTTCTGGACACAAATGTGCCAGTGATTTCTTTTCTTGATTTTCATAAATACAAAAAATAGATAAACTATACCTTTTTATTAAAATCCCATTTATTCCAACAGTGTCTGAACAGCAGCAACTTTAGGCATGGTCCAACCACTCCATCACTCTGCGTATTTAGCATGTTGACCAAGGGTCTAAGCCACACTTGTCCCAAACACAGGAGATGCTGGAGGCCTATAGTGAACTAAAAGCTGGAAGTGGTGATTTTAAAGAAAAATGACTTCCAGGGGGTAGTGCATAATTTCTTGCTGCACACTAAAAAGTGCCAAACAAGGTGCATGTGTATCATAATAACATTTAAGGGAAAGAGTAGAGCTAAACAGTTTCTTGGAGAAGCTTGTTGTAAGCCAGAGAATTGCTCATAGCTATGGCATTTTTCAGGCACTGCCAGAAGTAGGGCTGAGACTGAGGATTAGTTGGCCATTCCAGGACTGAACTTTTGCACAGCCTCTTCCTCAGACGGACATAGCGGGACTTCTGCAAAACCTTCTCAAGAAATATCAAGATAATGACATCCATTTTTTCATCCAGAAGCCGCTGATGAGCCATATAAAATGTTGTCTTGAAGCGGCCACTTTTAATGTACCTGTTGGTCAGCACAAAAATGGTCTTTTTGCTCAGCTGAATGCTCTGGGAAAGGTTGTCAAAGACTGGCTGTCCTGGGAGCCAGTCCCTTCCTTCCAGGCATAAATTGAACTGCCTGGCTTTTTGGTTTTCCAGCCTTTCTACCAGCTCTTGCAGCACCCACTCATTCACAGCTGGGTCTTCACTGTCATAGGCAATAAAGGCGTCGTAGCAAGCAGCTGGAGAAGACAAGCGCCGATAGCCCTTCAGCCTGGCAGTGCAGTAATGGTAGCTGTACCACACATCCCAGAAGTACAGATGGCTCATCACTGGGATCACCATTAAGGCAAGGATGGCTGAAGCTGTCAGAGCATAAAGGATCAGATATGATGTGTCCAGCTCACAGGTGTACAGATCCAAGAAAACCACGCTCCTTCCCTTATGGGCCCCTGGGCCAGCACAGGTGACGTCAGTGGCCAGAAGAGGAATGGTCACCTGCGTCCGATTGATCCACCAGACAAACCACACAGCCTCACAGTTACACTTGAAAGGATTGCCGTGCAAAAGCAGCATCTTCAGGTTGTTAATGACATTTTCAGGAAAGCTAGATCTCCTAATTACTTGAATCTTGTTTGAGCTGAGGTCCAAATACCTCAATTTAAAAGCATCTCTGAGAAAATATTTAGTTAATCGCTGAATGCGATTGTTTCGGAGCATCAATTCTTGGAGAGATGAAGAGCAATTGGACAGTTCTCGGGGAACATTAGTCAGAAGGTTATTGCTCAGGTCCAGAGTTACCAGGTTCTTCAGAGAGGGGAGGTTTCCCCAGATAAAACTCTTCAGTCGATTATTTGTTAAGTTAAGGATCTTGAGACTGGGAGGCATTTCTTCAAAAACACTATGAGGCAAAAAACTGAGTGAGTTGAAGGAAATATCCAATTCTTCCAGGCTGGTCAGATTCTTGAAGAAGGACAAGTATCTAGAATTGCCATCCACCCATAAAGCATCTAAACGATTGCCTCTGAATTCTAAAATTCGAAGAGATTGACTTTCCATTCCTGTATCAATCGTGGTAGAAATGTCATTCTCATTCATCATCAGCTTCCTCAAATGGACTAGGTTTTTCATAAAACTAAGCACATGAGTAACACCTTCTGCCAGAAAATAATATTTGTTATTGCTCAGATCTAGAATTTCTAAAAGTTTGAGTTCTTTGAAAGCAGTTTGGTATAGCAAATCGACCCTGTTGTTAGAAAAATCCAGATATTTCAATTCAGACAAGGAAGAGAATTCACTTCCGTTTAAAGTTTGACTTATTGCATTACCTGACAAGTTGAGACATTTGAGGGAGCTAAGTCCCTGGAAGTCTGAGGGGTTAACAAAAAATACATTGTTTCTGCTTAAATCCAGAGTTTTTCCATAGTTAAGGCAATCTTCCTTAACTAAAGACTGGTAGGAAGAAGCCTCTATGGCTTTGGAACGGCAACTTCTCCCGTACACATCATACCTGAAATAATGCATCTCTTGTTGTACTTGCCTGTTGGATTGCTCAAGTGAAATGCCAGGATTAGAGCAAAATCCATAGAAGTTGCTTTCCCCTGAAGAAGGAGAAATTTTATTCATTGAGAGGTCAATGAACTTAAGAGCTGGGAATTCTTTAAACACTGTCATGTCTGCAACTTTAATAAAATTAGTCCCGAGATCCAACATCGTTAGATTCCTAAGACTGAGCAGTGGGTGTAGATCTCGTGCCCTCAGTTCTTTAAAAACATAACCCTTGAGCCTCAGGGTTTCCAGGTTAGAGAGGGAGGAAAATGTCTTAGAAAGATTCAAGTAGGGAGAATACACCTTCAGCTCAAAGTTAAAGGACAGATCAAGCTGCACAAGGCTGGGGAGAAATGTCAAGAACTGAGCATCTCCAATCTCCTTCATGAGGAAATTTTGGGAGAGGTCAAGTTCTTTGAGATTCTTGATGCTTTTAAACCAGCTGCTGGGTATGCTCTGAAGAGAGTTACTGTGAAGCCGCAAAATCCTTAAATTTTCCAAGGAGTCAAAAGCCTTTGGATGGATCTGAATTGAGTTCCTGGGACAGGGAATGCAAGGATATGGGGCATTATAGCAACGTGGGCAATTGCCGCTTAGGTCAAGAATTTCTAGGTTGGGAAGGCCACTTAAATCCTGTTCTTGAATCTCTTGAATCATGTTGTTGTAAATATACAATTCCTTTAGAGTAGATGACAAATTGGGTGGGACTTGTGTTAAGTTATTGGACTTCAGGGATAGAATTGTCAACTTTTTCAGTGCCAGGAAGGCTGTTTCCTCAATTTCAAATGAAACATTGCATGGATTGCGGTAGTAACAGTTCTGTCCAAGATACAATACCTCGATGTTTGCTAGCTCTGAGAAGCTGGCTTTTTGGATAGAAAAGATATGGTTTGCTTCCAGGCTCAGCAAGGTTAAAGTAGCAGGAAGACCTCGGGGTATTTCTGCCAGCTGGTTTGCATCCAAATACAATGACTTCAGTCTTGTCAGGGCAGCAAAACTGCCATTCTCAATTTTCAGTGGGCTGGTGCACACATTATCTTTGGGCCCCATTTTGACAGGCACACAGTTGCATCTGAAGTCAATCTCCTGGAGGTTTTCAAGACGATCAAAGGATGTTGGGTAGATGTGGGGAATATGGTTAATACTCAGGGTAAGGTTGGTAGCGTTCCCAGGGATCCCTCTGGGGACTTCTGTAATGCGCCGGTCGGTGCAGTCCACTGTCACAGTATCTTCTGAGGATTTAACATCACAGGGTAAAGTTTTGGGAAACCAAGCCCCTGACAGCAGCATTGGGAATATGAAGAGCAAGATAAACGGCCATGCATTTGACATCTTTGCACAAGGTACCTAAAACCAAGGAAAAATGGAGGTGTTAGTTTAATGCAATGGGAATATTTCATCTATACACTGGGTGAGGCCAACTATACATCTAAATTCTGGTTCTTGTCTCACACTGACCAGGAATAGGATTATTTGCAGATGTGCAAGTAGGATTAGAGGTTTTGGAAGACATATGTTCTTTTTTCCCCTCAAATGCTTTTTTTATTATGTCCAAGAATTCTAGTATTAAAATAAATACCACTCTCTAAAAAAGGAATTATTAATAAAATATCTCCTGAAAAAGTGAAAAGGGGTGAATAAATTCTCTGTCTCTATGAACATTCTTTTTAAAGGGAAAATAAGAGGCATTAAACATCCTGCAGATTGCCTTTGCATAATAGCATGGATGAACACAGCTATTTTTTCAAATCGTATGCAAGTTGGGTAAAATTTATATTCACTTAAAAGCTTGTGTAAACTTTCAAAACTTCACTAATGGGTGGCTGATTTCCTAATTCAAATTTAACATTATCATAAGTTCTCTTCCTCTAGTAAGTGTCAAAACGGATGTAGAGTTGACCTAAGCCAGTCAATGTCTAATTCAATAAAGTTTCATACCAGTTTGCATTTTCACTGCCCAAGAAGGGAAGAAGTATGAAAAAAAAAAGTATCAATTTGAGGTGGGGCCATAAAAATGCAAGTTTAAAATTGGGCATATTCGGTAAAAGCCTAATAATCAGACTACATAACCAGAGCTAAAATCCCACAGGCATGTTAAGAAGCTTCTCAGGCATGTTAAAAAGCTTCTCTGTCTGTCGAGTCTTTGCTGACTTCATAGATTTGTGTGTATTATGGAAAAAGTTTTTAATATTTCACAACCTACTAGTTACTTCCTCAGCAGCAGTCAGTGTCAAGGAAACCCTGGATGGCAGGCTGCCAGCTTGGCTTGTGCAGCACAGGCACAGGGGCCCTGACCATCTTGCTGCCTTGCCTAGCACCTTAACTGCTTGTGTCTGGTGCTGGTCAAGAGTTTTAAAGACAAGTCACCCCACAAAAATCAACAGCCTCATTTCTCCCTTGAAAACTCAGCGGTGGAGGCTTGCATGGCACATAGAGGATTTAAACAATGAGGATTGGTTGTGTGTGGCGTAATATTGATTAAATGTCATAACCCAAGTTAAGCCGGTGAAAATTGGATGATTTGGTAAAATGTTCAAGATACATGGAAATGTTTTTGTCTCTTTAGCTAGGACACAAGAACATACAGAGACCTGCCTAGCAGTCTGTGTGAACCCTGTTGAGTGTTGCCAAAGCTGTGCCTTGCAGGTGACATGGGCTTGGAGGTGAAGTGAGGCTTCCTCTTGCTCACCCTGTTTACTTTGAGCACTGTGTCGCCTGTACAAATTTGTGTTTCTGTGTTACCTCAGAGAACTACACTGATCTACCTCTGCATCTGTGTATCTGGAAGAGTGCTCTGGTGACTTGCAGGGCAGCAAATGTGAGAGAAACCAGATCAGGTCTCACACAGCTCTGCACTTCTGCTACTTTGACTCAACATCCAAATGGCATCACTTTGGTAATTCCTTCAGTCATCTTTGGAATTACAGAGCTCCAGTACAGAAGGAAAAATGTAAAAGTCCACTGCAGACCTTGACTTCAGTGTAACCTGATACAGTGACATGGTGTTGCAGTGCTACCACAGTTTCTTTGCCCATTCCCTGGAAGTGCTGTAGTGCTTTCTTCTTTTCCATAGATCCTCTGGGAAAAGACAAAGTAGCTAAATACCATGGCTGGTAGCCATGGCAGTCATTCATATAATTATTCAAGGAAGGCTCATTCGGACTAACCAGGCCATGCCTGTGTATTCATATTTTACCATCTCTGACTCTTGTGTTTTCATTTGCTAGGTATCAAATTAGCCATAATTTGGCTTATTGGAATTCACTTAGGAAACTCACCCAAACAGAGATCACTGGGTAAGAGAGTTCAGTACAGTCTAGCCAATCCGTTTTAGAGCAGGATTAAGTTTTTTGATCTCCTGATGTAGAAAAGTACTTGGATAAAAATGATAAATGAGAATAATCAGAGTAAGTGGGGAGTGAATTTGGAAAAGATAAAAGGCATTAATTTCCTCTCACCACCCCTTTTCAGTAGAATCCTTTTTTCTCCAGTAATGTGGTCAGGGATGTGGAAAGGAGAAGGAAGGACTCTGCCATTGCTATTAAATTATATGGAAAATTGAAGGTCTTTCTTAGAGTGACAAGAGACACTGCCAAAGAAAAATCTGGATATATTATTGAAAAAAAATTGCCTTCCTTAATTATTTCCCAGGGGACACAGCATATTATACACGTAAAGGATGTTAGGACACTAATGGAATACCAAAGAACGCCTATGCTACCATGGCCTGTAATGTCCCAGGAGCTGCCTGCCTCCATTTCCTGCATTAGCAGACCGATGGAGCCCAGAGTTAGTCTGGTCACCCAAGGCAAGTGCCCATGGAACACAGCAGCACTGAAATTTGAGTGGGAGAGAGAGAGAGGCCTCTCTGCAGGAACTGCTGGGTTTGAAGATCGAGGGAGATCTGCCTGAGTACACACCAAGCAGAGATCAATGCTGCCCATTTAGGTGCCTGAAATTAGGGGCAGTGAATCTGGGGTTTGAAAGTCTTCATGAATGTTTTTTTTTAATATGTTTCTTAAGAAAAGACTCTTGAGTCTTTTACAATGCTCAGGTTTTAAACTCTCACATATTTCAGTATTTTTAGGAACGTAAGTGTTGTTGCAGAGCCAGCCTAGCTACTACAATCTTTGTGCTTCATTTCTTTGTATATTCTTCCCTTTCCTGATAATCTTTTTAATGCATTAACTATTTGAACTGTAAAGAGTTACATTCTGGTGCTGTATCTGGATATTCACATGTGTAAAACCTCACATCCATTATAGTACCAGAACAAACAAAAAGACTTCTAATAAGAGCAAAAAGCAATGCTGTCCTGTGCAATGTGTTTGCAACGAGAGGCTTGCTTAAATGTACAGCTAGAGTTTGGGAGCTGCTCTTTTCTCTGTGATCTATGCTTGGCTTTATAAGAAGTTTGAAAAGGACTAATCTACTGATCTTAACTGGCATGTGCATAAACTCTAAATGATTTAGGCTGTTCTTCAAATATTCAGCAACAGTACAGCTATATGTTTCTGAAAGAAGTTTTTCTGTAGAGGTGCCACATGCATTTTAGGTTATGACAGGAGGAAAGGGAAGAGAAAAATAAACACATAAGAACTTAGAGCATTTTGAAAAGACATTCATTGCTCGTTCTGTAGCACTGATGTACAATAAGTTTTAATGCAAATGAATAATTTCCTTTCTGGTCATGATGCACTGCAATTTATAACTGTAACAGTAAACTGTACCATTTAGAAAACAGAAAAGCAGAATATGCTCTTGAAAATCGACAACAGTTCTAGTCAAAGATACCTAAGAGCAATTTTAAAATGAAAGATTAACATACCATTTTCTGTGTGCTTCCAGGTCTGGCAGATTTGATGCTGGAAGAGACTATAATAACAGAGCAGAAGAAAACAGCATCCAAGTGGTTTCCAGTGGTTCAGCTGAGGTGCAGAAGAGAATGTAACATGACATAACTCACTCAAGATAACAGCAGAAATCACTACTCCATCACTATTTTTCACCTCAATTGCAGCTTGAGAAATAATTGAATGTGAAAGAACTGCTGCAACCTACTTCCTCTAACATTTGTACTTTAAACAACAGCATCTCATCTACTGCTCCACCCCCACAGAAATAACTGAGTACTCTTATTTTTTCTGCTTTAAAAAAATTCTTACGTTACTCATACATCCACGTGCTTTTATTCTCATATGCTTCAATATGCTCTCTTCTATGCTACTTTTGAACAGTTTTCATTTCAAACTGTGTTTTACCTAGATACAGTTCCACACCATAAAAAACTATAAAAACTACTCAAAAAAAAAAGGTTAACACCCAAGCTATGGGGAATTCCAAAGGACAATTGTGAAATATTTGGCCACAAAGTTTAAGATCAATCAGCAAGGACAAAAATGTGTTACATAAGCATAAGTCTGTCACTTCAAACTAAACTAAGATTTGAAGAAGCTCAAGTTCCTCCTTTCCCCCTCCCCCTCTTTTTGGTGTAAGCTGCATGAAAAGAGAGACAGAAGTTGGTTATTGATGTTAACAATAGTTCAGTTTTGGAAGTTTAGTCATTATTATTTGACATTCACTTCTGATGAAAACAGCTTCAAGAAGAGGGATGGCTCTAAGTTGAATACTCTATGGAAGAAATGTCTATTAAGTGAATGGGACTTTGGGGAAGGGAAACAAACCCAATGAGGATAAAATAGATAGTGGCAAGGGCACAGGAAATGGCATACAACAAGGTCAAAACTGTGTGGGAGAGTGTAGGAGGGCCAAACCTTAAATAGACTTATGCTGATGACAATCCAGCATTTCACAGAACATGGCTTCTTTCAGACAGTAACTCCCTGTGCCTCCATACTTACAAGCCTCCATGCTCACCAGAACATGTTTATTAGGTGGAGTTTGTGGGGTTTTTTCATGCCTTCCTTCTCCACATATTTTTCTTTACATTTGAAATTGCAATTTATAATTTCTCTGACTATAGTGGAGCTGAGAAATTCATTTCAGGTGATAGGAACCTGAAGAATAAACAGGGAAAGAATTTGTAATCATTCTTTCAAATTTCCTGTGTTTCGTGTCTGAGTCATTTAGACATAAACAGGGAAGTTGTACAGCATCGTTGCCATTTCAATCAAGGCCTAGAAAAGGGCTTATTAATTCCCAAATATATTAATTCAGGACTATATTTCTCACCTTTGTGCCTGAATCCTAGAAGTAATGCAATGCAGAATAATTCTTCTTTACTGATAACTGGATTTTGCTTTTCAAAAAGCACCGAGGTTTTCATTGGGTGCTACCATAACTAATGCAAAAATCTTACTAAAATCCTGCTGTGTGTTGAAAAGCCATTAAAGAAATTTCTGGTAGGAGGAAAACCTTCACTCTACACTAGCAAACACTCTACACTAGCTATTCTGCTCTGAATATTTCACTGTGGATGTGACAACAAAGGAAAGTTAGCTTCCACTCATATTATTGACCCTACAGCAAAGATAATGTGCTTAACTAATTATGAAAGAAGAGAATGATTTGACACAAGCTGGACTGTGTTGATTTCTTCAAATACCCAGCCATGACCCTGCTATGACAGCAACATCCCTACTCATGACACCAGAACATGAGTGTTTTGGTTGCAAATGGGTTTTGTAATCCATGTCCAATCACCCAAACCAGTAATTATTTGCGGGTGCACAGGGTCTTTGGAGACCTTCCTTGCAGTCTAAACCCACAAACTTCAGATATTTTAATATCTAGGCAGACACTCAGCATTTTATTTTGAAATAAGGCTGATTCTTCTTTATATTAGAAACTTGGTGTTACCCATCTAAGAGCACAGGAGTTTCAATTCTCTACAGAGTGAAACTGCAGGTTTAGCTAAACATTAATAGAAACACAGAGCGTGCTTTTGCGGCTTTTTCTTTTTTTCCTTAAACCTATGAAATGTGGAAAGCAAAATACAGCAATATTTTCCTTCAAAAGTGGTGAAAGTAAATGCACTGCAGTTCAGAACTCCAGAATATAGTTTGGTTTTTGGAGGCACAAGGAGTTACTGGTTTACTGATTTTAAAAATTCAGTTTCCTTCAGAAGTTGCACATAATCTCTTGTCTCCTCTGAAACACAAAGTAACCTAAAACCAAAAAAGTACTTCCTACTACATCACATGTTAGGGGAGGACCCATTGGTAAGAGCAAATGTATATTGCTGCAGCTGAGTGAAGAATGTAATTTAAAAAAAAGCAGGAACCTGTAATTGCTTTAATCCTTTATCTATGAGTTTTGTCATCAGTTGGTTTGTGTAAGATTGGTGAATTCACATTTCCTTTTCCCCCCCTTTGTCTTCTAAAAGAAAACTTACAGCAAATTGCTTTAACTTATTTATCAAAATTAGGATTCCACTGTGTTCATCTTAAATCTGGATAGTTTATTGGCAGTCCTAAGGTCCTGCAGCAATGCCTTCTTTCTAAAGTGCTGACCCTTTTTTCAAGAATGAGGATACAACCTCACCTATTCATAGTTAATACAACATTCAGTCTAACATTGCATAATTCACCCATGAAATTATTCAAGAAAAGCAGTTATCTTGCTCAGTTTTTGAAATACATAAGTTGACTCTTCTAACTGATATAGACAGATGTGCAAAAAGAACCAAAAAGAGAAATGGATAGCGAAATTGGGGAAATGATAACAAAATCACTTGCAGATGCCTTAAAGCTTCTGTATGTATGATCTGTGTATTTGATGTAAGCTCCTTGCTGACAGCCCTTGCAAAAATGTATTTGCAGGCACTAAAATGAACCAAAACAATAAACAGAAGACTGGCATTGGAGGAGACTGGCCTACAACAAGAGCAGAGAAAGCACTCAGAGCTTGGTGACCATGGAGAAAATGACAAGGTCTAAAGACAAAAAAGAAATTAATCTGGCTGCTGCAGAAAAAGAGAATAAAGTATTCCTATAATAACAACCAATACAACATTTGGTTGTTAGCATTAACAACCAAAGAAGGGCTAAGGAGAATCTTTATCTCTGTTCAGTTTTGGGCCCTTCAGTACAAGAAAGACATTGAGGTTTCACTCCCCACAGTCCCATATCTCAGCACCAGACTCAGAGCATTTGACATTTAAAACCCCTGGAGTCTATGACAAGAGCTTCCAGCAAAGCTGCAAACATCAGATACTCTTACTAAGAGAGCCAAAAATGTGTACTTGCACTAGAGCAGTGGAACAAGTCAATATAAAGTTTATGTACAAATATAAGCTAAATCCTTCAACTTCTGCAATGCAATGTGGTAATTTTTGTAAAATTTTGTGGTAACTTGAGTTCCTGTGATCTAGGTACAGGGATAGTATCTTAATACAAATTACTCTTCTAACAGAAAGACTGAGAACAGTTCATAATAGGACTCAAAGACCTAATTACAAAATTACAACTTTGAGTCCCGACCCCCTGCCTAATCCATTACTGACTGCATTACCCATATTTAACCATAAGCTGTCCCATAATACAACAGGAAAAATTGTTTTCATAATGATTTTCATTCTCTAATGTTAAAGCATTCATGATTTGTTACTGTAGCCTAGTTCACTCACTGCACAGTGAAGTATTGTGGTATTTTGTAACAGGAATTTGGAGAAGATCCATTGACTGTGGAAGCTGAAAACCCCTCCTGTATTTTCAGATACTTTTCAACCTGGTACAGACCAGTCTAAGTGCATTTAATTTTCTGTTTGGACTTGGCGCAATAAATCTTTATAATATTAACAGGAAAGCTTGTATAAAATTATTCCTATCATCACAATCAGGGAATGTCTAAAATGACAGAGGAAAAAATGAAATTTACACCAAACTGCTCACGATCACAGCTTGGTCATTGTTTAGACAAGTGATATTAATAATACTGAAACATCAATCTTACAAGACAGCAACTTTACAGAATAGATGTTAAGCAAACAATTTAATGTGATGAGAGCTTTACAAAAGAAAACAGCAGCCCCAAATATCTTGTGGGGAAAAAGGTGAACATTAAGTGTATCAAACAGGTCATACTATTTATATGTTAACAGTTCCTCAAAATTAACATGACCTTTACATATTAGGGCTTACAAAATACTTTTCATGGTACTTAAACATAAACAAAAAACCCCAGCTGTTTGTCCAACAGATTAATAGATACAAGAAAGGTCTGTAACATTTAGCTTAACACAGAGAATGATCGTACACATGGACATCCTGTTAAGTTCTGTGAACAGTTTGTAGTTCTGTATAGAAAAATGGATCTGACACAGCAGTCAGCCAAATGTGAGAACAGGCACATAGAAGAACTTGCACAACACACAAGACTTCCAGACTCTCAAGAGAATTCTTAAGTTTTCTGCAAGATGGAGATTTATTGCCCATTTACAAAGAACAAATGGTAATTACAAGACAAATATGATAATTAAACATACAAGCTCTCGAATTGTACAAAGATAATAATTTCTCATGGTTGATGTGCATAGTTAAAAACAGTGCTAGCTTAAGAGACCTTTGCAAAGATGCAGTGGAATCCCCTGCAGTTACAAGGGGACGTGACTGAACAGGTAAGACACTGATTCACCATTGTGTGTTCTTCGAATTGCCTCTGCCAGGATCATGGAAATGTCAATAAACTGAAAGAAAAATTGAGAAGAAAAATTTGATGGCATGCCAAGAGCAATAAACTATGCAGTTTAGAGCCATATAAACAAACAGTCCATCTACCTTTGCAGCTTTTATTTCTAGAAAGTAATAAAACATTAAAGCTTAGGTATTGAATATATACATAATAACTGCAATAATACCAAATAAGAACTCAAAAATTGAGTAAGAATGAATTGACTATGATCACTGAACACTCATATTTTTGAGTACTTCTGACAAAGGGCATGTTGTCAAAAAGCCCCACTATTCTTGCCATCAGATGGCAGTGTCTGCTTGACATAAATACAATTTAAAGGAAGTACACCTTTTGAAGTGCTTGCCCTGTTTCAATAAATACCAAATGTTAAGCTTTTAAAAAATCCAGTAATGCATTTAAAACCTCAATCCTTTATGCTTTGCTCCACTCTATACTAAGGAAAACCTCCAAAAGGGACACATGACTTTTTAGAACAATTCCATTTGTGTTTTTCAAGGAAAAATAATGTCACCTAAGATTTCTGTGGCCTCCTCAACAGAATGACTAAAGTCCTACATGCAAATATTGTATGAATAATATTGATTAAAAAAAAAGAAGAAAAACCCATTCAATTTTACATTTGTCACTCTTTCAACAATCAAGCATACTCAAGGTGTGGCAAATACCAAATACTTTGAAGTGCCCTATTATATTACCTGAATGCCCTAAAAACCATTCTTTAGCATGTTTTAGCAAAATGTTTCTCAAGGCACAAATTCTAGCACCAGTGAGCAGTAAAATACAAATACTGTGTCTAAAGAAATGACATAACACCACTGTACCTGTATTTTTGGGCAATGTTTCATTTTCTCCTCTTGGGGGATTGTGTTGGTTACCACAACAGCCTCAAACGATGCATTATTAATCCGAGAGAGGGCAGGACCAGAAAAGATGCCATGAGTCAGAATGGCATAAACTTTGGTAGCTCCAGCAGACATTAACCTGTAGAACACACAACAATAGCATGCTGTGATGCATGTGTACATATATGGTTATAGATGAAGCCAGATACAAATCTCTAAAATGCATTTCACTTACGAAGTCCTATATATAAAATATCTAAAAAATAATTCTGATATTTGTATAATATAACCTGAAGAAGTTTGAATTGTCTCAGAAAAATCCCCAACAAAAATTATAAATTTAATTTAAAAGTTCTTATTTGCAGCAGTGTTACTAATCTACAATGCTGCACTTTTGACCATACCAGCACAACATAAAAATGAAATCCAGTACAAGCTTTCTATCTTAACCAGGCAAAAAATTAAATAGGTTGGATGGCAGTATTCACAACTCCATTGTGCCTCCATTATTGTCCACCTTTATTTTCATTTGCAATTCAAACAGTTCTGCTTGGAAGGAGTTTCCGAGGAAGAAGAAATGTTAATGATTAAAACCGTAGCTTACTGCAAGGTTGTGAGAAGACATGCTGCTGATCCAAGCACTCAGTGAAGTGATACATGAGGAGGAAAAACGTATAAATCAAAGAACTAGAACACCTTGTGAATGACTTAAAATATCCTAATTTAGTTTCTAATGGCCTCAATGCCTCCAGATGCTCAGCTATGTCCTACTGCTTCTCTAGCCTTAGAAACAGAGGCCCTGAGGAATTTTATCAGATCATCACAAAGACACAGGAGGAAGCATAAGAGAGGAAAAAAAAAGACAAAACCACAGAAACATCTTCTCATTTTGAATGATTTAACAGAATTCAAATTTTCTGGTCATTTTCAGCACTACATTTAGTACCTGCAGCCTAGAAGGTATATCCATTACAACAGGGTGAGTGTGTACCAAGTGTGTGTACTTGAGTTTGTACTTAAGCAAGTTGATTTGTTGTATCTGAAAATATGTTCCTTAGTTCATCTGCTTGATATGCATCTAGGTTGCTGAGGCAAAAGGAGTTTAGGGAGTATTTTGGTGCATGGGTCTTATTATACACAAAATACATCCCACCTGGATTTGACATTAATGAAAAGCACTAGTTCATGCCAAGAACACAACACAAGGCAGAATCACTGAAGCAAAAGCATCTTTCTTAGTGAACATTGCAGATACATTGAAGGTGATTGACAGTTTTAGAATTTTGTCTCTAGAAATGTACTGTAGGAAAAGGAGTACTTCTTTCAAAACAGGAAAGAAATAAAGGTTTTTGACAGGAATTAACTTCTTCTATGCACAAGAGTATTAAAAAGATGTTGGCTAGGCAATTTGTGATTTTGATCTGCAAAGGGCACAGCCTAAAAGAATACTTTGAGGTATGATGCAGATTAGAATGCAGATAGCAAACAACTACACAACATCTCTGCAAAATTTCATCAAATTTCCATGAAAAATTAAAGACACACAAGACTATATGTGAGTTTTTGACATCCTTCATGTAGGTACAAATAGCAAGTCTGCAACTAAAGACTGTAAACTTGTGAGATTAACTTTACTTCAAACCACCAAGAACAATGTCTAACTCACTTTTTGCTTTCATACCATTTCCCACAGCATTCCCCTGTGGAAATCTGTATCTCGTAGCTTGGACAGGTATACTTTTCACTGGGTAAAAAACTGGTTGGATGGCTGGGCCAGAAAGTGGTAGTGAATTGAGTTATTTCCAGCTGGCAGCCAGTCACTTGTGGGGTTCCCCTAGGGCCAAACCCATTTGACATCATCAGGGGTCTGCACAAGCAGAGTGGGGACACCCTCAGTAAGGTTTGCGGGTAGCACCAAGTTGGGTGGGAGCATTGATCTGCCTGAGGGCAGGAAGGCTCTGCAGAGGGATCTGGGCAAGCTGGATCAATGGGCTGAGGCCATTTGTATGAGGTTCAATAAGGCCAAGTCCTAGGTCTGCACTTTGCTCACAACAACCCCATGAAGTGCAACAGGCTCAGGGAAGAGAGGCTGAAAAGCTGTCTGGTGGAAAAGGACCTGGGGTGCTGCTTGAGAACCAGATTAACACAAGCCAGCCTTACTGCTAACCTGAAAAGTACCAGCATAAGGGCACCTGGAAAATCATAAATAATCCTTTCTACTCAGCTAGAGCCTTAGTACCACTGCTAGAGCCTTAGTTAGGATAGTGAGTCTACATTCACAAGCTCCTCTTCAAGAAGCAGAACAGCTGGAAGGAATCCAGAGGGTGTCACAATTGAGCAGAAGTTTACAAACCTTCTGGAAAGACTGAACAAACTCAAGTTACTCAAGTCAAGAGGGAAATGAGAACTCTTCAACCAACTTTCAGACAGAAGACAGGAAAACTTATGCTCACCTCCCCATATGAAAGTAGTTTTATGCTTGTACAGATGTACAGTGAAAAGTAATATTACATTTGCATTGGACACTATGGTGAAAATACTTTGCAGTGTAAAATCCAGTAAAGCTTTGTTAAAGATTGCCTAAGGAGAGTGGAAAGGCTCCACGATGAGGTTGAAGGAGGGAATGATTTTTGAGCTGTTGGCTCCTGCCTTGGAACTGTAAAGTGCACTTGAAAGGCCCAAGCCCTTCTCAAGTTATAAAATTTTATTTATTCTGTGCTTTTCCTAGGTACAGATCATATATTTCCGTAAATATTTTCTCAATTTCATGTTCTAAAGAAGGACACTGCTGAACCACAGAACTGTGACCCTATCAATTCAAGGGTCAGAATGACTTCATACTAGAGAGGTCAGGTTGGGTTATAGGCTTTGAGGACAACTGTATCCATCAGCTGTGCTGTGAGTGAGAACACTGCAGTGAGACAGATCATAATAACACTTACTTGTCTGCTGCATGACATATTGTGCCACATGTGTCAGCCATATCATCAACAAGGATTGCCACTCTGTCTTTCACATCACCAACCAAGACCATTCGGTCCACTTCATTTGCCTTCTTTCTTTCCTTATGAATGAGAGCAAATTCCACATTCAGTCTGTCAGCAATTGAAGTAACCCTAAGTTACAGGAAGAAATATACCACGTTTAGAAAATCATTAAAAAAAAAAAAAACAGTCATACAAATGTTTTTGTCACAAAACACAGTTTTTGTCTCCTGGCTTTCAAATTACCACAGCAAAAGCTTTTGCAAGGAATGAGACAGGTAGAAGCAATCTTAATTCATTGCTAATTATGAACCAGAGTGTCTTAAGCTATACCCCAAAAATCGGTTTTTTAATTGAGTTGACTCTGGTTTTCTGATATCAAAGCCAGTGCCTGGCTTTGAAAACATTTCAGCTATTCACAAGCTTTTATTAAGCTGCTGCAATACCAGTCACACTAGGTAATTTAAAGTAGGGGGAAGTAAATTCTAAGCCTACGGGAATGTGCACTTTAACACTCTAACTGGAAAATACCATTGCAGTGTTTGAAACCAAGCCAAAGGGGAAAAAAACCCAAACAAGTTAATAGTGATTAATAATTCTTTTCACAGTACTTGACTAGTAATCAAGTAGCTTACTTCATTAATAATTCCCTTAGCATACATCTGCTTGACAAAGGTCTTTTAAAACTCTTCAGGGTGACCTCTGGTGGCCAAACATCTAATAATGAACTTCACTTGTTACAGACTTCTGATTGCCTTTTTCCAGTTTGTTTTTTTACTATCTATACTAAATACAGTGAGAGTGAACTTCGAAAAATAAACTTCTATCATTAATTTGATAATGCAAAAATATTTGGTAGGGGGAAAAGTGCTGTCTTTTGACTTGAATTCTAAGCAAAGATTGTATTTTGCATTAAAAACAAAACCAACATAAAACCAAATGCAAAAATAACTGTATCCTGATAGGAACAAAGAAATTTAACTAAGTGATCTTTTAGAATTCTTTCTATGTTCTTCACATCCTTAATTTGATTAATCTAAAAAACAAAAACCAACTAGGAGTTCCAAATCATTACAAGATGAATGCTCACAACTTAATTGAAGACTCAAGGACTTCAATTAAAATCAAATTATGACAGTTTTTCACACTTTTCCCCATACTAAATTTGAGACATTTAAACTGCTATGGGCTTACAGGAGTCTTACTTCATTTGTCTTTGTTCCCTCTGCAGCAGCAGCATGAGCAATAAAACCTGAGAATAAGCATTTTGCCTCAATAGCATGCTTTATGACCTCACCAGCCAGCCTGCTTCTGAGCTTTAGCATTGGTTTATGCTCAATCAATACCAAATAAAACAGAGTCTGCTAAATGAGTAACACATGCTGTGAATGAAGAAAGCCTCCAATTAACTAAGTTTTCTATTTTTACCCTTTGCCACTCAAACTTTCATTCCCTTTTTCTAGTATTTATAGTGCAAAACTGGGGGTCAGCAGGTTTACATCTGGAATGCAATAATGTAAAGAAAAAAGAAATGAGTCAAGCAAGCTCTTACCTAAATGCCAGCAGGTAGAGTGGGAATAGGCCATATGCCTTGACAGAGAAGGGAAGCTTAGGCAATTCCAGAGCGAAGCAGGAAGAGGTGCAGCAACTTGGCTAAAGAAGCAAGCAGCAGGGAAAATCTCTTCCCTCTGGTGGAGGGATTCAGGTAATGAGGCCATATCCAGGGAGAGAGAAAAATATCTTCTTTAGAGTATAGAAAGCTCCTGAATGTTTTTAAGCATGAACAGCATTGGAAGAAGTAGTTGTTCTGTTTCTACAATGCAGTTGGATTCATCAGTGATGTACCCTTTATCTTGCATAATTCATAGAGGAATATAGAAGACTAGACAAACAAGATCATTAATCACTAACTATATGTAAAACTAATTGGTTTAGGCTTGTATAGTACCTTTTTGCACCACCTGCATCAGGTGAGACTATGATACAGTTTCTCCACTCGGGAATGTTCTCTTTAATCCACTGCAGGACTGCAGGTTCTGCATACAGGTTATCTACTGGAATGTCAAAGAAACCCTAGTCCAAAAGAGAAAGAGTTTAATGAATATGTGTTTGTATCTCACCTGGAACAAAGACAAAGGGAAAGAATCAAGCCTTTGCCTATCATGAATGGCAGAACTTCATTAGTATTTTACACTGATTCAATTCTGCTTTTGATACTACTGTCAAATGCTGCTGAAGTCAAATAAACATTAAGGTCTTGAAAAATATCACCCAAGAGGAATGAAAAAGGAAACAGGTGTTCTCAATAGATATAAAAATCAGGAAAGATGATCACCTTCAGGCACTCAAGTAAATTCATGCTAGTGAAAAGCTCTCAAAACATCCAGTGAATAGTACTCAACTTCCATAAATTTCAACTGCCTGACAGTAACAGCAGTATTTCAACATGGGGAGGACTCAAACCAAAATGGAATCTAGGTACAGGTTGTAAAAACAAGAAATCTGGTTTAGACCTTTTTATTTATGTGACAGCCATCTAGCATAATAAGAAATTCTGATTAAATGGAGCGCCAGAATGGAAAGATTTGGTGTTTTCTGTAAAAAAGAAGTTCTCTTAAAACAAGGCACACATGAGAATGACAAATTATGTCTGCTCTGTGTCTGAGGCAAAGGTTTTGTGATTTGTTGGATTCATCAGTAAGCCAGATAAGGGTTGCCAGGCTCCATCTCCACTTCTTTTAAGAAAATATTACACCCTTGGCTGTAACAACAAAACTCTACCTAGGGCAACACTGTAATCTCTCACAGGGCTAAGATTAAGAGAATTTGCCCCAAGCCAGTATATTTTATATTCTGGAAGCTCTTACATTAGACTTGGCAAATTCTACCAAAGCTCCAATGCACAACTATTTGAAGTAAGTGAAAAATCACCCCATAAAATTGAGACTGGTCTCTTTCTAAAATGGAGTTTCATTAGACACAGGTAGCAAGACTTTCTCTGAACCCTCACAGTTCTGTACATAGCCTTTCAAAATAATGACCAAAGCCACAGAGAATTACTATCAGCTTGTCACATTAATTCAGTAGAGCTTCTAGGACAGCAGGTAAGAACCAACCTGGATCTGAGAAGCATGCAAGTCCATGGTGATGATGTGGTCAGCCCCTGCCACTGACAGCATATTGGCAACAAGTTTTGCAGAGATTGGTGCACGGCTCTGAGAAATAAAGCACAAACATTTACATTTAAAAAATATTTTGACTAGATGCAAGGAATCAGAAGATTAGCTATTTTTCTTGCTTTTTTCCTTTACAATATTTGGAATCTAGATATGGAAAGCTTCAGAATTTTAGTCAAACCAGCCTGTCAATCTTGTTACTAGGGTTTTGAAACTCAGTAAAGCATTTAGGAAGATCTAAATCAGCTTGCACAGTCTGCCTAATAATGCTTTGTATTAAAGAGATAAAACTTGGGATATAGTTTTCCAATTCTTCTACTTAAAAGTTTCAGATAACTTCACTTCTCTACTCCACAGAAACACTCAATTCTATCTTGTGCTAAGAAACCTTGCAAAATTCGAAGATGGAAGGCAAAATGGACCCAACTTTTGAGAACACTGCTTTAAAACAATATTAGTATCAAGCCTTTCTTCATAACACAGTAAAGCTTGTAGCAGATCCTTGTTGGCAGGGGTCTTTTACCCTGATTTTTTTTTAATTTTTATTTATGTTTAATTCCTGGATGCAATTAGGAGTCTAGAACTGCCAAAAGGCACAGGGGAGGATGAAGAAATCCTAAGTAGAAAGAATGAAAGAAGAATAAAAATCTTATTAGCAAAGTTAATGCCAATGTCAAGAGGTTTTTAAAAGCATCAAGGATGCAGAACAACAAACAAGCAAAAAAAAAAGTAAACTCTGACTGGAAGTTACCTCACTTCTTTTTAGCTACTCCAAAGCTTTTTCATTTTTTTAAACTCTGTAAAAACCTGTGTTTCCCTAGACCGTTTTCTCTGCACTAAACAAAACCTCCTGCTTTCTTTTGCTAATCTTTAAATAAGGCTAATAGCTGGCAATAACATTAGCATGAAGGCAGAACTGCAAGTCAGAGCTCCCATCTCAATATCAGACTGCTTTCTGCTGGCACAGTATTCTCTCCTGCTACATCTCTTTATCAAACAGCCTCATTTCACCTCCCAGGAACTTCCTCTCCTTCCAGCCCACAATTACAGAGTACCTCTGCTTTCCTTCCATTGATGCTCAAGGGCATAAGTGACAATGAGCTGAATCACTGGCAATTTAGCCTGGATGCTTGTCCATCTGTGTCCTATCAGGAAGCCAATATTTTCATCAAAACTGTTCCTAGTTTAGGTGGACACTGGGTATTTCTCTGTTTTAACCTGCAGATTGACAACACACTTCCAGAATAGAAACTGAGATACTGCAGTCTTGTTTTATGGCCAGATCAAGTTTATCACCATAATTACTGAAATTCTTCATTTTGGAAACCACCCCTTTTGGGTGTTGTGTTTCACAGAACATCACCACCATTTTGTCAGGGTAAGACACACAGAAAGCAGATGCAACAGCCAGCACTTCTCTAGATCTCTGCAATTCAGATGCATATCACTTTCAGAACTGAGTTCATCATCATTACTGCTTCAGCACAGTTGATTTTCCACTTCCTGAGAACAACTGCTCTTCATTTAAGTTCAGTTCTGTAAGTTGTCCAAAGCTTTCTGGATATTTCTATTATTAGTAGCAGATTTTTGTTCATGCCATTTGAATTCCTGATCACTTCATCACTTCAGCTCATTTTAGCACCTGACATTTTTAAGCTGGACTTCAAAATACTCTCAAATCTCTGTCAACATCTAACAAAAAAAATTAGTATCTACTCTTTTCATTCTGTTGCAGTGTTCTCTCACCAGCTCTTTCCAAAACTCTAGTTTAAAGCTGGACTAACAGGTAAATCTGAAATGAGAGGTTTGCTCTCCTGCTTGTACTATCCTATCTTTCCAGGCTAGACACGTCCCTTCATGGGAACCTCATTCAACCTGACCTCATTATTCAGAAACTTGGATGATAAAGGTGAATGAGAACTCATGATTTTCCTTATAACATAGTTTGTAAGGTTCCCTTCTGATGAGAGAGGTGAAAACCCAGATTCACAGTATTCATTGCTCAATTCTTTGATGTAATTTTAGATTATTTTCAGAATTATTAGTGTGAAATGCAGCATTAGATTATTTACAGAAACGAAATTGTTAAAAAAATCACTTGAATTACCAGTGGCAGGAGGAATCCACAAAGCTAATATAAACAACACCACAAGAGTAACTGTGCAAAGGACACATAGCTGAAAGTAAAAGTTGTCCATTAAGATCAAAGCTCTGTTGCCTTTAAGCATCTTAGTACATTGTCTTGCTCAATATTCATCACATGCACACTGAACAGAAAAAAAAAAAAAAAAAAAAAAAAAAAGAAAGGAAATCAAAGAAAGCCCAAAGATTTATAACTGGAACTTTCACTTCCAAGAAAGCCAGTTGTGAAGTGTATGGATACTGAATGTTCACTAATGCATTACCCAAATTTATAATCTCAAAAATTAGAGATTTGCTTTGAAGCCTCAGAAATTGACAGCCATTATCTTGAATATCCAAATAATTTTTAAACTAAATCTAGGGGTTTTCTTGTATCAATTATTCCACAGGATTACTGTCATGGCCTAGGTGAAACACAACTGAAATCAAGAAGTGAAACTGAAAATGTTCCTAGTTATACATAATGTAACCCAGTAAGTTTCACCCTTTAAGGCCATATTAATGGAAATGCGTAGTGTTAGATTAAAAAAAAAAATAAATAAATTATACCTACCCAACGCTCCACGGACCCCTTCTACAAATCAAAAAAACAAAGTTACGTGAGCTGTAGAACACCAAACTCATCTGTCACTACTTCTAACTTATCTCAAAGGCATCTCTACAGCATCCTACATAAATGTTTCCTGCCCACAGCTTGGAAGGTTGGCATAATAGGAGGATGCATAAATGCAGTTATAGTCAAAGCACAGAAACATCTGAGCTATTTTTAAGTTTACCTAGCTTGTGCATCAGAAATATTCTAGTTTAGGGCAGCACTTGACTGAATCTAAATTAATTTACTGACTTTTTTATCATTCTCAGTAAGCCTTTGTTTTTGGGGTTTTTTTTATCTGTTTGTCATTTAAAGATAGTTCCGGTTTAGTGCTAAAATTTTCAGAGTAGATTAAATTGCTCAGACTAAGATTTTTACTACAAGGCCCTTTCCTTACATGAATAAATGAAGAGCACTTTCATTGTTCTCAGAAATCATAACTGCACCAGAGGTATGACAAATACATGCTTATTTTAAGCAGCAAGGACTCAGTCTATTTAGTTCATAACAATTTAAAGCCACTAACTTAAATTCAAACTAGAAAACAACATCCATGTACTGAAGATTATACTGCTTCAATTCAAAGTCAAGCAAACTACAGCAACGTCTTCCACCATAGAAGAAAATCTGTGTGTGATCATAGGAAGAAAATGGCTGGCACTTTACTGACACTTCAGGCAGCACACAAAGCTTGTGCACTCATGATGGGTCAAAGACCAAGTGATCTGATGCAAGCAGGAGGGAAGATGTCCCTGTCAATAAGCTGCCCAATGTTGACAGCTGCATTATAGCTTATTTTGCAACACAGAGGTCAACTACCAAGGTTAATTTCCAAAGATGGCAAACATTTTCTCAATTGCAAAACAGAGGGGGAAAAAAGCCCCCACAAACAACTACAACAAAAAATATATGCCTACAATTGTGGAACTCAGTGACACACAGAGAACAGTCTGGAAAAAAAATCTCAAAATCTCTATTAATCAAAATCACTTTCCAATGCATTTCTGAAATACAAAATGCTCCTGGATGGCGTGCACTGTGCCACCACACTGGGGAGTTAAAATGTCTCTGGAAGTCTGCCACATGAAATTTGGATACCCTTGACACAACAATTTAGATGCATGGAAATTTTGGAATATACTCATACTTTTCCCACACCAAGAACTTAGAGGATGGTACAGCAGAACTTCCCAATATGAAGTGGGAAATTAAAACATTGTGAGATGCTTTCCCTTCTTAGCACCAAAATGCTCATTGATAGCCTTTCAAGGTCTTTTGATATAAAGTATTTCAGCCCTTCTGATCAAGGGAAAGCATCATCCACTACAAAACAGAGCAAAAATGAAGCACCAAGAGATGTAGGCATAGAATAGGTTCTTACATTTTAATCCCTGAATTCCATTTTTGGAAGTATAGCCAGCAGACTTTCATTGTAGTAGTATGGTACTACAGAGCCTGCACCTAAAGAACTAATATACCAGAAAATAATTTTTTTACTTTTGTTCTTAGGTATCTAGGCTGACTATTACATATTTTGTAATAACGGCTATTATTTTTAGCTTCTCCATTACTTCAGTCCTGTTAGGTTTTTAATCTAAAAGAATATAAAAATCAACAGAAGGTTTGCAGAATGGTTTGATGCCCAACGTGAAAAAGAGGGGGCAGTCCATTTATAAGAAGTAAAGGAGAGAGACAATTTTCCAAAAACACAACCATTGCAATCCAATCTTTAAAGCCAAATTCACATTTCTTATTACTTCTTTTCAAGTGAGCTTAGGTAAAAGTAACCATTCATATAACCTCTAAAGGGTCTTTTTTGTACATATAGTAGAGATAAAGTCCAGTTTTCTCTTTTTTAAAATCAGTCTCACTTCCCACAGAGGGTTTGTTACTGTGTTACCAACCGGGCTGAACTGATATATTCATCAGTTATGACACCAAATTCAGGAAAAGGGCAATAAAATCAGTAAAGCATTTATAGGGTTTCCATACAATTTCTTGTCTTCGTAAATAAAAAAAAATATTACAGATATAAATTTTTTAAAATCTGTCTGGCAGCATAAAATAATGTTTTTGTTAATTTCTGTTATGTATTGTGGATTTTATCAGTTCCTTCCATTTTGCTCTGTTTAACCATCTAGGAAAAAACCTACCCAACATAATTGTTACAGCACTTTGAATTCAGTATTTAATTCCATGCAAATTAAAATGCTTAAAAGGTGTTCTCTCCACATTAATAGGGATTTAAAAACAAAAAAAAAACTTTGAAAAAGCAGGATAAACAATCCCATAAAATGCAGTTTGCTAGCAAAGTCCTCTGCAATAGACCACACACATAGAATATATCTATATTTGCAAACTGAAGGCATGCCAATTATCAATGCACAAGCAAAAAAACTAATTTATTGTCTTGCTCCATCCATTGTGGATAAACTAATTGAATATTTTACCAAGAGAAAAGGGGGGGGGGGGGGGGGGAAATCAAATCTTTCAAATCACTTAAATGTTTATGAAAATTGTTAATCTCCAAAAATTTCAAGTGAGCAAAGTGAATAGAAGCCTTCCAAAATGACAATTCTTACCTACCTTGTCTTTCTTATCTTGCCTGGCATATGGAAAACATGGAATTACAGCAGTCACTCTGGAGGATGATGCAATCTTGCAAGCATTGATCATGATGAGCAGTTCCATTAAGTTATCATTTATTTCTCCACAGCCACTCTGGATAATATACACATCTTCCCCTCTCACACTTTCACCAATCTCTACACTGAAAGAGCAGGAGATGATCATTTCAACACTTGAAGTACTGGAAAGGCATTACTAAAAAATTTTTAAAAAACCCAAAACAGCTGTGTTTTAACAAACTACCACAGGTCTTCTGTAAACTTCCCATTTAGAGTAGGATGATTTTTACAGCAATTTCCATAAGAGCCTGCTTGACAATTTAAATATAAGCCAGTATGGTCTTCATCAGGTCAGCACCAACCAACAGCTATAAAATCTACACCATGATGTTCAAGTAAAGTGTTTTTAAAAGACAAAAATCTTACAGAAAAGCTAAGAAGGGTGCTAATCAACAGCTTGCCACAGCTCAACTCTCATTTTGTGTCAGTTCTATTTCCTCTGACTGTGCTTACGTGCATTGGTTCCTTATGTGAGTATCTAAGTTTTTTTGTTCTTCCACAGATTTCAAGACAAATCCTGGGATCAATCACTGCTCACACCACAGAATTCAAAAATTAAATTGAACTTAAACAGGAAAAATAAAACAAAACTGTTGAATGCGTAATCCTTTCTCAATTCTAGATCCAAGCAAAAGACACCTACTGCTGAACCACACTAACTTTTCACACCTGTTACTCCAAAACTTACACATAAATATAACAGAAAAACCTTTGTTTTTCCCTAAATCCATGTACTATGTACACAAAACATACAGACTTCCTAAATAATTAAGTGATCAGACCGTGCAAATCCATGCTCTACTATGTTAGTCTCAGTTATTAAATGCTGGAATATATTGAACCCTTATTTAAAAGGTTGTATCTGTACCCAAGACACAAATAAGCTGAAGTTTCTGATTGGAAACCATCCAAATGGCCCAGATGTGGGTAGAATAATTTCTCTAATGGGTCCCTCAATGCTGAGGCTTGCTCTAGTCAAACATAGTCCAACAAGTTTTGTTTATCAGCTCTCAGGGTGCTATGTAAGACTCATGAGCTTTCTGCAGAAAGGAATTTACTGCTTTTAAACATCTTAATGATAAACACACATTTGATTTATCACTATCAAGATAGTTGAGTACATGCTCTCAGCTGCCCTATTTGAGTTCTCTGCAGCCTCAAACTATCCAAAGATCCTGTATTAATTTTTCTCCTTAACTGATTACATTTTTTTCCTAAGAATGCTACAAGCAGGATTCCTTAAGGTCAAAAGAAAGCAAATCATCAAACATCAGGTCTCTGGAAGGACAGAGGTGGTCAGGGGCACCATCATCTGCAGATATATCAGGAAACCTTTCTGAGGCTTTCATTATTCCACAAAGACAACAATTTTGTGACTAAAAAATTGTATTTCCCTCTCTAAGTTTTTGATCAATGGAATGAGGCCATTCAGAGAATTGTGTTTTGATTTAAATATTTTCTTTGTTTCCCTTTTTGAAGCTGGACAAGTTTTGGTCAACACAACATTTTTCCAGCAAGATACTAAATGTGATACATGATTAGAAAAAACTAGCCAGGCTTAAGTAGGAGCCCTCCTGAACACAAACCCAGCTCCATGTGAGGAATCTACTCACAAGCTTACAGATGTAGCTGCAATCATTATTATAGCTTTGTGGTTATCATGAGGGCTTTAAAAAATTCTAATTGCACCCTGACTCAGCAGTTACACAGACCTGCTTTATAATGAGTCTTGTCTCGTACCACACCTTTGGAATATGCCCAAAGAAAAATTATTTTATTACTTAAGAAAAAAAAGGAACAGGTAATTTAACAGTCTAACATTACATACTAGGAAAAACATTGGCTGAGTGACAAAAGTATATGATCTTAGTGTTCACTATATGCTGAAAGAACACTTGGAGTTGTTTTACTCTTTTTAAAAACTGTCACTTCTATGCACATCATTAAAAAAAATAACAGTTTTCAGAAGGTCAAGGAATATACTCTCAGATAAATATAGGTCTGGTTAATACTATGTTATTTTTCCATTGTCACTAATTGTATTTTTTTCTTATGATCTTGGGCTACCAATAAACATCAACTTGTAAACAACTTAGAAAACAAAACACGGAACTTCTTTCTCTCTTCGGGCATTTGAAAAAGAAGTGTAGCTATGTTTTTAAGGCTAGAATGACATACTTGTCACATAGAAATGTGAGTAGTCACATTTCCCAGTCAACAAGACAGAGCTGTACAACAGATCAGTATCTCTTATTATCTACTGTCTCAAAGATTGAGAGGTATTGTGTGGACTCAACCAACAGATACACACAGAGCTGCCTATTTTACCTTCCCCAAGCCAGAGAGTAAAAGATAACCAGTCATTGTGTTGCAAGTGTTCCATCAGATACAGCCTGTACTAACCACACTGGTGGGGGTTTGGGTGGAGGGGTTTTTTTGTTTTGTTTTGTTTATTTTTTTGGAGTTTTTTTTTTTAACTAGAGGAAGGGCAGGGAATTGGCAATTAGGATTTGTTTTGGTTTGTAGGTTTTTTTTGCCCCATCCTTTCTTTTTTTTTTCAAATTCAGGCAACCAATAAAAGACTATAAACTACAGAATCAGGTATTTGAATGTTGTATTTCAAGTATTTATTAGACAACACTAAGCTAACTGCAGTCAAACTCTGTGACAGTTATCTTACTAACATTGCTACTAAATTCCCCCATCTATATCATGACCTTATTAACTGTTTATGAGGTTATTTAAACAATTTCACATAGTCAGGACACAGAGGAAGGACACAAAAACAAGCTCTTGCCTCAAGATTACAAGCTCTGTTTGTTTTATGCAATTTAATCAAATTCACCTATTTGGTAACAGTTTAAATAAATTTCTGTTCAAGAAGAGTCAACAGAACCTGCACATTAAAAGCCCTGACACCACACAATTGTGTTTAAAAGGGAAATTTACAAAATCAATAGCAAACAAAAGTAATGAACTCTGAGCCAGATGCTTGGCATCCAGAAACACAAGCTGGGAAAGATACACATAAGATAGGACATGATGAATACCAAGTTTAAGTGTTGGTATCTGCCTTCAACTTGCAAAGGCTTATTTGAGTGCTCCATTTAACAAGTAGAAACTTGGACACACTAACAACCATGAATTAAGGATACAGCATAAAACCCACTTAGGTTACAAACATATTTCAATGGCTGAAGCATCCATTAAGCAAAAATCAGAATCAGGAGTAATCACAGATTGAGATCCTTTTGAGCTAGATTTATAGAGCAGTCCCAACTGAACTTAGTGATGGGAATTACAAATTTGTATGTTCTAACTAAAAACCAAGCAGCTGTGGGGAAACAGGGGATTAAGTATGTAGGGCCAGACTACAAAGGTTAATAATGTAAATACATAGCTAAGATGTTCAAATCATACACTTAAAAGGGCTCTATGTATTTTTAAAAATAATTACAGCAGTTTAAGTTTCTAGCCATGCTTATAAAAAGTAAGATTTCTCAAAAAAAATAGATGCTAAAAAAGTAGATGTGTACTTCAGGCCCTTCCAACACCCAGAGAAGAAGCCAAAAATGAAGGTCTAGAGTCCTCATACAGTGTGCAAATGAATCAATATCTCAAAAGTGATCAAACAAATCCACATGCTGAGTTTGCAACTCATTGAAACCCAGCCAATGGCAAGCACTGAGCAGCAGGGTGCGTTTGACCTCTTACCTCGGGGAACACATTTCCCAGAGTAAAGTCTTTCAACCCAAGAGTTTCAACTTACTGGGCAAATATTTCATCTGATGTGATGTTACATCATAACCTGAATACCAGCAAAGCCCAAAGCAAGAAAGAAACTATAAAAATGCCAGAGCTGGTTTTAAGGCTACAGGGATGCCAGATCTCCTGGCACCCATGGTGTCCCCTCAGCTCTAGGCTTTTCCACAGTTCCAAGACAGCCCTCTGCTACATCTCCATTAACAGCTGCCCAGTTCTGATGCAGAGCACTGGTGTGGTAAACACCAGAAGATAGGAAATATCTTGTTACCCTCCACTCTGGCATACAGCCTGCCACTGCAAGAGGATAACACCTTTTCTTGAGCAAGTTCTGGGTTTAACAACATGCAGCCCAAAACTACCCTCAAACATTTGGAAACAGAAGTCTAACAAGTCTGAACATGAGCAAAAACTCTTCAAAGGCTGAGTACTAAACTCTGCACCTCAGGACACCTGGGACTGTCAGCCATTATCCACACATATTGGAGGGGGGTTTGTTTGGCTTGCCTTTGTTTTATTTTTCTTGGGGGGGTGGGCTGGGGGAGGTGGTGTTGTGGGTTTGTGGTTGTTTTTTTTTTTTTCTTGTTTTGTTTGAGTTTTTTTTGGGGGGGAGGTTGTTTTTTAATTTCAAGTATTTAGCATCTACACAAAGTTAAAAGTGCACCGCATATGGCAAGGTCAAATAAGTGGAAGTCTCAAACCAAAAACTTTAAAGGATTTGGGTCCTTTTCCAATTCAGAGAAATGAACAGTGCAATAAATGGCCATATTTGCTGTGTCTTCAATTCCCTATACAAACAAAACTGTTGTTGCTTTAACACATACAGTGCACAGTCCAGAAACAATTTTTACCTTCTCCAGCCAAGCTGGTAAAATCTATTTCTCCAGCCTCCTCTAGCTCATGACAGTGTAAGCAAGCTGGGAGAGAGGGAAACAGCTGTCCCCACTGAGAGAGGCAGACCACAACCAGCCCAGCTGGGAATCACCTGCTCAGCATCTGGGCACTATGAAGAAACACTTCACATCCCCATGTGTCCCTAGTCCCTCCTGCCTTCAGCTGTTCTAACACCAGTTTGTGACCTGAGCTTCCTCATCCCATGGGCAGGGATCTGCAAATACCAAAGCATCTCCTCAGGGAGGGTGATACAGCTCATGGCTTCATGGCTCCACACCAGCTGAGCCCAAAAGAGCCAGGTTACATGAGATGCAGTAGAGTTAAGGCTCATCTGAGACAATGCTGATGGGGGATTAAGAAGGAAGTCTTAAAGCCAGGTGACAATTTGTAAATCTCTAGGACATAAGTTTCTAGGTTTGCTCTTTTTTTTTTTCAGTTACTTTCTTCATGGAACAAAGTGATTTCATTTTGCCACTTTGTGTGAAATACAAACTCAAATCCATCCTGGATTCTCCAGGGAAGCATCAGCTACTTTTTCCTAACTTCCAAGATCACATTTCAGCCCATGAAATCAAGTTTCATTTACTCACAAAAAAATGGCTCTCATATCAACAGCACAGCTTTTCCCATAAAGCAGCCAATGTCCCTTTGTAGTCATTCCATATTTCCTTCTGCAAAAGCTAAATTAGATTCACTTTAATTTGATATTTCTGAAACAGTCCAACTTCAGCAGTTGAATAAGGCTGTGGGTAGGAAGCCTTCAAATTCACATGTGCCAGGCAGGACTTCAATTCCTTTCCTCTTGGATTAAGAAAATCTACAAGACTCACTTCAGCCAGTGAATCTGACAGCAAGAAGCCAGGAATCTCACAGGAATGGGTGGCAGCACTAACCATCTTCCACTAGGAAAAATGTGTGCAAAAGAATGCCATCTGAGAGTAGTTTCTCCATTTTGAGAATAACAAGTATATCAAGGGCAGAGTTAAAATAAATAGTCTTCAGAGAAGGAAGAATACCCTACCCTGAAAGAAAATAAAATTATTTACAAAGTAATACATTTCATAATATTTTTTCAATTGACTCACCAAAAATGTCCTCACTGGGATTAATTGTATATTAAAAATATCCTCATTGGGGTTTAATTGTACAGCAATTCTAATTAAATGCCACCTCAGTGTATTTGAAGACAATTTTGCAAAAGGCTTCAGAATGTTTAATATCTGTATGTATCTGCTACGTGTCAGTCAAACAGTTTCATGATGCTGAGGCTACAACAGCCCTCCCTGTTTAAGGACTTCTATTCTTCTTTCTTCAGCCTCAAAACTGCTGATGACAGTTGGTTTGTGGGGTTTGAAGAAGATAAACTAAGCCCCCACTGCAGTCCTTATCATTTTGCCAGATAAATAAGGAGGTGCCACCAAAGCTCCTTCCATGCCACTGTGGCTGGCACTTAACTGACACACACCAGAGTTATCATCCACAACCAGAGCTTAGTGAGGAGCTCTGGTGCTGCATTTGGTAGGGCTGCCTCACTTTAGTAGCCAGCTGAAGGAAAACATTTCCATACAGTTTAAAGGGAAGGAAGAAAAAAATGGGGCAGTGATTGAGTCTGGCAGCAATTTCCCCACTTTCTCAGCAAAGGCTTTACATTTACCAGCCACAGAACCTGAAAGAATATTGATTGCCTAAATCAGAAGATGATTGTGATATTGTTGCTAGATAGACCAGTCTCTGTACAGATAAAAATGAGGAGCCTTTCCTATTTTAAATGTTCTGGAGCTGTAAACATACAGGCACTGGCTGTTTAACCACAGTGCTTGTCAGTGGTGGTCTTATCCCTGGCTAACCTCAGCATCAGTTTCTCAAACCCACTTACAGCTGCTGAGAACTGGGACTGAAACCTAAAGCCTGTTTCACTTGAAATATAATGCAAAATATTTAATAACTCTTCCCTCCACTCTATTCTGCTAGCCAGACTAATTACAACTCTCAAGTGAAAGGCTTCCAGCTAGGACCTTTTGCACAGATTTAAGCCTGGGGCTGCACACAGTTGTCAATTTATGCACCATTTATATTTAAGAAAATGCAGCAAGTAGCAAAACAGAGTTTTGAACAAAAGGTAAATCTTCTCTGCAACTTGCTAACTTAACAGATCTGACAAAACAAGAGTTTGACCCTCAGGCTCAGGCTTATCTGTTTGCATGGGGGATTGCTGGAGTGCCACTGGAAGGTTTAAGGTTCTTTGAGCTTTTTAACTATCAGGTTTTAGTATTCTGCAATACTGCAAGAGTATTTCATCATGCCAATACACTTGTCTATAAATTTAAAAATGGAAGAAAAATTTTTAAAAGTACTGCACCGGAGTCACTGTATATAGGAAGAAGTCATTTTTTGCTTATATACACACACAGTTTAACAGTATAGAAAGACTGAAAATCCAGATCCCTCAGCAAGGAGCCCCTCTGCATAAGTATCAACTTTACCTGTAGTTTAATTTCAAATACATTGTTGAGGAATTCTCTTACTATTATTACTGGGGATTTTTTTATTGAGAACATTAGTCTAGAAAACTGGAAAGTCAACATCCTGAAGTTAGTTGCTAAGAATATTGAAAAAATTACTTGAAATAATACGTAGTGGACACAACTTTACTTGCTGAAGGGGAAACAGGAAATTCAGATTAGACTCAAAAGAAGTTGTAAAACAAAACAGAAAAACAACTAAAATCCAAACACTTAAAGGTTTAAAATATTAAGCCATTTTAATTGAGGGAATAAAATAAATAAAAAAAGATAATGTCAGCATTGCCATGTTGCAACAGAAACAACTAGAAATAATGTTTCTAATAAATACATTCTGCATATGTGTACATCACTACTTGCCTAAAAACATGAACTGGCGCTACCAGATTAGCCAAACCACTGAGATACTGCAGTCACCACTGCCTTCTTTTTAATGGTAGAGAGAATATTCCATACCTGGAAAAATAGGTGTATCCTAAAGCCCAGAATTTAATTAACTTATCTTATAAAATAAATATGCAAATTGAGATAAATTTCCACCTTGAATGAAATCTAAATCAATTTAGTTCTGCTGTTTGCTGTTTAAAGCACAGATTAAGATAAGTGTCTCTGGAGAAGAAACATTAAAAAAAATTAGACAAGTTAGCAAGGAATTCATGCAACCAAATACACAAGTTAAGTTTTATCATGCAGAAAGGAGATCAAAGAGCAATAAAGTGAGTATGGGGCTGGAAAGAATTGAGAGAAGATTTAAGCTTTCATTTAATCAGGAATGAATAGAAGAGTTAGAGTGTGCAAACATTAGATTGCATAAACACCAATGGAAGAGGGTTTATAGTAATGCCAGTGAGCATAACTAGAACAAGAGCAACTACACTGAGAATGCAAAAATGTAGACAGAAAAGGACAAGCTTTGTGAGAGCAATTTTAGAACACATCATGATAATCTTTCAAAGGAAGCAATGAAAACATGCTTTTTCAGGAGATTCAGAACAAGAACAGATGAAAATAAACACACAAGAACCTCAGAGACTAGCCAGCTATTTACATCAGGAACTTGTGTTTCAGAATCAGCTGGCACCCTAGACTCACATACCTATACAGAGGAGCAGTTGCAGTCTTACCAGCTCATGGGGTGAACATACCACTGTCACCTCAATTTAAAATTCTTCATTAAAACTGAGCAAATTAAATAGGTGGATCATAAAGCTAAGATAACACACTAGAAAAGAGAGGCAATACTGATAGAAAAAGCCCTGGCAAACACATTCCCAGACTCCAGGTGAGCAAGCTGTCCTCATGGTTTCACACAGGATTTTTTGCACTGTTACCAGTTACTTTTGGTGTTTGGCTGGCTGGGAATCTGGAATGACTGCACTTTGAGGAGTAAGCCAAGGCCATCACAACAACCTGTATCACTCTCACGCATGACCATCAGTCTTGGACTAGGGAGTGGAGCCCTACAGGAGCTGTAATGGATCCACCACACACACACCTGGCTGCTAATGCAAAATAAAGACCAGTTGCAACAAATTCTGCAAGTGTAATTTGACTTAGATGCTTTTAAAAATCTAATCCAGCATCCTGTTTTCATATCTGCCTGTATGCAGATATAGGTAGGTAAGTAGGGAAGACCTACTTAAAAAACTGCACGGCATACCGTAGTTCATAGGATTTTTTTTATCTCTCGGTAGATAAAGTTCATCAGCTGCACAGTTAATTATCTGCGAGCGGCAGGATGCGCCTGACATCGCAGACGGGCTGCCTGTGCAAACACCATTCCCACCGCACAGGAGGGAGGATGCTCCTCACCCGGCCAGGGCCGTGCTAGCCCTCCTCCAGCCCAGGAGCTCCCGACGGGAGCGCTCCCGAGCCGGGCACAAGCCCTGAGCAGGGACACCTGCGGTGCGGTGCTTGTGCAGGCGGGGGAAGGGAGGGGGCACAACCAGGAGCGAGTCCCGGCTGGGACAGCCCGCACCGCGCCGGGCGGGACACACGGCCCGCCCCGGGCTCCCGCGGCTGCACCTGCACCGAGCCGTCCGTACGCGGGTCCCGCACCGGCACAGCCGCCCTGGCAGGACCCGCCGCCAGCCCGGGGTGACAGCGGGGCGGGTGACAGCGGAGCGGGCCCCGCCGCCAGCCCCGATGACAGCGGGGAGGGTGACAGCGGAGCGGGCCCCGCCGCCTCAGCCGCCGGGCGCGGGGGTGTGTCCGGGGTGCGCCCGTGACGCCGGCGGGGCGTGGGAACGGGAGGCGCGGCGAGCGCCGGGGCCGGGGCACGCACCTGGTCTCCTGGTTGCTGAACTTCTTGGTGACCACCTTGCCCAGCTCCAGCCCGAGCCGGTCCGCCACCCGCTGGGACAGGTCGTGGTGGGAGCTGCCGCTGAAGAGCACAATGTTCGGCATGGCGGGGGCGAGCGCGGCGGGCGGGCGGGCGGGCGAGGTCGGGGCTGCGGCGAGAGCGGCAGAGGAGCGCGGGCAGCGCGGTGCGGGGTCAAATAGCGGCGGTGCGGGCCCGCCCCGCCGCCCGGAGCGGGAGGGACCGGGGCGGGGCGAGCCGGGGGCGCCGAGGGACACAGGTGTGGCCGGCCGCCCTTCGCGGCCACGGGGTGGCGGTCGGGGGGGTGGCTGCCACCGCCTCCTCCTCCTCCTCCTCCTCCCCCTCCCCGTGCGAGCCCGGTGCGGTCCGTGCCCCCCAGCCGCCGCTGGAGCAGCGTTCGGCCGGGCCGCTCCTCAGGCGGGCAGCGCTCTGCCCGCGCGTCGCTCCCGCGCCTGGAGAGAGGCACGAAAGGAAGATCCTCACGGGGGCTCGGCTGCCTACGGGATATGTGGTTCCGATGACACCGGCACCTAAAAAAAGCCGAATACGGCTATAGCTAGGTTGATGTGGGGTTAGAGATCTTACTGGTTTTACTTAGCAGAGCTGTCCCTAAATAACCCGTGACCGATTCTGTGTAAACGCTACACATTTTCCATTAGCTTGGTTTTGTCGATTGTTGCTTAGAAATATGGTCATAAGCAAAGTGCTGTCTGAAAACTGACTAAGATAAAAAGGTTTTAGCTTTCAGGTAGAGCTGTTTTAACTTGTATGTATATAAATAAATAGGTTGCATTGGATAGGTAACTTCAGAACCACCTCAGTTTTCCTGTCTTACGCATTTTCTTCAAAGAGCAGGGACTGAAACACACGGTTATTTATGTTCTGTCCGTAGGATAATTCATGACTAAATAAACTCCATTGTTGATTAGTAAATTTTTCAACTGAACCTGAAGTCCAGTAAGGAACTTCCTCAAAAAAACCCCAAACAAACAAACAAACAAACAAAAAAACCCTACCAAATTAAATTAAATGTTTTAGTCAACAACTGGGTAATAAATGTTTTGGGTTGTGGAGCTGGGGGTTAATAGGTTGGGTTTCTGTCATTCCTGTTCTTTGGTGGTCCAGATGCTTGCACAAATTAGAGATACTTCTTGCTAAGTATCACATCATTGTAGAGGGAATATAAATAAGGGATTCTGCTTATGGACAAGAATGGAAAATATAAACATTTTGACTTAACACAGCATAATTCTAGAATCTGTTCTGGTTTTTGATACATTGCCAATACCTCAGCATACAAAGACCGGGTTTTGGCCCACTCACCTACTTGCCCTCTTTGTATTTTCTTTTTACACGATGAAAAAGAAATGTGTTTAACTGTCAGCACCATAGGCTCATAAAGCATCTCGAAGTCATATTTGTGATTCTTCCAGTTCATACATCTTTTTCAAAGACTAATTTTGTAGGCTACATTTTATTGAGTTTCTTGCAATTGCAAATTTTGCCCACTGTCCTGATTTTGTTGTGATCTTTAGTACTGATTAATCTAAAATCTTTAGACTCTGTGACAGGACATCACAGCTGACAATAAGACTGCAAGTTTCAAATATGTGAAAAAGGAAATTTGTTAATATGACCTCAGGTTTATCAGAACTAAAAACATTGCTAGACAGAAAAGGGCAATTAAAATTCAAAATACATAATAAAGGAAAGCCACACTTCATTGTCCACTCAGTAACACCAGAACTTTTAAAATGGTCTGCAGGACCAGAAAAAAGACAAAAAACCAGCTTGGACTGCCCACTGCCCAAATATTTGCCAGTACTGAACCTTACAATGAAATTGGTGATTGTCTTGATCCATTCTTTTTTCCCTAATGCATCCAGTTAAAACTCTTGTCCTCATAATTATTATATATTCCTTTATTCACTGGCTTAGCAGGATATCCAGACATTTCTTTTTGGCTCATTAACATTTTATGCCCAACAGGTAAGTAGTGTTTATCCAGTAGCTACAATATAGAAACTGCATATTAAAAGTAGTCATGGAGGATGTCATGCAAAAGAAATAATGGTGATTGACATGCTAAGTGTGATTGTCTTTCCCTTGCTGGTCATAGACTAAAATAGCAGACCAGAATTCAAAAGTTAGCGCCATCCCTACTTGAAGCTTTGTACTTTGCTGAAGAAAATAAAAACCCACTCTTTTGATAAATGAAAACCATAAGGGAGGTACCTGCCAAACAAGAGAAATTAAAACTCCCAACCAGCAACTGCTTTCTTCCTTTTATCATCTCATTGTGGTTAGGAACAGTCTTGCCTGATGTGTAGGCTGTAATAATCAGCATAAAACAAGAAAATGCTGTTTTCTGGTAACTAGTTGTATCAAAGTATTGGTCAGTTCAGCCAGGACAAAGACTGCAACAGCTAAAAGTCAGCTGGACCTGAGAAAACACATGTGAATCAGCTCCTGCAAAAGAAAGCACTTCCAGCAAAGGTGTGAGAGACAAGGAACAATAAGACTTCTAAATATCAGAAGCAGAAATCAGAAATTCTCTGATTTACATAAAACTGAAACATTTTTGCCCATCTTGATTTCTTTGCACAGCAGTTTTGCAAATCTTAGCATACAGCTTGCTTTAGGATTCTCCTTACAGTTCCCATACTAAAAAATGTTACACCCTGAAAAAAGTCAAAGTAGTTCAGGGCTTTGGTAGTTTTTGTATCACAATGCTTTCTGTTTGGTGAGGGTTTTTTGTTTGTTTGATTTTTTCTCTTCAAATTACAAAATATCTCTATGGGAGAAAATCTGTTGGAGGAAAAAAACCCAGACTTAAAAGAACTGACAAAATCCCTGTTGGATCTCTGGAAATACAATCTGAATATCAAGCTATTTAGTTCCTTCATTTTACTCTCATAATTTTCAAGAGTCCATTGACCAGTTTCTGCCCTCAGTTACATCATTTAGTCATCAAATGTTAGCAAATCATGGCTTCGGTCTTGAAACAGTTAGTTGTGAAAAATCTGAGAATTAAAATAAATAGTTGCTGGCTATTTTTAACTGTTAGTTTACTTTTTTGTCATGATTTCAAGATCTTCTCAGAATCTCCCTTAAAAATGAAAAAAGCAGCTAATATTTGCTTCTAATCACTTGTCTTCACAGGCTTTGGCTTGAAGAATAAAAAACAAATATTAAAGGCCTTGATATCGAATAGCAGCAGCTGACAACATTACAGTCACATCTGTCTAAACCTATTATCTCTGCATTTTGAGACCTGTGATTCTATTGTTTTCAAATGCTGATCTGGTTCTTCCAAAGCTTGTTCTATCCTGCAAGTATAAAAACATAAAAAGTTGTTAAATGAATAACCCTACTGAGAAAGCATAAAGTTTTGTCATAAAACCCCTAGAGTTGTTCCTACCACTCCATAACTTAGCATTTTTTTCATGATCATGGCCACCCACAGCTTCCAAATTCCCCTCAATGTTCCTAACTTCCACATATCTCCAGTAATCTCCCTCCCAGATTCCAAATTCCCAATGCTTCCTGGCTTTGCTCTATGGCTTCCCATAATCATTTCTAATGTTACCTCTCGATATTTTCTGAATACTGAATGTACTGAATATTTCAGTTGCTGCTTCTATTTCAGAGCCACAGCTCTGTGATGTCCTATTCAGCTGCTATTGAAATCTCTTTGATCACTCAGCTCCACTTTTCTTTGTCAGCAGATAGGACTCCTCCTGTCTCACCAACTTTATTCTGGAAAACAACTCATTTCTCTTCCTACATTTATTCTGAAGGAAGATGCTAAGCCAAACTGTCTTCATAAATTTCTCCTAATGTGCATCATAACACACCTTTCTTGACTCTAATCATCATCTAACAAGTGCATCTTGTGTAATGGACTGCATCATGATCAATGGAGAGAAAAAAAAGAATTTGCAAACTGCAGGTTACATAAATTTAACTGTTCACTTCATGCTTTGCTCTCTGGACATTTTCACATCAATGTTCTAGACTGTTCTTAGCCCCCTACCTATCTCCACAGGGATGCTTTCTGCTTCTCTACCTGACTTTCTCTTAACTTGCCTTTACTTGAGCAACAGATGATTGTCTTTTGGTGCCAAGAAACCCAGAAAACTCATCATTATTTGTCCAGTCTGATCTTTGGTGGATGTGTTTCAACTGCACTAAGCAATCACTCATTATTCTTGTAACTAGGACAAGTTACAAAACTTATGTATATATGTCACCTCATAATGCTGCAGTTTTCCCAGACAGCCTACAAAGCACCATTCAGGCATCTTATTTCTAAAGAAGTAATATCTGGAATCTGTAGTTTGTCCTAAGCCTAACTTCTTTGCCACATAACCATAACTAAAATGGTCAGCTGTAGGTAGTATGGGTATTGTTATTGTTTTGTCCTAATGGTTTAGATCAGGATTATTGTAGTAGTAGTCCCCACCAAAGGATGATGAGTATTGATTTCATGATTGTAGAAGGTTGATTAATTGCTTTATTTTTACTATACTATACTATACTGTACTATACTGTACTATACTACACTATATTACTATTTTAAATGAAAAACTTAGTGCTTTTGCTAGATATTCTGATACAGTTTTGACTTAATTGGTTAAGTAATCAAAACACTATTGCTAGAGTTTAATTTAGAAGCTAATTTTTGGTAAAACATCTCCACAACATTTACATGTGGACAACAACAGCTGTAGTAAGTGGAGATAGGAATGGTTTTCTCTGAGCTTTCTCACAGCTTGCCAGGAAAATCTTAGGAGAGAATTGTCTCTCTCTGTGCTGAGGATATGTGATTATCACACAGGATCTTTCCAGTAGGGTTTCCTGGTGAATCATGAAACATTTTCATTTTTTCAGAGATTTAGTTCCTACTACTAGATCATTTCTCAACTTTTTCTATGCTGGATTTTTCTCCCAAGAGTTTATTTCAAGTTTCTTTCTTAGGTCACTTTTCACTGTTTTTTGTTGTTGTTGTTGTTGTTGGTTTTTTGGATTTTTTTTTTTGTTTGCTTCTTCCATGATTTTGCCTGCTTGAACTACAAAGTAGCTCATAATCTTCATCCTTGAATGATGCATCTCTAACCTAGTACCAGGGCTTTTACCTCTGTTGCCCCAGTTAGTTGACAACCAGTCTTCAATGTCTTTATTACCACACACCTGAGTAAATAAAGTCAAGACAGCAGATTGATCTTGGAATTAAATATTTCTTTGTAAGTCTACATATAAACAGATTGAAGTTGATTTGCAGAACACAAGCTCTAGGGATCCATTACTGGAGAAAGGATCATATCAGTGCCAAGATAAGGTGGAAGGACAGAGCAAATTGTTACATATCATCCATTCAGGTATCAGAGGCAAAAGACCAAGACTCTTCAGAAGACTTTTCTACCCCTTTAAAAATAGCCTTGTACAAGATAAAGGATCAAAGATTTCCATTTCTTTTGTAAGGCTGAATCTTTTGCATTCTACTTCAGGCTAATTTAGAAAATTTTATCTTGTCTTTTATGCATCTTGATTCTAAGTCTAGACAGCCATAGGATCCAGCTCAGCCTGCAAGCCTGACTGCTTACTCTTTAATCTTCCAGTAAATGAACACATCACCGTGGTGTGTCTCTGCTGTCAAATCACATTTTCCAAAGGAAAACCATTCTGCAGGGACATTTTTGACTGGAAAAAGATAAGGAAAGAGAAGCAAACAAGAGAAAGAAGGAGATCACAATCTGAGACTGCACTCTTTCAAATCATTCTTGCACAACCACAGGCACCTGGTTTTGACTCCAGTCAGAGGCAGAATGTCAGGTAACTCTTTCAGATATGTTCTGAGCTGGTGTGGCCTTTCTGATGTTTTATACCTGTGTTCTGACAGCATAAAATGCCAAGCCAACATAAAAAAAGTCTCCATGAAAGTAGACAGCCCTTATTCTATTTTTTAAGTCACAGGGTAAGCTTTTGTGATGTCTGTGATGCTCATTCTCCAGTTTTGAGTAAAACTTGCCTTGGGAAGTTTCTAGGAATTGTCTTGTGGTTTCTTTGGCTGTGGTTGTGCAGTGAGACCCAAGAAGATTTCCTTGCTTCCACATTTGGGTGAATATCCCATAGGATATTCAGGATACTCAGTCAGAATAAGATATGCAAGTGGTTAATTATTTACCAGCTACCTCTTGATTACAAAAACCAAGCACACTGAAAGGAAGAGATCTGAAGTACAACTACAGAAACAAAGTAGGACTGAAAAAGAGTCATGTATTACTGAGTCAAAACTTCCCCTTCGTGTTTCCATACTATGATTCCTATTAAATGGTGCTAGTTACTTCAGAAATTAGCATAGAAACTTCATATAACAATAGAAATGATATAAGAACATTAACAAAGTAAAACTGAATTTCCTAAATCTGAAATTAGGTATCCCTACAACATTGCTACACACACAAAGATAATAGATACACCCAACTCATAATAAGCAATTTTTTTTGATATTTAAAGAAGTCCTTAATTGAAGATTCTTTAAAGCTTATAAAAATATTTTTGGTGAAAGAAAACTGCAGAAAATACTTTTTGCTTGCCTATCTATATTTTTTTTCTAATTGATAAGTATTTGGAACTGTTATTGAATTGAACTAAGGATTTGGCAAAGACTAGAGAAGTATTTTCCCATAAATATTCTGAAGAAGGTTTAATCAACTCCACTGTAGTGTTTATTATATGAGACAGCTCTATAAGTTGTGTATTTTATTCAAATCTGATATGAGAAATATTTTCTTCACTAGAAGTGACAGGCATGAAAATCAAGTTTCACTAATACCAGCATAACAAGTACCAAGAAATAAAAATTTGATGAAATATAACAATACTCGCTATCTCTAGTTCATCATAAGTCACTCCATGTTCAAAATGCTTCTTCATATTTGCTGCCTTTGTATACAAATCAGACCAAATGCCTTACAGTCAAAACCAATTCTCAATCACCAAGCAAGGTAATGCAAAGATTTTAGATAATTTAACATATTAAAAAATCTGCAGCCTTTACCAGAAAAAAAAAGAAAATGAGGGTTACAATTGGATGAAGAAAGTATGTGTGCACAAACCTGCTTCAAACTAGCCACATATTAATGTTCACTTCTATTATGAAGCTAAGAAGAGAGGAAGAAATATTGAAGAAATAAAATAGTGATTATTTACTTCGGAAATAATTTTAAATAGTTCTAAATCCTCATTAATTTTGTTTCAACATCCTAACAGATCCTAAAAATACTACATGTGTTTGATTTCCGATCTTGTCTTGTATCTTGACTTTAAATTACTCAAGAAGTCCTGCCCTAATATTCTGTGTAGCATATCAGTGGCTAAAATTACTCATAAATAAAATACATAATAATGCATCCATTGAGGAACTTCATTATTTGGATGAAGATATCTTTGTATGTGTGTATACTTGTTGCCTTAAGTTCAAGAGCCATTTTCATCAAATCATTCTGCAGGATCCTTGTATTATTTATTTCAAAACAGGACTACGTATTTTAAAACCTTCTTTGAAATATTTGATCCTTAAAAATCTTTACATATTCTAATTTTTCCTTCTTCAAGATTTTTAAAGTTTCATAAGCTTTTTCCTGCTTCCTGCTCATTTTTATGGAACTATCTTACAAAGGAAAAGGAAAATAAGGTGCATTTGTTTTTAAAAAGAAATAAATGAAAAACCTCAAGCCAATTCTTGCCCTTGAGACTATCACAGTAACAAAAAATCTCATTTGCTGTGAAAGACCCTGGGAGTCAGCTCTCCACTAATGGTTATGGCTAAAAGGTCCTTTTGCCTGGGAAAGGCATAGATGCATCCTGTTGACTAAGCAGCAGAAATGCAAGTCAGTGGAAACAGTGTTAAGGTTCCTGCCAAGAAGGTGTATAGTCTTTGTGAAGCTCAAGAGATGAGATCCAGGCTTGTTTAACCACAAAAATCAGTGAAGTATTAACCAGGAGGAGGAGGGTTTCTTTTCTTTCAAATTTACACCTGAAGCCCATAAAAGACAGAATCTAATGATAGATGGAGTCATAAAATCTGTTGGAAAAGCAAATGTACACAGTACAGCAATCTTACATACCAGTGAATAAAACATATCTAAGAATTTTCCTTTGCACTGAGACATAGTAGTATGTAGTTAGATAAAATCTCTTTGCTCCAAATCAGCATCTGTGTGCAAACTACCTATTGGCAATGACCCCCAGAATGATGATGGGCTGAACTGCCCCCAAGAAGTATTTGGGGAAAGCACAAGCTAGGAAGGGCCAAGCTCACACTAGGGCACAGTTTAATGGTTTCTTAGCAAAAAGGATTATCCTCTAAAAGTCAGCAGTACCCTCAGACGTGCTGAAATCTCCTAGAAAAGGAACAGTTATTCCAGGAAATTTTTCTGGTAATGATTTCTCCCTTGTCCTGTCTCCCTTCTAAGCCTCTGTTTTCCCAGCCATGCAAATTAGAAGCTACTGGTGAAGTGGCTGTTCTCAATTTGATTGGCACTAGAAAACTTCTGCAAACATAAAGGTGGGAAGCAAGCCTGGTGAAAATAAATGAGAAGAATTCATTATCGTAAGGAGAGGAAGGAGTCAAGGGATTAGAAGAAATAACAAACTGTAACACACTCAAGGACCTGGCAGATGGAGTCTTCTGGAAACTTAATTTAAATGACAGAAGACTGCCAGGAAGATAGCATTAACTGAAGATGTCATAAATGGAGAGAGAACAGCAAACATCTCTGATGTTAGACAGAAAGCAGAGATAAGAAATTACTGTGGATGTAGCAAAAGTTTTAAAACAATGGGAGAATTAAGGAAAAATCTGGCAAGGAATAAGGACATCTCTCCATATGTATGAAGAAAACAATACTAGGGATTAGCAAGGGGATAAAAATTAAAGAGTTAACAGACATAACAGCGATTTAAATAATTAAAAAGATATTTTCTTACCAGAAAATAATTCTTGGAGTTAATTCTGCTCTTGGCAAACTGATTTACCTCTTGAAGTGCCTATATCCACTAACTCTCAAGGCAAGCAAAGGCAAAAGGCATATATGTTCAGTGTCAGGACTGATAGTTCATTTTAATGGTTAAAACCTTTTTGTTTACACAGAAAGAGTAGAGTAGGAAATTCGAATAGGCAAATGTAAACATTCCTAGAAAGTGAAATGCTTTTGACAGTCTGCTACAGTATCCTATAACCAAGATGTGCTGCAGAGGTGGATGATAAGGTGGGTGAAATATTGGCTTGCTCATCAGGCTCAAAGGGTTGTGATCAACTGTACAAAGTTCAGCTGGCAGCTGGGTACCTGCTGCATGCCTGAGGGGTTGGTACTGCAGCTAATATGGTTTATTTTATTTATTAACAACCTCAGCAATGGGGCAGAGGTGCACACTCAGGAAGTGTGAACTGGGGATAGTGGTTTGTAGGCTGGAGGACAGGGGTGGTATTCAGACAAACTTCAACAGTCTGTATAAATATGCCATCAGGAACCTCATGAAAACCTCAACAGAGGTAAGTGGCCTGAACTGAGAGAGCAAAAAGCCCAGGAACCAGTACATGCTGGGGCAGACTATCTACAACACAGCTTTACATAAGAGGACCTTGGGTTCCTGGTGGACAACACATTGAGCATAAACCAGGAATGTGCCTGTGGCAAAGGCAGCCTGGGGCAACCTGGGCTGCTCTAGCAAGGTGTGACCAGCAAGCTAAGGCAAATGTTTCCCTTTTGCTCTGCTCACCTGTTTTGGGGTGCCATGCTGAGCTTTGAGCTCCCCAGTACAAGGAAGACGCTGGTAGGCTGGAGTCCTGCTATGAGAGATCCACCAGCATGGTCAGAGGGACAGCATCATGAAGGAAGAGGACAGGGCAAGAGAACTGGGCTGGCTCAGCCTGAAGAAAAGACAGGGATATTGCTGCTGTCTCCAAACACCTCTCAGGGGGTATAGAGATAGTGGAGCCAGACTCTTTTCAAAGGGGCACAGTGGTAGGAGAAGAAGCAATAGATGCAGGCAGGTACAAGGGAATTCTGATTAGAAACAGGAAATCCTATTTATCCATGGGGTGGTCTGACACTGAAACAGGTTTCTTAGAGAGGCTATAAAATATTAATCCTTGGAGACATTCAAAACTCAACAAGGCCCTGAGCAACTCAGTTTAATTTGATCTACTTTGAAAAGTCTTTAAAAGTCCTTTAAACTGGACTTAAAATGTCCCTTAAAATGTATATGATTCCATAATTACAAAAAAGTGCAGATTGATTTTGAAGGCAGAGTTGAAACTGCTACATATCTGAAAGGAGCCATCCCTTTCCTTTCTCAGAAAATGTTTCCTGACACAACTATTAACTTGCCTGCAGTAGAAAGCTGTATTTTTTCCCCAAGTTTGAAACAGATCACATCAAATCATAACACAAAAATAGGTGTTTTAAGGTGGTAAAACCTTGATATACCTGTCCTGACTCCTCCATACCTGTCAAAACATAATGGAAACAAGAGTGAAGCCATGAAAAGCCTAACATGTCCAAGGAGGCAAAATAACCTTTTCCAGCAGCCTGAAAATTAGAGATCTTCACTGTCACCACTTGAAATAAATCTTAGTCTAAAATCAACCAGAGGAGTTTCTCTGCTTTAGAGATAAACCTTTGTGCTGCTCTTTTACACTTCATTAGAAATCTTTTACCCATTTCCAATAGTTCCAATCACCTATACAACATGGAAGGATCTCTGTGCTGAGCACTCAGAATTGGACCATTAATTTAGATTTTCTACTTAAAGAATTAATGTTCTGCACATAAGTACTTTGTCACTGACTGGTGCTTCTGAATTATATTAGTAAGGGCAGAAAAAAAACTGCTGCTAGGGTGGCTCTGTTCTCTTAGTTAAAAAAATTCTGAATTTCACCCAATGCTCACAATCTCACAGTAAAATTATAGATAAAAAGACTTTTTTCTCTCTCTAGATCTCAGTATAAGTATTTGTGTGCAACAGAATTTCAATTTCTGCTATCAGGTCTTACATAGTTTCCAAACATAGTTTATCTTGTCATTTTTTTGTCCTGATTTTAATGATCAGAACAAAAATGAACTACATGTTGTTTTCTTCTATGTAAGGTGACTTTATGCTTTTCAGCCCTAGTACACTTATTGTTTGGCTCAAGCATTCTGGTAAAAGAGAGAACCTGACCTCTACATGGAATTTAAGGCAAGACATATTGTTATTCCATGAAGAACACCCCTGAGCAGGTTGGAAATAGGCACGAGTAAAACTGAGCAACAGTAGACTCAGGCTTTCATTACCTTGGGAAGGTGGGGACATTCTAATGGTTGCCCTAAAAGTTTTATATATCCTTATATTCCCAACTATATTTCCCTTTCACACAATGTGTGGCTTTTCCTCCATTTTTCCTATTTCCCTTTTATGTAGCCTGGTGCTCTGTATTCTCCTCTGGGTCTGATCTCAGCTGCATGCATATTCCATTTCAGCAGCACTCCATGAGAGACAGACAAGCAAGGCATATTTTTTTCTATTAAATAAAATACCACCTGATGTAATGCACTGGTAACATGCCCATTTTTCACAGTTTCAGAGCTAAATTTTTGACTGCAAGACCTATGGGGAGAGGCTACTGTTTCCACCTTATTTATAATACAGAAGTTGCATATTATGGACATCATATAAGACACAGCTATCATGACTTAAATGTCATTATTTTCTTCTAGAGCAGCTATGGGATTTCATACAAACAGTTATCATAGTTTGGCTTCTCATAGTTCCCATTCTCCTGGAAAGACCATCACATGGAACACTTCCACAAATGGATATGGACATGAATAATGATCTCATTAGGGAGAGGCCACTGTGTTCTCAGGAGGAGGAAACATTCCTGTTTTCTTAGAGTGTTTCATCTGAGCTTAGTCTGTGCCTTGTCTTTCCACAGGAGGAATTGGTCCCAGCTTTCTGTACATCCTGAAGGAGTGGAAGATGACTACTATTAACGTAGCTTTATACACCTGCTAGCTTTTATTTAATTTTATTTCCTTGAAATATGCAGAATAATCCTTAGGGTGCTGAAGCAGAATAAAATACTACATTATTTTTACCAGTCTCCTTAAAAGAAGGGGAAGATGATGCATCCCTACCCTCCCTACTTCTGTACAACCTGATACCTTTGCCCTCAGTCACCAGACCCACTCAGCAAAAGGGCACTGGGCAAAAAGTATGTAGAGATATTGCCACTTGTCTCACTTATGTAGAAATGAAACGTACAGAGAACTGTGAGATGTGAGAGAGGATCTATCAAAAAAGGAAGATGACTTCTACTTTCACCCTTTGCAAAAGATATTCTAGTATTAATAAATGAATTAAGCATTCAAAAGCCGCTGGAATACATAAAACCAAAATTATTATTATTTTTTAAAATTTATTTTGCAGGTAGGCCTTATGCTTGTACCTGGAAGATTAAGATATAAAAATGTCAATCCAATTTTATTGCAGGAAGTAGCTTAATCTAATTTGTTGTAGACATGGAGTTCCTCAGTGGTTTTCCAAAGGCTGTTTCAGGTGCTGTATTGTTTTACTTATATGTTAGTCTATGCTAATATTTTTATTTATATAAATAAAATATTTATATAAATAAAATATTTTTATAAATATTTATAATTATATTGCAGCCCGATTAGAATGGCCCAATTAATTTTTATCCCATTGTCATTCTAGGATGCTCTGGCACTGCAATTTGTGATACTATAAAATAAGCAGTATTTAGGATTCAGATGACAAAAGTCTGGATCATCACCAAGAGAATCCTTTTAGGCCCATTTGAAACCTAGTGACTTTTTGTTCCTCAAAGGTCTTTTCACATTCAAATAGTACCCAGTTCACATCACATTTAACAAAATAAAAGAAATATTAAAGTAAATCTGTGAGCCATGAAACCTGGTGCAGAGACTGAGAAAAGAATGAAAAGGAAAAGCAAAGGAGAAGACACTCTTAAAATATATGAAGAGAAAAAGGAAAGAAAAAATGGAAAGAGAAATGCTGCTGAAACCTCCATGCTTAGGTATCAAGAAAAAAAGTTGTCTATAAATCTCAAAAATGACTTGCAGACCATTTTCTTGGATCACAATATGGCAGAATGACTACATAAATAAGCCTTTCAAACTTGCCTGTAAAATTTATCTTCTCCAGTCACTGCAAACCTAAAGGTTTCTGAAAGCTTAAAGGGATTTTTAAAAGCAAAATTAGTCAGCAAGCATATTTATTGTAGCGAGTTAAAAATTAGCTACTTCGGGGCTCAAACTGCAAGATAAGCAGGAGAAAAGGAATGCAAATTTTACCTATCATCCCTAATTTTTTTAATGGATTCAGGGAGACACACATGAGAATGCTCAGTGTTCTGCTGTGGGAGCCAGGTCTCTTCTTGGAGGTAACTACATGCTGATAAAAGTCTGGCTTGCTTCTCCCACAGGTTTCCACATGTTTATTAATTTCATATCCAGTGAATTGCAACCAAGCTCTGGAAAATAAGTTAGGTTATCCCCAGCTCTGTGATACTGCTTCTGAAGCCCTCATTTGTGCCTTTAGCTACACCCAAAATGTTTTCAGATGGCTGAATGAGGTGTATGAACCCTGGTAAAGGGAGAGCACAGATATTCCAGAGTGCTAATTATTTAGTATATTTTGTCCTGTGAACATACCCTATAGGACAGGATGGGGGGAATATTACATACAAACAGAACAAATTTGTTTTGTGAATGAAATTATTACATGTGGTCAAAGGTGATATATTAGCCCATCCTCTAGCCTAGCAATATCCAGTCTTAAACAAGTATCAGTGTTAAATAACTCTGCTGGGACAGGACTACTGGTGGGACACATATTGTGGTTATACCCAAAGTGGGTTCAAAATCATCAAAACCACAAGAAACAATGAATCTGAATTCCACTTCATGATGTCTCTGACCACCAAATTACAAAATCCAAAGAAAAGTCTGCTTACTTCACAGTCAGTGCTGCTTGGTTGTTGCTAAACCTGAACAGTTTTCTTAGTAAAATTATTCTGAGAATTTGACCCTTATTTACAAATTGTTTTAAGATGGTGCTGGCAATTTGCTACTTTTTGCAAATACTGAGTGTTATGCGTACTGATGCATGCTTTTGCTTGTTTTTGCTGCTAGAGAAAAAAAAAAAGGCAATGTACACTTGTTTGAATTTCAAAATAAGGAAACAAATCTTCACCTCTCCATTGAGAAATGTAATTCTGATTTCCTCTAAGGAAAAATGTATGGAGGGGTGGGAATGGGTGGGGGGAAAATGTGTATGTTTTGTTCTTTCTGTGCTGTGGTTTGGTGGGAGAGTTTTTCGATTGTTTGGTTGGATTTTTTTTAATGCAATTATGGCCATAAATACAGCAAAGGAAAAAAAACAAAAAAGACCAGAATCTCAGAAAGGAGAGGATGTGTACTTTTCAAAGGTCAGAATTAAACAATTTCCACAAAATAATACTCTCAAGAGTGACATTTTAGCAGCAGAAAAATTCAGGATAAGGAACTGACAGCTCTAAAAGATGAACCAGGGAATAACGTGGATATGCTCCTATGGACGTTGGCCAGGTGTGCACTTGAATTGTCTGCACTTCCCAGACTCAGAGCACAGCACAGTCCCTCAGGGAATGCAAGCTAAGATGGTTTTACAGCATAATTCCCTATCTGAGATGCTCTCCTGATGTATTAAATGATCACCCACTGTTTTCATACTGTACAGATTTTACAGTAGATTGAGAACTTTCAGGAAAAAACATGAATCGCACAAAGCAATTTCAAACTAATTTTCCTCTAAGTTACAGGCAGCAATTCTTAGTGACTTCTATTTAAAAAAAATACTATATTAACAGCATTAATGATGTTTTCCCATAATTCTGCAGAGAATAACTAGCAATTCACCAATGCTACAGGCTTTTGTGATTTGACTCAGTCTTGCAAGCTTAATGGATGTGATTAAATTATTTTATGCAGAGTAAACATTTGCACTGTTTCTCTTCTTGCTCCTGTCCCAACCTAAGCAAATAAACTGACTGCCAGCATCAGTCTCATGCTTCTCATGTGAAACCTATTGTGAATTTTCAAAGCCCAGTACTGTAAGAGAGAACCTGATGTACTTCTAAATAAATTCACAGATTAATTTCTTAACACTTTTGAACAAGTAAGGTTATGGCCGCTATCACTTGTCTACAAAGTATTCTGTGGGAAATTAAATGCAGTTAGGGAAGAAAATAATTGTTCCCTATTTTCTGTTGCTTAAAATGTCTCTTCAGAATAAAATATTTCCCCAATATCCATCCTTCCCTACACAAATAATTTTTCTTTCTTGGAATTTGAAGAGAATTCACAGGAAATAAAATTAAATCATATAGGTTGTACTTCTGTAATAAAAGGTTGACTTTCTAGAATGAGGAGATCATCCAGTAAAACTGAATGTGGATTAGTTGCTTTCTTTCACATGTGTCTCCTCTAGCACTGCTAAATCCCTGCTGAGACTTCTGTTTGGATGTGCATGCACTGACTGAAAATTTCCTGCAAAGGATTATTTAAAGCATTTACCTTAAAATCCTTAAATCCTTAAAAGCCTTCTGATTTGTTTACATGAGTTATTCAAGATCATACAATCTGTCAGTGGAAAAATCAGGACAGGACACCAATAGTATTCAAGGGTTTGGCCTCCTGTCATAATATCCCAGTTAAAAATCTCTTGCCATGTGCACAGACTTGCTCTCATCCCTTGCATCCCATTGCACAGCTTTAAAATAATTAATATTTGACCTTTTTGGAGAAAGCTGGACATGACTTTGTTAAAAAATCTGTTTCAAAGTCATCTCTAGGTTGTAAGAGATGCACTTTTAGAGTTTGGTATCTGCTCAGATCTAATTTTTACAGAGAATATTTTGAAAAAAAATTCATTAACTGCTTTCAGGTCAGGTGGTGGTAAAAGACAAACTTTCACTGTAACAAAATATAAGCACTTCCTCAGAGTTCTCAAGCAAAAATGTTTACATTTTGTACCTTGAAATTTGTCCCATAATTATTTGCCACACAATGCACTGCAGAATAACACATTTTTTCTAAATCAGTTACTCAATTGATATTTGAATTTCAAATGAGCCTATGTAAAAAACATATCCAGATCCTCTGTAGCTTTTCAAATCTTGGCTATGACCCAGCACATTCATTGCTTAAAAGCAGAGTGAAGTTAAAGATGAAGTTCTGCACTTCTGCTGCCAATAACGGAGTTTCGAAAGGGCCTGGGCTAATGCTGTAAAAATTACATTGGTGAGGTGGCAATAACTTCCCTGTAGCTGCAGTGGATGGATACACTGGGGGTCAAAATTTTTCCTGTTGATTGTTTCCAGAAGGCAGTTGTTTCTTACTCCCAGACCAAAGACCTTGTGAGAGAAAAGAGAAGGCTGAGGCCTGGTGCTAATGATCCCTGCTCTAAACCTCATATCTTACAATGGCTTTCTGTACATGGTCTCTTCTATTAGAATATGAAAAAACTAAGCTAGACTTGTCTTGTCTACTCAGGCCAACAACCAGAGGATATGAGAAGAATAAGATCTTCCTTTCAGCAGGGTTATTCATTTGAGGATTTGGAGTTTTTCTTGTTAATTCAGTTCCCACTTGGTGACCTTCGGTGCTTACGAAATACAGATGGGAGCAAAAGCAGCCAGGATAATTGCTTCTGCCAGCCAGGGTTTCAACACTTCTGTGTGCAAACAGTCTCTAGATGTTCTCATTCCAGGTAGCCCTCAAAATCATGGGTCAAGAGAGCTGAAGCAAATTGTGGGGTTCTCCTAAGTAGGGGGCATTAGGTTACAGGCTTGGTAAAACCAGGGTGCCTCTGTCCTCCTTGGCTGACTGGTAGTTTACAAACATAATTTAGGATGCTGCTTTTGACCCAGAAAAGCATTTTGAGACAGTTTTATGAACACCTTTTGCAATGGTAGTCAATATTAGCAAAGGTGTTTATCTTCTACATGTTAAAAAAGGATTTTTGTTTTTGTCTCTGGAGTTCAGTCCCAAATGCCATTTTAAAATGGCTACTCCAATTATTTTGAATTTTAAAGACATACCTAAAGATGTTCCTCTGTGCTTTCATTTAGGTGGGAGTTAATTAAATTCTTCAGTTGGTTGGATTTGGTTCCTTTCCTTGGGGATAAGAACATACTACTACTTTTATTCTTGGTTGTGTTCCCAATTTTGCCACCTGTCAGAGAGCACAGCTTGGGGCAGGCCACCCAAAGAATAGGGCTCTGAATAGCAGCACCCAGAATGCAGGGGGTGGAAATATTTCTCAGTTAGATGCATCTAAAGAATTGAATTAACCAGAGCGGGTTAATTCAGCAAGGCTCCTCCATCTGAAAAGTCTGGGCTTAGACAAACATCCTCCACCTCAGGGAGACAATGCAGCTGAAGAGGAACACTCATTCACTCACAAATTCTGGGAGAGCAAGCATGGTAGAGCTGGGCTTGGTGGAGGCAAATGGTTGTGTCCTGAAGCTGGTGATGATTCCACTGAATCAGGTTTGGTGAGCAGGTAATTACCAAGGCTGAGAAGAAATGTTTCCATGAGCACACCAGCAGTGAGTGGTGCAAGACAATGTCAAACTCAGTCTCAGAGAGAAGAAAACTTTTGGTAGGGAATTGTTGGAAAGTCAAGGGGTTTTTTTTGTTGGTTTTCTGGTTGGGTTTTTTTTATATTTTTGGTCACAGCTTTCAGTAACAAAAATCTGTGAAGAAGTGTTTAGCACAGCTAATGAGAAATGCCACTTCTGACTAAAATATTCAAGAATGGACTGTAGAGTACTCAGTAATTTCTGCTGAATTTGGCCTCATGTACTTATGCCTGGGCACTTAAAAATAGCAACTGAAATAAAGCTAGAAAAATGAGCACTGCAAGACATGAGGCACTGAAATCAGAGGATTACAATGAGTTATTGAAGCCAGTAGAAGAATTCAAGGATTGTGTCTAACTATATTTAAATCTGCAAAACTTCAGGAATTAACCTCAGGTATGTAATAGATGCTTGAAACAGGGAGTAACATCTGTATAATGGGCCATAACAAAACAAAATTTACACATGAACCCTGCTTTTCTGTTTTCCTTTGAATTTTATGTTTTCTTACATTTTAAAGGCCTTCCGTTTCTGCTGTTACCTGTAATATAAGAATTTTCTCTTGGCCTCCTTGATCTGAAAACTCCGTAAAAGCTGAGCTGCAGCCAAAGATTTCAAGATGTGCCCAAGATTTCAAGATATAACTCAGTTTTATTAATTCAAGTAAAACTGGGTTATAAAGCAATGTAATTCCTACAAATGAGAAGCAAACTCTGTTACTGGCAGGATTCATCCCATCAATATCTACACCTTTAGAGACTAGACTTCCATAATTGCACTTCCATAATCTCAGTCTCCCTACACAGTTCCCATTGAGAGGGGGTGGAGAAAAAGCCCCAGCATTACTTGAGCACAAATAAACTGCCTTCTTTTAGATATTTTCTTTAAGATGAGAGAAATTCTGTTGCAGAATTGCCCATTGTTTATCTGTTGCCTATAAAGTGAAGGTGGAATGATTAGTATTTGTTCTGATAAATATTGTTAACAGAAAAAAAACCTTAGTTGGAGTTCTGTTTAAAAATAAAGAGACACAACTACCAAATCTCCTTGCCTTGCACTGTGACAAGATGCATCCATACATTTAGAATGAAGCTTTTTTGGTCCATAAGTGGCAAAAACAAATAAGCAGAGTTGGTTCATTGCACAATTTTAAAGGACTACTCATCTAATTATCTGCAGCAAATGTTTATATTTTATTGTGAGATTCAGATATTAAAGATTTGCTTTCCACTTCATCTCCATTTAGGCTGATACAAAACAGATGCTAAAATCTGTTTCTGAACAGATTAAGAGTTTTGAATTTTCAGAGTTAGGCGCTTTGAAAATCTTCACATCTTCCCGTGAAAACCACTCCCATAAGTTGCATGCACATTATTATTTCTGGGATTTTCATTAAGTAATTTATGTGCTTTTTCTCTTGATTGTTCTTGCTCTTGGAACAAAAATAAATATGCCCCTTCTGATTTGCTTGTTTAACCTGATAAGGTGCTAAGATTAATTTTTTTCCCATTCATTTGCTAATAAGGAGACATTAGCAATCAGAAGATAGCCTCATTAAGGATTTGATTCACACTGGCTGGGGATGTAGCAGCATTTCTCTAGCAGCATTGGCCTTGTTCAACAGATGTTAATGAAGGATTGATTTTGATGCCATCTTCAATGAAGACATGAACCAAAAGATTAGGTCTTTCAGTCAAGCTTATCTGAGATTCTGAAAATAATTGAAAAGATTAAAGTGACAGACTGGGACAAGACTACTCTAATGTAAACAAACTAAAAAAAAACCAGGTTATCAAATATTCATTGAGTTCTTGCACAGAAAAAACAGAAGAGAATATTAACTTTAAAATTCATCAGGCTAGATTCCAGAATGATTAATTATTCTCCCTCCACACTTCGTATATAATCAGGAGATTTCAATAAAGCCACCAAATACATTCAACAAGACATAATAACCTCTTTAAACTGGAGCAGCATCTACTTTTTCTGGGTAGCTTTAGATAATGTGGAATGAGTAAAGATAATTTAAAGTGGCACCACAATTTAACTTTAGATTTTCATGTCTTTTAAGAACCTAATCTCTATTTTCTAATCTTCTATCACCAGAGATTTATTTTTTACATAACTATACCCAAAATAATTTTAAAAATTTTCTTAGTTCCTGTATGCTTTTTGTTAAAAGTTATGTTGTGATTTAAGTATCAAATCTAAATATGTCAGAGATAAGATGCATTTGCTAGTTTCAGTGATTTTTTCCTGCTTTAAAAAAAAGTCTTGACAAAACCAAATTTGCAAGTTTTGTAATCTATAATTATTTCTTTGTCATGCACTATGACTTATAAAGTCCTTCTATGGACTGATGGAGTTCTATCTTTTGAGGGGAGTGATATTGCAGCAATCCAAAAGTTTTCTTCTCTCTGAGACTGAGCTGTATACATAGAAAATAACAACAGAACTTAAGTGTTTTCCCTTGTTGTGAACCAGGTAGGTCAAACTTAAGATGGCAGCAGTGAAACAAATATTTAAGTAAAGAATAAACTTTTATTTTTACTTCCCAATTGAAGTGTCCATGGACCTTATGGACCTACACAATTTATGAGACTGTAGAGTAGCACACCTTTGAAATCAGTGTTTTGTAAAAACTTATTTGTAACTAGAGGCACAAACATGTACTTTGGAAATCCATAGAAATATCTATTCACTTTTAAAACAAAGAGCAGAGAATATTTCAAGGTGGATACATAACATCTTTTCCTTACTTACATCTTTCATCTCTTTCTTTTTCTGTTAGTAATTTTATACTTTGTATAATCTTTCATTCTTTGTTCCCATTTCCATTTAATTTCTTCTCATGATCTAAATAAAAGCACAGAAGAGTCTGTACTCAAATATTTGATTTCATTTTGATTGCTGGAAGATCTGGAATGATATTAGAAATATTTCTAAACAACTGCACTGTTTCTTTTTTCTCTCCCCAGTTGAAATCTGAAGATAGTAGAATAACTGTAATAAGAAGCTATCTGGCTTTAATATTACCTGATCTAGAAGACAGCAAACCCCCATATTTTCATTTAATATTTCAACATGTCTTGCTTAAATGCATGACTGTTAAAAGAATTTTATTATTTTTCTGAGGAATTGTCCACACAGTCTCCTTCCAATTCTGCTTGCAGGATATATATGCATAATGGAACTACAACTAAGAGTTTGGCTAGGAGAATCTAATAAAAGTCTCAATATTGCTGTAAAATACCGTGTTATCTCCTGGTGACCTTTTAACGAAAAAAAAAATTTAAAATGCCTCTCTTCAAAGCTACTTTTTTAAATTGAGAGTCATCATCCAATTGAAGTACCCTAGTCCTTCTATCTGAGCACAGTGGCTGTCCCTGCCTCAACCTATACTCTAGTCTTAGGTCACACTTTTTAATGAAAAAAGGCACGTGGTTTTATATAACACTGGAAGCATTTCTAGTCACTTTCTTTCCCATCCTGATTAGAAAATTTAGATATTCTACTTGGATGGGCCAAATAATTCAATGATGCAAAGAGATTCCATTGGTACTGAGTTCCCACCCCCATGTCTGCAGTTCTCATCCCAATTTTAGTTTTGTCTATTTTTCCCACTTCCAAGGTTTGCCAGTGTTTCATCTGCTTGAAAAAGAATCCAAATTTGTATTCAATACTTTTGCTTTGCTGGGACTGGCAAGGCTCCTAGTCTGTTTTAAGAACAAGAAGTGACAACAACTTTCCTTGCTACTATGATGCTTGTGTTCTCTTTCTGTCTCCTCTGGGTACTCTCTCTTTGGGATTTCAAGAATCTTCTCATCTATGTCACCATTACTCCACATCTCTGCTTGCTTGACTCGGCTTTGACACGTTTTAGGGAAAGTCCAGTTCTTTGAGAAGTGCCTTTGTTTTCCTTTGAAACACTGAAATAGCTTGAAATCTATTCATGTGTCTGGTTGGTTTTTGGTTTATGGACTTAATTTTCTTTTCTTCATTTGTGAAACATAAATGCCCCAGCTTAAAGGCACAAGAAATATTATTCTCATGACAAGTTTCATCTATGGCTAAGTGACTTTCTCACTTGGCCAAGCACAGCTGTTTGGCATTCCTGATGTTGGGTCTCAAGTATTATTAAACTCTAACTCAGTTATAACATGGATCTAAATTATAATTCTTCTTAACTTTTCATTAAATGAAATTTTCACTCTTCACTTCTTTACAACAAGTGAACTCCCCAATTCATAACATTTTTATAGAACTGTTATTCTGTCAGTGTTTTTTGTGTTGTATTGTTTGGTTTGGTGAAGATAACATTTAGGAAGGATCAGATACCTTTCAGGACTAGAAGTGATAGAAATGGGATAAATGTGTAGTGTCAACAGGTAATGGTAACAACCTGTCAGGGCTGGAATGATTAAGAGCTATTGATATACTGAAAAATGTAAATGTGATGATAGTATGTACATATGAGATGACTAGAGACAGATGGTTATCAAAGGCCTGATTAAGCAGATTCTAAAGAATCTGAAGAGTTTCAAGATTAGCTAGGAAAACCAGAGGGAATGTGAAGTGGAAAGATGCTATCATAGATTGAAAGAGAACTGTTTAAAAGGCCCAAGGTTTGCAAAAAAGATTAATGTTGTTTTCACCTGGAAATAAAGAAGAAATTTCTAGCTCTGCAAGGGGTGAGGTTGCAGAACAGCTATCCAGGAGAAACAGGTATACAGAACCTGTGTGAATATCACTGTAGCATACAAAGAGATTTGTTTGGGGTTTCTAACTCCAGAAGATTGCTTTAAAATACCAGGGAAGGTTATAAGTCAAACACTCAAAAGTTGTGACATTTCAAAATTAAACCTTCCTATCTCTGCAAAATTTATGTTGCTGTTCCCCATATGTATGATTTCTACAGCACTCCTACTCAAAGGACAGGCACTAGAATGTCAGTGGTACATGAAACAGGAATGTGGAAGGCAAAGATATGTGAAGAAGGCAGTACCCAGATTTGGCAGTACAGAGTGGGATTCTGCTCTGTCAGAGAAGCTTGACACATTGTGGTTTCTAGGATGGCTCACAGCATTCTCTATAGATTCTGCCTGAAGAGCACAAGAGCCAAAAGTCTCTGTTCTTACCTGATGTAAAGCAAGTCTCAGTGTCAACACTTTTCACTAAGTCAAATGAGTAAATGGGGATATCTGAAGAGGCAAGTGCTGGCCATTGGTTTAAATTAAAGGAAAAATTATCTGCACACAAAGCCTTCATAAATTAAGGATATTGAAATAATTTTGATTTTTCAATGTTTATTCCATGCAGGTTATTTATAACCTTGAGAAGAGTAATAGGAGGAACTAAGGTTTGGGTGGTTTTTGGTCTGTTTTACTTTCTGATCTTCATATAGGAGCCACTATTATGGTCTGATCGTTTATTTTCAGGACAGCTCATTAAAATTCAATTTAATTTAAATTAATTTCACTTTAGGTTTGCAGCCTTTTTTTCTGTTTTCAAAGGTATATTCAAGAGGACACTGTTACTCTAATTTGCCAGCCAAATCTGAACTCATGCTGGGTCGAGAAGTGTTTGCAGGAGTGAGTATTACAGTAACTCGTGTATCGTAATGATCAGGATGGGGCAAGATTGATGGGGTCCAGCCCTGGGAATGTCGTCATAGGTTGGGAGAATTTGACAACATTTCACAATAAATTATTAATAAAGAACCAAACAAACAAATGTTTGCTCTTCAGGTTGCTCCTACAACATTTTGTGCTTTTATTCTGCAGCACCATGAGAAGGGACATAAGTTAATTAACAACTGTTTTACTAGAGCTCCACTGACATCAACAGTGATGCACATTCAAAGCAAAGAGTGAAGAGGGCTGGATTGCTTTTGATGTAGTTCTTTTCTGAAGTGTTGGCAGAATATTTTAAAATCATCAAAATGTACTTTGGTCTGTCAACAAATTCACTGCTTTTAAACCAGTTTAACCTTCAGACTAAGACCATACTTGGACAATTTGAACTGAAAAAGAGATATAATGAAAGCTGTGAATATGTAATGTGATGTGCATCCTAAACAATAAATGTAAACAAACAGCTGTTACAATCCCCTAAAATGGCACATCTGAGATTGTGAGATTCATTTGTAGAAAACTTTGGCCTTTTGAATTAGAATGTAAGAACTACACGAGGATTTTGTGCACCTCTAAGGAAATAACAACATATGCTCAAAGTAAAAACATGGCATTTTCCTAAGAAAAGAGAAACAGTCTTTTGACTTTTCATTTATAACTATGGCATTATTCCTGAAATTGTATTTCACATTCTCCATCTGCCTTTTTTCTGCTATTTATTATACTGACCTGCAATTTACTTGAAATGGCATTTAGAAATATGAGAAAAGTATAGTTGGGAATTCTGCCCCCTCTAAATCTTGAAAAATACAATTTATGTAATTTCTATGCAAATACTAATGAGTATTCAGAAAGATCTGTTTTTAAACTGTGAATAATTTTGAAGGGCTGTAAATCACTCCTATTAAATTTTGATGCAAAGTAAAATATTGAGATTTATATAGAACCTAAACATTCCTTTTCAGGCTCTCACAGCTCATTGCTTTATCTCCAGCACTGGTGGTACAAAGGGTTAGAGAGGCCAGTGCTTGTGTACAAGGAGCTCTGGCAGGCAGTGCTGGTCCCTGAGCACTCGGAGAGACTGGGGAGGCTGGGAAAGCTGGTACATCCCAAACCAAATCAGCACAGACATGATGGTGCCAAAATCAACACAGATTGTCTAGTATTATCAAAGTTATTCTTCTATGTTGTCCTCTACTGGCTTAAAGATGCTTTTCAAAAGGCCTAACAGAAGAGCATGACATAAAAGTAGGAAGAGAAAACACTATAATGATAAATGCAAACAAACAAACAAAAACCCCAAACCAAAACAACAAAAAAGGGGAAAAAGGTAGAAAGCTTCATAGACCTTCCAAAGCTGATGAAATTCATTACCCTTATAATATGTCAGCTGGGTTTTTTTCATTTGCTAGCTTTAAAAACAAACAACTAGCTTTAAAAACAACTTGAAGCATCTACAAGGTAAGCATGAACATTTGAGCTGGTCAGCTTAGACTTTCCTAAAAATTTATCACAGAGAAATGGGCATTTCCTAGATGTGAATTCACTTACCTATTTTTGATCTTTATTTTCCAGTGATATGAGTAGCATCCAGTAGTGCCTATTTCTCTCCAGTTCAAAGGGACCCCAACATGACTAGCTCACATTTGAAGACTTCTGCTAAAAACATCTCCAGTCATTTAAATTAATCATATTTTTTTGTTTTCAATAACCATATTCTACTAATAATCCAGTAAAAGAAATTTTGATCCAGGAGCCTCAAATGCATTTAAGCACCAGAATTCAGCTCTAGCAAGTCAAAGAAAATCTTTAACATTCCTAGTTCTAGAACAGTTTCTTACTGTTCACTGCTAAAGTGAGCTGTAGCTTCACTTTTAAGCACCTTTGATGGAATTAATACTTGTTCAAGTTTAAATCAGCAGGATGATCAAACAAAAGAAACCAATTTCATATTAACTTAACATGACCAAAATTATAAGTAATCACACAAATGTCTCCAGTAGCTTTGGAGAAACTTTCCCCTAAATTTTCACAGCGCATTAAAACTTTGCAAGCAAAAATTTAAAAATGCAAATATGAATAGGGAAAACAAGGAAAAAAGTCTGAAAAGCTTGGAGATGTGTTCTAACTGGCTAAACAACGTCCTCGAACATCCTGGAAAAAGCTGCACATCCCTTGATTTAAATGCATATTTTTGTGGAGTGCTTGGTACCTTTCAAAGCACTTTGTTGACTCAAAGATAGGAAGCATCATCAATTCAGTGATGATCAGATGTCACTAGAAGAAGTGAGGAGTAGATGACCTTGACAAATGGTAATTGATGTGAGTTAAAATTTAAAACAGCGTGAAGAGAAAGGGGGGGCAGAGCGGGGCAGAAATCTTCGTCTCCCTATACTCAACACTGAGACAAGCTGGCTCTCTAGGCTCTCTACATTGCCAATAGAAAGGGAATTAAAAACATATCCAGGGGGTGATTTATCCCAGACATCTTTGAATGTGCCTCTGGAGATGTCTCTTCCACTCCATGCATTGACTGCAGAGGGTGTTTATGTGATTTATACCCGATACCCAGCATTTAGACAACTAGAGTCAAGCAAGATGAATTCTGCCCTCGGGAAAGAAAAAAAAGTCCATGGTAACTTAGGAGTTCATCAGTTTTAATTGATTAAGGAGAAGGAGCTGAGCATACCAGTAATTCACAGAATGACTCTAAGCCACCAGTGTGCCTCAGGCATGAAGGGTAAAAGGCATCCTGCAGTAAGCCAGACAAGAAATTTTCCACAGACAAAGAAATATTACCCCTATATAAAAATGGGTCAGATCTCATCTGGAATTTGATGCACAAGCACCAGTAACAGAAAAGAACTATTTAAACAAAAAAATGTATTAGAACTAGCTTTTTATTTGAGGCTTTGGTAAGAAATTAAAAGCAGTGATGTCCTGGAACAGCTGCCTACAAAGAAAGACCCAAGACCCAAAGAAAACCCCAAGTGCTTTTAAGATGGGTCTTGAGCCTGCCTGTCTGCACTGAGAAAACAAATAGACTCAGCTAGAAGAAGGTACCTTTCAATGCAAAGGTCCTATTGACATAAGAGATATAAACAGTGCAAATTTTTCTGCAAGGAAAAAGACTCTCAGTCTATTAATGTGTAACTTGTGAAGTGCAAATAAGGACATTCAGGAAGACTAACGCAATTTTAAATTAGATTCCTTTTCAAGCTTTGCAAAGAAAACTGCATTTTCCTGAAATTTAGAATAAGCAGGGAAAGAAAAATAAAGCTTAAAAGCAGCAAACAAAAAAAGCTAGACTCCAATATCTTCCAATTTCATTAAAATAAGTTGCCAGTGGGGAACTCAGTTACACAAAATGAAGTTTCTTTTAAAAAACTTTACTGACATTACTGCAATTACAACAATACTGCAATTCTTATAGGAGACCTCAAATCTATACTGACTGTACCGATAATTTTTTTTTACATGCAAGACAAGCCTTTGTGTAGAATCAGGTTTTTTTCATAATCTAGTGGGTAATTTACTCATTTATGTGGTCTTATATAGCAAGAGAAGAGAGAAAAAACATTGAAACCTATTTTTTTAAGTCAGTAAGACTGGGAACAGAAATTCGGGCAGAAAAAAGAATGGGAGCTTTGAAATTGAATTTATAAAGTATGAAAAGAGAATTTAAATTGCAATCTTACCTTCATGCCATAAGCAGAGCCATGTGAGCTGAACAGGCTGCCTCCACAGAGACACAGGAGTTGTCCAAGGCTCTTCATGATATTCCTCATGTTTTGGTGCAGGTCCCTGAACCTTTCTGCTGGATGCAACTTTGCCTTTTTATGGAGGACATGCTGGCAGGAAGCTCCATAGAAGCATCTCTAAGGCAAAGGTGGTCTGCTTTTTTTTTTTTTTCCTGGACACAATATTTTACCTGAAGCCCTATCAGTGTACAAATGAAGCAGTTGAAAGGCACGTCCTCACTTGTTCTGGTGAATACTTACCCCTCCTGACTCCTCAAGGAATGTAGTGCTGCCTTGCTCTCATAGTTCTTCCATGTACTTAAAGAGGATTGTTTTTAATATTCTGTTTCATTGATAAAAAGAGAAGATGCTGCAGTAAACATTTTACTTTTTAGAAGGTAGGAACTGCTTTTAAAAGTAAAACACCTAATGAGAAGAAAAAAGCATCCTTAATGAGAAACATACTTAATGCATCACTTCTTAAGACATGGTTTTCAAGTGCAAAATCTAAGTATCTGCAGTGTATGAAAGAAAACTGAGATCACAGTTACAAAAAGCCAAATTTCAGTATGATAAATAGCTTTTATTGAAGTATCTAATCCATGTAGTGTCCTGCATAGGTAGTAATGTTTCAGAGGCATTCCACTAGCTGAAACTTGACTATGCTATAGGGTACATCTGGCTGCTTTAGGCAGGAGAAGCTAAGCTGTACAATTAGCTGTACTGCATTTGTGCCCATTATTTGCTCATAGAAGTCACCTGTAGCAGAAGCCCTAAAAAACTTATTCAGCGGGGCTGGAAAACATTAAAAATTTCCGCTAAAACCTGCTGAATTTGGATTAGAACTAAGAGAGGGAGCACAAGCACTTTTCTCCTCTTACTGCAGAAAGCAGTTGAAGACAAGCTGGAGAAGTAAGCTTGGGTTTATGCACTTGGAGAAGTTTGACCTTGGGTCTCTGTTTTCTCAAGGCTGCCAGTTCTTTGAGCCATTCACAAAGATTTCATATCAGAAATTGTTGCAAGGATGACAGGATGCTCCATTTCAGCAAAATGTCAGATTGGGAAATTCTTCAGGCATCCATGGTGTCTGCATTGCCAACCCAGGGACAAACTAGATCCTCAGCTGCATCTGTGGCAATTTCATTGGCAATAAAGATTTAAAATAAAACTGGATCCTTTGGCATCTCTTTCAGAAAAAAACCCAGTCCTGGCCATTATGAAAATGGGGTTCCCATAAAGGGCTAAGATCACCTCCTTCAATGGATACTGAAAGACTTATTTATATTAAGGAACTCAGCACTTCTACTGAAACCAAACCCTGGAACACAGGCTAAAGCCTTCAGGTTGTTACCAATAATACTTAGATACACCATTTTCAAACCTGTCCTATATACAATCTTAGAGTTTAGCACATGAAAAAGGAGATTTACAAGGATAAAGCTGTTGATGACATTTACTGTCACCTCATGCTGTCATTTGAAAGGCATGAGCAACATGGGAGAATCTTGCAATGCACTGCCAAAAAGGATTTAAAAAACATATCTTCTCTGTGAAGAGCAACTCAAAAAACATTGTAAAAACAATTATCACTATGCAACATATCAGTGTTGCCCATTATCAAATTACTACATAAAAATGGGAGGGTAGTGCTTGTTGTTAGTAGTTATCAGCACATCTGAGGCAACTATATGAGGCAACTATCTTCTTTTGATCCTCTGTTTATGCTATGAAACAACACTAATCTGTTTTATTTTTATAAGCATAATTTCATCTTTCTTGATACAGACTGCTGCCACATTATCCTTTCTTGTAATCCATGGGTAGAATAGAGAATAGAGATTGGTCTTCAAGAAAGAAACATAACTTACCAGTAGTGAGTCTTCTTTAGGATGCACAGACTATAAATAAAGCTGTTCTGAGGGTACACCTACCTCTTATCCCTCCAAACAGCAGAGATTTTTCCTTTGTAGTAACCAGGGATGATGTATTCACACTGTTGTCTTCACCTTTGACACAATAGCATAAAACTCCCCATATCATGCCATAAATTGTTTAAATGATCAGCCACACAGACATGGTCTAAAACATTGAAGCAAGCCCTGCTAACAGAGCTTGTAGAGTTAATAGAACTTCCTTCCTTTTCAACTTTCACATTAATATCCACATTTGCTCAAACTGTGAGGCTTCATAAAATAAACTGACACAAATTATCTACCAGAGGTTCTTGAGTTTACCAAGTGCTGTGGCAGCTCTCGAGGCAGCTCACCAGAGATGGCACAGTTTCCACAGTGCCTGGGGAAAGAGAGGTGGATATACTGTGGGTCAGTAGCTCAGCAGTCTCACAGAAGCTGTACACTCAGTTGGAAGTATCGATTCCTAAGTTTTATAGCAAATACTGAGACACCTACCATCCATCTAGATAACTGCTGGATCTGTCTGAGATATACACAGTCTGTATATACTGATATAACCTGGAATACAAATATAAAGGGAGCTCTTTTGCTATTAAAGGTACGAAATAAAGCATGTTTCTTAGAAGCCCAAGGGAAGGTGAAGGAAAGCATAAACAAATAAGTGATGTTAAAGACACTACCTTCAGCAAAAATGATGGCTGCATCTTAAAAGCTGGCCTATCTTTGAAAGTAAGGTCAGAAAAGGAATCACAAGGGCATGGATTTCTCTGATTTTCCAACAGAGTAGATAACAATAAAGAATGCCACTTTTTTTTTGAGAAGGAGAATCCATGAGAACATGAAACACCAAATTAAAATTCCTGCAAGTGACTTGCCTGGCAGATGGAAAGATCTGGATAAGCACAGTTCAAGGCTGTGACAGATAGTAAACAGACTTCATTAAGGGTAAGAAACATGCAGCAAAAGACCAGACTGCTTCAGTTTGAGCAGGTAACTTGGAACAGACTGGACTGATGGGAAGGCTAACAAAAACAGCAACCCAAAAATCTAATCTAGTTAATAATTTACATTCCATTCCATTACCTATAAGGCACAAGAAAAATAGGAGTGTTGAAAGAGTGAGTCTTTCTCCATCTGCAGCATGGAGAAAAGCATTTCTAGACTCAGATGACTCAAACAGCCCACATTGTACAGGTATCCCACATACCTAACAGGTAGAACGAGTAGCAGCAAAAGTCTCTTTGATAAAGGGAGAAAATCTTGATATTAAAATTCTGCATCCTTCATCCCACCTTATTCTCAACTGGGGAAACTGAAACTGGGGACATAGGGTCTGGAGGATATGTTTCATCTACATTATCAGGGGACTGTCCAACAGGCAGCCTGAGAGTTCAACCACTCTCATGAAAGTGTTGCAAGACACCTGAATGAGTGTTCAAGACAGAGGAAAATTAGCATTGTGGGACAGAAACTGATACATCAATCTGTTTGTGATAGATTGACTGGTAGAGCTCAGACAGACATTTTTTTAAGGAGGACCTGGTGGATAAAATACTAATAAATTATTACAGTTCTCTGTGACATTCTGCCAAGGGCTAATTAAATACTGGAAGAGAGAAAGGAAACCTACACACATCCTTTCCAGGTGATCAAGTTTAAAAATGGGTCGTTTAGTGGTGAAGTCCTCATTTGAGTAAACAACTTTAGATATGATAGAAAGCCATTCCTGCAGTTCAGATAACGTAGAACTCCATGATACAGATGTGAAGCTTCCAGTCCTTTGGCCAGTCCCTGTTTAATCCTGTTGCCCAAATGGACAGTCACACTGGTGGGAACACATCTAATGCCACTTCCTAGAAAGGTGGAAAAATGTAGGCATCATCCCCCAATGGAAACTTGATGCTGCCACCACGAGAGAAAGTTCTCCCGCTTCAAGGAATAGCATGCTGATGTAGGGACTTTGTCTATGCTGTAATCCCTGCCACTTGGACTGAAAAATTCTGCTTCATTTCAGCATTATGGAAAGGGGGAAGCATCACCTGGAGGATAAGTCTTAGGACAACCATTTCTGGCTGTATCAAAATGAAAGCCATTCCCTGGGAGAAGGTGACAAGCATTTCAGCTTGGCCAATATTCCCAATATTTTTTTTGTGTCTTGCAGTTTTGGCCTCACAGATGAGAAGAAGCTTCTTAGGCTACTAGATAAACACTCGGATGCCCTCTCATTCCACTTTTAAAAGTATGGTGAAAGGGTCACATAAATGCCTTATTTTGATCAGTAGAGGCACCTCTTAAACAGGTGGAAAGATATAATTCAAATCCCTCTGATCAAAAAGGAAAAAAGGTAATCATCAAAGAAGGCATGGTTGAAAAACAAATGACAATAACTTAGTTGGCTTTTGAGAAAAACTGAAATAGCTCAAGGTAACATCTGTAAAATGTTTTGGGAATAAGATAAGACTGTTTCAAGTGCAGGTATCATGAGGAGTAAACACCCCAGAAACCCGAGCAATAAGGTCCACATAAACCTAGTGCAGCAGGATAACCATTTATAAAAAGGAATTTAGAGTATTTTCCTAGTGGAGCAGGAGACATAACACATTCCTTTTTCTCTCTCTTAGCTTTGCAGGCTCAGAGTAAATAATTGCTTTTTTTTCCACAATGACAAAATGAGCTTTAAAATGTAATTAAGTATTTCCTATTGCATAAAAATATGCCACAATCTCTCTTCATCAAAGAAATGCACCTCAAAATCAAGAGTGAAACATTTGCATTTGCTGTACTGCAATAGGGTGTTAGGCTAGTTTGCCTTCCCTATCACCTTTATGAAATCAAAGATTTGCTCCCAGATCTCATGGGCCAGAATTTGCTCTCCCCAGAATCCATAGCTTCCCAGGCTCTAAAGGAAGAGTTTTGATTGAGTCTCATGAATTTCCACCCATCAGCATCTTCCAAATTCCATCACTACTGACAGAAAATTTCAGATTTTACCTTGTGAACACCTATAGGAAAATGTATTTAGAATTTTATTTATTTTATTTTAACTTATTTATTTTAGTTTAGACTTTAATGATTTGTGCCTCAACCTCTCTATGGCTTTAGCCAAATCTAGGGCTGAAAACATATTAGGGCTGTTCCACAGATAGTACAGTGGAAGATTGTGATCACCTTCTTTTTGTGCAGAACACTACTACTAAATTTTGAGTGGCAAATTAAAAATACTGGTTAATGTTAGTGCCACATGTTCATCACTAAACTATTTGTGACATGAACCAAGTTTTCACTTTGTAACAGTTTCATGCTTAGTTCAAAGAGATTCTGGCTCTGGCCTCACCCTAGTGAGACAAATTAATCCCTGATAAAATACTACTAAATTTAACTGGATTTCAGTGCAGTAAGCAGGTCCCTCTTTGATATAAATTGTGTTTAAACAAAGTTACTCAGGAATGCATTTCTCAGCTTTGAATAATGTGCCAGCATGATTATTTCACAAGTCTGGTGAGCAGTGAGGACATCAGGAAGCATTCTGGATCTTCCAGTGACCATAAATTGAAGGAGTATTAATGAAATAGAAGGAAAAAAGTGTAGGTATGCAGCTTTGTTTCTTAATGGCAAAATGGAAACTTTGCCCAATTATTTTTTAAAACAGCCTGAACTCAAGGACTCAAACATGAAGATGCCTGTCATTTTGCCGAGTTAAAAATCACTAAACATATAGTGTATATATAAAAGTTTATAAAAGTCTTGCATTATATTGTATACAGATGACATGATATAATTTAGCATTTCTTTACTGCCTTAGTGCAGTAGGTACATAATGATGGCATTCCCTCATATCATGAAGTTAAAATGTGCAATTAATGCAGGAATCAATTAGGATGCCATACAGGAAGACAAGGTTACCTTAAAGCTCGAGATTAATAGAAATGGGCTATAATTCAGCAGCAAATGATGTGCACTTGTTATGCCCAGAATTAATAAAAGTTAGGTCTATTATCATTCAATCATTCTCAGCTGGACAGGACAAGCTGAATCAAACAATCTTAGAATTACAAAACAGTTTGTGTTGGACAGGACCTTTCAAGGTCATCCTGTCCAACCCCCTGCAATGGCAGGGACATCTTCAACTAGATGAGGTTGCTCAGAGCCCCATTCAGCCTGACCTTGAATGTTTCCAGGAATGGGACACCTACCACCACTCCGGGCAATCTGTTCCATGCCTCACCATGCTCATAATAAAAATTTTTATTTCTTGTATCTGTAGCTCCAACCCATTATCTCTTTTTTGTACTGCAGCAGACCCTACTAAAAGGCTTGTCCTCATCCTTCTCTAAGGCTTTCTTTATGTATTGAAAGGTTGCAATAAGGGTCTCCCAAAAGCCCAGTAGAAATACGAGAATGCTTTCTGACAAAGGATGATTGTGAGACACTAACCTAATATGCCTGTGAATACATGTGATTCTAGGAGACTGCAGACAAATCATTTCCAGCAGCTGTGCAATTGTACAAAGCTCTCACAAGGCAGCATTCAAAAGCCTGCATATAAATCTGTATGGAAACATTGTGAAAAGGACATTCATATGGTACCACATGGGGGTATTGGGGGAAGAAGAAACTGCCTTCTACGGGATGCCTCAGAGAGCTTGGCTAGATGATCCTATTTATCAAAACTGACACAAGAGTATGGTGGTGGTTTATGAAATCACACCATGGAGCCCAGTCAGGGGTGACCATGCTAGTCAGGGGCTGCAGCACATGATATATGAAGAAAGACTGAAGAAACTGGTTTTACTCAGTCTGGAGGAGAGAATACTTAGGGGAGACTTTATTACAGCCTACAGCTGCCTGATGAAAGGATAGAGAGAGGACAGAGCCTGACTGTTCGAAAGGATGCACAGCAATATGATCAAAGGCAAAAGATATTGTTGGAACATGGAAAATTCTGATTAGACTTAAAGAATTTTTTGCATTTTTTAGCCATAAATACTGTAAAATATTGGAACTGGTGCCCAGAGAAATTGTGGTACATCTATCATTGGAGGATATAATAAACCCTTTAAACAGCCCTGAGCAACCTGATCAAATTAGACCTGAGCAGGGGTTGAACTAGGTGAACTACAGAAAGCCATTTAGATTTACAACCCAAATTATTCTATGATTCTATGAAAATGCATTAAAAAGCAGAAGATACACCCCTCCCCTCACCCACCCCACCACTTGTTAAACACAAAAAAACTCCAAAAACAAAACCAAAACCAATCAAACAGGAAAAACAAACAAACAAACAAACAAAACAAAAAAAAAAAAAGAAAAAGAGAGAGACAGAGACCAGAGACCACAGTTAACTTTAAGGAGCCAAATGAACATGTTTACAATCAGAAGATGTCTTGAACAGTAAGAACAAAAATCTACTTACCTTTGAAATAAAATTAGGTCAATTGAAAAGCAGTGGAATAAAAAGAACTGGACTAAAAAATGCTTAAAGTGACACATTCCTATCTATGTCAATGCTTAGTTGTGACAATCTACATTTATTTTTGAAACTTAGTATTTCTAAATCACTGTTGACATTTTTATAAACTCAGAAAACCATCAAGGAAGAGATACCAACGCAACAGTTCAGCTTGGTTTTTTCCCTCAGTATGAAATGTTTGAATCCCATAGTATTTGCAGCACAAGAGCAGCACCCACAGCCCCACTCTCTGGGCTGCCAGAACAAGAGCACTGAGTGTGAGCACCACACAGGACAAGCTGTTGTCACCCACCAGCACTGTAAGTCAGCCTGCAGCCTCCCTCTGAGCTGCCCTCCAAAGGGGGTCCTTGCACTAAGTGAATTGGTCTCAGAAATCAGATTTTTCTACTACAGACAACAGATTAAGCTTCTGCTACTGTGTTTCTGAAGATGTTTCTTTGCAGCCAGAGGGAAAGGCATATCTTTGTTTTATGAAGTGAAGTGCAAGAAAGTTTTTGTTGGTTTACTCATTCAAGTTCAGCACAGAAAGCTTCACGTGTGCTTCAACTGAAAGGCTAAGTTTCCAAAACAAGAGCAGTAATACCCTTTGCACATGGTGTTATGAGAAACAGCTGAAAATTACCTACAGCAGTTTGGAGAATGGAGGCTGCTGCTCCTTGGTCACTGAGAAGGTCACCAGATGCTCTTGTGAAAGCCTATTTGCCAGCCAGAACTGAGAGCTGTTGCTTTGGCTGCCTCTCAAACACAAGGCAACAAAATGCTTTCCAGAAAAGTTCAGATGGAAGAGATTACTCACAAATTGCCTTTGTCATCACTCAAGAGAAGAACTGTCTCTAGCTGGAAATATTTCAGAGATATTTATTGTATTCTGAAAATTTCATTTTATTTCTAACTTATTTACAGTTAAACATTCAGAATCATAAAATATGAAGTATAAAATATTTAACAAAATAGATGCAGTCCATGTTGTTCAGGTGCACCATAAATATATGATGAAACAGTAAACAGCATAGGAATTTTCTGATGGTCCTCTCTGTCATTTACCAGGAAAAAGGGTATGTAGACCTGCCTCATACATTCTGGTCTGACCATTATGGCATCAATCTTTCATTTCAGAGAGAACACCACCACCACTGTGGTTTCTGTGTCCTCAGTCCTCCACAGTTGCCTTCACTGTCTAAAAGGCCAACACTATAAGTTCAATACATCAGATCCCCTCTGAAGTTGGTATAGTCATATATTCAATACATTTTTTTTAAATACAGAATTTCCTAGAAAAGAAGAATCAGGTAATTCAGTCCATATGAACAAAAGAGTCATTTATTATATATATATTCTCTAGTAAGTTATAATAATCTCTTGGATTTTAAATGTCTTTTTGCTATTTTCAATGCTTAAAAATTATAATTTTAAAACATTAAATATTGTGTTATATACATTATGATTTAATTAATCATTCTAAACATGGAGCCTTCTCCAAGTGAAAACTTGGATGAAACAGAAAACAATTTCATTACATAACAGGCTTTAGAAGTTCACTTCATACAACCATAAATTTGACTATATGAAAAATAGCCAAACATCAATTTGCTCCTATATGGGACTTTTTTCTGTTTGTTTTTCTGATCTTGGGGAAAGGGGTTTTTGGCTGTTGTTTTTGTATAAACTGAAGGACAGACCTAGTCATTACTCTTGTCAATGTTCAGTATTTTAACTTTTTTTAATCTCCTACCTATTTTATATAAAATAACAAAATATACAGAGAAAGCTGAGTTTGTTACATTAGTTCATACACATACAGTAAATAAAATTTTTTAATGTATGGCTTTGCAAAGGTAGATTATGAAGTGACTTTTGTATTTTATTTGTTTAAAAGCATTTTAAGAGAACGTGTTAGTGTGCTTACAATAGCGGCCATGGTATTCGGATGTCGAGCCAAGAGTTTAATGCTAGGATCACCAGAGGTCTTGCCTGACACTGCTTCTGCAGCCCTCAGAAGACAAATGTAGTTTATTACAACCTCATCTATCTTAGCTATAATTTCCTGCTGCTGTGTTTCAGAGTTCATGACTTTAACTAAACGCATGCAGGCTTCTGTTAAGCAACAGAGTACTTGAAAGCTGGAAGTCATAGCTAAAAGCATTTCCTCAGGGCTTTTATCAGCCATGGCCATTTTCCTGCAGGCACTTCCCAACTGTCTCGATTCCAAAGATAACAGTTGTTTGTACTTAGAAAGTTTAAGGTCATATGTTTCTGGATGTAAATCTTCTCTCTTGCCCATACTTGCTCGGACCAGTGAGAGTAGCTCATTGGCATCCTTTTGTGCTGCAATAAATCCATCAGGCATTGCATATGTCTTCTCTTTCATCACGTTTATTCGTGTGATTCGTGCATCGAAGGCTACATCGTTGAGATTCACGTCAATTTGGCCCCCTTGGGTGTCAGCACTGCTCTTCTCATGCTCATTGACTGCATCACGTGAGGGCTCAGCAGCTTTCAGGGACTCCAAGACTTTCTGCTCATTGTCACCGGACGACTGAGCAACTGGTTCTGTGAGCTCACACGGGGTCTGTGGTTCGAAGAGGTGTGAGAGCTGATGGCTGTCTTGGTCATCTTCCTCCTCATTGTCATCATTTCCTCTGCTGAGGAAGCAATAGCTAAAGGGGCCCCGACACCTCCAGGCGCTGCTGGTCAGCTTTCGCAAGGGCAGTGTTCGACACTGCTTGGAGTCCTTCTGACTGGTGCCTGTGCCTGAACACCTCTTACTGTCCTTCTTATCAGTGCTGACATACACACAACTCTGAGAGTAACTTTTGGACAGCTTTTTGCCCAGGGAAAATTCCACCCTTCTTTCTGATTTGGATTCATCCTTTTGGGTGGTGTCCAGGCATTTCAAGCTGGCCGTGGCTGCCTTCTTCTCAAACAGCATCTCAGTGCCTGCAGATCTTCCAATGCTGCTGCTGCTGCTGCTGCGTCTCAGCACTTTCTTGTTCTGCGGCATCCTGAGGCTTCCTCCTATCATGTCATATGGCCATAAACTAACTGTTGCCCCACAAGCCTGATTTACTTTGGGAATGTCACAATAGTCTTCATTTTGACTTGGCACCTTTGATTCTGATAGCATGGATGATAGCATGATGGAGTCAGCTAGAGGCTGTCTAGGAAAAGCTGTAGGCATGCCTCCTTGTCTTCCCTTTTCAGGCTCTGTGAAAGCTACACTAGGGGTAGTAGAAGAGCAGACAGAATAATTAAGCATCACCCTGATAATATTCATAGGCTGAACTTTTAAATATCTTTTAACAGTCAGTACAAATGGTTTCCTGGTACTTCCCAAGAGTCCCCATTCCTCAAAATATTCCATCAAAGATTCATTACAAGTCTTTCACATTTCACTAAAATGCCTTTTACAACCGGTCAACAAATTGTAATTTATGAATAAGTAATTATTCATTTCACTACAGCAGGCTTACTCAAGAAAAGGAATAGAAAATTATGTACAAAACATCCTAAATCTCCTCTAATATATGGATTGCATATTTTCTATTTACTAATCAGATGAATAATTTCAGATTAAAATACCTTCTTTAACTACACCTGAAAGAGCATGGAAAGATGTGCTCATGGTAATTTTGGTTTGGTTTTGTGGCAGTTTTTGGCAGAGAAAGATTATTTCTCATTTTAAATCTTAGTCTGTTCCACTTTTGGATTTTCATGCATTCACACACTAGTGCTACATGTGGGTTGCAATCCAAGAAGAGGGAAACATTTAAAATTCAACTGAAAGAATTTCAATGCTGTCTCTGAAAACTGCATTTTTTTATAACTTTAAAGAAACACCTACTGTCAGATTGTGAAGTAAATTCATGCTTAATAAGGTAGTGACATTTTCTTATTCTTAACATCTAGAGCTTTTTATTCATATTGGCATGTTTTTGACAACCTGCTAAAATAGCATATAAGATACCTAAGAAATGAATCAAAGATTTTGCTCCCCTATATTAATATAACTTCTGACGTAATTTTACAATCTAACAAGCATCTGGGACTCAATTGACTATGGATTTTGGAGAGGCTTCCAAAGAGTGGAAGAGAGGCCTCTCCATCAGTGTCCCTCCAAATATTATAACTGCAATGAGAGGTTCTTTAAAAAGTTGATCTTTGTATGCAGATCATCAGAATATCTCAACAAATAAAATGAACAGGTAAACTGAAGGTTTAATCTCACTGTCTGTTACAGCTTGATGATGTAGCTCCAGATAAAGATAATAGAAATGTCTTACCTAGACCTCAACATGAACTTGTAGCTTTAAGAATAAACAGAAGAAACACGCTATTACTGCTGTACCTGTAGTTTCTTTTATCTTGGGGATCCGATGACATCCTTCCCTCAAAGTGCCGAAAAGTGGTTCAGCATTGATTGCTGAATGCACAACAGGCACCGTCATTCTGTGACACACGGCTTCAGGCTGCTGGTGCAGGTCCTTGTATGTCGTTCCATGGTTTGGAAGAATGGCGGCTCTTTCATCTGCTGGAACATAGGCAATGCCCTTCATTGATGGATCAGAGATGATGTGTTTACCATCAGAGGTACAAAGAGGGGATTCAACGGGGGTAGCACACGTGCTACTGCCTGTGCTGCATCCTGCATCCACTGAAGAGCACTGAGAGCTCTGCAGCGAGAAGTGGCCTTCACTTTGCAGAGATGACATGCGCTTAGCCAAGTGATACTCACAAAGTCTAGCCACACTCTGCTCAGCTTCTGGAAGCTTTGAAGGATGGTCATCTGCAGATAAATCAGTATCTTCTGCATCATTTAGGTCTTTGGCTGAAGACACGGGAGTCATATCTGACAGGAAGTTTTCACCTTGGCTAAGCCCTGAGGTGTCATCCTGATCCACCTCAGGATCCACTTCATCCTTACAGTCAGTTTCTGTTTTACCAAGGACAGGAACTCTTGGAAAAGTCTTCCCATTAACTGTTTCTGGGCTTGGCTTATCTGCTGCCCCATCATCGGCAGCGTACCATCTTTGGCGAAAGGCAGTTCTCTCCACATTGAAAGTGCTTAAGCGCTGGCTGTCTCTTGCTGAAAGAGTTCCAAATTTAGCTTTTAGATCTTCATCAGACTCTGCTTTTTTATTTCCCTGTTGCTTTTTCACAGTAGCATTGCCATCAGAGGATGCTTTTACTTCGCTATCTGTCATCTTATTTTTCCTTTTACTAGTGCAAGAATATACCAAGGATCCCATGTGCAATTTGCTAAAATAATCAGTGACAGATTTTGTTTCCATGGTCTCTGGCTCCATTTCCATGTTATCGGAATGAAGAATCTGCTTTGAAGGCACAACTTTTGACTGTAGCTCTGCAGCCTGACCACCAGCCAAAGGCTGTGAGGGCTTCATACCTGGCCCTCCAGCCTGATTCTTAGCAATGGGAAATTCAGTCTGCTCTTCCACAAGCGGTTGGTAGCCTTCACTTGTGGTCAGAAACATACGTGCAGTGTTTTCCGACTGTTTCTGTGCTGTGGCTAGTTCAGAGCTTTCAGTCATTTCAGAGGAATTTGTTTCATTGCCAGAATCTGAAGATGACTCAGGGCTATATGCTCGCAGGATAGCTACACCTGCAAGCCACAAAAAATAAGAGTCAATTAAATGACAGCAGCTGAGGCACCTGGATAAGTGACAAGCAAAAGGGGGTGTATTAGAGACAAAAATATTCTTTGTAAGAATACTCTGACTTTATTGCACAGTTCCCGAGACAGGTAGTTTAATAACAGTGGTGGCTCCATTAAATATGAAATACGATGTATGAAAAATGATGGCAAAAAATAAAAGGAAAACTAAAAAAAAAACCAAACCAACCCTCATGAAATGGAGTACTTCCAAAGCTAAATGGATGAGATGGAATGATTCTCAATGAATAAATGTAACTATGGTGAAAGAACCTGAATTGTCATTCGTCTGCTGTTCCTCTGAAGCAGCCAAAGCTTCTAGTGCTTGAAGAGTAGAGACTACAGCATCATCTAGCCCCTTCTCACACTTCCCCTCTGTATTAGTAGGGACAGCATCGATAAGCGACACTGGAATGTCATCATTGCCTAGATTACTGTCTTGCTCCTTGTTGTCTCTAGGCTGTGTCGCTTGATTCTGAGAGTCTTCCTCATCAGAACTGTCCCTGAAACCAGGTGGAGGAGCAGCAATGGCCATGTTTAAGGTATGCAAAAGGAAATCATCTTCATTGTCATCACCTTCCGGAGGTGGAAGTGAAGTCAAATCAATAATGTCATCACTAGAACCAGAAAGGCTGAGAAGAGCAGGCCTATTGATTTCTCCTACCATAATATCTTCTTCACAGCTTACTTCATCTTCATCTTCAGCATCATCTGTGTTTTCTGCATAACAGATATCATGCAGCAAAGGCTCTTCTATCCCTTCTGCAGCTCCAAATATTTTACCATCACTTATAGTTGCGTAAACAGAGTTTGTAGCAAACTGAATGCTTTCAGCATCTGGTGACAACTCCAGGCCTTTAATATCATTGGCATTACTAAGATAAATGGCTCTTTGTTTTTCTAATACTTCTGGACTTTCATCCAAAAGCCTTTCATAGCCAAGAGTCTGGGGACTGATACCATCCAAGTTGGGATCTCCAAATATAAAGGAAACTTTTGCTCCCCTGGGAGAATCCTGTGCTTTCTTGCTAGGTTCCAAACCTGAGAGTGACAGCAGTGAAGGCTGGCTAAAATTTCTGGTTTCTTCTGTTTCAGCAGGGTCACTTTGCTTGGCCAGATGCTGATCAAATCCACCTGAATTATAAGTATTTTCTATGTACAGATGTCTGTGTTCTTTTGGACATAACAGACTTTCAGAAACATCTATAGTCTTCTGCTTTGGATCAGCAAAGGACATTTGAGCCTCCTGATCTCCTTCGGCCAGGAAAGTGGTAGTTTTTGGTATACAATTCCACTCAGAAGCAAGGATATTATGCTTCCCTCTATTTTCAGGTCCTATAGCATGGTGAAATAAAATCAACATTGTGAAATCAAAGAACAAAGTCAAGTAATTTGTAAACAATAATTTGTTGATGCTAAGTATTAAACACTCTGAATAGGATAGCTGAGCCATCAAATACTTCAGAAAAGTGTTTTCAAATCACCTCTGTTCTAAGTTTAATACCTGTTGACTTAATGACCTAGAGTATAACTGATCCTTCTGTACTCTAAAACAAATCTAAACCTCAGCTAGGTACAAATGCTGTTCCAGGCATAGTAACACAAAAGCAGCTGGTTTCTACAAAACCATATGTATTCTGACAAAAGATATATGCATATAAAATAATAACACTCACAGGAAGAGTGCATCTGTCTACTAGAGTATGAAGGAAATTCGACACATGGTTTATTTTACCATGGAGATGCTATCATAAGCTGGGTATTGGAACACTACGTAGCTGAATTGAATACTGTGGTGCTAGGTCTGAGCCAGCAATCAGATGTCATTTGACACAGCTTTCTATTTATCTGGAAGTGCTCTGGCTTAAGTTGACTTCTGCTTTATACACTGGACCATGGGTAACATACTGTGAGATAAATACCTGTTTCTCGGCCCCCTGCGTTTTTCTTGTTGGCCATGTTAAATATTGAACGCCTTGAGTCAACCAGCAATCTGTAGTATCCAGCTGTTAGGCAAGCAAGATTCATTGCATCTGATGACTCCATCAGAAGAGTAATAGGCTAAGAAGAATAAAATCAAGTTAAGGCTGTTCCTCCTCAGTTTGTTTGCCTGTTGGCAATACTATTACATCGGAGCAAAAGTAATTACATCACAAACATCACATTGAAAAATACACGAGAGAATTTATTCTCCTCACTACCAACATCAAACAGTATAAAATGTTTAGTCAAGATTGGAGTTGTAGTAAGGTAGAAGTCCAACTAGACATGTTAACAACTGATTACTCTCTTTCTGAATGAAGCTAACTATTTTAAGACTCTTGCTCCATCTTTTTCTTGCGTAGGTATCTTACATTGTCAAAAGCACTATTTAACATTACTCTGAATATGCCAGAGGTGAAGAACCTGGTACTGTAGGTGCTGGAGTCTTGCAGTTGTATGGGAATCTGCTGCTTCCCTGAAAATGTTGTGCACTAAGTATATGCAAAGAAGCATGACAGGGGAAGCAAACAGTCAGGGAAAGTTGAGGTTCATAAAATACAGCAGTCAGGTTAAAGCTATCATTACACTGAAAGACAGGGACAGGTTAAAAGATTTCAGTGTTTGTACCCTGGTGTTACTGAAAAGTGGTGAAAAAATAAGCAGATAAGCAGAGACAAAGAGATTGGAGAAAGATCACCAGAAGTGTGACCAGCAAAGAAAACAAACATAAAACACTAAAAAAAAAGACAGTGCTAACAAAAAGTGAGACCTCAGAGCTTTGAAAAACTGTGGCTGCCAGGTTAGCAAGCACTGAACCCAAGATGTCCATGTGAAACATACTTTAATTCATTTTTCTTCAATTCATTTTCTTTTAATTCAATTTTCATTTTCTTTCACTTTTCTTTATGTATACATTTTCTTGCCTAAAAAATTTGTTCAAGTCTATAGCTTTTAATACCAAAAGGTGTTCTCCTCAAATGTAATTTACAAAGGTGGCTAGCCTCTACAACTCCTAGACAAAAAATAAAAATGAAGCCCTCACCATGATGCATAGATAGAAATTAGGCCACAGACAACCCATCTTATCACTCAAAGTTTGTAGTGAGTATAGTCTGTGGACATTTGTGACAATTTATCATAATTTAGCATGCAGAGCTCACTGTCACAAGACAGATGCAAGGACCTATATCATTCATTCCAGGAGGAATATCACATGTAGGCTCTCCAACCCACTCAACCCCTTACTAGTAAAAAGACAACTCATTCTGATGGAAGCTGTGGCCAAAACACAACTGATCACAGCTAACTACCCAACCCACAACAGGTCTGATAAATTCTTAAAAGCCTGTGCTACAGCATCTTAGGCCACAATGTTCCAGGTGCCCTGAATGTTGTATAAACTGTTTTCAGCAACTTGGAAAAATATATGAAGGTTTTTTTTTTTTTTTCCTTTAACCTATTTTTGCTACAGCTTGAGCTTCTATTCAATACATGCTTCTTTCAAGGTATCCAACTATAGCTATTATAGTTATTATAAATTATTAAACCTACAGTGGATTAATTAATCTCTTCTTTTGAGCAAAATACTAAAACCTTTGACATTTGAAATGACATTTGAAATTGACATTTGAAATGCTACATTCATCTCAAATTTTCTGCAGTGATTGGCAGAAATTGATGAACTCTGCAGAACTCTCAGATTGCTGAAAACAATTCTGTGAAGTAGTGCTAATCTGCTGAAAAGTTCTGTGACAGCTAAACTTTTATTGCCTGCTTCTGCCAAGTGAAACATGCTTGAGAACATATTCAAAACAACAAAAATAAAATAGAAATCTGAACTGTCTGTTTGCTAAGAAAATAATATCATATATATTGGTATATTCAGAATCTGGATACATGAATCTGCTACTTGAGGATAAATGAAAGGATGAAAAAAAACATCATTGAGAATACCTACCAGTGTGTGTCTTTATCTCCTTTACAGGACATGGTCACAACCCCTACTTGTGCCCCACAGAGCGGCAACTTTTTGTCAAATTCCACCCAGAGCCTCCTAGATTTTTATTTTTTAGTCAGTCTCTCTGGGTTTAAGATCACGTGTAAGTGCAAGGAGATGAGGATATGCACAATTAGCAATAAGACAGTAACTGCATTATAATATATAACAACATAATACCATGGTAATACATAATACTATGGCATACTGTGCAGCATATGGAAGGATTTAATTTCTATATTACTTTCCCCATCTGTAAAAAGGTGATAATAGCTTTCTTACAAGAGGGCTATGAGTTTAGCACAGTAATGCAGGCAAAGCAGCCTGAGATCCTCAGGTGTTACCATTGCTAAGTAAGTAAGGTAAAAGAGATGCTGTGTTCACCAACCTGTAAATTTGTCTTAAATTGCTGTCAAAGAGCACCAACATTACTTTACAACAATTTTTTTTATTACCTTAAATACAGAGAAACACTTCCAGGTCAATACACCTAAAGATTTCAAAGAAAAAGCCTAGTAAAATATTCCTCATGTGTGCTTTTTGTGTATAGCTGGGTAAGCAAAGAGAACTGTTAGGTTCTATTTATTTTAATCAAATATTTAAGTTTCAAATACAATGAGAACTCTACCTTCAATCTCTGTTATTCAGATTAATGTCCTAGAAAGTCTATGAAGCCTTTCACTTCAAAGCCAAATAGAAACCACACTAAAACCAACCAGGACAGTATAACATACAAAACTCCACTCATTTTGCCACTAGATGCCACACAGATGCAGAGTGTTAAGTGATATTTAAAAGAAATTAAATGACTACAGGTAGATTATGAGCATCTGTGAATACCAAACTGGAATTATAAAGCTTAAGGAGAAAACCCCATTCATTCTTACAGTTTTTTTGATTGGCAGCTGTTAGGTGGTTACTTGCAGTAAACTTTATGGATATAACACTGGATTACAGGGGACACTGGTCCAATGCAGCTGGCAATTCTTTACTGGTAATGATAGTGTATATTACACTAGAAGGAGCTTCAAAAGAAGGTCAGTTTCATCATCACCTCTTCTTAACGTGGAAATCCATGAAAACAATAACAAAGCAAGTTTCTGGGGGTCAGCTGAGAGAAAAATCAAAGTAGAATGCAGGTGCTGAAAAACACCAGCTTAGTACACTTAGGCCCAACCTGTAGTATAAATGTACTGTGACCAAAAAAAGAGCAGAAAATGTATTCTCAGAGTACTATTGGCATGAACATGTTCAGAACAGCATAGCTTAATCTAATACTCAAAGAGAAAAGCATTATTAAAAGATGCTATATCAACACAAATAATAACAAACTTACTTTTACATCTAAGACATGCAGCTCAACTCTAACACTGCTTTCATCTTCTGTAAACATCTCAATTCTGTTCACATGACTGAAGTCTGCCAGGAGAGCCACAAGGTTTGTTTTGGTGTTTATCACATGGCTGATTCCGTACCGTGGCCCTACTAACAGAGTCACTTCTGAACGCTTTTCTCCCTGCTTTAGCAGAAAAAGAAAGAAAACACAAGTAAAAAACATGATAGGTACTTCTTTCAGTTACACAGAGTTACATTTGCATGGTATTTCTACATTAAAGATTATTATGTTTTTACTAGATAGATACGATACACAAGAGCATACTTGATTCATAATTTTAAAAAAAAAGTAAAGGAATTTCTTGCTGTATGTTGATTGCACTCTAGATTTTAGGTGGATAGTTAGATGGACAGACGATGGATGGACTCTGCTTCTGTTAAAAGAAAAACTTGGTCATTAAGATTTTTCCAGACTAACAACTTTAGCATTCAATAGATAATTGGATGGTGTTATTTGCTAAGAAAGTACTATCTATCTCCAAATTCCCAATACAATTTTTATTATAACAGATATGTTATTTTCAAGATTAAAAGAAGCAAAAAGTGATTTGGTTAAACAAAAAATTATTTTTAAGCATATGAATAGAACCTAAACTTCTAAAGAAAATTATATGATCCAGCTTTTGAAAAAAAAAAAGGGCATTAGATAAAACATCAAGAGAAGAGACTATTTTAAGAGAAATGTTACCACTAGTGTTGCCTTGAAGACACGCCCTCCATATAATCGCAGATCACTGAGGAACTTTAGATAATGCACCTTGGCTTGCAGAGCAGAGAGCTGAGAAAGGAGAAACAGGGGTAAGAGGTAGTTGTGAAAATCATCACATTATAAAATTCTGAAAGAAAACATATTTGTGTAACATAAAGAGAATAGTCTGCAATAACAGCTCTTTGGAGCCTGAAACTAAATCTTGAGATGCTTGAGCTTCAGATGAGGTGAAACAATTTCATTCTTAAAATTAATATCTTGCTTGTTTAGTTAAAATGCACTGAGGACTTGGGAATGGGCAGATCAGAGCACTTCAAGAACATCCTAACTGCTTTAATGAAGGGAAAATGTTAAAGTACTCAGATTAAACATCTGTTCACTGAGGGATTTCAAGGCTAAGACAGCAGCTTTCCATTCATAAACTCCATCAGTTCTTAAACGTTTATGTACCTATACAGAGAAAGAGAACAGAGAATTTGCATTTGTCAGCTACATATTTTACATTTTGCTAGGTACTTGTGGTGTTGGGCATATTATTCCACCTTGTTACTGCATTTCCTACTTTCTAAAATAACACTCCCACTATATTTAGTAGGTAATAAATCAGAAAGCTAAATACAGCACATGAATACATACGATCATGTTATATAATAGATGTCAGAATTTGTCTCCTCTTTTTTTCCTCTGAGCTTAAACTACCTACTCCAAAAAGAAAACTTGGAAATATTTTATGAGACAGAAGGGAAACAAGAAACAGTTCATTTCAGCAGTCTGAATCCAAACCTTACACTTCCCTTGTGTAAATCCTTACATCTGAACATTTAGAAGATAATATAAAACAGTCTCATATCATTTGCTAGTTTCATTCCAGTCACTGGATTTCTAATTCAAAGTCTTATTTAATCTTGAACAGCATTTTAAGGGCCCCTGTCCTAAATTTTGCTAGACAGCAATGAGGAAATGGATCCAAAGCAGAGCAAGTAGTGGTAATGCTTTGCCTTTTGCTGCACCAGGTATTAACTTGGTGCAGAAATACACAACGGTTGTATAAAAGGCCAGGAGAATCCTGAGAATGACAAGCTACCCTTCATGTGAAGGAAGAGAAGACCTCAGAAAGAAATCAGTTAGTTCCTGTGGTGGTACCTACAAGTGAGACAGGAGGTGATCAAGAGCTTGGATGCTTTCTTTCTCAGACCTACCTGCTATGAAAGCAGGTTGGCAAACACGCATTTCCAAAGCTCAAATCAAAAAGAATAAGGCAAACCCAACAAAGTCTGCTTGGTGCAGGAAGGGACTGTTGCAATACCTCTCCTAACCAAGAACTGATACTGGTATAACACTGTAAGGCATATCTCACACCAGTAAGGTCTGCAGCAGTGATGGCTTCCAAAATAACTCCACATTTATACTACCAAGATAAATAATAAGCCATTGGCATAATTTAGCTTTAGTTTCAGAAGTATAGGAGACATGCACTGCTTCAGCCTTTCTTCTATAAGGTCAGACACACAGAGCTATGTTCACACTCACAGTGTGTTCTGAAACCTCCAAGAAAGACTTCTGCTGATGACAATGAGCCTTAGTTCAGGCACCAGCTGTTTTGAGGTTTTTTAGTTCACAAACAAAGTGTCATGAAGCAGGATTCAGCTCATTTTATGTCTCAACTAGTCACTCTCAGGTTCTTTTTATAGTCCATGAAGAGACATAAGCATTTCTAGGGCACAAGCAATCTGACCTATTTCTGTCCCGAATGTGGGATGGGATGAATTGCTCCCTGGAAGTGCCAATTTCTCTCCATTGACTACACATGAGAAGATGACCTGCACTAAGAAACCACATTTTGGTGTCTAAAAGCAGTCTCCTCTGCGTGCATGTAACAAAGGCATTTCTCAGAGACATTGTCTTATCCGTGTTTTTTCCAGCTGAAGTGAGAGCTTAGTGCTAAGAAAAGTATTTTACAACAGCAAGGAGGGTCATTTACAGCAAGGACCATCATCTATCCAGTTAGATCTTGGCCAGCGAAAAGTCTTTCTCTACAGTGTAACAGAAAACAATCTGAAAAACAGCATTTATGTCAGATGAGAGCATTAGAGAGAGAAGAAAAACTTTCCTAGCAAATCTGCCATTCATAGAAAGCGTTAAGTTAATGAAAAAATATATATATGGTTATCATACAAGAAGTATTAATAACCAGTCCTCTGTCATTCTCAAGATAAGAAGATAATTTATCTGGGACATAATTAATTATTTTTAATAGTTTTTGGCTATGTTGCACCAGCACCCAAAGTTAAATCTGAAAATAAAATGGCTAGGTGTTTCTCCAAAAGATTAGTTTTAAAGGTGTCCCATGCATGCCATACTTTTGTTCTTTAAAACATATTTTCTATTAAGATGCAAATGTAATACCTTTTTGCCTGGAGGAACTAGGTTTTGATTTGCTTTGACAAGGTGGGAAAGTGCTTTCTTTATGTTCTTTTCTTTCATGCTTTGCAGCACAGCAGATGGAAGAAAAGTCTCTAATCCCCATTCTTTTCTGCAATAAAAGGCATATATTTAATTTCACATTCCTGTGATGATTATTTATCTAAAGACTGGTGACTACGATGCCAAGTGAATGATTACCTGAAAACAAAAGGAGAGTTGATCAAGTCCAGAGTTTTGCAATAACATGTTATTTCTTAAATTTAAACATTTTATTTTTGACGAGAAAGGCATTTTAAAATGATAAATAATCTCTCTTCTACCCCTTCCATCTCTTCATCCATGCCATTCAGAAAAGAATATTTAAGTTTGATATCTAAAGTCTATGTCAGACACTAAATTACATTGACAAGTATGATTACAGAATTAAAATAGCAGATAATTTAACAAATTTAATTCTATTTTATTGGTTTCTTTTAGAACATGGAAACAGAGCCATTTTCTTGTCACCTTTATGTTTGGGGGTTGGGGGGGGAGGTCTGGTTCCTCCTCAAATGCAACCAGTTTGCCTCCATTTACCAAATTATTTTTCTGCTTGAAGCGCCCCTTTTGACAGAAGACTGACTCTTCGCTCATCACTATTTTTGCAGATTCATTAATAGGATAGAATATAACACTGCCTTCAATATGAGGGATAAACTCTTCAGGACTGTGTGTGTAACAGTTATTATTTCCATTCTGCAAGCAAACTAAGCAACAGCAACAAAAGTTTTAGTGCTTGGAGTTTTTATTTTGTTGTGGGTTTTTTTTCAGTCTATAATGATATACACACATTTGCACTTTCCAATGTTTATTTTTCATTTTAGTTGTATATATGTATGTATGTATATGTAGTCTTATATATATATAGAGTCTAACATAGGACAGATGCCTACTGAAGTACATCTGTATTTAAGAAATATTACAAACCCAAGTCTATGACCTACTGTCCTCTGAACAAAGCAATAATCTGAATCTTACCATAATAATCTTTACTAAAACCATAGGATTCAGACCAAATGAGCTAATCATATTTACATTTATAGTTTATTTCACATGCCCAAACAGATGATCAAAAGGTAAAAGAGACCCAAAGGACAAAATGCACCACTCTTAACACACCTGAATTAATTTCAGTGACAAAGATTAAATCTAAACTGGTGCATGCATACAGACATACTAAAGAAACAGCCTTAAACAATCTGCAAGTTACTCCCAATGTTTCACTTTTAAAGAACACACAGCATTCTCAACTTACTCGATGTATTTGAGGGAGATTTTCTGAGTTTGCTTGGTGGTCACAGTTGCAATATACATTTGTAATGCAGCCAGCCGCAGGGCAATGTCATATTTCAGTTCTGGTCCAAATCTTTCCTGGACCACATCGTTACAGCTCTGCCAAAGAACCAGTAGAGGGAGCATCATGTTAAAAAATTTTGCACTAAAAATAAATTACTGTTCTTTTATTTCATCCCCCCCATTTTTTATTTTCTTTTTTAAATTAACACTTCATGAAAAGTAACCCTTAACTCAGAAGCAGAACTCTGTTTTTGCTTTCAGAGGTGACAGGTATTTATGATATGGACACTAATGAAGAATCCCAGTACTTCTGCCAAAGAGCAAAAGGCATGATTATTTTCACCTAAGCTCTCTTCAGCCTTCCTGGAGAGAAGACTAATCCTCCATCACAGAGTGCTTGGAGGGTATCAGTATACCTGGATTCAGGATAGCAGGACTACACCTGGTGAGATACTGAGGAGAACCACCTTGCTTGTACATCAGTTCTCCCATCCCCTTTACTGGAAGTGCCTTTCAGACATCATTTCTGTCTGATATTACAGTACCATAAATAAGTATTAACAATTAATTCAGCTTCACTCTTCTCTAAAGCCAAATATATTTTGGAAAGATATCAAAGCATTACTACTTGGAGAGACTTATGAAGAAAGAGGAATTTGCAGATGATAGAGATTTGCACATTCCCCAAGTGCATTCATTGGCTTTATGCAGCAGTAATAAAAGCTAGAATTCACTGCAACCATGCTTTTCTATGTGAAGATGTAAATTTATATATAGAGTAAGTGTATTTTTTAATTCTCCTTTACACCAGCAATGGCTGTGCTTTCACTTACCTGTACATAGAGATATTCAAAAGCAACTGGATCTCTTCTTAAAAGATCAATGGGATCCTTTGGGACAAAGCTAATCCTGAAAAGACATCTCATCTTATGCGAGCTTGGCCTTTGGGTCACCTAGGACAGTGCAATAATAATATTAGAGCTTGGCAACCCTGGTAGAGCAACAGGGTCCATAGCCTTGGGCAATGTTACCCTGCTCCAGAGCCCTGTAGTAGCAGGAAAAATAATTCTGCCAAAAAAAAAAAAAAGCTTTTCCATGGGCAGCTTATTAAATTCTTCACCTAAGAACATTGTATATATAATCTCTTTTAGACTTTTAGACTCATACAGGCATGACTGCCTGATACAACTCATCCTCAAAGCAACAGAATTCACTCAAAACCAGGATGAAACAGATAAAACAGATCTTAACAAAAACCATCCAAGTTAAATGAAAACTGAATTGAGCTTCAGCAGGACTAAAACACATAAAAGAGAAGAGTTAGGTGTTTGGGGAGAGGTCACATTTTATTTCTTAGGCTGTCTGAGAACACTGGTGAGGTGCAACTTGGCAGCAATGACTGTCACCTTCTCTTGCTTGTTTTAATACATGAGGCAAATTGAGAGAAATTAGGTCTTTTTCCTGGATTGTTCTGGATTAAGAGATCTACTCCATAACTTCTGACTAAGATCCAGTGCATTAAAAAATTAAAAAGTCTGCTTTATGTGTTGGTCAGCAAAACTTTTTAAGCATCTAACTCTGTTATCTGGGTATATTCACAGGAGACCACTGCCTAGCAAAGGAATAATTGGATAACAATCCAAACCCACCATTCTAAGTCATGGTCAGCAGCAACATTATGATGGCAAATTAAAATATTGCTGATTTTACAAGAACTTCAAAGAAGATACCCTCAGAATTAATGTAGTTTATGTAATTTATTCATTAGGCTAATGCAGTTAGAGAGTTAGGGTACTTTAAAATCAATGTATTTTCTTGATAAAACTCTACTTTTAAAAATCTCCAATATAAGTCTCTGTCATGCTCAAACAATTTTCAAAAGTTCTATTTATTCCACATTGTCTCACCTCTTTCCTAAGTATATAGACATACTCTGTACAAGTTAAAAAAAGCTCCAGATGGGATTTTTGAAAGCTCACTAACTTGGTTTATTCTGATCTTTCTTATTTCGGTGAGAATTTTACCAATAACTTCAAGGAGATGGCTGGGCTAGGAGGACAAGTACTGAGTATTTCTGGATATTGTTCAATCACTGGGTAGCTTATACCCGCAAGAAAAGAATGTTAACATGCAAAAGCAAGTGCTTCAAGGTTGGAAAATGCTAGAAAGACTGTTATCTGGTAAACTAAGCTCCTTCACACCATTACACAGACTAATTATAATTACAGGAATTCTGTCATTTAAATTAAGTATTTTTCCACATCTAACAATCCATTTCTCCTTTTTCCTTCTTTTTCCAATTTAACTGAAATTAAAACAATATACTAATGTTCTCCTGAAACACAGAAATATAATAGAAAATTTCAGGCTAAACAATTTGGCAAAATGATAAGCAGATAAAATCAGAGTACTCTGCTGGTAACTGTGAAGAAACTTTAACTTTAGTCACATTTCCCTGATCTAAGGAAGGAACCAACATTTTCTGTGTCACATTTCATCATCAATGAAGTGACACAACGTACCTCTGTGTAAACAAGCCAAACTTGACTTCATCAGAGAGAGACTATTCCCTGTCACACAGATACAGATCTGTACAATCAAATTGGAACAAAATATCAAAATAAGGCTTTTAAATAAATTTGGCCAGACTGTGCTTCTCAGAATTGTTACCATGGATTTGCCAGCTGTTGAGTATGTTCAGTAGCTGGGCCTCATGTGATATGAAAAGCATTTCTCAGATTTCAGTCTGATTTTTGATTTCTTTATATTTTTGAAAGGCCAAAAAAAGCAATGAAATATGATGTTTTTATAACAGAAAATTCCTGTGAGAACCTTATTCATACAATCACTTCTAAATATCCTAGCTATTTGATAGACTGTATGAAAGTAAAAAGCTTGCAGCTAACTCATCTGACTAATGAAAAAGATGGAAAATTTACTGATTAATCCATCTCATTAATATCTGTTTTCATAGACCATTACACAAACCTGAGTTAGAGTCTCTTGTTCATGTAGCAAAAGGAGTTTCGTTCCAGATCCTTCAACTCTCTGCTCCAGCATTAGGGAGAAGTGTTCAATACACTTGATGGAAAGCTTTTCTTGGAGTGTTAAGATGACATCCTAATTAACAAAGGATTTATAAAAAGTGCTTAAATTAATGAAATGCTTGGGATCCAGTTGTTCACTGCCACACACCCTGTATATACCCAGCACAGGGCAGAAGCCCAGGCTTTGTGCCTGTTTTGCACAAGTTTCCAGGACATCACAACGATTCTTCAAATATCCCCAAGATAGTAAGAGATATGAACGTGAGAAACACATAAATGGGATTGCCAGGAATGGACAACATTCTGTTGTGATTTAACATGTAAATTATATTGGTGTGGCCCTTAAATCATATTTGTCTCCCTGGAAATAAAACCCATCAGCAAAGAAGAGATGGTCTTATAACTGTTCTCTTCCCTTTATCAGGGCCACGCCATCAAGTAGACAAACCAAATTTATAAGTTCAACAAAAAAAAATTAGATGAATGGCCTTTATTTGTTCTTATAGCAAAGGGTTTTTAATTTCACTTCTTGTGTTTTAAATGCTGACAGAAAAGTCAATGATGATGACTGTGCAGAAAAATAGCTCTAAACTGATGGACCACATCAATTTTTAGAGAGTCCTGATTAGCTTTTTTCACACTGAATTATGACTAAGGAGAGTTAATTTGGGAACGACTGTATCTAAAATAACAGCTAAACAAACCTCTCCACAAAACCATTCAACTAATCCCTAACTTATGTTCATATAACGCTTTGTAAATGTATGCAGATTATTAATATCATTTGTCAAGGTATCTTTTACTTTAGTGAATACTGTAGGAAAAAGAAATGCATAATAACCCATCATTTAGAAACAGTCTCACAGTATGTTAGTGACAGGATTAAAACATTTCCTTCCATCTGAAAGATTTTCAAATATACGTAAGTATCCAGATGGATAGTATTTACTAAGGAGATCATGACAAATTGTAATCCAAGTGTTTTAACATAATTTAGGAAGATTAATTGATCAATTACATAGTGTTTAAGGAAAATCAAGACAAAAATGGTGGAAGGATGAAAAAATGTAAGTGGGAAGATGGGGACAGCTCTCTACAATGTAGAGAATATAAGACAGCATCAATGAATTGCTAGCTATCATCTAAATAATAAAGGCTAATATTATACTATTCTGACCAATGGGGAATTTATTAATTACACATTAAATTGACTTTTATTTATACTTCTAAGCTATGCTAAAAGACTATGGGCATAACAGTAACATGAAGCAGCATAATACTAAATATAAGCTTTTAAAAGAGGGTAGTAATGGCACTGCTTTCTACTACTAGCTCTTCTGGGCCTTTTAAAATACAAGGCACAAAGCCTCTGAATTACTGCACCAAAGTTTTTGCTTTTCCTCCCATCTGATAATTTCAGAGTGAGCCCAGGTGCCATGACCCAAGAATATGGAAAGTGAGGATTGCAGGTTAGGTGCTGCTTGTACCCTCCTTTTTAAGTGATGAACTACTGGACTGGAGATGAAAAAACCTGCATTTACCTTGACTCACCTGGGTGATGTCACCCCAGTTAAGCAGAGAAGCAACAATCCACACCCACCCATCCACACTGAGGAATACACACACACACACAAGAATATGTCATTTAGAGCTGTGAAGGCCTCAGAATATATAATTGCCTGAATTAGATGCAAAGGAAATTATTCCTACCAATAGTCAAAATTACTAAGTTCAAAGCAGGCTTACAAAATCAATACAGACAGGTAACTGAGTTCACACGGGTATCTGTGCCAATGACTTCACATTTGACATTTGGTCTGATAGTACATGACACATCCACGACAGAACTACTGAAAACTAATGTAATGTGATGGCCAAAGACTGGTCTTCAGGGGAAAAACATCCTGGAATAGGTTGGTAGTTTATATGCTCATAACAGAAAATACTAGAAAGTGGACTTGTGCACCTTAGAAGGGTATGGAGAACTCACTAGCTACGTGAGAAATGTCTGCTATTTCTTCACCAGCCAAATTTTCAAATTAACTCAAGGAATTCAGTATCCCACGGATGTATCCCATGGATGGAATGCTTGTATCCATACCTGCATGCAATTTATGCCTAAGGCATATATGCTACATTTATTAACAAATGTTGCATGCAGTTTTCAAGTGTGACTCTAGCATATTTTGCCATCAGACTGGAGTACATTTCTTGTCTGCATTAGTAAATAACTCTCTGTGCTGCTCTAACTGATTGAGCATGCTGCTGAGCACAAAGGCAGCCTTTCTTTAAATTTTCCTGGCCTTACAATCCCTCAAAACTAGCTAAAGCTGGTATTCCCAGCCTTCATCGACCATCCCACCCATGCCCCTCTCATGTCTCGGTCTAGATTTGATAACCAAACTCTAGATCTGGTAACCAATCCACGCTGAAACTAGCTTCCCCAAACAGTAATGCTAGCCCTGATGCTTACCACACTGCTCCAAGGCTCTCAGAGACACTGATGATGCCTCTGATTTAGGAACCCACATGGAACAGTGTCACACACATTCCCTGGCAGACTCCGTTTTGTGCCAGGGCTTTACCTTTTTATTTCTGCATGTGAAATGTGCTATAGAAAGTGTAGAGGGCACTGCACTGAGGCAAGTAATTTATCACCAACATAATCCTACAATATTCCATCCTAAATTCACTGAATGATAAGCTGGATGATATTCAATCAGTAACCAACATCTTAATCTTCTTAGCTCCTGACTTTTGCTGACAAATCATGCTACTCTTTGGCAGCATATCAAAATGATACAAGCACACAATTTTGATTGTGCTCCAAGCACATTAAAGTCATCACTTCTTCTTCACTGTACACAATATATTTTTAGGAACAGAAAGATGGACCAAATCCTCATTATTTGTGAACTAAGAGTCCAACTCAAACCGAACACACCAGTAATTTTGTTTTTAAAGCATTCCAAGTAAATGATAATTACTGAAGGTCTCATACCAAGGAATATCTAGCTTACCTTTATTGAAGTGCTGCAGTCAAAACGGAAAGATTTGGTTTGTCCATTTTCAAGATACACCTTTAGAACATTTGGCATGAAAAGAAGCGAGTTGTCCTTAACTGTTTCCTGTCAAGCAAATTAGTGAATCAGATTACAACATGCAACAAGTGAAATATAAACATTGTTCTATCAAGAAGTACATCATTCTGACAGAAAAGCAAAAACTGAGAAGGAAGGTGTTGGCCCAAACTGAAAGCAGAAATATCCGTGCCCTGCAAGGGTCTAGCCAGGCTCATTACAGCTCCTCTCTGTAGGTTTCTGTCCTGGAAAAATATAAATGTTCACATACATTTTATGTCTGGCCTGGAGTACTCTCCCTAAATACTATCTGTCTGACAATAAATATTGCCTCTGAAGTTGAAACATTTTCACTAAAAGAGAAAAATGGATTACTGTTTCTCTGAATATAGTGAGCTATTTAGTGTTTTCAATCTAAAAATTTGAAACTACAGTTTGCTAGTAAGGATTACAATCAAGGTAATTAACATGTTCTTTATAGAGGGATATTAAATGCTGCTATTTCTTTCATCATTTAAGAAGAACAAGATATAACATTGCTACCTAATTTGATGATTCATAACCAGTATAGCAAAATATAAAAGCAGAAGGAAGGGAACCAAATCTTTGGAGATTTTGTTTGCTTATTTTTATTTTAAAAAGCAGAAATTGCTTTGGAAAAAAAGTATCAATTTAGGTTTGGAAGAGAGTTGGGAAAAGACATGAGTGTGGAATGATGCTCTGGCAAATTATGAAAATGAGCTGTGAGTTCATGTCTGAGGAGGAGTTCAGTGCCTCTCAAAGGGAGGCTGACATTGCCTGAGGTCTGGTAACAACAAGTTCAAGGAGATAAAACAAATTTTAAAGTGGTCTGTGAGGTTAATCAGTTTTTAAATTAAAATCTTAATCAGTTTTTCTGACATGGTACCTCTCTTGAGCTTATGGGTTTTATGAAAACAAAGTTGATCCAAAGAAACCAACAGACAAACACTAACAAGACTATAAAGACAAACATGTTATCACCACAAAATTCATTCACTAGCATTTTTATTTCATTTTAAGGGACAAATTTTTCATAAAATTATGGGCCTAGTGAACTTGAAAAAAGATCTTTGGAAGACTTCAGAACAGAAAAACCCTCCTATTTGCAAGCCTGTCACTGCTTTTCCTGCCATGTAATTACCTCCCTTTCCAAGTTTGAGCTGTACCTTTGGATGAAATGCACGATCCTTTCTGAGGTTAAATAGCTGCATACTCACCGACACCTGCCCATTGATAATTACTTCCTCAGAGAAGCGCACTTTGACAGGATTGGACTTCAATCTTGCCTTTTTTGCAGCACTAATAAAAGCTGATTTAGGAGACTGGAAGAAAAGATGATGACAAGATATATCACATAACTTAAAATTAAAACATTTCTTTTCTTTTTTCAGTTATTCCCCCTGTTATATGCTGGAAACTCCATGCATACAGCAACATTTTGCTTATAGAAGGATGGAAATACAGTCAAACCATTATGCATCCTAAGGTAGACTCTATGTACATACACATAAGGAAACACCAGTACATACTGAACATACTGGAAATTATCCCACTGTTAGACTGGAGCAATGAGAAGGGTTCTACTGAGAACCCACACAGAAATTCCTGTAGTGTTCCCACAATGACTGCTGACACCCAACCCTGTCTGCATGAAGGGACACTGACCAGAGACCTACCGGTGGCCCTTTCTTTACAGACTGAATGGAAAATCTTTGCATAATCTGTGTTCTACTGGACAGACATACACACAACTTTTGCAAAAAAAGTGTCTGTGAGGTCTCCAAATGGAGTGGCATCTCACTGTATTTGTGCACTTCAGAGCACAGGTGAAAACCACCAAGAGGCACCTGCAGGCCATCAGGCTTCCCCTGAAGGCATCCCCTAAACACACCCTGTGCCATCAATATTGACATGTTATAGGGCTTCATGGATTAGAAATGTAGAAGCATTCTGAATTTTCTTCTGGGACCAACTTGACTTTTACCTACCACATTATGCAATGGGTTCACCTGTTTTCATCCCTGGGAAAAAAAATCTCCTCACTTGAGAAATTTGACTAACAGCTACTTTTTAGTAACAAATTAAATATTCACAGTCAATGGGATTTCCATTTTCAGCAGCAGAAGTGAGGTTGGTTTATTCTCAGGTGAGTTGCTTCTTGTCATTGCCTCACTTCATGACCATAATACTGGGAAATGGAAGACTTTCTCACTTCAGCTGAAAGTCACTGAGCTCTTTTGGGCCAGGTTTCGATCCATTTGTTTCGTGAAAATGTGAATTAAGAATTTCAGAATCTTTCTCCGAGTCCTAAGTGGCCTTACTAGTTTTGAATAAAGACTTACGTCATGTTGGTTTTCCTGTGAGAAATAAGTGGAGGCACAAGTGGTGATGATCAATGTGGCATGAGAGCTGTCCTTGTAAACATGGGAAGTCTCATTTCTATCACTCAAATTCTGACTCAGCTAACAATCTGCAGGGGCAATGGAGTAGTCCAAGGTGGAAACAACGTGCTCCTCTGTTTCTGTCTCTGATCTCTGCTGAAATGGCTTAAAAATTTATTTTCTTGTGATGCAGAAGCCTTGTTTCTTAACCAGCTAGTTACTTGTTTCTAGTAACTAGCAGGAGCAAGTCTAGTTCATTTCTGCATGCCTCAAATCTATCATCACATTGAAAACGTGGTAACTATTACTATAGGTTCAGTATCAACCAGTGAACAAGGAATGAACACTGCCACATTCTCCCAGGAAATATCAGAGGCATCCAGTAATTCCTGAGGCACAAAATAGAATCAAGAAATAAAAATAAATGCTTCTTTGCTTTCACAGTTCATTCTTTCTTACCTCTCTAGCGCATATGACCACACAATAATTAATAACTGTAAATAACAGGAAATTCAACCCCAACAAACCAAGACCAGCTTCCAGAGTCAGCACTGAAAAAAGAGGAAGGTCCCCAGAAGTTTTGAAACAACCACCAAAAAAGAAAAAAAAGAATAGTGGGGAAAAAAAAAAGCATTTCAGGGTGGGGGACCTCGTTAACTTCTTCAGCAAGAGGGGACAATATGGAAATGCTGAAGCAGTTTAAATACTGTCCTCTGGAGATTAATTCCTAGAAAGATACAGTATAAAACAGTACCATGATTAATAAAACAACTCTAGAGATGCCTTCTCTAGTTTCCTTCCTCTCCATGTTGTCCCCCTCTGCAATGTGTAAGGGGGATAGTCTATGTGGCACCCAAGTAATAGGTTGAAAAACTGTTGATTCCACTGCCACAGGGCAGCACAGCAGCAGGATTAGGCTACTGGCTTTCCCTTGCAAGAACATGGGGAAAACAGTGGCTTTCTCTTACTATTCTTGCTGAAAAAATCTCTGTGCTGTTGCTTGCTTTTATTACAGATGAGTCACCAGTCTGGCCTCTCTTGACAGGCAGACTGCCAAATTTTTTCTGGATTCTGGCAAGGTTATTCCCATACAGCAATTCTGGAAAACCAGTATGTGTCCCTATTGCTCTCTACAATCTCTTTTTCTCTCTACAGCCTCAAAAGTCACTTGCAGGAGGCATAAACACTTAAATTATGTTATTACAAAAATGCAATCAACACTAAAGGTTTGAACATATGCGGGCTACCAAGAACCCCTCTGGGATGTGGGGTTTAATGTACCCATTGCACAGCCAGGGGAGCACACCATGGTCTGCCATAAAACACGGCACTTCTTTTCATTTCCACTTTTGCTGTGGCAACATGCAAAGGACTCTGGCCCTTTGCCAGGCACTCCAGGTGAGCCTGGAGCAGACTGTTTTCCATAAAGCTCCAAACTATAAACTAGGGGTGTAAGAAAATGAAACAGCTGTGCCAGGTATTTGGGAGAACATTCTCTGCTGGTTAAAGGTTTGAGTAATAGCCCAGCTTTTGTGTTTAATTGCACAATGTCATTGTTTCTACCCCTGCATCAACTTGACACTTGACATTTTCTCGTTGGGAATAGAAGTGTTTCCAAAGGATGTGCAAATACCTGGGACAACAGTTAGGTTTGATTGTTGGAACTTGCCTGTCTAACAAAGCCTCAGCAAGATGATGGGCAGCTCTATTGTATTTTAATGTCTTTAGGTTTGTAGAAGAATGCTATCACTTAATGATTCTCATAGTGCCAGATAATAATTCATTTCTGAGGCTCTGTGTTTTAGCCAAATGGATGCCATTATTCTCAGTTAATGACCTTAAGCAGGAGGTGTTTACACTAATGCAGGACATCTATCACTGCAAGTAAAGTATTTGCATTGTCACAGATAAAAACAGCTTAATTAGAGTGACTTTTGCAAAATGAGGGCACACATTTTAACAAGGAGTCAAAATAACTCAAAACCCTCCAAACTTTACTCTGTGTGACCTAAGCCCTGTTTCCTATTAAAAGCTCAAATTTATTAGGATTTTAAATAATTTTTACTTGTTTACATAGAATTCAAAGGAAAATATCAGCTGATCATTTCAACACTACTTAGGGAAACTGCTAACAAGAAAAATGAAGCATTGCACACATACTTGGAGGAAATAATAGTGAAGACCTAGACCCTACTTTGAACCCTGCTTATAGTGACTGCAATCAATTGGCTTCCCATCAGCAGGGTCAAAACACAAAAGATTGCAGAGGAGACTTTCAGGAAAATGTTACTTTCGCATTTTCTAGACTTCTCAACATCAGATCCTATATTTGCCAGCAGCATTAGAGCGGGTCATTTATTGATAGATTTAGAAACAATAGCCTACATTATGAGGGAAACTTTTTTGGTGGAAGTAAAAATGCCTGGTGCTTCACACACCAGGCACAAACTATAATTTGGGGGAGATTGCGAAGGAAGTGGGTTTTATTTGCTGAAAAAGCCCCTTTGAGTGCTCTTGCCAGTAGAGGTGCTGCAACAGCAAAACCTTTACTCATGCTCAAGAAAAAAAAAGGATTTAGTAGCTAGAAGAGCACAGTGTAGTACTGAGATATCATAAAGAAATAGAATGATAGTAGCATAGGACAATCACAAGGTGAAAAGAAAATCTGCTCTGTAACCGTAAGCATCAAAATTAGAAATACTACATTCAAAACTACAGAAACACTGTAGTTTTTAAATAGTCACAGAGTGTATATATACAATAAATTTTAAGCTTGTTATTTAAAAATAGTCATTAGTTTAATATAAAATACTTAGTATCCTAGAAAATAAGGAAAAATTGCACAAGTGCAAAAAATGTGTTGACTTTTTGGTTCGAGGCTAACGGCAATTACAAGCACCAGTATTTAACAAGCAAATAAAAGGTGAGTAAGAGGAAGAATTACATTTATTAAGTGGAACAGGACATAATGCCCAAAGGCAAACTAAATATGGTAATTCATAGCTGCGAACAAGGCTGAAAAGACTACACTGGCTCACAAGAGCATGGTAGAAGAGCAAGTAGGGACACAGAAGAAATAATGTGGAGAAGTTTTACCACACAGTAATTTGTGATAACCACATGGCACTGACAGAGGATCATCAGGAGTATTTCTTTGTTAAACTCTTGGCACAAATTTAATCGTTGGAATACTGGTCAGATCTGGGTTCTCTCTTAAAAAGTTGGCAATCTATCATAGACAATTGTATTTAATTATTTGCATTATTTATATTATTCCATTTTTAGATGGTAATCACAGTCTGATCATTAGTCCAACAAACTCTCAATAAGATTGTTGCCACAAACATTATGACCCATAAATGTTAATTACTGTAATTTTTCTGCAACTGTTGTGTCTCAGAGGTATAACCATGTTAAAACAAGAAGCATCTCTTTCAAAACAGAAGAAGATCCTATCTTTTTCCCATTGCAAAACTTAATGCACAGCAAAATTGCCATAGATCTCAGCCAGGCCTGGACTTCATCCAAGGAGCTTAAGAGATTAATCATGAAAGCAACCTATCAAATAATCTCTGCACATAAAATCTGAAAGGATATCAAACAGGCAAGTTATTTGATCTAAGTAATGCTTAAAACTTAATAAGGCAACAATCAGAATGATAGTTCATTTACAGAATAAAACAGTCAGAAATTATAATCAAATGCCATACTTCCAGAAATCAAAACTCTGAACTGCTTTAACTGCTTGAGCTGCTTGGTGACCTCCTTAGGAGCACTGGTGATAAGAACCTAACAGAGATTTATGGGAAGAAAAAGATAGCCTAATGCTTTGGCTTGGTCATAATTAAAATGAAATTTTAATGTGTTTTAATGTGTTTAAGCATTAAACAAAACTGAATGCATTTAAGCAAAAATTGTCTGCAAAAGCTTTCAGAGCACTAAGTGAACTACAGAGTACTATAAATCTAGATTATATCTACTTTCACCTGCAATCATAAAGGATGGTTACTTAAATGCAAAATCAAACCACACTCTAAATAGCACAAATAAAACCAATTAAGAAATAGCACTTTTGTAATCCATCTTGGCAGATATTTTTCATGCAATGGTAGAAGGAAAATCACCATAAAGAAGAGAGATCAATGAAATGTTTGTTGAGTTGTACTTCTGTCAAGAAGAGGGAAGAAATTCAGTCTTTATTTAAAAGCTCTTATTTTCCTTTGTCTGGTTCCTACTTCATCATCCCAGTTTTATTAGCAAAATAGTAAAAGGAAACATGGAGGAGGCAAAATTAAACAAATGTGCATCATAATTTTTGAAGGCATAAACATTATTTCCAAACTGTAAAGCAAATTGTGTTTGTCAGAGGTCCTCTGCACAGAAGACCAGGACAAGCACACAGCTGGAGTCAGCAGCACCCAGGGATTGCAAGGCTGAAAGAGATGCCAACAGGCTCAGGCACTAGTCACGGCAATGGTGTGGTGGCAGTACGAGGGCCAGCATGGACCAGATGTTCAGAGTGACTCAGGAGTACCCAGGCAACCTTGCAGCCCAAGGTTTGCATAAACTGAGGGGTCTTGCAATGCTTCAGGGCCAAAAGTTGGCTGCACATCATCCCAACTGCTCCACATCCCTACAGACACCCTTGCTTCCACTGCAGAAAAAATTTAAGTTGAAAGCAGTAAGGGGAGGACGCTGTGAATCAATAGAAGCCTGGTCTGACTGGGAGGGAGGTACAATAAATACTGCACAGACAAGATCTTCCAGGTGCAACAGTCCTGCAGTCAAGGCCCTCCCAACCAGTTCATTTCACTAAGCATCCCAACTTTGGGGTAAAAGTCTGTCATTATCATATTTTCTGGAAAAATCCCCTTGCCCAGGATTATTCTCCTTGGAAGCTGAGAAGCCTCAGAGAAAAAGGAAAACAATATTATTTCATTTGCTTGTCCTGTGTTTTGCTGCTTTGGAATATGGTTTGGAGATTGTTTATCCAACAGGTGGTTGTTTGACTGGTTTCATGTGAATTGTTTTGACTTAATGACCAATCATGGTCTAGCTGTGTCAGGACTCTAGAGAGTCATGAGTTTTTTCATTAGTATCTTGTTAAGCCTTCTGTCTGTATCCTTTCTCTATTCTTTAGTATAGTATTCTTCAATATAATATCATAAAATAATAAATTAGCCTTCTAAGAACATGGAGTCAGATTCATCATTTCCTTCCTACCACGGGGGACCCCAAAAATACCACAAAAATTGGTCAATTAAAGCTAGTACCAACATGCAGGCATTAATTTCATCTAAATGCTCTGTGCACATCCTTGGGGAGACTATCTTCATGCCTACATAACCTTAAATGTCCATCACTCCCAAAACCACAAGTGCTTTGTCTGCTGAGGTAGAGCTGGGGGACTCTGATCAATATACCAGAGTGGGACTGTGCAAATTCATGTACAAAATGGGAACATCAGTCCAAATGGCTGACAGAAAAGTGTTTCAGTAGCATCCTTAGCTCAGTGACATCTAGAGGTATTTCAGATATTGATTAGATTTTGCTGCTACTTAATGAGAGGAGCAGATTCTGCGTTGTCAGGCCTCACAAAGAGCTTGAACACATAGCTGTGAATCACAGACTGACACAATTATAGAATGGAAAGTACCTCAAAGATCATCCAGCTCCAAGCCCTCTGTCATGGACAGGGATACCTTCTAATAGACAAGGTTGCTCAGAGCTCCATCCAACGTGGCCTTGAACATTTCCAGGGATGGGGTGTCTGCAACTTCTCTGGGCACCTTGTTGCAGTGCTTCACCACCCTCAGAGTAAAGAATTTCCTCCTAATGTCTAATCTAAACCTACTCTCTTTCAGTTCAAGCTACTACCTCTTGTCCTGTCACTACATGCAACACCTCACACTTGGTCATGTTAAACCTCAGAAGATTCCCATGAGCTCATTTCTTGAGCCTGTCCAAGTCCCTCTGGTCCTTCAGGTGTGTCAACCATCCCACTTGACTTGGTGCCACTTACAAATCTGCCGAGGATGCACCTAATCCCTTTGTCTATGTCATTGGCAAAGATATTAATTAACATTGGTCCCATTACAGACCCCTGAGGGACACTATTTGTCACTGATGTCCAGCTGATGATGGGGATTCTGAGATGTTGACCACAACCCTCTGGATGTGAGCATCTAGCATATTCTTCATCCACCTATCAGTGCCCCTAACAAATCCATCTCTCTCCAATTTAGAGAGAAGGATGTTGTGGAGAACTGTGTCAAAGACTTTACAGTATTAAGGTAAATACTGTGAAAGGTTTCTGTAGCCTGTCCCTTGTCCACTGATGCAGTCACTCCACAGAAAGCCACTACATTGGTCAGGCAAGACTTGCCCTTGGTAAAGACACCAGGTGATGACTTTCCTTCTTTTCCAGGTTAAAGGCTGGAGAAGGACTGCATCTGTGCTGTATGGTCTTCCATTGAACCTGGAGTGCACAATTTATTTGGGTTTCAGCTTCCCTTAAATTCAGTTCATACAGGGCTTGCTCTCAGACCAGCAGCATAATAATAAGAGGTCACAGCACCTCACAGATGTAGTACTACACTTTGCTGTCCACTTTCAAGGGCTACACATAGGTGCACTAAAGCACATGCCCTTTCTTCACCTGACATTTATAAATAAGAATTAAGTCTGTCAATGGATGAAACCTGCATAAAAAAGAAAAGTGGGTGAGGATTTCTTTTCCCCCATTATATATAATCACTATGACCTAAACCACTGGCTGTAAACCAACAAGTTTTAAAGGCAGATAGGTTCTTCATTTAGTCAGACCAGGCCTCATTCTCATTTAAGGTGACTTATATTGGCCTGATCTCAGATCACCTTCCTGACAGAGGACTTACTGCAGGGTGGTAGCCCTTGCCTGTTTTTGCTGTGGAATGCATGCTTTTCCCCTACGAATTAGGTGCAGTGCAGACTGGCTTCTAGAAAGGTGCAGGACAAGTAAAGCTGCATGGCCACCTCAAAACTAACCAGAAAGGCTAATGACTAGTACAAAGACACACAGTTGCATTTTCAAGATATACATTTTGGCAACTTCATCAGATAAACCTGTTTTCAAGTCTTTGTGTCAAATCCACCTCATCTCTTATTCTTGCGTGAAAAGGATGCAATTATCCCTTGTTAATGAAAACTGCTGTGTATCAGGCTAAACACCAGGGAGCCAAATGGACCTACTGAATCTGAATTACTCCTGATGCACGGCTGAGGCCCCTCAGCAGCCTGCAATGTCCACATGGCTGTGCATGGACAGATGGGTTTCCTCCCCTGGCTTGCCTCTCCCCTTTTTTCATGGGAGATGGGTTTGAGCTGACAGGTCATGAGCCCACTCCCACAAACCACTGAGTGAGTTGCAAAGTCACATTGCATCAACCAGCTCTGAATGGGCTGCAGTTTCTCCCAGTGCATTCAAGGAAGCCTCACATGGTTGTCTGTCTGTCTCTGCTCTCCCTTCACCTCCACAAGCTGGAGATGCAGACAGAGCCCTCCTTTAGATAAAGTACAGCTGCTTTGCTGCAGCAGTGTAACTTTGTGGGACCAAGGCAGAATCAAGAAAAACCCAGGAACTGCAAAAAACAAGAAACTGAAGCAGAACTCAGAATTCTGCTCTATCACTATTTGTTTAAAGACAGTTATTTTTTAATTTACTAATGTAGCCTTTGAGTAGAGGACATAGTAATACCATCTTAAATACCACCTTTAACAGACACAGCCCTTATTGCACTTCTTTCTATTGCACAGATAATGTAGGGATACAAGCAGAATATGGGCAGAAAAAGAAGCTGCTGTGTTGCTAGGAAACTAATTCAGAAAACATTGACAATACTTACAGGATAAGGTTGAACAACAGTAAGGAGGATCGATTCTTTGCAGCTTCTATAAAAAGAAAAAACAAAGTAAAATCAAGTAAAGTCATACTTTTATTCACTATTGATAACCAGCTTTTCTTTTTAATGGAGAAAACTGCGTTAATATGGAAGAATGTTTATTACAATGACATAGCAGAGTAGTACAGAGATTAATAATATGCCAAAATAACGATAGGTATTATGAAATAAGTTTTTTCCAATCTAATAAATTGAATTGGCCTAACTTTGTAGTTTATGCTACAAACTTTTTGCTTCATCAGAAAAACCTGCATGCCGCAATAACGGTTGTCTCTAGCAAGAATGAAATAACCTGTGATTAATTGCATTAGTTCAGCATCTGTAGTCCATTAATTTCTTTTACCTACTTTACAAATGCAAGTCACTTTTATACCATCTAGCTCTTGTACACTTCAAGCCAAATCTGTTTGAAACAGCAGCATTCTTTTTCAAAACAAAAATGAGGACAAAATTTAATCCCCCATTCCTTCTCTAGCTCACCTTTTTAAATGGTGGGAAAAGACTAATATTTGGTGAATTCTTCCATTAGAATTTATAAGTTTTTACAGGATTGCTAAGGAAAGGTTTTTCTTTCAATTTAAACAGCTCTTCTTTATGATGAAACTAGTGATGATGAAATGCAAAACATATGAAAATCTCTAAAAATCCACAACTGATTTATAGGAGAAAGAGAAGAAATTATTACGAATCTTGGTGTGACCAAGTGGCCTAGACAAATAATACATATATTTTAACTCTAGGTGGGTAGATGAGGATGGTGGATAACTGTGGAAAATTAAAGTGGAAGGAAGGAAGAAAAGACAATCACAGTCTATATCTCTTGTATTATCTTTTGATCAGATGGTTGCAGTGGGAGATATTAGTTAAGAAAAGGTCAGTTGCCATTTTGCTGAGATAGAATTAAATTTCTCTTGGTTTTACTACTTTCAAACATAAATTGTTTATTTACGTGACTTATCACCTGGCTAAATTGACAAGGAACTGATTTTGCATGCCTGAAATCTTGAGCAGAACTAACTAAAAAAATCATACTGTATTGGTTGTACATAGGGTCACCTTACAGGAAAAAAGGACAACTCTGATATGCAACTTAAAAAGACAAAAGGCAAAAGCAAAAGGCAAAAGAAGTGGAGGAGAGAATGAAGGGCTAGTCAGAAAAATGTTATGGAAAGCCAGTCTGCACTTGATGAAGCAAACACATTACTAAATGCCAACAGGGATAACAAATTCTACTTTTGCCAAAGCCATCAGTCATGTAAGGAGTAAAGTCTAATCTAATATCATGTAACTAAAAAAAAATTAGCTGGAGCTTCAATTTCTTACTTCTTTTATTAGATATTTGTATCATTACCACATTTTTTTGGGAATCTACAAATGCATGTTAAGAAAGGTAATTTATATCAAGAATCTCGTACTCTCTGTGCTATCCACATTGATCCAATTATGATTGCTATATTAACCTAGGCAGGTTAGTGGACAGAAAGGCTCACAGTCATTAGTTTGGGATAAACTGCAGCCCTGGGATAACTGCACCATAACCTTAACCTGGTCCTTTCAATTACTTTGAACCCACTACTTTATGTTTCTCATGCTGTGTATAATTACCACCACCACCTCTGCCTCCTGCAGTCCAGCTATGCTAGAAAGTTGTCTTTAAAAATAAAATCAGCTTCTCCTGAAATGTTTTTCACCTATTCATTATTCTTGGATGAAACCTGTCCAGGTGTCAAGGCTAGGCAAGTTTCATGCTAGATTAGCAAGTGGGTTTTTTTAAACTAAAAGATCAAAAGATATATTTGGTGGACAAGACTTTCTTGCAGGATAAACACTTGTATTGGAAGGATACTAGACTCTAGACCATACATTCAACATTTGAGGCTATAATAAGACCCTTTGGTGTATCTGGACACAATCATGTTACACATTCAAAAAGTTGGTGTCAAGCACTACACACAAATCCCTAATCACCAGAGTAAACATTTCCTATAAAATTTATGCTACATACAAAACACAGCACAGTTACAAAAGAAGAAAAATTTAATCATAAGCTTTTTTTGATCTGCAGTACTCAGTCATGACTCCATTGCTCATTTGAAAACTTCCTCATCTAATGATGACAAAACTCTGCAGGACAGCTCATCTTTCTCACTTCTGGTATGGCTAGCATATCCTATGGATCTACATGGTAAGCCTCACACAGCACTGGAGACTGCCAGCTGTACCATTTATTGCATATGTTACAAGAACGGAGAAGCAATGGAATCACTGACTGTGTGATCTCTGTTTTGTAGCTCAAATGTATGTGGGCAAACTTATGCCCCTGTGTGACAGTAGAACATACAGACAGTTAAGTTCACAGAAACAAGGTACATCATCACATTGAAATGTGAGCTATGTCTTTTAAACAACACCTAAAACACAGTGGCAAAGGCTAAAAAACCCAATTGCAGTCTTAGCTTCACCCTGAAATGTCTTTTCTCATTTAAAATGTGCCTAAATTTAAAAAAAATCCTATATTACAGTTATTTTAATACCTTTCATACTCACTTAACAACTACCTAATTATTTCTGTGCTCTTTTAGAGTCATTTAAGACCAAACATCTGCAATACCAGCTTAGAAAACAAGCGGCTGACTTTTTGAGTGCTCTGCCATCTGACTGGCTAACACCAGCATCACAACAAAATTATCTTCATGTTTCTTTCATTTCCTGACATTAGAATCAAATAGTGATAACAAGGCTGAAAAATCTGATGGGAATTTGTGATTCATCTCTCTGTCCTTCTCCATGTCCTGCGTGGTGATTATATTTGTCCATTCTCACTACTCCTCACAGCTACTTGGGCTGCAACAAGAAGAGAATATAGATGGTTTGAGAATCAAATTATGTCTATTATAAAGGTTAAAGTTGCATTACTAAGTATCAGGCATCTCAAGCTGCATGAGTCATTAACATTCAGCTACAATGCCAGCCTTGAACTTGAGGCTGGAAATCACTGCCTCTCTTCTGCTTCTTGCTAGCTGGAAGAGAGGAAGGGCAAAGGCAGGTGAGGCACATAGGGGAATCCCAGTATCTGAGCAAAACAGAATAAGTGGGTCTGTTATTCATATGCATCCTTCAGCAAATATAGTATATAAATAGAATAAATATATATGTTGCTCTTAAGAAGGAAGAATAAAAAATTGTTTATGCTAATTTTAAAGCTTTTAGTTTAGCAGTTTTACATACTAGAGGAATACTTGGCTTTTTTCACACTGAGGATGAACAAATAAAGAATTAATCAAAGCCATAATAAATAATATAATTTTCAGAGAATACAATTCAGAAAAATCTTCTAACCATAACTTAGCTGTTTCATTCACAATGAACAATAAATTCTGCAACTCTTGTTCTGAAACACTTTTTCTCTTCTATTTTAAAATCATCTGTTTCAATTTGGGTCTCACTATTGATGTGAAAGGTCTGAATTCCACGATTGTGTATTTTGATGCCATGATCTGCAGTATGTTTACACTACATTTTTGAAGTAAGGAAATGGAAATCAATGGATCAAAAGCTAACTAAAAAATATAACAGGTTACCTCAAATGCCCTATTCAAAGCTAAGTGGAAATTATCTTTCAGTATTATGAATATTAACACAGTATTAATGAGCAAAGGGTTTGCAAAGTCATTCTATTGCGGTACATTTGAAATTATTTCATAGAATGAATCACAGGGTTGGCAGGGACCTTAAAATAATTTAGTTATAACTAAGGATCATTTTTATTTGAGTTGTATATACATTTTTAGATAAAACTGTTTTGCAGTATTTATCCTAGGGAAGTTACAAATTTCACTTCCCCAGGGTTTTATCATGAGCAACAGTTCCTGTGGAAGAGTTTTCCCCAGAGATCTAGGTATAATTATTTCCAGGGATGGTGACATCCTCTGGAAGGACTTTGGTGGGACAGAGTTGACCCAATTTAAGGCAGTTTCCTCATTCTCAGTTGTTATTACACAGCACAGACACACAGAGTGAGCCCTGAGGTCCTGTGATGATGCCAACCCACCTGAGTTGACCTGGGGCACCTTGATAAACTATCAGACAAACTCAGTACTCATGGACACCCATGAAACAACGTGGAGGGATCCAGGAAGAAAGGCTTTAAGAAGGGTGTGCTGGGCTGTTTTTGTCACAGGAGAAGCAGCACCGTGCAAACAAAAACACCCAAGCTAAAAGCCCTCGGCACCAGACAATCCTCCAGCAAGAGCCATAGCATGTGGAGCTCTTCCCTTTCCATTTCCAAAGGTAACCCCACAGAACACAAACTGCAGGCAATAGTTCCATGACTCTAATTGACAAGTACAACAGATTACACCAAGCTGGAAGCCATGCTACTGTGGGCAGACACCTTTTGTTCTTTTAATTACATCTACCCATAGATAATCACTGTTTTAGCAGCAGGTGAAGAATCAGACCTCTCTAAGCCTAGGATGATGTTTTCCAGAAATTTTTTTAGGTGAACACAGAAAATTATACTTTCTCTGGAGGTTGCCAATACCTGGAAGAACAAACTGCTGGAAAAGTGGTAATGGGATTTCAGTCTCTGCCTTTTCAGCTGACCCCTGGGGACTCTCTCTGAAGATCCTGTACACAGTGAGAGATTGGCATTCCTGCCTTCACACCATGCAGGCAAGAAAAGGTACACTATACATAGCATTACATCCCCAGCTCCATCTCAGAAGACAGTTGCAGGAAGCATAGCAGGAGGCTCATAATATAAGGTACATTACCACAGAGGTGAGGTCTGGGGTCCCAATTTAGGGAGGACAGGTAACACTGCATGAAATGGAGTCACAGAAGTCATGTGAGGAAGTCACAGAGAAGTCATGTGAGGCCAAGGTACCAATCTTTGGGTTCAGACACATGAAGAACAACTTCAGAGATAAGCATCAACTTGGATACTGTTTTCTGGAGATGACAGAGCACAGAATACAAAGACCATAGTGTCCAGGTCTTATTTTTGGAGCTCAGAATGGTGCATTGTAATCCCTGGTATCAGAAGGTAGAGTCATCACAATCACATTTGGAAAGCTGTGGCTGCCCTGTCTGCTGATGTTAATGATATTAGCTGTCCTTAGCCTTGCTGTCAAAGGAGTGAAATACTTTTGACATCCAAGCAACTTCAACTTGTGAACTCCTGTACCCTACACTTTAATTTGCATAGACTGCTGCTTCACAGAGTCATTAAAATTTAAGTGTGCCATCAAATATCTGAGGGCTTGCAACAGCAAAAGCAATCTGCACAAGGACTTGGGAATTTTGCAAGAATCCTGATTGAATGCCTGAGCCCTAAAAACTGTGTAAGTAATGGATGCTTGAAACAACCACTGACACATAAAGTATAAAACACATAAGGATGGGATTATTACAACACTGAAGGATCAAACAGCAGCAGAAACACAGCTGAGTGCAAAGATGCTCTGATTCAAACATAAATAACTTCAATAATAGCATACTGAAAATTACCGTCAAAGCAAATTGTGTTCTGTATAAATGTTCTTTATTTTAAAGGCCTGGCATGGTGTGAAAGTCAATCTTTAAAACTGTCACAGTCTGCTGCTGGCACTAATTGGAACCCTTGTTGGCAATCTCTGTAAGGGGTCAAGAGTGAATGTGTCTGCAGGCTGAATTGCACTCACTTCCTCTGACAAAAGTGGTCCCTTCAGATCGGGGCTGTGGCACACTGGTGGGATTTCATACAGCAGATGCCATCTCAGATACCTCTGCAATAAAGGCTTTGAGAATAAAGAAGCCTCCTCTTCTTTAAAGCTGTTCATCTGAGAAGCTTTCACACGTACCAAATTCACACTGTTTCCTTCTGTACTAGCACTGTGGCAAGGTAAGCCCTATAAAGTTGTTGAATTTCAGTGCTATATGACAACTATATTTACCTCTTATAAAAATAAACCCTCCTCTCACAAATACTCAAAGTTTTCCAGTTGCTCATATTTTCAACTTTAAGGCTGTTAAAACTTCGTAATTGAGTTATCAAAATGTTGGTCTAACCTGGTAATATTGGTAAATACCTGTGTATGCTGTAAAAACCTGTATATGCTGTTAGAGGAGTTCTTTGGCCAGGCTGCTTGAATACTAGCAGCAGTGTTACACTGCTGAGCAATGTTATCTGCTCCTTACTACACTGGAATTCAATTAATTCTTGAGTGCACCTCAAAGTATTGGCGATATGCAGAAAACTTGACATAGACAGAGATGCCTACTAGACAATCATTTTCCTACTTACACAGATTTATGATGGCCTCCCTCAACCCCTGAGAGCACTTGGGGTTAAACTTCAAGACTGAACCGACAACATATCAGGAGTTACTACACCGGAGTGCTCTGATCCAACCGAAGCAGTATGTGCTTATTTTGGTCATCATTTTTGGTGTATCAAAAAACAGCCAAGAGCCAGATGAGCATGTGTGTGTATCTGATGGACTGAGACTGACACCAATTCCAACTGTTAGCATACCACTGCCAACACCATCACCACATCAATTAATTCATGCTGCATGAAGATGCCATACAGCCAAGGAGAAAAATGTAGTGCTTATTCCCCTATTAATTAATTGTTCAGCTGTCCTCTTCTAATTAGACTTTCTACACATTAGTTTTAAAGGATCAAAGGCAGACAAAATGAGATAATATTGGTCTCTCAGGTCACTCATCCAGGCCAACGTTCCAGTGCTAGTTTCCTCTATCATTAACTGCCAAAGTCTCAAAAGCTCTGAGGAAACGTTAATTTTCAAAGTGTAATGAAGAAAATGAATATGAGGCAGTCCCAAGATGTCTATTGATGGCGTATCTTGAGAAGTAGTTCTATGGAGCTTTAATACTATACTAGCAAAGTAAAATATTTACAGAAGAGGTTGGTCTTACCATGGAAAGGTCAGTTGTAGTCTCCTGAAAATTTCTCATATTTATTTGTCAGACTGTGCTGTTTCCATCAGACTGCAATTACTTTTTAAATGGCATTTCTGTGAGCATTTTGTGCAAGGCCTTTCAGACAGTTTCTAAGTCAGCTAAGTGCAATTCTGCTCTCCCATTCAGCAGCTGTCCATGCACAGATCCAGCAGACACACAACACCTGCCCACTGCTCACATTGTTCAGGGATGTTAAACCCACACAGTCAGTCTGGGGTCACTCAGCCTTTGCAGTGGCATTCTTACTGACAATGTCCAGGAACTTGGGCTGTAACAAAACACCAAAGTTCCAGAACAAAATGCTCAACATGGTAAATTCTAACCCCATTCAAAAAAATCCACCTCAAAGCTGATATGACAGACTATGCTTTGAAAGAGTGGCATGAACCATTCACCTGCAGAAGCCACCAGAGACCTCCATAACCAGCAATTGTTATTAAATACATTCCCAACTGCTCTGTCATTTCTTATGTTCAGCTTTCAAAAATGGAGCCATCATGATATTTCTATAGTAGCATACATTTTCATATAAAGTTTAATTTAAAGAATGTTAAATGTAATAACAATATCTTTCTGTTTTCTAAAATAACTTCTAAATTTTTGTAAATATATATGGATGGTTAAACTGAGTTCAGAGTTCACTTACTCAGGAGAGAGAAAGAAAAGAAATTCAACATCTTGAGAACATCTCTGTAGAGGTCTCTTATGTTCCTATACATTATCTGAATTAGAATAAAAGAAATTTTTTTATGCTCTCCTGAATTTCCAGCACTTGTTTAGACACCTTGATGCAGTCACACAGTCTCTTGAATTTTTATTTCATTTTTGTTTTAATAGTTTCTGGAAACAGATAAAATTATGAAGGTTAAAGCTGAAGGGTATTATGACACAACTTTACAAACTGTGGAAATTGGTGTTACTCTATTCACTTATCTCAGTATAACACAGAGATTATCAATATGATCTAGCACTTGAAAAGGATGTTTCAGGGAGTAAACATAATTCTAACATTCACATAATGAAGTCTTGTTGATTTCCTCTTCTTTCTTTCAAAGAGCTGCTATGTAAATTTTCATTTAGAAAATAATTTCTGTCTTATGATGGCTTATTTTTAATGCCTGTTTTTGCTGACACTATATTAGAAGGCAACAATCATCACTTCACTCAATAATTTTTTTTCTCTAGTTTGGAAGCAGCAGATATCTCAGGCTCCATGAGAAGGGAAAGTTTTGAGATAATTTGTGCTGGGCTATTTCTCTTCATTTTAACTAGTAGAGCAACTTAAACTTAGCCTAGAAGTCAACAAAAACTTCATGGCACAGCTAATGACTATTTTTGCAGAAATGTAACTCTGTGCTCAGGTTAAAACTGCACTGATGATTGAACAAGCAAGGTGCAGCTCTGCTGCCACAAACCATCAATCCAAAGCTGGACTGGAGAGTGACTGCCCATGGATTTGAAGGAAATTCCCCTTGCTGGGATGGCCACAGCATCCTCTGGAGCAGAAAAAGCAATGTTGCTGTCTTTAAAATGAACACTGCCTCTAGCAGAGCTCGTTTGCCTGCCCGGTCTTCACAAAATGTAGGAAATTGATAAACTGATACTAATATAATGCAAATATTGCTTCATTAGCACATATCTTCTCCCAACAGTTTCTTCCCTACCCATATTTTTGACATATACTTTGGACAGAGGAGATCTACCATTCATGCTGCTGACGTATTTTGTATAGTTTTGTATAGTATATTCTAGATTATATGCATGTTAAGAGATCAATAAAAACAATTATTTAATAAAATGCATTATCTAATGCCAAACACTTTGAATAAATAATTAGATCAATGAATTAAAATAAACACTAGTATGACTTATTGTTCCTTGCTGAGAAACAAGGAAATCACATACTTTAGAATTATACTTCAAACTGGAAATAAGAAACTAAAAGAGAAGATAGTTGAAGATGTCAGAAAGTGTAGAGGAGCAATGCTGGTATCTGTACAATTGCAAAAGAGATTTATGGGAGTTACATGTTAAAGAGGACGAGAGATCACTAAAGATGAGAAAATCTTACAGATATTTTTACTATGTGACAAATTAACCATTATCTTTTACGATCAGAGCTTCATTTTCATTTGTACTGAAGCATTAGAAACCATTACAGCTGCTATTCATAATCTGTACGGCACTGGCATTTTCATTTTCACATTTGGGCATTGTGTATGTAGTAATGAAAGGTCAGGCATTCACACACATCCTTCATCCCTGCAGCTATTAAATTTTTTCTTTCCTTTAATGCTTTTCAAAAAGCAGAACATGAGATAAATTTTGCTGATTAAATGTTAAATGCTTTAGGATCATCTTGTTTTAGAGAGTTATCTGAGTTTTTATTAATAATGCATAACATTCACTTAGAGCTATTTTGTGTCGGAAGTCCTTCACAGCATTATCTCAGCTCAAAGTAACTCAGTCAATAAAGAAAAAGAAATTAAGAAGAGGAAGATGCAACTGGAAATGAGATAAAACTCTTCAATTCTGAAGAATATTGTATTTTCAAGCACTATATTATATACTGTTCTCAGTTCAATATTATTGGCTTTATCATTGTTTCTTAAAAAAACCCACATTTGTTCAAAGAGTGATGGGGTTTTTTTTTCAGATGTCTGAACATCATAACCTTTGCTTTTCAGTCTTATCTGGTTTTTTGGGACCAAACTATCTCATCCAATCTAAGAGCATCTCAATCCTTTGTTATGGAACACAATGCTAGAATAATGTTTTAAATAATTACAGAGTGCTGGAAATGGTTTTAAGAAGTAAATGTTCGAACCAAACAAGACTCATTCAATTCCTCATTAAGAAAAGTTCCAGCAGTGTCTTGAGCATTGTGGGGTTTTTTATTAGTATTACTGTAATTATCATTACATCTGCAAGGTTAGACAATTGATGGATACTGAGCTGCAGAGACTAATGCAGAATGATTTTTGCTTACTGCATCTGGAATAGAAAATTGACTGGTCAGATGCCAAAGACATATCCATGTGCCACTGGAACAGTATAAGTAACAGCAAACGTGATTTTATAATGATTTGGAGGAGCAGCCAAAGGGGCTACCTTCTCAAGCTACCCTTAACATAGCACTGTAATTCAGACAGCAGTCTCCAAGTGCAAACTCTTTGGTTATATTTATATCCTCACACATTATTTAATTTATTTAAGAAGTAGACTGAAAGGAAAAGAAATTGAGACAGAAATTCTGCCAGACAATTAACCACTTGTTCCTGTTAAATTGTATTAGTTATTAAAAAGTCCTGCCATGAATATATACCATATATCTGGAATGTTTCAAATCCAAAGGTTCATCCCCTTTTTTAAAATTTTATTTAAAGGAAAAATTTATTTCCTGTGCTAAAATCAATCAGATGTAACTTTAAAAATCTATTCTCTTTAAAGCTTTGTCCAATCTTTCAAAATCATATTATTAATTGTCATTTAATAATCTTATTATTTATGCTGGTTAGAGCAATACATAATTTTTTAACATTTTTCTTGGGATGAAGACTCTCTGAAAACTTTCAAAGCAAATGTATGCTGCTTATAAACATGGTTGTTAAGATAAAACTTAAATTATACTTAAGCAGAAAGTCTTCCCTGATAAATGCAAATATATTGTAAATTATAGAGGGGGAACGAATGTTTGAAAAGAGGAGAAGAAAACTGCCCTGCAGACTCAAACCAAGCATAAAATTCTGAATGGCTGCATTCTTCCATCCACACAGAAAATGAAGACATAATTGCAGTGCAGTGGGACACAGAGATGTGAGCTCCAGTCTAGATGGGTAACACCAGCAGTAAAAATACGATGCCAGTCTCTTCAGTATGGGTTCTAAAGCCGCCCACGCTTGCCGAGCCGAGCCGATGTTTCGGTACCCACACCCGGCAGATTAAAGTTCGCTCGGGGACACGATTCACACAGGCACAGGTGCCGTGCCCGGCCCGCCCAGCCCAGCCCGCCGAGCCCAGCCCGCCGCCCTCGCTGCGCCGCCCTCGCCCCACTCCGCGCCGCAGGAAAAAAAAAAAAGAAAAAAAAAAAAGTGAAATTTAACCATTTAACCAGTTTATCCCTGTCCTCTCCCGCTCCTTAGGAGCTGCGGGTAACAGTCAGGGCTGAAGGGAAGGACAGGAAAACAGCTCAGCTCTTCAGGAAAACAGGGGGAGGAGGGAAGCTGTTCACGGGGGAGGTGACTCCATAACTCACCATCACCACAGAGCTGCAGCCAGAAGGTGGTAGGAGGGAAGATGCGTACTGGTATAGGGGAAAAAGAAGAAGGGACTGACCCGATGTGACTTGCTAAATTGATTTCATAGTTATTTCGTACGTAATTTATTTGGTGTACTTGTATTTGCTCAGCGTGCGGCTGACAGGGCGCAGCTGCTGCGGCCCGCAGGAGAGCCCGAGCCGCCGCCCTGCAGTGGGGACTCCGAGCGGTGGCGCTGGGACCGAGCCTGTCCCGGTACAGCCCCTGCTCCCGGCACGGCTGCTCTGCCGAAGCAAGCGATTACTCAACACAAAACAGTGAATCGAGTCGTCTTGTGCAAACCCTCTCTAAGCAGAAGCCATGGTGGCGAAGGGGCAGGGCCCATGGCCGCTGCTGCCTCTGGCTGAGGCTCTGAAGCAGCCAGGCCTGTCCATGACCATCTCCCGGGGCACAGGCCGGGCTCGCTGTGCCAGAGCTCTGGGATGGAGCACTCAGGCACTCACTGTGAGCTACAAATGAGCCGAGAGGGAGATGGCAACCGAGTGGCTCTGCTGGTCCAGCCAGCACGACCAGCCAGCCCCTGCACCCATCCAAACAGGAGATTCACCTCAAGCTGTCTCAGGGCATGAGGTACCACAGCTCAAAGTGTCAAAAGCACTTCTCTGAATGGTTTCTGAAATCAGAGGAACAGCTGCAAATAGCTTCTTCCATCATCAGCAAGGTTATAGGCAGCTAGTTTGGGCTAAAGGCCTGGTTTTAAAGAGTTGGAGCTCATAGAGGTGAATTTTAAATCATGTGAGAGAAGTTTTATTGTTCAGAAATTACCCTGGCCTGTCAAACACACAATGAGAACAACAGGCTCTGTGGGCTGCACTCAGGGGTTTAGGCACCTTGAGTCAGCTGCCTGGCCTTTGGAAACTGCAGGGCTTGCTCTTGTAGTCTGAGCCAACTCATGGTATTCTGCATAAAAATGTATCTTGTATTAGCCATGTAAACAACTTCACCAAGTTTGAGAAGCATGCAGCATGAAGGTGCCCTTCCTACAGAAGAGCTCCTATAAAGAACAACCTTTGGGGTCTGCAGATTTCTTCTCTTGGATGAACATCCCATTTTCCTCTTGAACAGCTTGTATTTGTGTTTCATCCATAGTATGTTGAGGACTTTCATTTAAAGCTAGTTCATGAACTTAAGCCATCACAAATATCCCTCACTTCAGCTGCAATCATGAGATAAGTGCAAAAAAAAGCACTTCAAAAATCTGCTTCACTTGTACACACTGACAACAATCTATCTGTGCAAGAATAAATTCCTTGTTCCAAGGACGTGCATTAAAATTCAGTTCTCAAAGGGGACATAGGAGCAGATTTAGCATGGAAGGATATATGTTCTTTAAGGGCTATAGGTCAAACCACAAGATTAAAAATAGGAATTGAGTCTGACAGAAATCACTGTATCTCTATGTTCCAATGGACACAATATTCTTTATTATGTAGTCACAAAGTAATTTTTTTTTAGTCTAATTAGACTGTAAATGTGATTTGTAAAAAGCAAATTGAATCATTATTTCAAAATTAAATTTACTGCTAATGCCAGAGTGCCAAATTATGAGTATTGGCTGGCAGATTCTTTACATCTACAAGTCAGTAGTTTTTTGCATACATGTAAGTGAGGAAAACAATTACAAGTCCATCCTCAGGCATAATTTTGGCCTTTTAAGTCAGCAAAAAGAGGATGAGAGCAAGAGCAAGATCTAAACAGAGAGGTCACAGGACACTGACGATGCGTTTTTATCACCTGCAGCCCTGACTAGGCACCAAACTGCCCACATGCATGTCACTAACTCCTTATGGAACACATGGCAAGAGAAGAAAAAAAATAATGAGAAATAGTTCAAATTTACTAATCTGTTATTCTACAAAAAATAATCCAGCTAATAGAAATCTTTTAAACCTTGCAAATCCTTTTTTAAATTTTTTGTTTGGTTGTCTTTTTTTTTAATTTTCAATATACTTTTCATTCCCTAATTCTGTCCCATCCTAACTAAAAGATAACCTCAGGGCAAAAGCTCTTTATCTAAAGCATCAACAGCCACAAAGGCATATAAGGAAAAGAGGCAGGGAAGAGAAGCATGTTTATAGAATCACACTCTCAAAACTAATCATTAAAACAAAAAGTGGAGGAGGGAGATCAGAGAGTTTTGAGAGTGTTTATTCTGTTTATTTTCCTCCCTCTACCCTCTCCCCATCCGCAGCTTCTGAAGAATTGTTCAAAGGTCATACCTTCCCCATGGCTCTTCTAAAGAACTGAACTCCAAAAGGAAAGTTTCAGGAAGGTCACCTGTGAAGGGGATCTTTGCTCTTCAAAATCTGTAAATTCACCATTTGAATGACGTACTATTCACATTTTTAAAGGCAGTTATAAACAATCCACAATCCACTCTCCTAAGTTCTTTGATTTATCCATTCTTGAGATCAAATATTCCACTTTTGCTTTGCTGTTCTGCATGCTGATGCTGCCACTATCATTAACCTATTCAGTAAGCCTGACACACCTCAGTGTTCTGGAACGTGTGGTGGTGACTCTGTACTTGCCTCACAGTGCTGCTGCTGCCACCTTGTACATCAAAGCAGTGTCTTCCATGAGCAGAGGCCTAAAGACCTCTTTCTGTTCTGTTCTGGGCAAAGAATTCCAGGTGTCCCAAAAGCTCTGTGTATTGCAATGGCCTGCACAACAAAGCCATTAGTTACTCAAAGCCAGCCACTGGAGATGCTTAGGGGTCCCTACAGCTGTGTGACACGACCTTAGACCTGCCACTCCTCTTATTTCACTCCCAAAGGGCTGGCTTGTGGAGAGGCGGGGAAAGCAAAGTCACTCTTCCCTAAGCTGCCTCCCTGAGCTTGCTATGGGGAGCATGGGAAGAAGGGATGGCACCTCTCCCAGCTGCCCTGTGTCCTGGGCTGCAAAATACTCCAGCTGCTTCAGATGCCATTTACTGCCTGTCCATCTACCCATTATTAAGAAGTAATTTGGAAAATTAATCAGACTCTGGAAATACAAGAGTCCTTTCCCTTTGCAGAGTAAGGGTGAGATCCACACACAGTCATTCCTGTTCCAAGGGAAATGGAAAGACAACGATCACTCTATAGTTTCCACTTGAAAAATCCATATTATATATATTCATTAAGGAGGTCTTTGATTATGTGTGCAGCCAATGATGATTGAAGGGAAGAACCTGCAGAACCTCTAGGTTCTTATTGTGCTGCTTTTTAAGGAAAATTCAGAACTGTTGCAGAAAGTGCAGTAAAAATCAAGGGAGGGAAAAAAAGTGCTTATGCTATTTCTAATTAAAAGGGTTGTCGAAAAAGATCTTCCCCAAGAAAGATTATTCCATACACAAATCATTGTGTGGTCTCTCTGACCTTTCTCTGAAACAACTGGAACCAGTCTATCAAATACAACATGTAGCAATAAAGGAAATTTGGGAGGAACCTTGGATCTGTTTTGGCTCGGTGGTTTCTAAATGGTTGTTTTCCTCTTGCAAGTGATGAACTTTTTCATAAAGCTTGTGGTAATGCTCACATTCACAGGTTACCCGGTACAGACAGTATTGATGTTTTTTGTTGACATTTGCTACTCATCAAAGTTCTCTTGATCTTCAGCAATCATCACCAATGTATTTGTTATATGGAATTATATAATGGTAAGTTCTGAATAGAATGAACTTTCTCTGCACAAAATGCTTAGTTCAAGAAAGAAAATTAGTTCACTGCAAACCACATGACAATATGTGCTGTAAAGAAGGGTGTTATCAATTAAAAACATATTTTCTTTTACTTATTGAAGTTTTAATTTAATAGGTCAGAATTTGAAACTGAGGCATTTCTGATGCAGCCTGCTTTGTATTTTCATCTCTAGCACTGTACTGATACCTGGAAAATTAAACCAACTAACTTACGGAAAGTAAAAGAAGAAACATGAAAAGCAATGAAATTTGATTTCAAAAACTTTCCCATTATTACAGAGAAGATGGTAGTGATAATGAGATAAAGGTAGTTATTGCAGTCCATCAGATAAATGGTCAAACTACATAACACTTGTAAGGAAGAGGATGAAGACAAAAATTAGGAGGGATGTGGCAAAGGCACAATCACCCTTTTCTCCCCCTCTAACCTCTTTTCATAGTAAAACAGCCTCAGGGAAAAGAAGATGCACTGATTTATATCAGAAAGTTTATCTCAGTGCTGTCAAACTCATGCATTGAATAATGGCGTATCAAAGCCTACCGTGACTTCAAAGCCATGATGCCAGCTATGATAAACTTCCAGCTTCTGTTCTTGCATTCTTGGTCTTTCTGAGCTCATGATTTTATGCTTTCTGCAGTCAACATGACCACGCTTTTCCACTGAAACAACACTGGGATTTTTGTCCATTCACCTGAATACCATAACTCATAACAAAGTGCCTAACAGTTTAATTTAGACTCATGAATGAAACAGAGAAAGGATTTCAAGATGCTTGCTTTTTTAATCAGGTCCTACGTAAAAAAAAAAACAACACTATTTTTTTCTGTTTTAGCTAGCAAGTGATGTTGAAGGGTGTTGCAAACTATGCAGCCCATGAGCCCCTGCACCCTGCCCCAGAGATGCTGATATGAAATTGCTTCAAACATAAAGCCATGCAGTGAAAAAATCGTAGGAACATCAGTACACAGACCATTGTACTGAGGCACAGAACAAACACAAACATTTTAAACCTCTGTATGTTTTCATTTACAGGTTGGGGAGTGAACAGATCAAGGGCAGCCCTGCTGAGAAGGACTTGAGGGGCTGTAGATGAGAGGCTGGATTTGACCTGGTAATGTGGACTTGTAGCCCAGAAAGCCAAACGTGTCCTGGGCTGCATCAAAAGCAGCATGGCCAGCAGGGTGAGGGAGGGTATGCCCTCTGTTCTTATGGACAGCTGCATCCAGCTCTGGGATCCCAAGCACTGAAAGGATGTAGACCTGTTAGAGCAAGTCCAGAGGAGGCCTCCAAGATAATCAGAGGGATGGAGCACCTCTCCTGTGGAGAAAGGCTGAGAGAATTGGGATTGTTCAGCCTGGAGAAGAAAAGGCTTTGGGGTGACCTGATTGTGGCCTTCCAAGACCTGAAGGGAGCCTACAAGAAAGATGGAGAGAGGCATGTAGTGACAGGACAAGGGGGAGTGGCTTTGAACCAAAAGAGACCAGGTTTAGACTAGATATTAGGAAGAATTCATTATTCTGAGGGTGGTAAGGCACTGGAATAGGTTGCACAGGAAAGCTGGAGATGTCCCATCCCTGGAAGTGTTCAAGGCCAGGTTGGATGGAGCTCTAAGCAACCTTGTCTAGTGGAAAGATGTGCCTGTTCATGGCAGGGGGGTTGTAACTGGATGATCTTGGAGGTCCCTTCTAGCCCAGGCCATTCTATGATACTATGATTTATTCACAACCGTCATTTGTTGTCATTTCTACTGTCATAAAACCTCATACTCTAAAAACTCTCCCAGTGTCTCTTTCCTCTATGGTTTTGCTTTGCAACATATAACATTACCTTAAGAATGAGTCTGGTCTACTTGAAATATCTAATTTTCATGTTGTGTTTTCTGAAAAAAAATTAACAGTGGCTTACTAAGCACAGAGTTTCAGAGAAGGGAGGGTGATGGGAAAGGGACCTGCAGAGGCTGGCATGGGTTATCACTGGGAATGGCATATCCCTTGAACTACCCTAGATCAAATAAGGAAACATTTTATTAAAGCCTGTTATTCCACCATTTGTCAGCTGTATCTTAAAATTAGGAGGCTACAAGTAGAACCACTAGAAGCCGTTCATGGGATAGTCATTAAACAGTCTGATTCAAACACCACTGAAATCCACCAAAAGATTACCATCATCTTCAGCAGGCTTTGTATCAGTCATGTTGCTGGAGAATGAACATTGCTCCATTGTTCCATTCCAGGAAAATTCCACACAAAAGCACGACAAGCAGCAAAGCAACCCCTTTCCTGCCACTTTTAAAACACCTTTGTCAAATTTTCCCTTAACAGATCCTTAAGCAAGTAGGAACGTCTTGTCAGATAGCAAAATATAAGCATTTCTAGAAGTAGGCAGTATGCATTTTAGCATTTATATTTATGGACTCAGCATTTATAGGTTCAACACACAAGGTATTAATCATGTTTAGAGCTGTCCTTAAAAAAAAGCCCAGGCATTATTCTCTGTGCCTGCAAAACAAATTCACCATGTATCTTTGGTAAACAAAAAATAGTTAATTTACAAAGCTGTAGAATTGCTTTATTTGCACTTGAGTGTTTAACACCCAGGGGTTTTAACAGATTTGGCACTGGCAGGATAGAGTGAAACAACACTATTACTTTCTCTGTATTATGCTTAATAATTATAAATTGCTGTATTTTATCGCTCCATTTACAATAATAAGAGTATTGCTAAACAATTATCTTAACAAATGTATTTTTGATGGAAGAGCCACTGATGCTTATCTTTAGAAATTAAGCTAGTCATAAAAGTCCATGTTTATAATAGTATTACCTTCTTTGAAATAACAAAATAGTCCACTATGGGCACCTACTGGGAAATTCATGGTGTCCTGCCTCATATATTAGGTATCTAAATGAAAAACCTTGATAAGAGCATTTTTTTTTCTCCTCATTGTTAATGACATACATACAAAAATACTATAATTATTCTACAGCAGCAGCTGAAAGAAAAAATCTCATGGAGATATGGGTAATCTGTCATGAGGAGAGTACTGTGAAGACAGCAGACAATTAAAAATCCAAATATTATTTTTTGAAACAATTTAACTGTTCAAAAACATCTATCAAATACTTACACAAGCAAATATTAGAATATTTTCCTCAAGTTTAGTATTTAGTCAATAGACTATAATTTCTGTGGAATATATTGAAGAGTATGAAAATATTTTTAAAATGTACAGTAGCTATTCAAAGAAGTTATTGCACACTGGCCTTTGATAAAACATCATCTTTCTAATAAAGGGATTAGTAAATAAACTGTTGCTTGAATAAAAAAAAGTTTTAGATCAGTAAATCCTATCAGATTAAGGCAGTCATGCCTTATCAGTCATAGCCACAGTACAAACAAAGCAAATTATTACTTCTTCCTACTGTTTCTGACATTCAGAGCTGTATTTGCCAAAACAGAATCTCAATGCAGAAAAAAAAAAATAGTACTGAAATACACTGTAAATTGTGTATGTTCAGTGTTGTGTACCAGAAAAGTAACTCCATGTCATCCTGTATTTTACTTCCACTGAAAAAACAGGTAATGAGCCCCAGTGAAATAATACACACCTCAAAAAACCAAAAACCAAACAAAACACCAATCAAATAAAAGAAAGAAAGTGAAAAATAATTAAAAAAAAAAGTCATGTCCTGCCTAGCATCAGTATCTGGTGAGGCTTCAAGTCAGAAGACATGCAGCTGTGGGCAAGCCTTTGAAAGGCTCTGTGCAGCACTAAGCGCAGGTAGACAGAACACAGGCATGGGTGACAGTGAACAAGAGCCCAAGAGCAGAAATTCACTGCTGTAAGAGAGAACTACTCATTTTTCCTCCTTCCTAGAAAACTCACATATTCCCATAAAGGGCTGATAGTACCAAAGGAGTACGTACAGCTTATTCAACTCCTCAAAGTCCAGATTCAGGTATGAGATAAAACAATCTTACTACTCTGCTGCACTCACAGATCCAAGACCAACACACAACTTATATCTGAGTTAGTCCAAGCTTCCCAGCTAAGTGTTGTTGGTAAATGTTCTGTAAAGGCCTTATGTTATGCTTGAGCTATAGCGCATCTTTCCCAACAGATACAAGTTTATCATTTAAAGACTTGAAATGATGAGGAATGACTACAGCTCTCTCTATCTCTTATCTCTCACAGTGTTATTAGCTGTGGTTTCTTAGGACTAGACTGGACTCTTTTATCAAGCTGAAAAGATACCTGCTATCCCAATTTTTCCTTGTTCAGATAAAACTGTCTTGATCTGTCCTGCAGCAAGCTAACTAGGCTGAGTTTCTTATGAATCTCATAAAAGGGGAAACTTGTGGTTAATTTTTGCTGCTCTTCCCAAACTAAATCCAATTACCAGCACACTTTCAGGAATGGACAGCACTGCAGACCTTCTAGGGTTATACATAAAATTTATATTGCCTACCTACTCCCACTTGATATTCTTATTCTTTTTATATCCATTTTATATTCATTCTATTACCTACAATGTACTGCTCTGAAAGGTCAGATTCAATGAATTATTTAATGCCATGGCAAGCTGAGGCACGAACTGCTGTATCTTAACAGTCTCTGGTAGTTTCATCCTAGGCTGAGCTTCATTATGTGAGCCAAGGGGATCTAGAGAGGAATGGTCTCGATATCACTTTAATCCATTTGCTCTGAGCAACAGGCACAGTCACCATGCACTTCACCTTGGCCAGCCTTCTTCTGAAACAAAGTTTTTACTACCAGAGGCCATATTCAACACACTACACCGGGAAACAGCACCTCCCTTGTGCCAGCACACAACTTTCAAAGCTCCTTTCCCTAAATTTCTGAACTTCTGGAATTTCACCAGCTATTGCCACATGACAGTGGTTCCATCAGCTAGAAGTGCAAAGACCCAGGTCCAGAGAGAATCACAAAAATGATCACAGTGCCAGAGCACCTCTGCTATTAAGACAGAAGGAGAGAATTGGGATTCTTCAGCCTGGAAAAGAGAAGGCTATGGTAAGACCCTATAGCACCTTCCAGTAAATTAAAGAAGGCCTCTAGGAAAGATGGGGACCAATTGTTTAGCTGGGCCTGCTGCAACAGGACAAGAGATTTTTAACTAAGACAACTATGTTTAGAATACAAGGAGGAAATTCTTTACTACAGGGTGGTAAGGCACTAGAATAAGTTGCCCAGAGAAGCTATGGATGCCCCATCCATGGCAGTGTTCAAGTTTAGATTGGAAGGGCCTCTGAGCAACCTGATCTAGTGGAAGATGTCCCTGGCCATTGTGGGAGGTTGGAAGTAAATGATCTTTAAGGTCCCTTCCAATACAAACTGCTCTATGATGTGCTTATTTTATCATCCTTAAGTACCAGCTTTGCCATGACCTCCAGTTTGCCCTCCTGAACTTGAACTCCTCAGCCTCTCACAGGAAATGGAGTTCCAGTTGCTGTCTTACTTACAAAAGCCTCATGATAGCAGCCTCTTCTGTAGGTGAGATAATCTCCAAAGGGATCAAATTAAGTGTATTGTGTATATTTGGCAAAATGTATGCAGTACCTCTCTCTCTTTCCCTCTCTCTCCCCATAGGTAACCTGTATATCCTATGAACCCCATAAAACTAGTAATACTCATAAAATTATAGGTGTTATAAAAATCCCCTCTGTCCACATCTATCCCCATTTTAACGTGTATTTTTCTTGTAAAAAATAAATGAAACATGATTTTTTTTTCTACTGGAGAGAACCACAATGACATGGTAGAATTTGCACCTTTTATTTATCACTTTTAGGTTGAGATAAAGGAAATCTTTCAAAGAAATATTTTAAAACTGTCTAAGCAACTCTCCTTATAAAAGCTTGGCTGTACAAACTGTGTAAAATGGTCATGACAAACCATTTAAAATGTCAAGACAAGATTTTGGGTAACATGAGCTGCAGAACCTCAGGATCTTGTTTCTAAGTAACTCATAAATCCCAAATCCATTATAATAGAGCTTTATGAATCATATTCCTCTCTCTCCACACATACACACAAATATGTGCAAATGCCTGCATACAAATGTAGAATATACACTGCATGCTTATGGCATGTTATTTGTCCAATAAACAATCCTAAGTCTTACATTAGCAAACTGTATCCTCAGTCTATATATCTGGGAGCATAAATTATGGATAAATTTCCTCTTTGCCCAAAAAAACCATGGTTGCTAAAGTATGTGCTGAATTTTCTTCCTCTCTCATATGTCAGTGTGGTACAGTTCCTTCCTTAAATCCATGGCAGTTTGAATGAATTATTGATGAACTCAAGCCATCTGCTGGACACTGCAACATGACTGTAATTGGTGTAGAACACTAAGAAATTGATTCAGTACTTTTTAGGGGGAAAAGGAAGCAGTATCTTTACTAATGCAATTGTCCTAATATTTAATTAAAGTCTTTGAACACAAATAGAATGTCAGATGAAATGCAGAACAAAAGGGTATTTCTGGTCACAAAAGTATAATTTCCATGTAAAATTGAGCAGTAAGGAGAATGACACAAGATAAAAAATTAAAAAGAATATTGATTATGAACTCAATTAATTGTTTTAATTTTTTGCTGTCTTCCAGCATGGAGAGTTTTTCCTATTTCTCTTGATAAACTCGGGCAGATGATATTTTCCTTTTAAGTCTCTGGCACATTTAAATGACACACAGAAAATAATATTGAGAAGAAAAGATGAAGTATGGAATGAAGATTTCAGTGTAATGACTAAACCTGATGATTCCTATGGTTTTTATGAAATACAGATGACCTAAAGGATTTCCAATTGCTGTAGCAACCAATTTCTTCTACAAAAGAACTGCCTTTTTTGCACAGTGTTTTTGGAGTAACAGTCCTGCTGAAAAGCTGAAGTGATCATAAAATGGGTAAGTTTCATGATACAAGATGACAAGACCTTTGCCTCTCCTGGAGTCTTGTTTGATTCATAAGCTGAGCAAATGTGGTTTTAACTAAACCTCCAATCAAACTGAATTACTTTATTTAACAATATAGACAGTGGACTGCAGGGATTTTCCCTTGTGCAGTAAGTAAAATATATGAAGCTTTAGTTGGCATGAGGAGGGATAGGAGCTAAAAGAACAATTAACATTTCAGCACATAATATGTAAGAAATATGCCTTTGGGGAAGCATAGGCTGATGGCAATCTGGTTTTATCTCTGCAGTCTCTCCTTTGGTATTTGCAGTCTCTAGTTCAATATTCTAACTTCTTGGTTTCTCAGAACCAGCTTCTTTGTTTCTCAAACAAAGCCAAAGCAAGACTAATGCCAATGTAATTTGTAAGTCACCTGCTTTGAAATACACCATTTGTCTTTCCTCTCTTCCTGTTGCTACTTTCAGGAGGTTTGTGAAGATTCGGTTGTTAAAAGTCAAGCAAAAAGTCAAACAGAAAATTATGTCTATGGGAAAAAAAGCCTAGAAAAGCTAAAGTAGTAGCTAAAATACTTTTCTTACACTGCTTGTTATGTGTTACCTGTAATAAATTACAGATGATCACTTGTCACATCAGAAATAAAGGAAAAGCTGACTAATAAATCCCAGAGAAATCTATCACATTAAACTGCCTTTTGAAGCATTCAATGTTTTTAGAATTAATTTATTTTTAGCTATATTTATTTTCTACTAGCTTCTACTAGTTTTTGTTTCAGATTAATGAGAAACTGTTTTTCTCCTTTGACGTCGTCCCACTGTGACCCAGTCATTCCAATCAGTGGTAATATTTAACTGAAGAATCTCACTTTGGGGACTAATGAGTCAGAATATGTAAAACTGTTCTCTTCCCCTTTTAACTAACCTACTGGACTAGGATTCAGAGAATCATATAAACACAGAATTTCCTGAGTTGGAAATGATCCACAAGGAGCACTGAAGTCCAGCTCCTGGCCAGCACAGGACCACCCTAAGAATCACACCATGTGCCTGAAAGCGTTGTCCAAACACTTCTTGAACTCTGTCATGGTCAGTGCTGTGGCCCTTTCCCTGGGGAGCCTGTTCCAGTGCCCAGTCACTCTCTGGGTGAAGAACTTTGTTCTTATATTGAATCTCAACCTTTTTGTCTCTTTGCCCCTTCCAATCTAGTTTAACTGTTAAGTATTCACTTAGGTACTTTCTCATTTCTACTATTTTTTGTGCTTTTCCAACTCCTTAGACAAACTACAGGTGGTAGGTTTCAAGCACTGACATCCCTAAGATATTTTTGGCAGATTGAAAGGCAACATTGCTTTGAGAGAAGGAACATGAAATGGAAGTGAAAGTGAACCCTAATGTTCTGAGGGACCACCACCTTACAGACACACCCAGCTTCAGGAAGCACCATTCTTCATTTTATTTCACTTTATAGACTTAAGTGTCACCTAGAAAATAAATAGAATTGTGAAAGTAAAAATAAACTCTGAGAACCAGGAAGAGACAGCATCAGCATGCCACAGAGCTAGAGAAAGAAGATTTTGTCATCTTCAGGGACTCCTGATTCAGCTTCCATTACGCAATTCATTGAAATTATACTGTTATAGCAGTGGATCATGGAGTAACAACACCTCTTCATGACATTTTTCTCTGAGTAGAGTTTTACTCATTTACAGTCACTCTCCTTATGTCCTTCCCACCCCAGGGAATACTGCTTCCACCTTGACAGGGGAAAAAACCTGTCAAGGTTTTTAAAGATACTTCAAATTGGTGGAATACAAGTCATTGCAAAATGGTCACAGTCCTTTCACCCATCTCTCTCAGCAGTTTAAATTGCCTTTTACCTCCTATGAACACTGGTGCATGTAAAACTGCCACCTTCAAAACAGCATTCCTTATAAGGAGGCGATGCAAATGCCTTTCTCTCATACCTGTAGCTGACAGAAGTCTCCAAGGGTCAACTTACAAAACCATAAAAATGTCATGTTTGCCTCTCAGCTCTTGACATCACCTTTGCCATCCTTCTATCAAAATGCAGCATTTTGGTATAATTCAGAGAAACTACAAGCCACTTTATTGACAATGCAACCTACATATCAGTGTTTTAAAGAACTACTTCTCTGTCATCCTGAAGCTATTTAGACAGCAGATGAAAACCAGTTAATTTCTGTGATTCATACAGCCAGCACTGGCTCAGGATAAAAGGGAATGCTGATGCTGTCACTGGGAAAAGTCACATTGTGAAAGCCTTCCCAAAGCATCACAGGCACACAACCATCATGTCTTCTCAGAAATGGCTATGTTTTGCCCTTACAATAGCTTCATTAGCTAATGTGTATATGCTGAATTAGTCAGCAACTGACTGGCAGGATAAGGGAGTTGTAAACTTCCCAGTGAGGGCAGACAGACACTTCTGTAAGGACAGTTACTTTGTGAGCTCTGTGCATGCAGTGGTGAAGGCATCTCTATCATCTTCCTACTTCACAGCCACGCCATGCTGGCAGCCCCAGGTGCATGGCACAATCCTCTCCTGTCAGTCTATACTGCTTCCCCAGTCCCAGAAACTGTTCTGCAGAGTCTGGTGTTTCCCAAGCAGCTCCTGAAACTGTCTCTGGCTTGTGTTTCTCCCTGACTTCTACTTTCTGCTGATTAAATTTCACAGTGAATAAACCTGTGTAAGTGTCGCTGTCCTGTTGTAATGTCTTCAAGGCATCCACAGAACATTCAAGTACAAACAGCACAATGTAAGGGGCTGGCTTGCCCAACATTGTCTTTGAGGATTTGGAAATGTCACTTCAAAAGAGACTTATAATGCATCTGGGAAAGAGAAACCTTGCAATTGCAGTAGTTTGACTCCTACTCTCCAACCTTCCCTACCCCAAACACAGGATGGGAGATTTTTAGCTACCTCCTGCTCCATATTCCAACCAGATGTAATCCTTTGATGCACGAGGCTCGCATAAACAGTACAAAGAAGGATAAACATCTATAGCAGAGCATGCAATATAAAGGTAATTCATCACATGGAAGCATTAATTCATAATAAAATCAAATCTGGGTGTTCATTAGAATGACTTTACATGGAAACAATTACTCTGAAACATTCACATCAGTGCCTTTGGCTTTAGAGCAAATCTTCCATTTGGACAAGCTAACACTTTTGTTTAGTTGGATGAGAAGTAATAAGCTCATCAGAACAAGCTAATGAGAGCAACATTTGCTGGTTCACATCTGAAGAACCAATCAGTACAGTTACTTGTGTTTTGGGCACAGCTGCTCCATATCTCCATTCATGTCCTCGCGTTCCATAAAGCAACTTGTTAAGGAACAGCTGACCTGAAATTCATCACGGCTGACTCCTTTTTCTAGAGAACAGAGTGAGATGATGGCACAACATTTCAAACAGATGACACATCAGCCTTGAAATTTCAAAAAAGGGCCTACACTTGCTGACTCTGAGAGCCATTCAGCGTGGTTAACACAAAAAGAAAATTAAGTGTACACAACAAATTAAGATCTCAGCACTCACAGCATCTAAATTATCAAGGCCAAACCTTTCTAAACCATGTCAGTCAACTTTCTCCCAAGAATAAGCAAGGATATGACACTGCATTCTTTGAGAGATACGATGGATTTAAAAGAGAACAACGTCCATAGTTGGCATTGATTTTAACAATAACAATTAATATCTCTGTACAGCTTTCAGCTCTTACAGGCCTTTGAAAAGGTGGGTGAGCATTTCTGAAATGTTATTGCAGATTAGTAATTAAAATCTGGAGAAACCTGAATTAGCCTTCAATATATTAGCTCAAGAACAAGAAGCACCACAGCAGCCCAGAAAAGAAGATAAATGAGATAATATTAAATGTGTACTCTCACAGATTCAGAGCCAATTTGAAGTATGATCCAGTTATCTCTGTATTACGTTGCAGAAACACCTCAAAAGATAGAAGATACATATCTAACAATACCCTTCAAGACAGAGAGGAACTGACTTCTAGTATCCTGACTCTGAGCTCCCTGCATGGGCTAGCTGATCAGATGCAGCTAATTAAATGGCAAAAACCTTATCTCCATTGATGGCACTTGTAAAACTCTGACAGATCACTTGGTCCAACATTTTGTCCCTTTGTTCCCCATTATGTGTTTAAAACCTAAAACACTAGCAATTCATCAATCAGGGCCTGACACAAAGTGGGTACAGCCTCCAGATTCATTTACTGAACTGGGAGTACCTTCAAATTAAAATGTCTGCATGACTGGTTTTTCAGAAAAAGCAGTTTTCAAGGTTCATGGTTGCTAAGCAGTATCATAGATAATAGCTTAATATGCTTGATTTTTTTCTCTATGATGCTGATGAAGAAAGAATATCTTTAATAGTAAGTCCACCAAAATTACTTCATCCAGTATAAGAAACTGTCTAAAATACATCCAGGAACATTTGAAAAGAGGCATTTTCAGCTGCTGCAAGATGATGATGATGACAGGCACTGTCACCGAGCTCCCTTTTACACTTGCATTTAGCTCTGAGGATGCAGAGTAGGAAAAGTGGTTCCCTGGCACACACAGAGTCAAATGGGAGTAAAAGAATCCTCATTCATTTCACAATGATGGTGAGAAGGATCAGTATTGATTAAATTCATGTTAGCACTTAAAATGCAACATGTAGCCTAAAATCCTGGAGGGTTCCTTTTCTCCAGTCTTATGGCAATACACCATTAAATCATAAATTCTACTGCAGAATTGAAAGAATCCTCTAGATCCTCTTGATGAAAACTTGCTGTGACATTAACATGCCAAAGAAAGAGTTATTTCAGAGATGTTTTTGAGTAATTTCTCTTAAATAGAAAATAGAGCCAACAAGAAATAAAAGCCCTTAAAGAATTTCACCTTTTTAATTTCTCACTTTGCAATATAAGTATTTTAGTGGAATTCCAGAGGATATCAAATACTGATTTACTGCTGTTACAGGTGCAAGGAATGGACTAATCTAGCCTAATTTAGCAACCTACAAGTCAGGTTTCTACTTAAAAATACTTTTCTGTTCTTCTTCTTAAGTCAATAAAGCTTTCTGCAACAGGCTATCTTTTCCAAAACAAGCATTTCAGATGGATTACCCTCCTCAGATGCCAATTTCTCCTGGATGGTAGCCTGGATAACTATTTTAATTAAAGTGTGAACAAAGTACCACTGCCATGCCACTACTCACTGTTTGGTTTATGGAGGAAGCAGTACACTTGTGTGTCACTTAAAATTTCAGTAAAATACCTTGCTAAATAAAAAGACAGTTTACATAAGTTGGGATCCTTGTAGACTAATGCCTACTCGGTGCAATCTAAGAAAAACAAGTTATTAATGATATAGGAGTTGCCCATGAACAGCTAATAAGGCAAATTACTTGTTAGATGTTTTTCTTTGTTTCAAAAAAAAGGGTTGATTAAGCTGATTCTTAAAAGATAAAAATATAACATTAACCAATGATAATGAGATACATGAACTTCTGAGCAACCAATTAATTGATACCATACACTCATATACATTCTAATATGTCAGTGTTGCATTGTTGCTCACTGTCATATAAGGAAAAAATTGCTCCATTGTGCCATGACATCAATGGTACCTCAAAATACTTATTGTAAGCATGTGTGAAAAGCTATAACTCACAGAATCCATATCAGCAGCAAAATAAATCCAACATAAATAGCTCCTGATAAATTTTGAACTGACTGCACTTCAAATATATCCTTTGTATTCTGTTCACTTGCTACTTGCCTTGACTTGAAGCTTACATTTAGAAAAGTGATTTTGTTTCTTCCTCTTTTTAAAGTTCTGTAACTGTCTGTCTTGAATGGAATTCATCTTGACCACAGCCTCAAGTGACTTTCATAAAACTGACCTCTCTTTGCAAGGGAAACCATAAACATGACTTCTGAGTTTGTGCTGGAAATAGCTCAGGAGAACAAAAGATGGTGCAAAAGCCATTGAACAGCACCCAGAAATAATGAGTCCAAATGGATTTTGTCTGCAAACCACACTTGATTCATATTTCTGCAACCCTGGCTTTCAAAGGACAACTTGAACACTAATTAAGTGTTGCCAGTAAAGCAGAGCCAAAAGAATTCAATGGATCAGAATGACCTACAGGGGATATTTATAATGAATATCCCTGATAATCTCCAGACCTAAGACTTCCTAGGATACAAGATTGTCCCTCATTCTTAAAAAAACAAAAGAAAATCTCTCACCAGGTTCCTGCTCAGTACCCCCTGGAGTCAGCAGAAGTGGCTATAACAGTTTTCTACTTAAGGAAGATTATTTTCAGTAATGAATGTTTAAAAAGCCCACACATAATTAAAATATTACAATGTAATAAAAAGCCAATAGGAAAATTTCTGTATTATACATTGCATTTAACTTCTTGAATTTTCCTGTAGTAAAACCATTACAAAAAAGGGACTTTCTTGAAAAACTAGTCTATCTATTTCTTATCCTGTAGGGGTAACAGTTAGACAATGAATTTGGAGCTGATAGGAAAAAGGCTGAAGAAAAAAAATGATCTAAAAGAAATTACTCTCATTTATTTTGTGGGAAATTTAGAAATAAAGCTAATTTATTGGTTAGGGATATGCATTTTCCTAACAAAAAAAGATTTAATTGACATTTTTCAGTTACCATTTTTGGTGGAATTTTGAATTTTTTGAATTTTTTTTAAAAATTTTTGAAAGTTTTGAATTTTTTTTAAGAAAGCAGGAATTGCCTCATCCTTTTCTTTTTCTTCAAGCTCATAGCTCTTTTCACAAGTTAATTTTCTGACAATGTTTTATTGGAAAAAAAATATTGTGTTTCATTAAAAACTGTTTAACATTCAAGTTTGACTTAACATCTAACATTTAAGTGTATTTTGCTTGGAAGTTTTGGACTTCCCTAATCCTGGTGAAGTTTGATGCTCACCTGGTTGTGAAATCTGCCCTTTTCTTTTCTTACACAATTTGGGTTTTTTTCTATTTGACATGCTATGATCTTTATATCAGTATTTTGAAAGTAGATTTTTTCCGTACTCCCTGCAGTTATAATGACAAATTGCTTGCCAACTTTACAAAAAGCTTTGAGGGAAAACTGCATAAAAATAGGCATTGAATTTCACATGAATGTAAAATATACCTTGTTATACCCAATCAGCAAGAGACTACAGAAAAAAATAGTGTTGGAATATCAATTTCTCATTAACGTGCTGCAGTGGCCACAACAGAGTACAGTTTAAGATCCTGAAGAAAAAGAGAAAGAGGAGTCCAGTCTAAAATCAGAGTTGCAGCTTGTTCAGGGCACTGGCAAGCAGGTCCTTTTGGGATGCAGTTCTGAAAGGCCAGAGCAGAGAGCCTCTTCCAGAATGGTCTATTCCAATCTGCAAGGAAGCAGGACACCAGTGTGGCTCCACAGGGAAAGCCTGAACAAGACCCAGTGCAAAATGGAAAGAGATCAGAGATGAAAATGGAGACAGGTTACCCAGGAGAAACAGAGAAGCTGTGCCTGGCCAGGCAGGGATAGGGTTTGCAAAGCTCAGTTAGTACTGAAACTATCCAGGATGGATTAAGGATAAAAGAAGGGTCTGTCTCTACAACCACAATAGCAGTGAAAGCCAAGGGAAGTACAAACTTACTACTAAATTGAGGGGGTAACCTGATGAAGGATACTGAACAAGCTCAGATGTTTGATGCTTTCTTGGCTTTGGCCTTTAGTGGCAAGGTCTGCTACCCTGGTCCCTGAGCTCAGTGACAAAATTTAGGGAACGGAGGCAGACAAAGGCTGAATTAGGGATTGCTTAGGTAAGAGTGACACTCATGAGTCCATGGGCCTAGATGGGATGCATCCAAACCTGATGAAGAAGTTGGCTCATGTGTTTTTGAAAGGCCACTGGTTAGGAACTGAAACATCTACCCAGTGTGGTTGTGAAATCGCCATATTTTGGAGATACTAAAGACTTGATTAGGCAAGTGCTGAGCAGCCACATCTAACTTTGATACTACCTGGCCTGGAGCAAGAGGTTAGACTGGATGACCTCCAGAAGTCTCCTCTCAGTTCTTCTATGCTTTTGTGATTATGCCCATTGTGTAACCCATGCATTTAAAACACCCTCACTGCCGACAACTGACATGCTGCTACCTGCAGGAAAACAAGATTTCAAAACTTCTCCCGTGCACGTTGAAAAATACAGATGCATTGAAAAGTTGTAAATGTATCTAGCCCATATGAAAACCTTCAATTATACAGAAGAGATTCACTATTTCATTGGTGTAAAGACTTGCTTCTGCCGTGGTGTCAGGACTGCTCATTGACAGTGTCTAGTCATTCCAGGCATGCCCACTGGCATGAAAAGAAAGCTCTTTTCAAATGCTGTAACATACAACCCCAATATATTTCACTCCAAATTTCATCAAAGAATGAGTCTCTGTCAAAATCCCAACAGTGTACAGCTTTTGAGAGCAGAGGTAGAATTACAGTATAGGAAAAGCATCACCTAAAGCTTTCCCTGGAATGAAACAACGCTTAATTTGACATTACTTATGTAGTCGATGTAATTGGGAAGGGTGACATTCTAATTGAGTATTTCATTTGAAGGCAGACAGAGAATCAACTATACAATAAATTTAAGTTTGTCTCAGGTCTAATCAGTCTGTTTTCCTTGCTGTTATTACTACATATTGCTAGAAGCAGAAAATGAGCTAGAGAACCTAACTTAGCTTAATATCAAAGAATCAGGGAAAGAATGAAGAAGACAATATTACTGCTTTATTGAGAAACTAAGACCTCAGAAATAAGACCATTTTGGAGGCTTATACCAATAGTCAAAACAGAGCACAAGACAGAACTTTATTAGGAGCAGGACAGTTCTTTCAGTTTAAGGAGTCTACTCATCACAAGAAGCTCTTAGCATGTTTCGTTTGTTAGTTGACTTGCAGGTTAACACCTTTTTGAAGAAAATCTCAAAATATAGTTTAATCCCACCTGACACAGATGAAGGCTATCAGCATTGCTGGCATTTTTATACCATTTCTGTACCATCTTTGGACATTCTTTCAGCTAAATCCCCAGCAAACGAGCAGCCGTTTGCAGGAGGACTACAACCGCTGTGGCACTTCCTGGCCAAATTTCTGTAAACAAATGTGACTTCTCAAAATTACACAGGTAACAGTGAAAATACCGATAGCTCTAACTTTTGAGAAGAGGTACCTGTACCATTAAAACCTGAGCATCTCTCAGGAATCAACAAGACCCACAATTCAGAGTTTACACCAATGGGAAGAATACAGAGACAAAACTGGGCGCTGTTCAATGGTTTTTGCATCATATTTTGTTCTCCTGAGCTATTTCCAGCACAGGTACATCAATTAGGCTACTGGAATTTAAGTTATTAATTCTCAAGTTTATTTTTTTAGTTACTTGCCATTTTTCTGTGCAATGCACTAACATTTCTTGTTACTCCAAAAGCAAAATTTATTATATGAATCACAATACATCTTTTTCTATATCCTTAGCATTTATCAGTCACTGTCCTTCTTTTCCTTCTACATCCCATTACAAATACTGACATTTATCTTTTCTTGTATTATCCCCAGCCACTTTTTTTTGGTCTAGTTTTCTGTCTTCTTCTCTTTTCTGCCTGCTTCTTTCACACAAATTCACCTACCTGCATTCCATATAAACATTTTTTGAGCTTCTCTATATACTTAACATGCATTCATTCACTCTCAAAAATCACCCTACCACATTTTCTTTATTCTTCACATAAGACAAATCTGACTTAACTTTCTTCATGTGAAAAACGAACAGTAATGCAACAGTGACTAGAGCTCCATGCTTCAGGAATAATCTCTTCAACAATCCATACCAAAAAAATTAATACCAGGAAAATACTATTCCTCTTTTGATACCCAAGTACTTTGGAGCTACTCCTGGATGTTTTTATACTTTTTCAGCTACTCAGATGACATTTTAAGAGGACACTTCATTTTAATACTAAAGTAATTCATCATTCTTCATTATAACTTTTATAACATTTATAACAATTATTTTCTCTTTCCTCAGCCATGGGAAGGCAAGACTTGCTGTACTACTGAATGACTGCACAAGGCAATAAGTCTGGGTTTGTAGTTTAAGTGACAGGACATCCACTACCTGACAAGGTCGATGACTCTCTCCCTTGGAGCAGTGCTGACTGGCTCATCATTAATCATTATGATCTGATCCCCTGGTATAAGCTTTCCTTCAGAGGGGCCGCCTGCCAACAAATGAAGAAAGAAAAAAAAAGAGCACAGGTTAGCAGACCATTGTAAACACACAGATAACATTGTTCATATACTACAAGTGTATTTTTTCTTCAGCTAATGACATTTTTACATTATTTCTGACGTTACCAGTACTCCCTCGCCAGGAAAATCTTGCAAGCTAGTGGTTTAGAAGCTTCTATTGAAGTTTCTCAAGTTCTAAGCCTGAATCTAACCACCTAAACTAAGGGCTTAGTTTTCTGAAGGGCCAAAAGGACCCATAAGCCATGAACTTATGCACCCTTTAAGGTGTGATCAACCATATTTTAATCACCCTTGATCAATGTTTGTCTGATACTTTGTAAGACCACCTTGAGAAGGATTTCTTTTCTTGTGAAAAAATGATCCTGTTTATCTACTGTTAAGAACAGGAAGTCTTTTCCCATGGTAAATATACCAGATCTTCCTGGTTGCAATATGTTGTTTCCTGTCCCAGGCAAAGTAACGCCAGAGAACATCTTATTCCTCTTTCCTATGAAACATCACTCATGTATTTGAATGTCATTCACAGGTCTCTCCTATGTTTTTTCCATTCTAGGCAAAGCAGACCTGTTTTCTTTAGTTGGAGACAGAAAGTTTTTATACCCCAGCTGCTTGAAATCTCTTTTCTGCTGGATTCCTACCACTTGATGAACATGGGTACATCCAAAAGCATTGCTGCTTTCAGTTAGACATGAATATTTAGCATTAGTCTGAATAGACAATCAGTCATGTATATTTCTATGTGGTTTGGATTCTGGCATTGCTGAAATGCACATTGAGTGCACTGTATTTTATAAAATGCACATATTACTTTGTTTCTCAGCACATTTACATGCCCAGAAGTTGATGTAACATCACAGTTCCTATTGTAGAGATATATCTTCTCTAGTCTTTGTCTTTACACTCTGCAGTAATGATACATAAAAAACCAAATCATATTACCATTATGAAGATAAAGTCTAAAAATAAAATGTTTCAGCATCAAAAGCAATTCATTGAACAACGGAGCTAATGCTGATCCTTTCCTGTTTGCTTTGAAAACTTTACTCCACTTCCATAGCCTGCATAAATGGAACAAATCCATGTAGGAGAATGTTGTCCTGAGCTTATGTTTCCTCCTATTCACTCGGAACAGAACATAGTAAACACGTTTTCCAAATTTTAAAATAAAACTACATTAATAATGCCACGTTGAGAGAAATGAGCTGTCTGGATCTGGTTCAAATATTAGTTACACTGGTCACTTCATGTGAAAGCAATACAAATGTAATCAATGCACACACGTTGGTAAATGACATCAGAACTTCACAGAGTCGATTTTGCCTCTCTCTCCTCTGCTCTCTGTGGGGGTTCTGGAGAACATATTGAATAGGAGCAAAGTCAAATCCCTGCCCTTGGCTGCAATTTTACATAACAGCTGGACTTTTGAGCATAGAGAGCAGGAGCCTGTGATTTGGGAAACAGATTATCCCAGGTCTGGTCTCTTATAACTTCAAAGAGATCACAATCCTCACTAATTTCCACTGCAGGTAAGATGTTTGGGGATATCTTTTGACCCGGCTTTTAACCATATAGTTATACAGATGCATTCATTAAAGAAAAAAAGCCAGCAGTAACATCCTCTTTTTCAGAAAGAGATATTGTTTTTAGAAAACTAGCTTTCTTTGGGAAGGTGATGGTAAGAATGAAAAATATGCAAGTTTTAATCTCAGAACTCAACATACCTCTTGAAAATGCTGATTCAATGGTAATGAAGGTGACAGCAAACCAATATAAAGATACCAGGGAGAAGACCTTCTTTCCTTGAATGAAATGGGTTAACTTTTTTCAGGCAAACAATAGTAATGGCTCTGAGCAATAATTCCAAACTGGCTTTTTGCCAATACATTTATGTAATGTTCAAAAATGTGTGAGGAAGGAAACCACTGGGTGAAACAAAGCTAAAAATCATATCTAGTAGTTGTGATTACTTTGCCTGCCTGAATATTTCAACAGTTTCAAATTTGTAGCTGCATTTCATCTTAGTAGGCTAAATCAAAGTTTTCTTCTGGGGTCAAGTGGGGAAAACATACCTGGTGTTACTGAGCGTACAACAACTGGCTTTTCACTACCAGCCACAAACCCAAATCCTAGCACAGGATCCCTCCTCATTTCCACTTTCCGAGGGGCTGGAGGGGTTATTTGGCAGCTCTCTATTCGAGGGTCTTCAAATGTGGCTGATTGTGTCATGTGACTGTGAAAAAAAATAAAAGATGGAAAAAGGAAAAAAATCATTAAAACATGATTTTGTGGTATCTACTTGAGCCAAGCAATTTGTGCAACGATATGAGATGAATATCTGAAACGTTCTCACTAGAGGAACTAAAGCACCAACTTAATAATTTTCTATTAGATTTTCTTATGCATTAAGTAATAATGCTGCTGGCAGGTCTCAAATAGTAATCAATAGTATCAGGCTTTAAAGAGGTCTCTTTTTGACAGCACACATTTAATCATATCCCATATATGAAAGAAAAACAACCTGATAATAAAGCCTTTGTCATCTGCACTTGAATTTTTCATCCTTCAATTTTTGGAAGGGAAAAATAATAGTAGTGACCTACTCATAACATAAAACTCAACAATTAGAGTCTGTCAGACTTTTTAAAAAGAGGACACACATTTTAATTTGGGGATCTAACATGTTAAGCAAGTTTCTGAGCTGAATCCTCTCCCTTCCTAAGGCATCCATAACAGCTCAATATTTGCTATATTTGGATATTTTGATATTTGGATAAACTATCTGAAATCACTTCAAAATGTTCCAGGGCACAAACAAAAAAAAAAAAATCAAGAAAATATATTTATGTGGAATTACTAAAATACTTGGCTTTCTTCTACATGTTATGACAAAGCCTATTTATTGTACCTAGAAGAAAAAATTCTTGTGGCTGCAGGGAAAGAGCTTGAGTTTTCAAGCAGAAAATAAAAAGGATGAAAGCTGTCCAACATCCCATATCCATGAAATAGGTAACAGCTTAAAAGCATAAAGATATTAAATTAACATTAATAAACACTGAAACATGGCTGATGCTGTACATAGTCAGAACCAAAACATAGTTTGCATTTTCCACCCAATGGCTGGAGTCCACACTGAATCACAGCTACCAATTCCCAGTGCCAATCAGACAGACAAACAGACCACTCCAGTGTCATACCCCAAACAACACCCATTGAACTCATGTGCTTCAGGAAACCAAACTATCACTGCAGGCAACAAGCAATATCTGGTCAGCACAGTACAAAGATATCAGCTCATGGCATCAACTCATTGCAGTCCTGAGAGACCTCAGATAATATTTAAGTTGCCTGACCAAGAGTTAACTCTTTTTTTGCTTTCAAGAGACTGTAAGTCTGCAAGTGCTGAACTGACTCTAGCTCATGGTAAATAAATGCAGTAGACAAATGGAGGAAGCCAAGTCCCAGCCCCACCTGCAGAGAGAGCACAAGCTCTGAGAAAGGTAACAACCATGTGCCCAGCCTGAGAACTCTGAAATGCACATCAGAGAGGCAGATATCCCTACAGCATTAGGCAGTATCATCCATTGGTGTCCTCATGAGTAATTAACAATATGAAAGTCAAGTAATTCTCACATATCTTTGATAATTTTACATATAACATGTTATAACATGAGGGTTAAGGGACATACCGTGCAACCAGCATTGTTGCTCTCACCACCTGTCCCTTTTTCATCTGTGAATACAATTCCCTGAAGAACTCCAAACTGGCAGTCCATAAGGAGAAAGGCATCATTCAGAGATCTGTTTTCAGCATCAATGACACACAAAAACTTCTTTGATCTTTCCCCAACACATACACCTTGGGCATGACATCAATTTACTTTCTCTCCGTGGTCTGCTTCATTACTGATACACAGAAGAGCAGCAAAATCTCAGTAAACTCTCAGTGGGAGTCTATTTCTGTTACTGGATTTTTCTAGGGCTTTTCTTCAAAGAAGCTTTCTATCCCTATGACTAGATTCAGTCTGCCTAAGAGTAACATGCTGTCTTTTTATGCATATGATCAGAGGCAGCAGAAACCATTTCCTTACAAAAATAAGAGAGCAAGAGAATATCTCTGTGCTCTCTTAATATATGCATAAGGTGAGGTCAGCAAAGAAAGTACTTGTTTTTTACCAGCTAGAGCATCACATCTGATACTTCGTTATCTTCCTCCTCCTCTCCCTGTTCCTCCAGCTTTTGTCAGTTTATTTTAGATAACATTCTATTTTCTTTTTCCAATGAACTGTTAGAAAGCCCAGAGAATTATACACAGACCCTTTAAGAAATCTATCTTCAAGACCTCCCAGGCATCTCCTCTCCATAAATTCCTATTTGTGGTTTGTGCTTCTAGATATTCAAACATTTTTTTCTTTCTAATGAGACAATTTCTGAGGTGTCACTGGTATCTGAAAAACTATCTATTTCAACTTGAGAACTTTGTTTTGGTAGAGAAGACAAAACTCTGCATTTTTTTACCTCTCTTTGATGACAGCCCCACAAAGTTAACTTTCCACAAAGTTAAGATAATCTATTTAATAATTTTTTCCTAATAGCTGTTTCCATTTTTAGGGCACTACAAGTCCAAACAGAAAGTGCCTTCTGTCCTAAAGAGAAAATACCATATTTACAAGCAATGTGAAACTACTGCTTGACCCTTTGAAAACTACTTTTATTGTACTACTACATTGTACTTACTCTGTCTTCTAACACTTTTGCAATCTGTTTTAAAAAGAAAAAAACTCAAAACAGCCCCCAAATCCCCCAACAAACAGCAGCACTTCACATAACAAATTCTAGGAGCAGACAGAGATTTGCTTAAGAGAGCAGCCCTGCTCCTGGATGCTCCAGCCCTTGCCTTGGCTGGTGCTGAGGATCTGCAGCAGCACAGCATCAGCTATTAAAGCCTAAGCAAGAGGTTCAGCAAGGAGCAGTCCATCATGATTCTGAGAGGCACAGCAGACACTATTGATTTTTAAGGTTATCCACCTTGGAATACATCAACTAAAAAGACTCTGCAGCTCACACTTCCACAGCTTGCTGCATCAGATATTCTTGTGCCATTCAGTATGTTGGGGGTGTACTTCAAGAGAGTAGCAAGATGTATAAATATGATCCCAGAAGAGATCAGATGAATGCTCAAATCTTTTTGTGATGGTACATTGACAAACCTGCTTCCTCCTGTGGTTAGTTCATTATTGAGATGCCAGTTGTGATACCACAGTTCAAGACGAATTTGAATTTTGCATTAATTGGAGGTATTTGATCTCCATCTCAGCTATGAGAAATATTAACTTCTGCAGAATAACTATGCTATGAGTTCTAAACCAGAATCTAATAAGCTTGGACTCAAAAAAGCCACTTTGGAGAACCCTACCTAGAATGTCCCTTACACTGTGCAAGGTCTTAGAAGAAAAACTGCAACACTACAAACTTTCTATTTTCTTCAAACACCCTAAAAAAAGTATTTAGATACATGTAGATAGAGTTCTAACATCATACCTAAAGATTTGCTTTTCTCAAGGAAAAATGGGAGAAAAAGAAAAAGCTGAGATTTTAAATATGAACTGTTCTTTCCATGTACACAAACTCAAGCTGTCCTTAGATTGCCTTTTCAAAGAGAAACACTAATTTCCTCCCATTTTCAACAGCTGAGATTAGTCCCTGCTTTGCAAAAGGCCATCTTCTCTGATGCACTCTTGTTGTCAGCAGTGGGAGACTGCTGCCATATGAAGGAGAAAAATTCTTAGAGAATTTCTTGAATAGAGATTTTATATACCAGGCTCTTCTGAGAGATAAACTACCAGCTATGGAAAATCATAGCAGAAGTGCAATTATAAGCAATTACTCTCAAAAACTCTCTGTGGAAACTGCTCTAGTCAATATAGAATATATTTCCCCAATATAACAGGGGAAATGAGAGAGAAGGCATCTGAGTGAGCATGCACCAACGCACACAGCAGAATAGAGACATTGCAGGGTGGCATAAAAATCATGTGCACACTTGCCCACAAAGGGGCCTCCAGTGAGCCAAGGAGGAAGAAAATTAGGAAAGAAAAACACCCAGGGGAGCACTGATCAGCTGCATCATGGCAGCTAGCACCTGCAAACACAATTCAGAAGCCCAGGACATTATGAGGAGCCTAATTTAACATTTGCATATCCAAATTCATGCTTGGCTTAGTCAGAGGTGTAGTTTAAGACTGACACTTTGAATCTTCACATAATTAGCTTCAAAGTTATTAACTTGGTAATATTTTCCATGGAAACCTTCCTAGCATTGTCCTTATTTAAATTAGAGGCTGAATAATCCAAGAAATATATAAACAAAGACTGCAACCGAGAGCTTGATTTAATAATGCTTAATAGTAATTAAAAGCAAAGTGTCTGAGTACAATGCTTTTTAGCCTTTGCATTTTGATGTGTCATTCCCTGACATGTCAGAAGTTTTTTTTTGACAAAAATTGGAGTTTTCATTTGCACAGAAAATGCTTAGAGCTCTAACTTTTCTAAGAAACTGAAACTATGGTATGAACCAGCAATCCTAGTATGGCAAACATTATTTTAGAAATAAGTAACAAAGGCACCGGAACAACTTTAGCTCCATTCTGCAAAGACTTCCAAACAGAAAGCAAAAAAAGTGATACCTCAAACTGAGTTGAATACAGCTGCACACCCACAAACTCTAAAACAACTGTAATCAACCAGCTGTTGCATCATATTTGGACAGGGTGGAGATATGCTGCTTTCAGGTATCTCATTTCATATTTCCCTATTACAGTTTGTTACTTCACAGGTTGACACTGGCTTGCAATTTTGGGGTGTTTAATCCTTCATTTTTTAATAGTTACAGTATTTCTCCTATACAGATTGATTTACCTACAAAATAGACTCTTTTTCACTTGAGACACAGCAGGTGTAAACTTGGTCAATAACAGAGAAGAGTCTGTGGAAATGTCAAATCACTCACAGACTGATGAGTGGAAGTGGGCAAGGAGGATGGAGATAAGGACTTTTTACCAAAGGCTGAATTCAGAAATAACAAAACCACTTCAAATTGTTGAGCACTGTTAAAATCCTGTCTCATTAGTTTGGAGGAGGTGGAGGATCTGCTTTGTTGATTGCAGTTGTGATTTTCAACAAGATCTGTGCAAGTTAAGGACACTGAACAAACTTTCATTCACAATTATCTGAGTCCCTGCCATGAGTCTCTGCCCATCCTGCCCCAAAATAACCTCTTCATATTCTGTGAACTCTATGATACTCAGAATCTTGGGCTCTGCACTCAGAATTTCCTGGGAGTGGGAAAAGCTATTGTAGCAACACAAAGAAGTAGATTTAACTCTCATTCAATCACTGTTCTTCAGGAATTAGCACTAAGTAAAATGGCTTGAGACTTGAGACAGATTTAGGGAAACTGATAACATGAGGGTATTATATTTTCCAGTTTGATAATCTGGAAAGACTACCAAAATAACAATGACAGATAAAAGAGAACTGTCATAGAGATGAAGAAATATGCAAGCCCTCCAGAAAATGAAAAACTCATCTTTGTTAATTTAGCTTAACTAGTAGCTAAATATGAAAAATAATTTCCTTCCTTCCTTTCTTCCTGGAACCTCTCAGTATATCCCAAGTTAATTTATTTTCTCTAAGAAATCCCCCAAGAATTATTAAGAACTAGGACACAAGTGTCAAAACCATGCATCAAATGCCTTTTACTTGAAAATGATATTTCAAGAAAAAAGTGCACAAGTAGTTATTACATTGCTCAGTGAAACTGCTGCTCCTACAGAGAATCTGGTGCCTTGACAAACTCTTTTTTGCTCCATTTTGCAGGAAACCAGAGAATCGCTCAAAGCTGAAGAATTTTTTTAGACACATTCAACAGACATAAATTTTATTTTCACTGGTTAAAAACGGAGTCAACTTTTAACACTTCAAGAAAACATTCCCTCTATTTTCACTGGTTTTTGTGCAGGTGTACATACCAAGAATTCAGTATCACAGCCACAAAATTCAACTGGGGCTATTTATCAGATGTTTTTGTTTCTTTCTAGGACTACTTTTTTTTTGCCCCAGTGTCAATTTTTTTTTTAAAGCTTCTTCAACAGTTAAATCCTCCAAAGTCAGGTCATTTTATAACACCCTAGAAAATGTTTGGCATATGCCATCTGGATGAACATATGGTAAAAATGTAATTAGAAAGAAAAAGGTTTGCTGGTTTCAGAAGAAGCTGGTGACAGCTTTTTTGATAAAATTGGATACAGGGAAATCTGACACGTAAAAAAATTTCAAAATCCACTCTTCCACTGTTGGGCATGATCTGCAATCTAAAGCAAGGCAAAGTCAACCAAAATTGCACTGAATAAAACTGACATGAATACAAATTCAGAGAGCTAAAAACATTTATGCTCAACTTTAGTCAGGCACTGGGGAAAACACACTGAAAATATAATTCACAATGACAATTAGGACTCATATTATTACACGTGTAAAATGTGAACACTTCTGCATTCTGCCTTATTCTATATAGGAATGTCATATATTGGGAAGAAAAAAACCAAAAAACTTCTATAGTTGAATCCCACAGACATGGAAATAAGCCTCAAGCCCCAGCTGCCAACTAGCAGTTGGCTTGCTTTGAGTATTGTATCTACAGATTGCTAGAGAAATTATCTTTTAAAATTATTCTTCTCTTAGGATAGCCACAAACATATCAAAGGCTCTGTTCATGACAAACGTTGGATTTCCTGCCCTTTGTATTGGGACAGGACTTAACAGGCACATGCCAAATAGCAGAAATTGCACAGAAACATCTCAGTGAAAATTGGTGGAGAAAGGACCACCTGAATGCTGGAATTGCCTCCCCTGGAAGTTAAGCATGATGGCAGCCTCTGTCTGCCCAAAATGCACAGCCAACAGGGGTGTGCCAATGACAACTAAGTCTGAACTGCAGCCATGGACATGTGGGATGTAATGCACATGGACAGCCCACCCCCCTAACATGCAGTTATGCTCCTACACACTGCTGAAGGGCACTTCTGCACTCAGTTTCTGTCCCAGCAAACTCCTCCCACCTGGGTGACACTAGGTTCAGCAGAAATACTCTTGGTTTCAAAGCCTGTCATTGAACAGAGACTCAGGGGCCCATTCTTGAGCAGGTTTTCACAGTTAAAGGAAGCTCACAAAATACTCATGTGTACAAGACTGCACGGATGAAGCTATGGATGAACTGCCTCCCACAAGAAATTCCAGGGCAAGTCCTGGGCTGGAGCTGTGTAGGGTAATTCAAAATGTGGGAGAGAGCAAGCCAGCAGAAATGGCAAATGGCTAACGTTGGCTGGTTGGACCACCAATTGGTCCTTGCCTTTTCCTGGAAAAAAAGATTTACAATGCCACAAAGTCACTGTATTTCCTTCCTAAAAGAAGCCTTTTCACAGGTCAACTCTTTCATATGCAGCATGGGCTGGTAGTATAGCATAGGGAGGCAGGGTGTTTGGCCACTTGCCTGGCCCAGCTCCTTCAAGAAGGAAACTGCAAGATGTTTCTGCTAGAAATCAGAATTACTGGCTTTCCTCCACAGCAGGAATTTCTTACAAAGTAAGGATTTGAAGTACAACCAGGTTTTATCCCAACATAAAGCATTTTTCTTAAAGTGATCTGAGCTACTCTGTTTAGGACAGTGAATTACTTTAAGGCCCTTAAGGATGATCTGAAATGTAGTTTTTCATTATCCTCTGCACATGCATCAATAAACCCTGTTGCAACTACAGACATAGAAAAGGAAAAAAACAAACCCAACCTGCAAATACACAATAAATCCATTTGGGCTGAAAGTGTCCTCTGGAAAACAGAACAAACAATTCCTATTCATCCTGCTAATCCAATCAAGAGCAATCTGTCAGCCCTGCCTGGCCCAAGTCTGCAACAAACAGCACAGACCTGTGCTAAGGGCTGCCAGCATTTCCCATCCAGCGAGTAAAAGGAGTTGCCATCTCCAACTCAACATGGACAATTTGTCCAACTGAAATGTTATAAAAAGAACAAGGGAGGAGAAGCAGCATAGAAATTGCTTTTAAGGTGCTGATTAGATTAGGAAAGCTACTAACTAAAAAAATCTCATCTAGTGCAATGCTGGAAGCTTGCTCCAACAATCACATGTCACTCTCTGTGGATACTAAGTGTGGGTAACCTGATGACAGGGTAAGAAGACAGAATGCAGATTTCATGTGCCCATGTAAGCCCCTGGCAGAGCTGGGCTTGGCATGAGCAAATAGCTGAAACACTGAAGCCCCTGCTTTGACAGTTCTGTACCTGCCTAACTCTTGGGAACTCAGTGCTGTTATGAGCATATGGAGATAAGCAATTACAGCAGAAGCAAAACCCATTTTTTAATCCTTTGAACTTAATCTTCCTCATTCCTTCAGCAATTGAATGGATGAGCAGGTTACAGAAAGGGCTCTGAATTATCTACTCATTTCCCTCCTTTCCAGTGACAGTGGAGGGCTCCTGAACAAAAACTAGCCCTTCTGATGGCACCGTGTCGATCCAGCATTCCACCAATTGCCTCTTGGCAAAGTGCAACCTTTCTCAGGGAAAAATGAACATCAGCTGCCAGTGTCAAAACCAGGTGAAATACCAGCATATGGGTTAGTTGATAAACAGTGGGTGCTCAATACTGCAGCTGCTTAGTTTATCGACAACCAAGTATTTAAATACTCAGGGATATAAACCCTGAGTTTACATCACTCTGGTCAGTACAGCTCTCTGCAGACTGTGCCTGCTTCTGTACATTCACTTCAGGAAAGGGCAACACAACAACCCAGTTAGAAACATTGAGTTTGTCCAAGTTAACAGGGAGTAACACGGAGGAGCAGTCTGTACATCAGTACAGCCAGATGTCTCCAGTTTCCCATGCTGGGTATGAATTCTCTTCACTGGAAATTCCAGCACAGGAAAGATTGGGAAGTTACTTTTATAAAGATGTCCAACTCCTGAACTGATACAATGACTGCAAGGAAAACCTTTAATTCTCCAGCTTCCAGACAGAAAGGGATCTGCAAGCAACCAAGGGGAATAGAATGTATGTAAAAGATTTTCATAACTACTCGCAGCAGTCCCAAATTCAAACCTTCATGATCTGTAACAAAGTCTTCACAATTGACTCAAATTGTGAAGCAAATCTTCTATTTCTGCAATTCTGGGGAAGGCCTTCAGGACAGAGAGGAAACAAAGAAACCACCTCTTCCTTTCTCATTTCTTTTAACAACTACAAATAGAAAGAATTACTCTTCTGGACTGCTGATTTGGGAGCATGCCATTATGACTCCTCAGCAAATGCAAAATGAAAAAGAGAACTTAATTGAAATGAGTTAGAATGACAGATTGCACTGATGGGATGTGAGGCTGCCAGATAGAGCTGTCATGCAAAAATTAAGCATAGGATATTGAAGGGAGAAAAAAAATCAGGTGTGTTTGATCTTTGGATTTTTTTTCCTGATAAATTACTCTCTATACTTCAGCACAAATGGCTGAATTATTTTTCTGGACTTACTTTTTCATTCCAAAGTAAGCAGCTAACCTTTCTAAGCGAGAACACTTCTAGTAACCACAGGGTATTTCATATATCTTAGAAATAGGGGTGCTGCAGATCATGCTGCAGCTTCATTATATCAGAGAAGCTTTTGCTAAAGCCTGCAAGTAATTTCTATTTACCTACTTACCTATGCAAGAATCTGCCCACTTCCAATCCATTGTGTTTGATAGTATCCATATAAATATTATTAAAGGCACTATGTGTGGTAACAATGCACAAGAATCATTACCTCCTTCAATTTGTAACTGCCAGCAAGCTTCCTCAAGAGGTGAAGGAGAAATAAGGTAATATACAACATTTCAAAACAGGTGCATTGGAGTTAAACTGGAGTGACAGCTGCTCTAGGGAAGCCTATTCAGATAGAAACCCCTTACTTACAGGTGAAGAAAAAGGTCAAACAAAAGTGTCATGTACAGTAACCTTGACACAAAAACATAAATTATGATGGAAGTTGCAGCCAGGCTGATCAGCACATCAACTCTCCCTGTTTATCTCAAGAAGCCCCAATTCTCTGTAAACAGTGAAAGCTCTTAGTAATGCAAGCAGTTAATTCCAAACTATGACAATCTTCTCTTTGGAGTTCAGAACAATTCTGCAGATGGTTTGCTTTCTGTTTAAGCCACAGACATGTCACTCTCCTCTGAAATCTAGAGCTGATAAATTCTGCAAAGCCCCATCTCATGAAAAATATAATAAAGGCCTTCAAGATTTCTTAACTGAGAAAGTACATAAAGCACTTTGGAATGGTGGGTTTTTTTAAGGAAAAACAACACTAGTGCAATTTTGACTTTAAATACAATGATGAAAAAATGACTTTAAAGACTTGGACTTTCAAAAAAGCAAATAAAATTAGAACAAAATCTTGGTCATTGATACTGCACACCTGTAGTACACATTTTCAGCCTGGAAACTGTCATGTCTCTTTTTGTACATGGACAGGTCAGACTGACAGAACAGGCCAAACTTGAAGAAAATAAGCCATAACTAACATTCTGAAATATATTAATTTCTTACTTATCTTCTGAAACTTAAGAACAAGGATAGATCTGAGCCACTGGCAGTAAATGTAAATCACTTTATCTTGTAAGTGTAGGTCTGCCTTGGATTGGGCTGATCTGGGGCTCAGGACTATATGGAAAGAGTGGTAGTTGGCAGCCATACAAAACCAAGGTTTTTGATTTTGTTTTTTTTTTTTTTTTAGCAAAACCACCACAAAACTAAAATAAGTGCTGAACTACACACTTATTTAAACATCATTCTTGCATGATCTGATTATCTAGCTGTAGCTAAATTTAGACCAATACTATCCCCCATTAAGCTTAGTCCATACCATGAGGATAAAATCAATTTTGTAGGAAACATTCCAGTGATGAAGTTCCAAATTTACTATGTAATTTACTTCCACAACGTAGGGCATTCTATAAAAGAGTGTTTTTCTAGTTAGATAACACTTCCTGGCCCAAAGCCCCTTAATTTGCACAGAGCATTATTAAACCATAGTGGCCTGCAAAACACAGGGTAGAATTTAAACTGCATGGCCCAGCACATGGGAAGAAAAAAAAAAGTAGGGAAACATCTGACTAATTATACCAGTAAAACTTCAACTCTCTATAAAATATACTGTGGCCTCATTTTAGTGTCCATACAAAGCATACTGAACTCTGGTTTTAAATGTCTGCCATAAAAGTAAAGAACATTTCCACCAAGGAATGTGAAGCCAAACCAAACTGTCTGACTTCAGAGAGGGTTAGTGGAGCTCCTCAAGGGTCTGGAACACAAGCCTTATGAGGAGTGGCTGAGGGACATGGTAGTGGTTAGTCTGGAGAAGACTCAGAAGAGACCTTGTCACTCCCTACAATCACCTGAGAGGAGCTTTTGGTGACTTGGTGATCGGTCTCTTCCCAGTAACAAGCAATAGAACAAGAGGAAATGGCATCAAGGTGTATCAGAGGAGGTTTAGATTGGATATTTGAAAAATATCTTAAACAAATGTTTGTCAAGGATTGGAACACGCTTCCCAGGGAACCAACTCCGCGTGTATTAAAGAATGTGTAAAACTGGAAACATGGTTTAGCAGTGAACTTGGCAGTCCTGGGTTAATGGTTGGACTTTATGATCTTAGAGGTTTTTTCCAAACTTCTATGATTCTATGATTCTCTTCTACATACATATTTTTGCTGACAGATCCAGGAATTATGCATATTTTGGTCACATCACGGCCTAAAAATGAAACTAGGAAATAAATTTCTGGACATTTAATAGACTAATTTTTAATAGAATAAGAAGCCAGTCTATATAGGAAGCACAAATTCCTCAAAAGAAAAACAGCACTTCCCATCATTAATTACTCAACAAACCAACATTTATATTTTAAAATCGCAGAGAGTCTAGTCTATAAATGGAACACATTTTCATAATTTAATAATATAGCAAACATATGCAAATAAAATTGTTATTTCACAAATCAAGAACTCAGAAGGATTAATTAAAGAAGTTTTACTCATTTCTGACAAGCAGTTTAACTTCAAAACTACATATTTCAGATTTGGGGATAGGACAGAAAAAATCTGTCATATCAGGAAATTAAATTACTCTCTGAATTCTGTTTTGAAACATGAGTCATACATTCTCACAATTGATTTAAAACAACTGGAATAAAAACAAAGCAAAGCTCTACTATTTTCAAAAATTAATTAAAACATCTGGCAAGAGAAAACAGCAAGTCTTCTTCAGTGATGGATAATTAACCTACTCACTGTTCTGTCAAACTCAACTATTCTACTACTTATGATCATAAACATAAGGAATAGACTTGGGAAAGTTTTAACATTTTAAATCAAATTCATATCCTTGTAGAACACAGTTATTTATTTTATTTTGTGCAAAGAATGAGATCAACTAAAGCATGAGCAATTCAGGGAATCTTATGTCTGTCCATTATAGTTTTGCTATAAATGAAATAGTAGGAACAAAATAATGTGTTTAGAAGAAGTCTCATTTAAGCTTCTGCATCCATATTCTGTAGAGTTATGCAGATTACTCTTTTGCCAGTGGTAGGTTCTGTATTTCTACCTCCCAGTTATGGCCTGATGCAAATACATAAAGCTTTTTGAAGAAAACAAACCCCCAAATAAACCAGAAAAAAACTTGCAGCTACAGAAAAAATATAAATTGTTTTGCATTAAATCTTTTACACCATTTCAATGAAACTTCTCTTCTTCTGTTCTCCTAAGACAGAAGGATAGGAAAATTAAATCACTTTTAAAATAAACCTGAAGTTTTTTTCTTTAGAAAATAGCTAGATGCATGGCAACAGTTTAGAATACCCAGGTATGAAAGAAGAATCCCATCCTCACTAGCACCATCTTGGGGAAAAAACCCCAGCAGCCAAAATCCAGCTAAATGCCCAGCCACATATACATTCTTTCAAGAGTGAAGATGGGAGAAGAAAAAAAACCCAAGGAGCATGAGCACACTAAGTCCAGGGTGACTTGTTTCATAGTTCAACCATGAAGCAGAAGGAGAAATGGGAAGGGGAGCAGGTAGAGATGACATCAGAGGAGAAACCACTCATCAGCAACTCCTCTAATCCTCTTAATTGTATATAGTGTGGGGAAAGAGTCACTACTGCCAACAGTCAAACTTCTGGACTGCTGGGAACACTCAATATTATACCTGTGACATTATCAGTGCAGGAAAAATTACAAGGAAAACTGTCAAGAAGTCTCCATAACTTCCATATCTTACTTCCAGCTTCCTTCCAGAGACTGAAAAAGAAACCCAACTTGTTTTTTTCCTACCAGGATGCTTCTTACAGATTAGCTCAAACATCAACCAGTATTTCATTCCTTCCTGAATCCACAGGCAGCCTGACTTATAGTAACATCCAGGTAAAACTCAGGCCAGGGAAGACAAAAGCAGTCTTTATGGGAAATAGAAAAACATTGGGAAGCCTTGGCAACATTATCATCTCACCATCCATCAAACTCTGCACTGCCATCCTCAGTCTGCTCCATCAGCCTGCAGTCCCTGTTCTTCTGGCCATACTGAAAGGACATTTCCCTGTAAAATCTAGGTGAGGCACTGTTAATTCACAGTGATGAGACTAAAGCAACTTCTATTTTAAAGGGGTATAATTACTCCAGCACACAGAAACTCAGTTAAAGCCACTTTGTAGGGATCACAGGGTATGGCCACCAGTATCTTCTTTTCTCACAGCTTCAGTGACTGTGCTGCTTGGGAAATCTTCTATAGTGGAGCTTAGCTCCTTGGAGGAAAAGCCATCACTGATCCAGCCCTGAAGCTGTGTACATATTGCCAGATGAAATAAAACATGAGCATGAACCGAATGTTTTCTACAAAGAACAAAACCTGTCTCTTCCTCTTAGATCTCCTTGTAGCTGTAACTAAAGGCAAACAGAAGACTGGATTTTCATCTGAGTTTTGCATAGCTCTTGTAAACTTGAGGCTGCAATGCAGCTTCCATATTGAACAGCTGGGAATAAACCTGCATTTATGTGCTGTTAGGGTCAAATCAATCCCTTAGACTGAAACAATATGGCTCAATCTGGCTGGAAAAAATCTCCAGAAAATATCCAGTTCCTTTGCTGCAGTGTGTCTTTCTTTGCCTTTATATGTGCTTTCCTTTATGGATCTTCAGTCAAGACTACCCTTGCAGTGTAATCCTTTGGAGAAATTTAAATCAGTCATACTGGAAGTATTTAATTTGCTCCCTGAATAATGATTCAGATTCTCTTTTAGTGAAAGTTGCAGGGGCAGGGAGAGAAAAAAAAAAAGCTTGGAATAATTAATCCCTTCTACCAATTGGAAGACTGTTACAATAGTTTGACCAGGCTCCTGGAGTTATAAAATATGGAGCATTTGGGATTCAAAGCAGACAACTCTCTGCAGCAAAATTAGCTATTCATCTCCATTCTTCTGTATATAAATGAGCAAACAAGTTACAGCCAAAGTGTCTGCCTGCATAGTCTGCTTAGTAATTCTGAATGCAGGACTTTCCATTGCACAGACACCCGGAATTAATGTTGAAAATACCCTGGCAGTCAGTTATTACTACTGATAAATATTAAATTGGATGGGAGACTGTACTATAAAAACTGAAACTAGAGAAATGAAATGGCTGTGTTTTTAGCCAGAAAGCCATGTCCTCTAAAAGATAAAAAAGAGAATTCTTCAGTAGGTATATATATGCTAATGATTGAGCGGAAGAAACTTCAAAGCAGATGGGTCTACAAAGCAGGGAGATCTATCATAAAAATCTTAATTCATTAATAAAGCTTATCTTGTAAAATTGTATCCTATGAATAATGCTGCTGGCACAAAGCAACATGGACAGTGTTTACTAAATATGGTAAGGTGCCGTCCTACATTCAATAGAACTATTTTAAAAAAGTAGTATTTAAGGGGTTTTGCATGCTAATAATCTTTTGTAAGTACGTTATGTGCTTGGATCAGAAGGCAACAAGGCTGGATGCAGTACTTTGTCCTTCCTAATTTTGGACTAGCCTCTGAAAGCTCAGCTTTGGTACAAGTATGCTAAGCAGTGCAGTATATGTTTCTGTGCCAAAAAAGTGAAATCATGGACAAATGACCTGATTTCAGGAAAGAAAATTACCTCCATCCCAAGCTATTTATAAAGACTTACTTCATGCTATCAACAAAGGCCATAAACAGCAAATAAAGACCCAACATGCTGCTCTCATCCTCACCCGCTCCATTCAAACTTTCACACCCCTCCACTGTGCCATGATCAGAGGGACAGTGGTCCTGCAGGAAGGAATGAACTCATGCTGATGAGCTCAGAGCACCATTCCAGTGTTTCAATTCAGCTGTGCAGGGGATGATGAGGCAGGCAGCTGCCTTTACCAGTTTGAAGGCCTAGATAAGGCATTCAGACTCAAGTCTCAGCTCACATTGCACAATGTTTTCCAAACCTGAGCAGCAAGTCTGATATGCCAGGGATTTGGTGTCCTTGGCTCTAGCAGCAAGCTCTCAGAGTCTTTTCAAATTAGGGCTGAAATCTTGCTGACTGGGAGTGAGGACCCCAAGTCGTGGGGAAGCACATACACTAAGGAGACACTATTAGTCAAGCCTTTTTGATTAGCCTGTGTCTTCTACTAGTGGAAAATTCTAAAGGTATTTCTGTGTCTACCTGGATATATTCCAGCAAATCAGGTTCCTAGTCCAGCCAGCTGCAGAAGCAAAGCTCAGCATCAATGGTAACACCAGAAACACAGTCCCCAGCATGTGCCTGACCCCTGAGCAGCTACACAGGAAACCAGACCCCAGGTCCAACAGCAGCTGTCTGGGGAGCACTTCTGGGGAGGACTCAGATCCTTATGATCTTAACAGATGCTGTATAAAGGATGACATAACAGGTTCATGCATACTGGAAGGCATGCTGCTTTTCAGCAAGGCTGCATGAGCAATGCCTATTTATTTAGGTAGCAATTGTATTTTTGTAAGAACGGCAGTAAAGGAAAGCTTATAGCAATAAAAAAAAATACTTTGAGTCCCAGTTTGCCTAATAGCAAGTTATTAGAGCAGCTTATGCAGCTGAGAAAATGAGTAAGCTTTTAACCAGAAGATCTTGTTGCCCAAAAGCATGGGTTTGATTTTTATTGGTTTGGTTTTTTTCCCCAAACTATCTTTGTCATCCCAGTAGAAGGCACTATCTCTGCTAACAAGCACTGCCTCAGTTCTATTTCTAGATCTATCACACTTACAAAAACACTACCAGCACAAATTTATTCACTGTTCTCAGGGAGGGTTTTTCTGACTCTGTTTTTAATGTACTTCACAGTGGATAATATACTGGGTATAGGCTTATTTACCATACCTTATCTTAGATCAGATTAAATTCAACCATATATATCAGAAAATATCAGTTTGAAAATACTGCTTAGCCGCTCTACTCACTAAGTCAGCTACAGATCATGATAAATCACACATGGAAAGTAGATGAAGTTTCCTATGCCCCCCTCTGAAGCTTCCAGATAGATGCAGTTTCTGCACCTTTTTTCTTTGCAGCCTGGGGTGCTACCAATGCTTTGGTGACTTCACATATAAAAAGCCTAAAATGCCACAACCTTGCTCACGACAATCAAAACCAGAGAGACACATTTTGGATCTCCTTAAAAAAACTGAGAGGTAACCAGAAGGCATTTTCTGCCTCAATGACAAGGATTAACTTCCATAGGAAAGTCCTGCTATTTTGCTTGTTTATCAAAAATATGGTATAACTAACTAATAGTGAGGCTAAATCCAGAGTCAACATGTGCTTGCATATCTCAAAGGAATCTCCAGGAGCTTCCATAAAGGAATAATTCATTATAACAATAAGGTGCCAAATAAGATACCAGTGGCACATAAATCAAGCTTCTGAACGAACCCATCCACTGACTCTCTCTGGCATTGAGATGATCAATCTCTCCTCAAAGCATCCCTGCTCCTGTCAGCACTGCAGCTCTCACCTGCCAAAGCCTGCCATTGACTGGCATTGCCTTGGCTGATGCCCACAGTGGCTGTGGGCTGCCATGAAATTTTTAACCAGTGCAAAGCCTAAAGCAGCTTGGTAATAATATAACAACACATTTGTAAGATTCAAGGACAACATAGTGCACCTTTTCAAGTTTACACAACATGCCTTTAAAGTATCATTTACCAAGTCTCAAATAGAAATAATTCCTTTAGCATGGGTTCTCTAGGAAAAAGAAATTCTCCTTTGGCAAAAAATAACTTCTGCCAGCTGGATAACTGACAAAAATGGATATTCATGTACAGTGAAAAATGAAAAGGGAGCTTTACTAAGATAGAAGTGTTCTTCAAGCACATCCTCATTTATCATTTCCCAGGTACTTCTCAACAGATAACTGATTTTGTTCTGCAAATGGACTAGAAGATCCCCAGTATCCCCAACCTCCCTAACATGTATTTCCTAGTAATATGCAAGCACTATTGGCCTAGAACATTTCTGTCTCCCTAGTAGTACCAATAAATTAATTATGCCAGAAGCTGTTCACTGGCTCTGAGAGCAAATGGCACAGAGCAGCCTGTGCCAACATTATTACTGCACTGTACTTCTCATTATAGTTGTTCTCTTAAACTCCAGAACAGAAGGTATGATGTCCAAAAAGTCTTGTGGGGATTACAAGACCCCTACAGCCTATGCTAAATCCCAATCTATCATCACAGTTAATTTGAAAAGTCTTCAGTGGCACATGCATGAGCATGTCAAGGACCATTCCAATAATTCAAATTAGAATTATCAAATTCTTGTCCCTGAAAAAATCATACAGTACTGCTTAATTTACAAAGGCTTCTATCTCAATGATGTCTAAAACAATAGTATCTTTTTGAGAAAATCTCTCGCTGCTTTAGTACAAATTAAATGATAACAGCAATAAAAACTGTGAAAATAGATGTTTTGGGGCATTAATTGTATCAGTGTCTTGTGTCTCATTCTACTCACATTAATAGAAGTATCACGTCTAGAAAGATTCATAAACATGGCCCTTTAAATACACCTAACAAAAATCACCCAGCTTCTTGTCAAAGGGCAAACATTCTTTAAGCACAACTTCTGTATGGAAAGCACCAAGAATCTACTAACAGATCGCTGGAAGATGAGAAGGTGTATCAGGGGAGCTATGGAGTCACAGAGCAATTGAAGCCAGAAATGACCTTTTAAGATTGTCTAGTCCAGACCCTTCTCAAGCAGGGCAACTTAGAGCAGATTTACCAGAAATGTGTCCAGATGGATTCTGAGCACCTTTGGCAAGCTTCTGTGGGGAACTAGATTCCAGATGCAGCCACACCAGTGCTGAGCAGGGTAGAAAATCACTTTCCTTGACCTGCTAGCAATGGATTTCCTAATGCAGCCCAGAATGCTGTGCTGGTTTCAGCTGGAGTAGAGATAATTTCCTTCACAGTGGCTGGTATGGGGCTGTTATGGATTTATGCTGAGCACAGAGTTGATAATATAGAAATGGTTTTTTTATTGCTGAGCAGGGCTTACACAGAACCAAGGGCTTTTCTGCATTTCCTACTGCCAGGCTGTGGAGGAAGTTGGGGTGCAAGGGAGATTGGGAGGACAAACAGATGGCACAGGTGACCCCAACTGACCAAAGGATATTCCAAACCATCAGATATCATGCTCAGTACATAAAATGGGGGGAAGAAAGAGAAAGGGGGGGACATTTGGGGTGATGGTGCTTGTCTTCCTAAGTCACTGTTATACATGCTAGGGCCCTGCTCTCCTGGAGATAGCTGAACACCTGCCTGCCCATGGGAAGCACTGAATCAAAGCTTTGTTTTACTTTGTTTGTGTGTTGCTTTTGCTTTCCCTATTGAACTCTGTTTATCTCAACTCACAACTTCTACTTTTACCCTTCCAATTCTCTCCCTGATCCTGCTGCTAGGGCAGTGAGCAAGCGTTTGCCTGGGGCCTGGCTGCTGCCTGGGGCTAAACCACAACAGTGGCCCAGAGCAGATGTCCTACAGCATCACCCATGCTGGTTTACCTGCCAGTCCTGACCTGTGCACACTGATCTGGTCATCTCCCATCCCCACAGCAGAGTTCTTTGCTTCCCAGCTGCTGTTTCACATAAAAGATGATGCCTCTCCCCTGCCTTCCAGCATTGCCTTCCCAAAGAGCCAGTAACACACAATTTCTAAATACAACCTTACTGCAAATGCAAAACATTGTAGTATCTAATAACATTTTCATTTCTAATCTTAGATAAACATTTTAAAAATCACTTCCATTACTCTGTATTCACCAAATAACACAGGCTAAAGCAATTTTAGAAAATAAACCAAACAGAATGGAACAAATTACATAGTACAGGTAATATACACAGCAGTGTATGAGCAAAGCACTAATGCTTGTTATAGACCAAACAAGAAATTGTAGCAAATTAGTTTTATAGTTAACTACCTCAAAGAAAGGCTATGCTTTCGGTATAAATACAGGTATGTATGTGAACATAAATCACAGGGAGGATGTACGACTTATTTCCCAAACATTACATGATAATAGCAACAAAAAGTAATGATGTGTGTTAGCCTTTAACTATATAATTTGGCCCAAAATAAAAACAAAGTAAAACAAAACCAAACAAAAACAAACAAAACCAAGCAAAAACAAAGAAACCCCAACATACTAAAAAAACAACAATTATTACTACTATTCATGTTCACAATTTGAGCTATGCTTGACCACAGATCAAGATTTTTCAGAGTCTATGAATGAGTCCTTCTTTTCTAAGGATAAACGCTAAACACTTCAAATTTTCACAGCCTCTGAACCTCCCTTTTTAAGGCTTACAGCACACTTGGAAATTTAGTGTCTACTTTAAAAAAATATTTTTTCAAATGTGGAAAAAAAGAAATAAGAGTGGGGTAAAAGAGAATTCTATTACATTAATTTTGGAAAAATATTTTGAGAATATATGTAGAATAAATCATCAATTTTTAAGTGATTTTGCAAAAGAAATTAAAAATGAGATATTTTAATGCAACTTAATTGAAGATTTACTAAAATAAAGTAGGATCTGTTGCAAGGCAGTTAATTTTTCTAACTTTGTTAACTATTTCAGACTCCTTTCTTTCCTTCAGTCTACAAGATGGGGGGGCTGTTCCACTCCACTGAATGCAAAAATAATTATTTTCATCTCCAAAGACAGCTTTCAAAGAAATATGTTGAAGATCAAGTGATCTTCTGTAGCAGAGCAGATTTCTCTAAAGGTTAGAACAGATCACTTGAGCTACATATGCAGAGCACAAATTTTTCCTGATTTGTTAGTATCCATAAAGAAAGCTGCCCAGCTGCTCTCTGCCTTCTAATATTCCCAGTAAGAGAGTATAAAAGACAGGACATCTGGGATGCAATCCCTCAGCTCCCCCATAAAGCCAAAGTCCTGGAAAGCAGTGAGCCAGTCCTGCTTTAACTGCTGTAAGGTTTGGTACAGGCTTTTTACTTGCTGAAGTAAAAATCTCAAAATCATCAGAAGAGTGAAGTATCTGGGACTCAAGCTGGGCTCACTCCTTCTCAGAAGTAGCAGTCTCTGGGACTGGAAAAAACTCCAGCTTTTTCCCTTAGCTTTCCAGGGTCTGGGAATCCAGCAAGCTCCCATGGCACTGGAGAGTGCTGCTACCCACCCAGCATAAGGCTGCATTGTAAAGTCCATCAGTTAAATCTCATCAAAACATTACCCACAGGCAAGCTGAAGCAAGGCCAAATGAGTCATCTGACAAGTGTCATACTTGGTCCCTGCTCTGCTTCAGTGAGCATTTAATTCACATTTATGCAACATGAAGCTGTACCACTGTGGCCAGGAATGCTGACTGCTGGATAATCTTGTGCAGGGAACAGGAATCATGAGCTTATCGCATAGTAGATGATGAAACTGAAGAACACAAAGTCATGAATCACTTTGAAAAGCAAATGCAGTTTCTAATATTCAGGCAGTTTTGTGAATCTATCTATGAATGGGCCATTTTGTATAGAAAAACATGAATTACTGAAGAAGGGGAGTACTTTTTGTTCTAGTCAGGGAACAACTCGGAAGAGGAGAAACAGTCACACACATTACATTTGATTTGATCTGAAATAGCAACCAAGCTGAAAAAACCAATTATTCACAGAATAAAGCTGCAAGTTCTCATAGAATCACAAAATCATTTAGGTTGGAAAAGGCCTTTAAAATCACTGAGCCAAATCATTAACCAAGTACTGCCAAGTCCAACACTAAACCATGTCCCTAAGTGCCACATCTGCATGTCTCTTGAATACTTCCAGGGTTGGTTAAGAAATCACTTCCCTGGGCAGTCTGTTTCAGAGCTTGAAAATGCTTTCCATGAAGGAAGTTTTCCTAACATCCAATCTAAGCTTTCCCTAGCGCAACTTTGAGGCCACTTCCTCCCACCCTGTCACCTGGCAGAAGTGACTGACCCCCACCTGGGTACAGCCTCCTTTCAGGTGGTTGTATTCAGCAATAAGGTCCCACCTCAACTTCCTCTTTTCCAGGCTAAACAACCCCAGCTCACTCAGCTGGTTATCATGGGTCTCATGTTCCAGACCTTTCAGCACCTCCATTGCCCTTCCCTGGACTTGCTTTGGCACCTCAACATCTGTCCTCTAGGGAGGGACCCAAAACCGAGCACAAGATTCAAGATGTGGCCTCACCAGTGCCGAGTACAGTGAGATGATCACTGCCCTAGTCCTGCTGGCCATGCTATTGCTAATACAAACCAGGAGTGCAAGGTGGAGGCTGCTAACTGCAACAAGATACAAGAGATTCTCCCATGCAGAAAAGACTACTACATCCCTAGAGAGTATTTCCATTAGAAGATAGGTCAGGCTGAAAATCCGAGTCCATCACTAAGGACAACTATCTATAAAAGGGAATACATGAGTAGTGAGCTGTGAGAAGTCTGAAATCTATACAGCTTTCAGCCAGGGTTCTGCAGGAAGCCCAGCTGCTGCACTGCAGAGCACAGCACAAGCTTAACCTGCTCCACTTCACACCAGCCAAAGCCTGATGCTGCCATAGCAGGAGCTGTACTGGTATCCGTGCCAGCTCAGTCAGGGCTGACTGGGGTGCACTGATCACAGGATTCACAGCAACTATCACTGACTGCAGTGCAGGGAGAACCCTGGGTTTGACTAGGCCTTTTTTCTTCCTGAGTCACAACTGAGACCCTGATCCAGAAAAATGACCCCATAATGCACTTATCTAAGAGAAATGCGTCAAGGTCCCCATAATAAATGCAGTAGGCCTAATTAAACTCAATCATTTGCAATTTGGGTTCTACTATGGGGCTGACAGGACATCCATTCACATCCATAAACATTTATGTGTGGATGATGATTGCAGAACAAGGCCGGAAAAGCTACAGGCAGCCAGCTTCCCATTCACAAAAGCCCAAAGCACACTTCGACTAATACCTCTAATGAAAAAGTAAAAATTGAAATGCCTCCATGGTAGCTATGGACAAACACAATACTAAACCTTTTTCTACACTTACTCAAACTAGGTAAGAATATTTTTGAGCTCAAGTGGCTAAAAAAACAACGAAAGCACAGAGAGAAAGAGATGGGGAAAAAAAAGAGAAAAAGAGCTGTTATTCTAGGACTCATGAAGAACTGTAATAGAGTAACTCATGGGAGAAGCAGTAAAATATAAAAAGTGCTTTTGTGTCATTTCTGTTGGTGTAAATCAGTGGGGCTCTGCTGACATTAATGAAGCCAACCCGACTTATGGTAGAGACTCTGTCTCTTTATTTCCTGTGATGACAACTAATGTCTAAATTCAACAGCAGGTTTTGCATAAATATATTATTAAAGATCTACAATAACACAGAACACAAATGTAGTCTGTGTAGGAGAGCTGAATTGTATTCATCTTGTGGTCTCATATTGACAGTGGCAATGATACATATAATTAAAATACTAATAACACCTCTGTGAAAGGCAGCACCACAGCATGAAATGAATACTTCAGAACTACTAGCAGACACATTTCAGGACAACTAAATATTATATTTTGTAAGACAAATTTTGATTCAGTTAGAAAGAACTGCAATACTTAATTCATGCCGCTCCTAAACACTAAAATGTTTTAATGCTTAACTCATGTCACTCCTGAACTCTAAAAATGTTTTAATAATGTAAATATGCATATAGCACATAGCTAAGTGTTTTGGGCATTTGACAAAGCAAAATATTAACATTCATGTTGCAGATTTAATGCTCCTATCCATTTGATGGGCATAAATACAGAGAATTCATATGCAAAAAAATTATAACAAAACAGGCAGTGCAGTAGCAGAGCTTATTACACATCATAACCAGATCATGAGTCAGTGCCATTATGTTGCCAAAAAATTACAGATGTCATTTGTTACTTCCCCTGTCCTCCAACTTTCTTGCTCCCATCTCCTTGTGAGACCAATTCTTCTCCACCCAATCCTTCTCCTCTCATGGTTCCTAATGACTATCCTGTTAAACTCAGTTAAAACAAGTCCTGTCACTCACACTAGTTCCTCCTCAAATTGTACTGTCCACATTTTTACCTAGCTTCCCCCTCAGCTCTCCATTCTGATGCCCAGAAATCACTATCAGCATACTTCTTTTTAGCTGTGTGATTTTTGGACACATTGCATGGGCACTACTGCTCCTTCTGTGTTCCTGGCAATTTCCAAATTTTCAGAAGGCTCTTAAAACAGGAGACCTTCACAGCAACAACAGAAAATACATCCCTGGTTGCAAGGGGATGTGTGGGTCATGTTTCAAATATGTCTCAAACACTGGGAACCAAGCTTTGCAATGCACTTTGGCAAAACATCTTCTGTTTCTCCAGGAAAGGAAGATAATTTGCAATATACCAATTGGGTCTCAGAAAAGAGATGGGAACAAAACTTCTTACCTCAGTCAAGGAAAGCATGTAAGATTACAAACAGCTGGAAAGGGTCTGCTGCTGATGAAAGGTATACAGCAGACCTTATAAAAAGAATGAGATCATGAAGAACTTGATAATTTCATTCAAGTTTTTCCAAGATTTTGGAACACCAATAGAGCAGTATGGCTTTTTATAAATCTACAATATCTGGCTTAGACAACCATCCTCATTTACTGCAGAGAAAGCACATATAAATAAAAATGTTCAGTTCCTGAAGTACTGTTAGAAAGAATTAAAATACAATAGTTGTAATTAGAATCCAAACTTCGCTGAAAAACATAGAGCAAAACCCTTGTTCTAACTTGTGATATATCTTTCTTCCTTTTCTTTCACAGAGGTTGATTTTGACAGAATTTGGAATTGACCCCTCTTGGCACTATGTAGTGAACACACACATTTTTCTGTTTTCATAAGGGATTTTGTTTTTTTTTAATGCATACAGAGATTAAGGTGCAGCTGATCAACCAAGAAAAACTGGAAAGCACATCGAGAGAAACAGCTGGCTGTAAGACACAGCAGAGTGAGAAGTGCCACAAGTGACAGGGAGGGCTGGCTGGGTGTCATGGGCAGGTGAGAGGGAACCGTGTGGAAGATCACCATGTTTGACAGGACCCCAACCAACCCTTGGGGAACTGAACTTCCAAGGCCAACAGTGCCAAGGGGACTGGATTGGTCTTACTGTGTAGGGCTAATGGCATCTAGGTAATGGTCCACAAACACCAAGTTTAGGTGCAGATGTTATGGAAGTGAATCCAATGAGGAAAAGTAACATGGAGCATGGCACTGGAGAGACCAGAGGCAAGGGTCTGCTGTGGGGGAGACCACAGGTGTGGATCAGCTACTGGTGACACACATTCTACACAGATATGGGGAGGTTGAGTGTGCATGGGTATACATGACCCAATAGCAAGATCCAATTGCTGATGGGAAGAGCAGGATCAGGCTGTTTGTACTGGTCTTGTTCATAAGTGGGTGGTTTGTGTGGATGTGATCCCTGCAGGGCACTGGTTGCCTGCCTGCATGCATGGTCTGGTGGTCATCTGTGTCAGTCTGGAGCCTGTTTGCATGCAGTCATGGGGGCTGCATGCTTAGCCTAATGGGGAGATGGACCAGGGGACAGGGACTGCAGCAGCCTGGTGCCATCAGACCAGCATGGGAGGAATCCCTTCTGATGTAGATGGTCACCAATCTGTCCTCTCTTAAAACATTTTCTACATTTGACTTGCATTACTTTAGTTGTTCTACTTTAATTGAAACTACACACACACACACATATATGTGTATATGTATGTATATGTATATATATGTATATGTGTATATATATGCATATGTATATGTATATATATATACATATATATGTATATATGTATGTGTATATATATATATATGAGAACTCATAAGGAGCATTACCTTATATACATTAGGATAAGAAGGGAAAGAGACATTGGGCCAGTCAGATGGTAGGTCTGATGAAGCATGTGAAATAACCACCAGAATATTCTGGACATATGTAGCCAGTTGCTTTGCTCCAGTGCCAACACTTGTTTGACACTATTTTGTATCTGTATTTCCTTCTATTGGGTAGTTGCTGTAGGGTGTAGGGGTAGGTGCTGTAGGGTCTGTGCTGCAACACTGCAAACTGTTGTCTCTACATGCCAGGAAAAGTGTGTTATTGATACTGAACAGCGAAAATAAAAGCCAGTCTTTAAATAAAGTAATAAAACCATCAAAACCCAAAACTAACACCCTGCGTGGGGGTAACTTGTAGCATTAGACTAAGGAAGCTGATTATTACATAGGTTGCCTGAACTATGGAGGCTTTGGCAACTTGTACCATATGCATGCCAAATGAATTCAAATTGTTGGGTTTTGTTTCTCTGAAGGGCTGTCTAACTAGCACACTTCTAAAGCACCACCATTTATATTACTGGCAGCAAAAGTCTTCTCACTCAAAAATACCACATATATTACCACAATTATGCAGAAATTCACATAAGCAAAAAGATTCCCTAAGTGCTGTTTCAAAAAAAAGATATCAGATACTAGCAATTGCTTTTTTAGATAGGTGGGCAGAAGAGGACAACCAGCATATCCTGATGAAATTAATAACTGATGCTGGTTGTTATCATAAAACAGTATAAAAACCAAAACTTCCAGAAAAAAATAGTCCTTTAACTTGTCCTTATATTAGCAGACTACTTCTATGTTTTATCCTTTAATAAGATTGATGATAATGCCCGTTATCCAAAGAAAGAAAAACATTTTGCTGATACTACATATAAACACTTCAGAAAAAAAATATTTCCTCTCCTATCTTTCAACGAAAGCATTTTTTAAAATGGGATTATTCATCATTCTCTGACAGAATTTAGAAAAGAGCATTTATCCAGTTTTCCAAAAGCCTGGTCAAATGATATCATCGCCTTGAATGTCATCCCATTTAAGTATTTTTATTACCCATATGGTAACTAAAACCACTGATTTTTATTCTGCTTTTATATGGCAATCTAAATTGCCTTGAGTAATCTGTCTAACAGAGATAATTAGATATGTTTCATTAATATTTGCAAAAGGTTCTAAGGGCATATAGTGGATTAAGTCTGTTTTGCAAATGTGTTGCTTAGATTTCATGTTCACCATGCTAAAGAAAGAAGTAAAGTGTCACTTGACTTACAGAAAAACAGGAATGGGAATGATCTGGTTTGCCACCATCTCCAATCCCATGCTTTTTTACAATCTATCACATACACTGTGTCCAATATCCTCCTTTAAATATTTACCAATAATCATTCTTGTAAATACATTTTGGATTACTCAATCCAGTGCTCTGGCTGCAAACCTGGAAATTAACTCCATTGCTCTAATCTTTAAGGGTCTTCTCTCTTGCAATTTGAATATATAGCACCTTTTGGTTTTTTGCCACAAACTGCTTTTTGTTTTAAATATTTCTTGCTTCTTCCTTGTGTGTATTCCCTCTTTATCTTCTGCTGTACTAGACAAATCTGTGTGTTCTTGTCTCCCCTAATTTTTTTCCTCACCAAAACCATTCTAACAGTAGTTTCTGCATTTGTTATTTGAATTCCCCCTCTCAAACATGTCTAGCTGCAATAAATAATACTTCCCTATCTCTACAACAGCATTTTCCAGTGACATACTCAAATGATGATACTTGGATTTCTCTCAGCAAATCAGCTAATAAATCAAGATTTCTCTCCTCATTTGTTTGAATAATTACATTTAGATCATTGGAAAGATTTTGTTATTAATCCTTAATCAGGTCTTTGTGTAAAGAACACAGACAAACACAGTAAAATGCAGAGGTCTCCCCTTCCTTTTATGTATGGATAAAGAGCCACTGTAAGAACTAACTCATGCTACATTTCTGCAAACCTCACTACAGCCCCTCTAATTTGTACTTTTTATGAATTTCTCAATGTTGGTCACTCCTTTTAATGTTTCCTACACATCTGTTGCTTTTTTTGCAATGTATTTATATAAACAGTTATTCAGCTAATTATGCCTCACTTATAACAGTTTTCAGGAGCATGCATATCACTGAAAGATTTGAGACTCTATAAACTAGACTATAAATCCAGATGATTAAAATGTCTTCCTTAAATATGTAACACACTTTTTGCAATTCTTAGCATCAGCACTGTACAAGTGCAGGAGATGTATCTATGTGTGTATATACACGCATACCTGTCTCTCATACTCACACACCACTCTTTGCCAACATGCTGAATCCTGAAACTGGGACTGGAATAAACCACTCCTGGCTTCTGCTGCCTCTCTCTCCTCTACCTTCAAGTTTTTAGCCTGAGAATCCCCCTAAGTCTCATATATACCCACATTTACCTCTCCAGTAAAAACAATGCTCTTCAGATTTATTGAAAGCAGCAGCCATTCTATAATGCAGCCAATAGAGCAGTTGCAAGTACTGTTTGCAAAGCTATCCCAAAATAATTTTAGAGTAGCAAAGTCAGGTGCCAGTAACAGCTTAGCTGTTGTTGCAGAAAGATCAGTCTGAGGTATAAAACCTGCTTGAGAAACTAAATAAACTTTTAGATTGTCCATGCTAACCTTTATGGTAGCCTAGGAATGGCAGAAAGTCCAAGGAACTTAAAAGCTCATTAGGGAATAAGACACTGATTGGTTAGAGCAAACACTTTAGTTTCACTCTTCCAAGTAGCAGAAGCATTCAGCATTTGTGCTGTATTCTATAAAAATTTAGGCAAACACTTGGCAGAAAATCCCTTTTCTATCATTAATATTTACATTAAAACATCATTATGTCTTTAAAATATGGCACTATACTTAGTCTGGCAACATGTGGATAACTTAACTTTTTAATTTGTCACTGAATGGTACTTATGAAAAAATGCATATTCAGTTCTTAAGCTTTAACAGAGATTTGGGGAGGAGAGGGTGACAGTAAATCCCTCCTTAAAAAATTCACTTAATCTTTTCATGCTTTAGATTTGCAACCCATAATGAGAATAAAGTCACTGTCTTTCTAGCATCTTCTAATTAAAATGTAACCACTTGGTACATGAGGATCCCAATTTTATGTGGCAGATTTCCTGTGCTCCTGTAGTATAAACAAACAAACAAGAAACCCCACAAAACCGAACCAAACCAACCAAATTAAAAACCTCAAAACAAAAACAAACAAACAAACAAAACAACCCCCCACCAAACAAACAAAACCACAGCAAAACAATAATAGAAAAAGAACTCCAGTGACCAAAATCCACAATTTTTTGAGCAAATTTCTCTGGAGGTTCTTCTGATCGATTCTTTAAATGTGAGTTCCAGGTCAAACAACAGCACCATTAAGCTAACCCTACCTGGCTGTTTCACATTGACAAATCTTGAGCATGGGCAGCCATGACATCCTCTTTTTCTAAGGCTGGCTGGGATATGCCAGCTCACTCTGAGTACAGCTTGCTGGAACAGAAGCTTATGGAAAAAATCAAGCCAGCCAACCAAACTTCCCCCTCCAAGCAGCTCTCCATGAAGCCCTGTCCTGTCACTCTCCCTAACAGCACCCAGGCGTTCAGCACGGGGCTCAATTGCCTATGCAAGTCACAGAGGCAAGGCTGGGAAACCAGCTGTGCATCTATTACACATTATGTTCAGGTGATAGGGTTCCTCCTTCAGGAGCAGTGTTCCTGAAGGCTCATGCCATGAAAGCAGCTGTTTCTATGATCAGCCCATTAGCTTGCACTTGCATTAATTAATTCTAGTCAGGGAAACTAACAGGGCTGTCTCAGATGGAGCTTGAGTACACTGATGTTGGGATTTCTCTTACCAGGCACTATTCAAAGCCTTTTGGAAACTTCTGGCTAGTCATAGTGTGACACTCTGGGGAACCAAATATTTTTCAAGACATAGCCATCATTTTGGCCTGTGTTGGAAGGCATTGAAACCCTATTTTTATATGTATTTTTTAACTAAAAAGATTGGGGAGTTACAACCTGTCAGTGTGCAACACTATTGCTATGCTTATGGGTTCCTTCTCAGAGATAGATCACTAGCTCGTACTTCCATAGGACCCTGTTAAAGGGTGGAACTGCATCTTCATTGGATGCTGGCAACTGGAATTATGCAACAAAACCTCTAAATGTCATTACTGTGAGCTGCCAAAATCAGTCCCTCATGGCCCAACCCAAAATGTCTTTTATAAGTATGGCTTTTTGCCAAGTCTCCTCTGTCCAGCTCAAGGCACTGACTGGATTAAACAAAACCAATAAACACAGCAGCAAGAAGAAAACACTACACAAAAGGGATTATAAGCAGGAACAGAAATAGGAAGTATCTCTTTAGACCCCAGGTAAAACTGTTGTTCCCACCGGGTCAAGCCCAGGAAGTGCATTATCTAAAACAGCACTCCTCAGAAACTCTATCTTTGAAATTCTTTCTTAAGACACCTCCTCCATAAACCCCTGACTTTCCGGTTTACCTGAAGTTTCATCAATGGTTCAGGACTCCTTCCTTCTACATTTGCTGGATGTTTATGCCAGAAGCTAACTTTACCATCGGCTTCTGCTTTTTTTGAATGGTTAAGAGTGCAGTCATAAACAGACACTATACTCATTCCTACCAAATGTGCTTAGTGGTAATCTCTTCCTTTAGGAATGTACCAGTTACCATGACTTTCAGATATATCTGCCATATTTATTATGAATTTTTAACAAAAGTTTTTCATCCCAAGATGCAAAGAGAAAAAATTGCACCTCGATATGCAAGGAAGGACATTGTAACATAAAGCTGAGTGTCAGACAACTAGGACAATTGAAGCAATGTCTCTTCATAAGAGCACAGCTAAAAAGCCTGTCTCTTTACGCACAGAGACCTAAGCTTATCCTTGAAATGAACTGGGAACCAAAGATATCCAAGATTGTATGGACTCCCACAATCAAAAGCAGACAACAAAATGTAGCCTGACAGGGTAAATTCTAATTCCAACTGAAGAGGTGCATTTGTGAGTCCATGTACAACTTAGTCTCATAAAATGTTTTCCAAGTGTCTTATCTGCAAGGGTAGGAAGTCCATCCTGCCACAAAGAATGAGAGCAGCATGACTCCAAGACCAACCTCAAACTAGTACGCACTAGTGGTGAGAAGCATACACCTTTCATCTCAACATATTGTGAGCTCAAAATACTGAAAGAATATTTGGAATGCAGAAGCACTGCAGAGTTTACAAGTGCCTAATACAGGATGAATAGCTACAGCTCACTTCCACTTCCCACATTTTGACAGAAAAGCAACTCTCCTATCAAGACAGGCTGGGAGAAATGGGATTGTTCAGTCTGGAGAAGAGAAGGCTCCAGGGAGACATTAGAGCAGCTTTCCAGTACCTTAAGGGGCCCTACAGGAGAGCTGGAGAAAGATGTTTTACAAGGGCTTTCAGTGACAGGACAAGGAGCAATGGTTTTAATCTGAAAGAGGCTGGATCTGGATTTACATTAGATACTAGGAAGAAATTCTTTACTCTGAGGGCAGTGAGGAATTAAAAGACACAGGTTGCCCAAAGAAGCTTTGGATGCCCGATTGCTGGAAGTTTTCAAGGCCAGGCTGGATGTAGCCCTGAGCAACTGCACTGGTTGGTCTAGTGAAAGGTGTCCCTGTGCACACCAGGTGCTTGGAACTGACTGATCTTTAAGGACCCTTCCAAGTCTTTCTATGTCCCTAGGAACCAAACCAAAAGCGAATCTGAGAAAAGAAAAACAAACCAACCCTAAGCCACATAACTGAAAGCTGAAAACTACACATGCCAACAGATGTGCATTTCCAGTAGTTTTAATAAATACACATGTAAAAGCTAGGAATAGAGTCAGAGAGAATCAGAAAGATGTTAGGACTGATTAAAGCATCATCCTATGTCTTCACTGAATATCAGTATGGCTATCTGCACTATAACTTTAAAAGTACATTTCTCATTAAGAATACTACTTGATAGCAGAGCTGCAAATAACCTTCTCTCCTAAGTGGACCTAGGACCACTTAAAAATTAGAAAAAAAAAATGGTGCTATTATGCTGTTAAATTTTTTAAATTATGGCAAGATTTTTCCATGCTATTTGTATCCTAAATAATATGCTTTTCCAGGTTTTAATTATAAAGAGCTAAATAAATCCCATGAGCAAATGCTTATTTGTATCTGTCTGCTAAGTTCCTTCTTGTAATTCCAGCTAATTACTTCCCCTGTCAAGAAAATACTGTCTGAAGTCCCAAGATGTCACAGAAGTAGCTCAATCGCTTTCATTTTATATCTCCCAATGTTTGATACAGAAAATGTAAATTCATTTGTCTACTGCTGGAAGAGCCAGAAATTTGAAATAATCTCTGCACTGTCAGCAGGTCTTTACCTTATGTGCTTAATCCCTGTTACCATGGAGATATTTAATTGCTCAGCGACACAGTTTGATTGGTTTATTTTAAATTGAAGTTCTTCTGTGGAGCGGTCCAGGATTCCAGCAAACTTGAGATAAACAGCTTTCAAAATACTGCAGTGAGTCATAATGTTGTCAGTGACTACATTAATTTGAGTTCAGTTGAACTACTTCCTTACCTGAATCTTATACATATATGACAACATATAAAATATGAGGATTCTTAGAATTATATTTGGGAGCTGAGAATTTTGAGTATAATTATGCAGTATTTTATTATAAAAAGTTCAATTTAAAACTAAATGAGAAGTAAAATTCAGTAAACTTTTGGTAGCTTCATCTTGTATTTCTAAAACAAATTATCTTCCTGTTCTACAACATCAGTCCAGACAAGAACCTTTCACAGGGGGCTTATACTTGATTTTCTTTACAGAAAACTGTAAATATATTAACATGAGAGAAATTAATCCAACAGGATGAATCAGGATTCCTGAGTGCTGGCTTTCATATACATCAGCATGCAGTTCTTTAGTACATGAGTGTCTGCTGGAAATACAGTATTTCCTGGCATGGCATAACACAGTAAGTAACTCATTTTAAATTCTATACATACACCATGATGAACTGATAAACTTCAACTGTGCTATTTAAACAGCAGCAATAGAGTGTGCTAACTCTTATACCTTTTTTGTTTTTTCCCCAGCTCTATCACCCAGCTCCAGCACATTTTTCTCTCAGTGTCGTAACTACAGCTCTAGGGGAAATTTTCACCTAGCCTTTGCTGTGAAAGGTCTCAGTTCCATCACCAAGTATCAGACAGCTTTGCTTTATTTAATTTTTCAAGCTCATGGCCACTAAGGCCCCATGTGCAAGCTGCAGAAAACACCTTTTAGGTGTTTCTAGGCCTGTATTCCCCTCCTTATTTTTATATAGCCTAGTTTTATTTCATATGCAGAGTCTGTGTTTGCATCAATTGGGATACCAGCATGTGATCCAAGATAAGACTTTGCTTCTTACAAACCACTACCACTCTTCCAACCACTTCCATGGCTTTGCAGAACCAGAAATTGACACTTTTAATCTCAGTTCTGCAGGGACCACACTGTTTTAGGAGAGCCATGCTTGAAAAAACAGACTCCAGTGGGGACTATCATTCTCACACAAACTGTTTACAAGAATTAATTTGTTTTACACTCCCAGGAAGGGTATCTTGGTGTACCTAAGCAATGCTTCTACAAAAGCATTTACATGCTGCGATTCAATTCACAGATGAGCTGCTGTTATTCCATATGAAACACCTGCCTAGAACACTGTGTACTCCAATACTGAGAATTTAATTGTTGCACCTCTGTGTTAATGTACTCTGTGATCCTAGGTTAGAGTTCTTTGATTTTTTTTAATTTTTTTTTTTAATACATGTTCTGCTCCAGAAGTGTTATTCCTTCCTAATCCACCTTCAAACACATAAGAGTAACAGTGCTCAGGATGCAATACTTCTCTGATTTTCATGGTGCAGTTTGTGTTTGGAGAAAACACAGAGGACTAGCTCAGAAACATCAAATTTGCTGTAGCAGAGGCCCAGAGTATGATTCCCTGTACTCCACTTAGGTATAATTACATCCAGGCAACCCAAGGCAAATGTCTGAGCAAAAGCTTCTTCTATTCTGAGGAGTCTCACCCACATTCACACCTTCTTGTATAACCCCCCTCACCTTTCCAGTGTGAGAAATACTCTTGGTTCAGTCAGTGAGGGCTCTATGTGTGTGCAGAGGGGACTCAAAAACTGCAAGCCAGTAGAGAGGGAGGGAGCCACACTGCTGTGACTAGCTCCTGAGTTACAGCACACTAACCAGGTTAGGTACAGCTGCCTAAAAATGAAGTGAACTCTCTATTTTTCCATGCTCTAGTTAAAATAAAGCAACCCCACAAACCGTCATCTCCTTGCTATCATACCCTCCATTATAACAACGATTTATCCCAGCCAGTATTAACATCTCTTTGTCTGTCATATTTATGACTGCTGTATTTATGGCTAGAGCAACATCTCTTTGTGAAGGAAGGACAATTGTTAAATCATCCTCTCTTTTCAGGAGGGTGAGCTGATTTAGCAATACTTTCTTTTTCACCATACCCGAGTAGTCTCTAGGCAAACCACTGACATAAACAGGTTGCTATACAATTTTCCTTCTTCTCCTTTCTAATTATTCAGGTTTGCTTTAAACAGTCCCTTCCATTTGTGCATTCCTGCTGCTGCTCATCTCTTCTAGACCCACTCCCCCTTCCACCATATGATCCTGTCCTTGAGTAGGTCAAATCCTTAGCAACAAATTTGTATTCAGTCTGAAAGAAGCAGAGTAGCACTCTTTTTCTAATAGCACACTATTCATATCGACCGTCCGTATTAGTGACAAGGGAATTTAAAACAAAACAACATAAAAGAGACAGAAAAAGCCAAGAATCGCCATACCAATCAGACCTGTTGTCCGCCTGCTCCAGTATTCTTTCTCTGACAGCACTCAGTACCCGCTTCAGAGGAAGGTGCAAGAAACCTTGTAATTATAGAATAACCTGATTAATACAGGAAGTTTCGTCCTAGCCCTAGGCAGTCAGCAGCTGACTCACCCGCTTGTCTGAAACATAAGATTTTATATCTGCTCTAATTTTTTTAATCCTATGTAATTTAATAGTGAAAGTCTTATTACAAATGTACTTTGCAAATGTACATTTCAATCCTATGAAGCATTTTAGGCTTTACTGTAACCTGTAGATGAGAGTTCTATTTGCTAATTATATAGGTTGCACTATTTTTATCACTGTTAAACTGCCTGCCATTCAATCTCATTGGATGTCCCTTTTAGGGACTCGGGAATAAGTGGGCCAGAGTGTGATTCCACTGCCTTTTTTCCCCTTGGCATCTCACCTGGGAGGGGAGGTGCCCTGAGAGGCGCACGGCAGTCAGCCTTTGGCTGGGGGCACTGAACCGGCGCAAGGGCTGCCTGCTCACAGCCCTCACCCAAAGGAAAGGTGCCCTGCACAAGGCATGAGTGCCCTCATGAACAATGCAGCAGCAGCTGTGCAGCTCATATTTTTGTGAATATCACATAAATCCCCTGTGAATCCAGTCAACATTGTTGCTGTACTTAGAGATGAAAGAATGCAATGTGCTCAATAAAGTGCTGTGTAATATCATACCTACAGGGCAGAAGGTGGCTCCTGTGACTTCAAACTTTCATTATGGCCTTATGTACTATGGTAGTTTTAAGGTAAAATAACAGCCTTTTCAAAACCCAAGAAGATGAGCAGCACAGTAACAACAATCAAGGTTTTCTCTATATTTTACTTATAACCATTGATGGCTTTCAGAACCTTCCAACAATGCAAACACCTACAGAACACATATATGAGAAGATTGGGGTAGGCTAGACATAAAAAAAAGAAAATAATGATTTTAAAAAAATTGCTGAATGGTCTGATCATCTTCTATGCTTATTTATTTTGAAGTAAAGTAATTTGCAGGCTGTGAGCCTCAGTTTTGCATCTGGTATAAATTAATGGTCCTTAATAAGCAGGATGCTTGATTGATAAGTCATTAATATCATTAATGATTGTGTTGTGTCATTCCACATTGCTGGCCAGCTATGAGAAGTGGGTGTACAAGCAGGAGCACACAGGCCAGACAGGATGCGTCAACAGGCACAGAGCTGAACTTTCAGAAAACACAACTGAGCTTCTCTTCTAAGCACAGCAGGCACTAAAAAAATAAGATGAAGACTACTAAAGAAAATTTAGGTAAGTATTTGAGTATTGAAGAATATCATAACATTGTTTTATTGCAAAGAAATATTGTACCATGTACGCTTTGAGAATTTAGGATGTTGTGAGCTACAATAGTTATCCAAGAACACAAACACGTTGCCTCTATTTTCTGTACAGGGCCAAAGCTGACATTTAAGAATTTCATGTTTCAGGAATAGTACAGCTACTAAGCCAAACAAGGACAACCTAAATGTAATGATTTCACAAGCTGAAAATCGTGGAGATTAAATATGCAGGATAACATACCTCAGAGAAAAGAATTAAGCTTGCCAGATGCACCTGGAAGAAGTCTAGAATTATATTTTGATGCTAAATACAAAAGCACTAGTGAACAACAAGGAGCTCAGGACATCAAAATATGATGTGCAGGTATACAGAATCATTTAGGTTGGAAAAGACCTCCAAGTCCAACCTTTGACCGAGTACCACCTTGTCAACTTGACCATAGCACTAAGTGCCATGTAGAGTCATTTCTTGAACACCCTCAGGGATGGTGACTCCATCTGGGCAGTCCGTTCCAATGTTTAACAACCCTTTCCATGAAGAAATTCTTCCTGATGTCCAAGCTGAACCTCCCCTAGTGCAGCTTGAGGCTATGTCCTCTCTTTCTGTCAGTTGCCTGGGTGAAGAGGCCAACCCTCATCTTGCTGTAACTTTTTTCAGGCAGTTGAGAAGGGCAGTAATTTCTCCCCACAGCCTCCTTTTCTCCAGGCTAAACACCCCAGCTCCCTCAGCAGCTCCTCATATGATTCAGTTCTCTAGATCCTTCACCAGCTCTGTTGTCCTTCTCTGCACATGCTTCAGCACCTCAGTGTCTTTCTTGAAGTGAGGAGTCCAGAACTGACCACAGGATTTGAGGTGTGGCCTCACCAGTGGTCAGTATAGAGGAGCAATCACTTCCCCAGTCCTGTTGGTCCCACTATTTTTGATGCAATCCAGGATGCTCTTGACCATCTCAGCCATCTGGGCACACACCAGCTCATGTTCAACCAACATACCCTCAGGCCCTTTTCCACTGGCCTGCTTTCCAACCACTCTCCCAAAGCCTGTAGTGCTGCAGGGAGTGTTGTGACTGAAGTGCAGGAGCCAGCAGCTTGGACTTGTTCAACTGTCCCTGTCTGACCATCCAGGAGTCACTCTGTCACATTCACACCACCTAAGCTGGGACCAAGGCCCCTTCACAGCTACACAACCCACTCATCATCAGACCAGGTTTCCTTACCAGCTTGACCCCAAGTTTCCCATAGCAGAGTCTCACAGTCTTGATGCTTAGAATAATTTAATCATGGTGCAATAACAAAGTAACAGCTTGAGCTGGATGCCTCTGAGGAGGGACTCCGAAAGCAGGAAACCTGGGCTTTTATATCCTTACAGTTTTAGCACAGGGAAGTCTGGGATCCCTGGCTCCTGCTGTGCCTCTGAGTGTCACCTGCCTGGGCCATAGGGCCTGTGCCCTTTGTCATGCAAAGGTTGGCAGCTCACAGCCTGTAGTGGCAGCTCCCACCCCACAGAGCTCAACCTGCAGCTCCCACTGCAGCTGCACACCGAGCTGCCTGCATTGAGTGTGTTACTCAACAGAACCTCACACCACTGGCCTCACCCACTGATCCAGCCTGTCCAGATCCCTCTGCAGAATCTTCCAACCCTCCAGCAGATCAACACTCCCATCCCACTTGGTGTTGTCTGTGAACACACTGAGGATGCCTTGATCCCCTCATCCCTTAATAAAGACATTAAACAGGACTGGTCCAGTACTCTGAGGAACCCCACCAGTGACTGGCCTCCAACTGGATGTGATACCATTTACTACTCTTCTCTGGGCTCAACCAAACAGACAGTTTTTAATCCAGTCAAGAGAGCACCTGTCCAAGATGTGGACTGCCAGCTTTACCATGAGAATGCCATGGGAGACAGTAGCAAAGACTTTGGTGAAGTCCAAGTAGCCTACATCCTCAGAGTTTCCCTCATCCCCTAGGTGGGTCACTTAGTCATTTCAACTGCCCTAGCAACCACATCATATTAACATAAATAAAATTCAGAAAGACTTTTGACAGGTAGTACTCTCCCAGTTCTGCTGTGCACTCTAGACACTGACCTGTGGGTTCAAGCCAAGCAGTAATAATGCTGCAGGCTTTGATCTCTGGGTGTGCTTCCTTTAATTTCTTGTCTGGGATCCCAACTGTTTGCTGAGTTTGTTCCAGACTGGAGCACAGAAGCAAGCTAATATGCACAAAGTACAGATGGTCAGGGTCCTTGGAGTCAAATAGGGAGCAAGCCAAAGTGGAAACACAGACAGACACCATCATCCTCTCCCAGGCAATAGCAAGAATAAGTAAACACAATCAATAAAAATAATTAAGCAAGATAAAGTAAACACAACCAATAGCACCTCTTGCAAACAAGGATATGGCAATAAACTGACCTAACAGACCCCTCTATCTTGAAAATCTAATAACTAACTACACATTAGTGGAACCAGTGTTACTTTAAGTTCACATGAGAAGGGCTGTACTTCCTTTCAGCTAATTTTATTTCACATTCTTTGGTCTTTATTTGAATGACAGAAACCAGATCCATGAAAATACCAAAGTATCTCATTCCTTAGGAATTAAACAGCAATAGGAATCAAAAAGGTATGACTTTTGAAGCAGCGAATGTTGCTTCAACTTGCACCTTAAAGTGGAGCTGCAGGGCAGTTTAAGACAATACAAATCTGTTGCAATCCTATTCTTAAACCATTCAGATATTTCAGTGTGGCAGCAATGCTCAGGACCTGGTAATATCCATGGTCTGAGCAGGAGGCTGGACAGGCTGACCTTCAGAGGATTCTTCCATGCTAAACCATTCTGCAACTTCATCAGACCATGGAAAGGACTGGCTTAGAGCAAAACCAACATAAAATTTATTGCTTTCTCCATAAGATTGACTTTTTATTAGCTTTTGCCTGTTTATTTCCCTCTATCAACTTCCCTCTAGATCTGACAAGCAGCAAAATTTCCACAAGGGAAAGGACAAAAATGTTCAGGCCCAAAAATCAGTAAGATCACAGCAGTAGCAAAAATAAGGACCTAAAATTGCTGTGAGTCTCAACCTTTTGTATACAAAATCAGCCAAAACCTTCTGCTCCTTCTGCTCTCTGGAATACTATACTCACACAAAACCATTTTTAATAGGTGTCATGCTTTTATTCAAATCAACATTACAGAATTTCTCATAATCATATACTACACAGCATATATAATTGATGCAAATAAAATACTTAGGACTTTAAAGTGGTTAAATATACCATATTCAAATTATTTCCTATTAAAAGTTGAGTTTAATACAGCTTGTGGAGTACAGAAACATGCTGGGAGAATACTAGATGATTGCCCTGCTCCCATACTGAAATGTATTACTTATATCATAATGCTATTTCAAGTAAAAGGGGCAAGTTAAAAGGGAATGGGTGAAGTTCTGAAACCTTTATGTACCATGGCCTAAACTTAAGAAAAAATATTTTAGAGGTTTGCAAAATGACCCTGGTTGTGCCATCTGTAGAAAGAGATAATGAATTGATAGCAACATCTGAAAATATTTTGATAAAAGATTCTTCTCACACTTTTACAAAAGCACTGCCTGGTGATCGAAGCTGCCTCTGATCAACTCATGTCAAAAGGGCTTTCAGATATTTGAAAGAAATCAAATTTGCTTCAGCAGAAAGAATAAACATCTCTTCCCATTCATGCCTTAAAGCATTTACACCAACACTATATAATTACATTTCATTTCACCAGAAGATCCTCCTGGATTCTCTGTTCCTCCCACAATTTCAAAATTACAATATGTCTGCTTGCAGTTGAATGGATATGTACATATGGCACAAAGTAAATGATTTCATTAAAAAGCAGTTAATGTCGCTATGAATTATGTTTCTTCTTTGTACAGAACTCACATACATTTCATTGTGATAATACCTGGTTTATACATCTTTAATCAAAACCAAGCAAAGTATTTGAATTGCTTCTTCTCCTTCAGTGTGATGCAATTTGTTAATCTGCATGGCTATGAAAAGCCTTAGAGACAATAAAAATGCCATCTCGCTGATCTCTCTCCTGTCTTTATTGGCATAATAGTCAACAATCATCTCACTACATCATTCCTAAAATCTAGGTGTGAAAATGAAGGAAAGAAAATTAAATTCTGTTTTAATCTATATATCATGTAGTATTTGCAAAAACAGTTGTTTTGAAAGCCAGAGAGAGATTCTCTGCCAAATAACAGTCACTGTAAGGACAAATACTATGTGCAGCTCCACAGAGGAATCACTGGCAAGTCACTGGCTCTATTTAGTCCTTGGTCACTCTTCTAAAACCAAGATATATCTAATACTACTGGAACTACCCAGTCACATTGTAGTAGCCACCTGGGCTGATCTTGCCTAGTAATGGTGGACGGCTGCTAGCAGTACATGGCTCCAAATGGTTTCCTGATTTCATTCTGTTTCCAAAAGTCCTGGCTTTTAGTGCATTCCTTACATCATTTCATGAAAGATGCATTACTACTCTGGAAGCACACCTGTGCACATGCTACAGCCAATGCTGCTGCTGTGAAGCATTTGATACTGTAGGAACACGTCCTGTAGGAATGTGTACTATAAACCATGCTGTGTGTTGGTATGTAGCAGTGTTCACCTGGCACCTGAAACTGCTCAGAGCTTCCAGTGGGTTGGAAAGTCTGGCACAAAACATCAAAGGCTTCCATAGATAATTTTCTATAGAGGTCTCATGCCCTTTACCTCTCAGAGCAGACTATTTTTCTCCGTGTAGTCTGCTATCCACATGCAGAGAAAAATGGAAGGAAGACCAGAGCCCAAAAGAGAACAAAAAACAAGCACCTTGTAAGAGCTTGAGAAAAAAACCTGGAACAACCACCCCAACAACAAAACAACCACAGGTCTCATATTACTTAAGGCATAATTTAGCACTCCCTGTTATGGATTTTTTTTCCTAGATGCAGTTTTCTCAATTTAAGAGAGAGATGTGGCATTTTAAGGTACGAAAAGCCATTAAAAAAACCAAAACAAAATAATCATTAGCTACAGAGGATTAGTAAACATTCCCAAATTGCAAAATTAATGAGTACTAAGGCACTGCTTTTTGTAAGCTGAAGCTGTTGACAGCTACACAACAAGTGCAGCATTGTGCATCCCATTATGTGACCAGTGAGAAAAGAGGAGCAATCAAATGTAGCACCTCTCCTCATAATCAGGATATTAATCCTTCAAATGAATCTCATTCACACAGATGAAAACACACCGACAGTCTGCAGAAAATAAGAATGAGATGTGCAGGTATCTTCACTAACTTGAGTAACAGAAACAAGAGTCTCACATCTGCACAGTACTTTGGAGGCTCACCTCTACTTCTTGGAAAGCCTCATTAACTCAGGCAGAAAACCTATGCTAATACAGTTATATTGTGCCTGGCACTCAGCTTCATACTGCCCATCTTTCAGACATCCAAAGCATGACAAATACTTGTTGAAGCAAGAAAACAACATTTCAAAGTCAGCTTCCGAGCCCTCATTAACCCAGAAAATTTGTTCCAATTTGGACAGGTCTGAAATTGCTCTAAATCTTGAAAGCCTTCAGGTCACCAGGCTGCTACAAATCTTGCTTTGGCTCTGAAAGCAAATGCCTCCTTAGGAAGCCAAGGCATAGCCTGTGGGCAAAAAGGCTAGGGAAGCAAAGCACAATTACAGGGATCTTCAGCCTTATGCTTTACAATTATTTTTTTGCAGTTGAAGGATCTTGAGAGAATTAAAGATTTTTAACAGTCAATTAAAAATGTTTGATCTTTCTACTCTGTGTTAAAAGAATTTTAATTCTCATCCATGACTTTTTCAAGCACCTACAAGTTTCTAAATAGGTTGATAAAGACAAAAATTAAATAATTAAAAAGCCAAAACTTCACAAGAACTGAATCAAAATGCTAACCTTAAAAATGAAGTGTAAGCTAAAGAAAAGAATGCCAAGCAGCCAATGGTTCTGCTAACCCTACCCTCTCCCCATTTTAGTGAAGAAGTTCCAAAGCCACCTAAGAGTACATTTGCTAGAACAGCAAAATGTGTTTTATCCAAGGTACCTCAGTGATCTAAAAAAATAATTACGCACAGCTTACGATGGGAAAAGAAAAGCCAATTATGTTTACAATTATATCATACATATTTATATTTATTTTTAAACCAGAGCTAAAAACTATGGGAAAGCTAAGAACTAGTATATTTACTATGATCCAAACATAGTAAATATTTACTAAACATTTACTAGGATCCAAACATTCACTTTCTTATTACCAGTATAATGAATATTTTAGACAAACCAAAAGACCTCACAGTGATGCCTTGGAGTGGCTACCTAAAACAGAGGCTAGACAAAATTAAGAGTATAAAAGTGGGCCTTCATTTAAGGCCTTCAACTGGTGCACCTTCGGCAGTCAAAACCCTCCAGGGGGCTTTTCCCAAGATGGACAACAGTCACAAGTTAAAAGTTTGGTCTATTTCCATATCAGGGGTTAATCCTCCAATTACAGTTTCAGGTAATGAAGTAATTTACTCTAAGTTTGCCCCCCACCCTTTCACTGTTGTTTACATCTCTCTGGGCCTGAGACAATAATGTGTCCTTGAGTTTCAGGCCTAGAGAGGAATTGCTTTGTCTGAATAAAACGGGAGAACAGTAGCTGACAGGCTGTGGAGTTTTAGAGTTATACAACTAAAGCAGTACAGGATCTGAAAAATATAAAAGCTAAATCCTAAGGCATCAACCTGGAGAAGAGTTGGAAGTCTCAGTCAGAACTGACCTTCTGCCTCATTCTTTAAACATGGCTTTTTTTTTTATTCATCTTTTGTTAATGACCTTACTTGTAATTCTCAAAGAAATACAGGTCCTTATATTATCAATATTCTCTTGAGCAAATGAAGTAACCAAATACCAAAGCAAAGAGCAGAAAGCACAGTCTGAGCTACTCCTGTGCCATAAATCAAAGCAGTGAACATTAACCGTGTTGGGCTGAAGCAGGAATTGGGATTCCAAGGGGATACAGTTGAGAGCAGGGCTGCAGTGCTGTGCCCACACTGCACAGCTCCCACTGCCCCCTTACCTGATGAAGTAATCTCTTCCATCTCTGTTAGCCGTCATCTCCCATCCATAAGGTGTCCCCTGGTTCAAGCTCCAGGTCCCTGAAGGCTGAGGCCAGCCTGAAGATTTATTCCTGTGGCTGCAATTTTGGAAAATGTGAAGGGGAAAAGAGAGGGAAAAAAAAAGTTATTTCTCTCTTGTACTATCTATGATTCACTTGACATCCAAGTACTTTCATAGTTGTGAAATACAGAGTCAAAACCCAGGCAAGGGAACAGAGGTTAGCAGATCTATTTACATTTATGATATTCTTTCAGTCAGTAGAAAGATACACTGTCATTTCTAACGGTCTGAGTTCAACCCTTTGGTTGGTGAATTTGTCATTCTCCCTTATTCCCACATACACAGTGCTAATTTTCAGTCTTTTTTAATAAAAGGAACAGGAAGCATTTTCATTCATCACCATTCTTTGTTCAAATGCCAGCTCTCAGCACAGTTTTAGGGAAAAAAAACCAAAATCAAACCAAACCACCCACTGCATCACTGCAGATCACACACACAGTGCAACACCTGGCACGAAAAGGAGCATGAACCTTCTCTCTGTTAGCAAACCATTTTATTGCTTCTTGTGTTGGAACGAGGGAAGGCCATGACACTGCTGCATAACATGCTAAATTGACTGAATATGTGAATCTCCTTGCACTTGATCATTATCCATTAAGCTCTCCCACCAAATAACCTTTAAAAGGCTGCAGCATCTCTGAGCCCACACACTGTTTTATCCCACTGCTCCAGCACTGTCTGCTAGTATTCCCACTCCCAAAGAAGAGCCCAGCAGCACTCCCAAGTGACAGTGTTTCCCCAGTAATCTGAAATGTTTTGTGAGGTACTGACTCTACACAAAAAAAGATTCAGCTAGCAAGGATCCACCATAGTTTCTCACATGTCTGCACACATGCTTTTCCCCTCACTTGCAGGGATTAAGGTAGATATTACTGCATATTCCTACTTTCTCCTGTGGGACTAAGAGGTTCAGAAGACAACAAACTAGTCTTTTAGAAAAATTAGTCAAGCCATTAATATCTATGTGCAATCTGAAAAAGGGAAAGAGCAGGAAGAAGAGGCAGGGCAACCAAAAAATCTAAAGGCCAGCTAAGGGCATGTGACAGACAGGCAAATAAGAATGAGCACTCAACACTGAATACAATCTGAAATTTTGACATGAAAACCAAAACCCTACAAAATAAGAGCATGTTTTGAATTAGTTGACTTCCCCATTTCTGTCTTCTCTCCATCCATCAAATATATTACAGCTTAGTTTTATGTGCTAGATTTATTTAAATTCAAATTGTAGCAAGGAATTGACTTCCTCTTGCCACAGATAGAGACATAAGAAATTCTTTTCTTTAGAGAAACAGAGCACAATATAACCTGACAAACTCTCCTGAAGGAACAGAATTGGTCTCCACAGACAACTCAACAAGTGATTGTAAATTGCTAAATTCAATGAAGTTGTGCATAGTTAATCTTTCCCAAAGGAGGAATGTATCATTAAAAACAAACTAGCTGCTCAACCCTCCCCCTTCATTTCAAGGATTAATCACAATTGAGAAAAAATATGGTGCTTCAAAATATAATTTACATGTAAAGTAGACCATTACAATGGAATGCTAGGTATCATTTGGTTTATCAATTACATTAAGTACTCTATCTTCAAGGAGTAGAAAAACATTTCTGTAACCATATTCAAACACTGGTATTTGCCCTAAGGCATGATTTAAATCTAATATTGAAAATGTTAGAATCCTTAAAAAAATAAGTTCTTCAAGGCTATTCAAACACATAAATGTCAAATATGATACACTACCCCAGATAAATGCAACTAGTCCATTTCTGATCCAAGGAATTGATTAGAAAACAGTCATACAAGGAACAAATCCAATACACTTTCAACACTTTCTCATGCAGTTTCTTGTTAAGCTGAGCATAAACATTCCTTTTTCTCCATATGCTTGAGAGACAAAGGAAGAGTCCCTCCCTTCTTTGACAGGAGCCACTCTACAATGTGAGAATGTCAGCTTAACTACATCTACAGACTTCAAATAACACTTTTGAGTATTTGGAATCCTAACCACTGCAGTTAACTAAATACACTAGAATGTAACCTTTTTTATCAACACTGTATAAATGGATACCCATCCATTTAACAGTTTTCATTTTAATTAGATGTGTTTCACAAACCCTGTGCTATAATTTCACCATCTGTTAAATGGATACAGTGACATTTAAATTCCCAAGTAAAGTACATCAAACTATCAGATAATTTGTCAGAGCATAGGACAGTGATGATGATCAATATTGTAACTCTCTGCACTCAAATTAAGGGCTCATCTTTGGAAGGATTATAGTATTAGTGAATTTTAAGGTGCATCTAATTCCCTTGAAAGCTTTCTTTGAGCCCTTAAAACATTAATGGTGTCAGAACCATATCATATATGACAGGTAATAACTGTCCTACTTAACTATAAATATGTCTACATCTGATCTACTCCTCCAGACTTTCATAAAATCAGTGGGATAGAAATTAGCACTTGAAACACTGTATGCACCTACATTAGATGTGTGCAAATTCACAGTGGCTCCACAGGGCAAAAAGACATAATTTTTCCTACAGCTATTGTGCAATTCAATAATAAACACTCACATCATAACAATAAAGCAAGGTCTTTACTCTCAGAGGTGGCTAGGATTCCCATCTGCCTGTACAGTCTGAAAAAAGGAGCAAATGAACTGCATTTTTTTCTACACCTCCCTTCACTTGTTGAATATAATTCTGCTTGCCTGCAAGAATTCTCTTCAGTGGCCACTATGAAGGGCAAAAGATGGCAAAGAGGAGATAAATGCCAGGAATGATAAGCAAGTCAGACATTTCACCTGGGGGAAGAACAAAGTCATCTTGGTAATCTTTAAGCCAAAAGGATGCCTTATTGGTGAGGAAGATCATCAGGCCCTGGGAGACCCCAGTCCAAAGTCTTCTTCCATGCTGGTGACCTTGGACAAATCCCTCAGCCCACTGATCCCCATTTCCCATTTCCTTCCTGGACAGGCAAAGGAAGAGCACACCAAGGCTGCCTAGATTTATGACACTTACAAAGACCAAAAAGACAAAGAAAATGCACCTTCTACTTCAGGTGCCTCTGCACTACTGGCACTGCTGTTACTCCCTGCCTGTTGTCCATCGCCCTCCCTGCCTGCTGATGGCAGTGGGCAGCCTGGCTGCTGTAGAGCCTTTAGGAGCACAGCTCTTGGGTGTCAAACTTCACTGTGAAAGCTAGGCCAGCACCATGCCAGCAGGGGTCTGAAAAAAAGGCAGAATATCCCTCAACCTGCTTTTTGCTATTCCTACTGCAGAAATATAAAACCTGATCTCTCCGAATTCCGTGACATTAAACAATCAGTTCATTAAATCACCAAAGTAGTGATTACTGATGTGGTGTGTAAGGAATCAATGTGTCCTGTGGAGGGACATCCTGATTGATAATGCAATAGCTTTGCCACAGCAAATATCTTCAGGTCAGCCTTTTTTCTGCCCTGTGCTTGAATAATGACCTGAAACATGAGATCATATGTAAAGTCTCCTGCACTGTACCAGTGATATGCTCTTTATGTGATATGCAGAACATACTCAGCATAAACCATGCCTTAACAAGAAGTGCAAATCTGTAGCATTATCCACTTCTTTTTTAAAGATCAAAACTAGAACAGTTTGAAGTTTTAAAGCACACTATTAAAGCCTAATGTCCAGAGCAGTTCAGGTAGTGTGAATAATGAACACAGAAAGCAACACCATTTCTTCTTTCAAATGTGGAAAAAATGTTTAAATAGGTTGAAAAATTCAATTTTTAAAAAATAGTATCTACAGACAATAACTATGCAATATTGCCCCAAACTGTTTTTTTTTTTTAACCAGCAATTGGAGATTCCTCAATAGCTCTTTGCTATAGAAATCTTGACAGACTTTTTAACTGTGCCACCTCTATAGTCCAAGCCTGTAAATTCTGTTATAAATATAGTTCTTCCCTGAACTAGTGGAAATTAGGCTCTCAGGCTGAAATTTTAAAACAGCATAAACTGGCACTGACACAAAAGCATTCCCATTTTCCCAGCATCTCCTGCTTCACATCACAGTTACTCCTGTGCCAATGAAAGTAAACTGGTTCACCTTAAAATTAGCAGCTATTTTTTTCCATTCAGATTCATCTCTGCTTACTTCATGGCCTCACAGGTGGTCACATGGCAGCAAAAATAAATGGTAGAACTGCATTCTTCAGAGTGTTCTTAGGTAAAGCACTCCATTAAATGGACTATTCCAATTGTATTTAGCATATTTAATGTCTAATGGGGCACAACACTCAGTACACAGTTGGGACATGTCTTCCAAAATGTTCCCAACAAAGCAGCTCCCCTTGAAAACTCCCCCTCAACACAACTACAAAAAAAAAGACACTCAGCTTTTTTTTCCTCTGCCTTATTATCTCCAAGTGTTGCTTTTAGTTAATATCTGTTAGCTCACAGCACAGGCTATCAAAAACTGAAATGATACACAGAGTTTCTGACAAAAATCTTCATAATTCCTTAAAAATGTCTGTATGTGGAACCATATAGAGCTCTATGATTTTCCCAAATATAAATAATTTGAAATATTAATATTCTATGCCTACTTTCTCTTTATGTATTAGTAACTTTTTAAGCATCTACCTTGGATTTGCTCAGTTGGATTAAACTAGTTGAAGGATTATACTCTAATGTTTTATAGCAAACCCTTGAACTGCTCCAGCTGTGGTGGATGGCTGAAATAACAGAATGTTTATTATGGGGATTCACATTATAATGTCATGTTTACCATTTGGATATTCAATGTTCAACATTGAATCATCTTGTTCAACATCTTGAAGTTTCTCATAGTACCCCTTCACACACAGGAATAATTTTTTCCTGAAAGCACTGTCAGCAGGGGCAGCAGTGACTCACACAAGGCCAACCACATAGCACAAGCAGCTCAGCGCTGCAGATGGAGTAACAGCATCAGTATGCTGACTTCCTTTATGTATATTAATATTTACATGAAGAAAAAACTTCCAAAATTTGAGTTTTGCCATGTAGCCTGGCTTCATTTCAACTCTCCATTGGTACAAAAGCCACACTGCACTCCCAGAGTTGCTTATGGAGGACACACAGCTCGACAGCTCAGAGGTAATTCTAGCCACAACAATCCCAAGGAGGTACCAAGAGGAACACCAGAGATAAAACATTTTGTATTATTTGTTTTAAAAAGTAAGAACACCACACCTGACGTATCTGCAGGGCATGTCTATCTGCAAATAGGAAACATTATTGTGACACAAGTGGAGTTCAGTAACCGTCTCACTATGATATTTAATCTTCCACTGCCTCAGGAATGAAACCCCTCTTTCTCAATCCAGTTCTCACCCTCTCCTGTCCCAGAAGACTACAGCAATACTTTTACCTCCATCATACCACTTTAACTTGAAAAAATGAGAAATGAAAGTTTTAAAGAATCTGTAGAGATACTATCAAAATCAATCATCATACCCTGCTATTGAAACTCTCCTGAGGGGCACACAGACATGATGGACAATAGTTTCTGGATACAAGATCAAGGACACTGAAAGACTTCGTGTCTTTGAAGAGATGAGTCCTATAAAGCCCCAGAGAAGTAGTCCTGCCAGAAACTCAAAAGAAGAAAATTAACTGCCCCAGACACCTTCTACTATAGTAAAAAACTTAATTCATACTGAGTCTCTTATTACTAAATCATTTCAGTACAGAAGGGAACCCTAATGACTTCAGATATCCTTTGTCTTCTACAACCCACACGCTTTCAAATCTTTTGATGGGTAAGAAAGCAGAAGGGTTTCAGTCCTCATCTAAATGTGTCCTATTTTTGAAATTTTGTATGTCAGTTAAAAGAAATTTGATGAGTGTCATCCCACAAATGAGTTTAGAGTTTCACGCTTGTAATTAACCAATCACCAAAGGTAGAATTGTTGTCCAAGACTGCCTTCCTTATTTGATCATAAGAATAAAATGCTAGAAAAATATTTTTGCCCTTTGAAACCTGTCATTCTCAATAATTTTGCAACATAGCCGTGCTCTGGTCAAAGGTAGAATAAGATTGCTGTATTCTACACACTTGCCTGAAATTTTCTCACTGCATCATCAGGAAAATGCAAATGCTATTCAGAAAATAAAGGCATTCACCTTTCTTGTACCTTGTGTTGGTTTTTTCTATTTTCCTAGTAAGGTCTATGAATAAAACCAAGTTGCCTTGCACTGGTTGATCAGAAATTATCTGCAGCTCAAAGTTTTTCTTTCTTAGGCATTAACTACTCCCCAAACATTGGCTGAAACAAAAAAAAATCCAAACTTTTTTTTCTCCTGTCCTCACTTTCCATCACAGATGCTCTGAATTATTCACAATTTCACCAAGTACCACTCATTCTTACTCCAAACAGACAACAATGCTAAAGGCTTCAGTCGACCTTTAAATCCTTTGGGGGACCAGAGGAAACCTCAAGTACAACTCAAAAATTCACACTGAATTCCTCTATAGCAATTCACAATTGTAGAGAAGCTACATTTCTAGAAAGCCCCACATAAGATTGTTTTTGTCATAGATTTCATTAGCTTCCATCTCCTCAGTGCCTAAAACAGATTTTTTCTAAATGGCAGCCTATGCCAAGATTGAGAACAGAAGACACTCCAATGAATTATGAATTCCTCCTCCAGAAGTCACTGCTCCTGCTGCCAGTCATGAGACAGCAAGGGTCCATGATGTGCAGCTGATCTGAATCATAAAGGATCCAATCCCTTTTACCAGGGATTCCATGGGGAACACTTGTGTCTGCTCTCCTGCCATACAAGCAGGAAATACAGCAGCAGGTGCCCATCACTTCATCAGGGAAAAAAGAGGGCAGTTCCACATGGCCACAAAAGTCTATTTGTGAGTCATTCACAGGTTCCAAACACTTCAGCATCAATTTTAGACTCCTGTTTGTATCACAGGCAGTACAGAACGATGAAGCACCACTGGATTTTAAAAATGTGCACTGTACCCATTACACACCTCACTGTACAAGGAATGGTTCCTCTCAGTCTGAAACTACAACATTATGTTACCTCCAAACAAACTTTGTTCTAAGGATCTATGTGTAGAATATTTTTCACCAAGTATCTTCCAAAATTTCATTTTTGCTTTCCTCTCTCTTCTCTAACTGATATGTGCAAGGACACAAGTAACCAAACAGCACAGTGAAGTACCTATGGAGCATGTTTGTTTCAGTTAGATAGAAAGCTCCTCAGAATTGAGTGTTGGCTGCTCAAAGAGCCACTGTTGTCCTCTGTGGACCCATAACTATCAAAGGTACAGGCAGGACATTGGGCCAAGTTATGAAACAAACCTTGTGAGGCAATGCTGGACTGTTCCAGGCACTAACAACCTCCACATGCCTTGGAAAAGGGACAAGGCAAAGGTCATGTCATTCCTTGAATTACCTTGCCTGCCCCAGAATGCTTCCTTTCCTTGATTCCACAAAAAGTTATAAACTCTTTATCACTGACACAGCTGTTTCTTGCACTGCCCTGTTCCATGTAAGGTGAGTCTTCCCTTTTAGCAAAAATTGTGCATGTACTCTGATTCTCCACAGTCATTGCTGCCCAGTTAATGCACTTTCATGTCTGTTATTTGGTTTGTTCTGGGTTTTATTTGGTTGGTTGGTTTAATGGGCTTCTTAAAATATCTGATACAGGTCACATCTTTCATTTGCCTGTCTCTTTTCGCTCTATGTTTTACATCCATTATTATTAAAGATGTGGCCCCATTTCATAGAAAACAAAAGTCTCCATCATATTTTCTTTTAGACTGCCAGGACTTTCATTTAAAGCACACTGACCCCATCCAAGTCCTGAAGGAATTGCTTTCACCTCCAGAATTTTGTATTGCTAAAGCCAGAAATTACCCAAAGCAGCAAGTAATGGTTGGGACTTGGATGCCTGTGAAAGGCTCTTTGACATTCTGTTCCATAGGATGCTTTAGCTTCATGCTAATGTGAGCTAGTAAGAGAAAGTCTCTAAAAGCTGATGTGTGAGAGATGTTTTTCTCTGTTTTAATGGGGATTTTGACCTTAGGCTTTCTCAGGCCTACTCAGTAATTCAGGAGGAAAAAAAAAGTTCAAGAAAACAAACTAATGAAAGCACATGAAGCAAATTTGTCTCTTTCTCATTTAGTAAATGGAGTATTGATATTTATTTCTAAATCTTCTGAAAAACCTTTTTAATTTTTTTTCCTCCCTCAGCCTAGTACGTGCAGGAAATCTTACCATATGATATGCAGCATACCCCCAGAGCAGGCACCAAATTAATTATTCATAAAATGCGATCCCTGACAAAATCACAACTATGATCATATGCTGAATTTTATCTCACATATGATTTTTTCTTGCTTTAATGTGTTGTTACTTCTGCTCTCAATGAACATTTGTCCTCTTACCAGTGTTGCAGTAACATGCAGCCATGAGTCACCGCTGTGTTTCAGGCAGAAGTGCAGGAATTTTGCCATTTCTGCCTTAGGAAAAAAAATGATCCATAAAGCCTCTGGTAGAAATGCAGTCTAGCTCATTGACTGCATTGCTACTAATAATGAGAGTTTATGGTAGGAGAGAGTAGAGCATTGCAAACACAATGCTGTAAAGTGGCATAATATTTTAAATAAAAATAACAGTATAGCACATAATTTCTTACCACCTCTTACACAACTGTCCATTTTATGCCATAAAAATTTGAGGTGTATGTAGTTATTAAAATTCAATTTTGCACATAGCATTTGGAAAAGCTAAAGCGAATCTCATTTTTCTGCATAGTAAATTTCAAATTATTTTCAATACCTTTATATGAATACAATCTGCCTGCTGTGAGAAAAATGGACAATCATACACTAGAAAAAGCAGCTCCAAAAAATTTCAAGCACTTTTTGGTAAATTATTTCTATTTCTGTAAAGATATCACCCATGTTTCAGGCCTGTGGTCACCTGGAAATTCTTCATGGCATACCGTTGCTGGAAGGGGACATTTTAGTCTCTGTAGGAGAGTGACCTTGCATTAGAAGCATGAAGTGAATTGCCAAAAAGGAAACAAATTTGCTTTTGTAAACCTGGATTAAAGCCTAACTTCCTACTGCTTGGTTTTGGTAGGAGGTCTTTCTACATCTCAAGATGAGCTCCATCAACAAAATAGTAGAACAAAAGATCTGGCTGGATCTTAAGAGAAGAGTATTGCAGAGAAAACAGAAGAGTGAGAACACCCTCATATTTACCAGTTCTTCAGATTTCTCCTATGACTTAATCTCCCCCCTTCCAATTTCTTGGGAAATAAAATGAAATGGCCAATAAATTACATAAAAGTAGCCTATCTTAAATAGATTTTGTAAATGAAATTAAACCAATGCTATCCTCTTAGTTTTGGAGGTGAAAGAAAAGTATATTTTAAATATTTTCCTACACAGAAATCCAGCAATAAAAAGCATCACTGCACATTGATTATAGAAGTTCTAAAAGCTAAAGGGCCATCTCCTTACAAAACACATTTGATGACCTTGAAATGAGATGCAGCCACTGACCACTGGCTAAGTTTGCTTTCCATAAGCAGCATTTCCCAGCATTTCCCATTCAAAAATCTTAATTACCAAAATAATCAGTCTGCTAGGCTTAAATCTAATTTCAAATACTACATACAAGAATATGATTTCAGTTCAAGAACATGATTTTTAATTTGTAGATTAAAAATACCCCAAAAGCTCAATATTCCACTTGCCTTTAAACCAAAATTCTCAAAACTGGGAATATATGATAAAATAGCCATCCTGCTATTAAAAGGTTAACAACACTAAGCATTTTTCTATACTTCACTCTCCAGCAAAAGTTACAAAGAACTTCAGAAAAGGACCAGATAAATTGTGTGCTGAGCAATCTGCTTACATTCTCAAAACATATGCAGAAAAGCCTGTGTTTCTCCTGCTAGCCTGCTAAAAGGCTGGGATTTTTTAATTCTTTTCTTTGAGTTCCTTTGTATTTCTCCATAGTGAAAATAATGGTTTATATGGCAACATACTTAGAAATGTTGTAAGTAAAGGACGTGTTATGTAGTAGTCAGACATTTTCACCAGGGGTAAGAAGCCTGCATCCAGACAGGAGGTTATTTAAAGCACTCTAAACAACACGAAAATCTGAAGCCATTTCATTCTTAGGAAATTACCACTTGGCATGTTGTGCTGCAGAATTATGTCACAAACCAAGGCACGTGTAAAACCTTAACAAATGAGAAAGAATTATTCAGGAGTGGGTTGTTAAAACTTTTCCCTTAGCCTTAGTGACTTCACAAAGTGTGAGCCAATAAAGTGGAACTAAAGTCTCATGTTTCAACTTTATTTTAGAGCTTACATACTTAAGGGCAAGTGCACTACTTAACTATATACATCAACAGAATCTGAGGTGCCTTGAAAACTAACTAATGTAATTTATTGAAGACCTGAAGCTGTGCAGATCCAATACAAAACTGGAGACAAATGATCTCAGAGCATTCATCCCTTCAATATATCCCAGGCCAAACCACAGGGGAGCTCAGAACAAGGTGGGCAGAACATGCATCCATATGTGACAGAGGCAGATTCCCATGACAATTGATCTAGACATTTGCTCAGGAATTATTTTCCAAATATTTTTTCCTGCATTCTCTACTGGTTAACATACATGTCTTCCTGAAATTCCAAGGAAATGACTGCTTTCCACACAAGAAACTACAAATGTGTAAAGTTGCAAAAGAAGGACAGGAGATAAAGGAAAAAATTCTTGGTTGCAAATGAATAAAAAGAAAACCAGAACCAAGGCAAACTTAAATCTCTGACAAGAGCCCCCTCTATCCCAGAAAACCAAGGAGCACCAGTAACATTAATCTTCTCTGTCAACTTAGAATCACTTTTTACCCATTACTCAGTTTACAGTACACTTGGTGAAGTCAGTGACTGCACCATTTCCTTTTGCCTGCCTTTAAGATTAGCAGCAAGGCTTAGAGTTCAGCTTGAATGATGTTTCTAGTACCAAACCACGTGGCTGTCTGCCATTTTCATATCACACAATGACCAGCAAAAGCTCTTGCTGAGCTCTGAGGCAGCAGTGTTCATGCTCCAATAGCAGCCTACACACTTACACACATCACAGAATCACAGGACAACTCTGTTTGGGAGGGACCTCACAAGGCCAGCTCCTCCAATTTCCCACTCAAAAAAATTCAGCATAAAAAACTTTGAAAAATAGGTATTACACCAAAAACTAATTTGCCTGGAGTTATATACTTTAACTCTATATCCCTATCCCATTAATCACAAAGCAAAAGACAGAAAAAGCAAAATTTGCTGATTCTATTCTTTCCTGTTGTTTGGTTTGTATCCTGTTCTTTCCCCATCACTGTTTCCTAACACAGTGATTTTTTAAACATAAAGTCTGGAAACAAAAACCTGTAACACAAAATGCATGTTTTTTCTTTAATTTGATTTATGACCTGAAAAACATTCTGAAGGCAGACATTACTTTTACAACCAAAAGAGAAAATATAATTGTGAAATGTTGCTGCATAAAAAGCTCCTGAATACCAAGACTCCAGCTATCTAAATACCTAATATCTTATGATGTTAATCCATCTAGGTAAACAGACTTATAAATATCTTCTAATAGCAGGTTTTTAGAAATGAAATTACACATACACACAGGAAAAAAAAAACATAACCTAAATCTTTCCTCCTCCAATTTTCACCAGTCCTTGGTTATATGCCATGGTAATATTTTGGGTACATATGCTTGTGCATATTCTGGCAAGCTACAACTGCATTGCTACTGTGACAGCTACTACAAAGTCCCAAAAAATCTCTCTCAGCTCTCTGCAAGTGATAGCTAATGAAAGTGATACAGCCAGAGGTACAGCAGGCTGAGCTAACCTACTTACAGCCACTGACAAGCAGCTTCCTTAAAGATCTTGGAGCAGAAAATGGAACTTTCCCTGCAGAAAGAAAACTAGAGAGACTTTGCGACGTACACGGGTTTAATGCTGTTCTCTGACAAAAAGCTGTAGTGCTTCTGGCTGTTTCCCTACAGTGATGTAGATGAATCTGTTTGCAGGTTGTAACTGCATGTTACTCCAATCAAGGAGTGCACCTACACACACACTCAGATGGAGTCCAGTTCTTTGATATTACGCATTCTCTAAATTTTCAGTTCTCAGAGCTTGCTCTTAATTGCATTGCTAAGAGGAATGAAATTAGGCACAATATCAATACAGGAAAATCTGAGAGAGAGCATACAGAAACACTAAAGTTTAGCAGTCAATGCAATTCTGAAATGAACTTCTGTGTTTTCAGTGCAGAAACTGCTTGGAGTCACCCAGCCACACATAGGTTTAATCCATTTAAGGGGTGATATACACATTGTTCCACCTACTATTGTATTGTTTCCCAATAACTTCACAACATATTCCATAAATTAGGTCACCTCATACCAACAGGGAATGAAAGAGATATGTTCAATTGAACTGGCCCCAACATCAGCACCACCTGTATCGTGTCAGGCTTTCATAAGACAGTCTCAGCACAATAGATATTCTGGAACCAGTGAGCTAAAGGTTTAAAAATTATTCAATGGGTATATGTGATTTTCACAATAAAAAAATGTGTCATCTTTCTGAGTTGCAAGAAAGAAGACAGAAAAAGAAGAAAAATGGTAATTTTGTGTTCCCCTTCACTTTAAGGAATATGATGAATACAAAATGCGGGAAGATTTGGGAAGAGGGAGTAAACAAAATTGTTCTTCTCTTGCTGCCCTGTATTATACAGCAAAAGGTGAAGCCCTGACAGAAGAAGGATCAGAAGACCTATGTCAGACTACAAGAAGCCTTGGTTGCCCATGGGAGGTTGCAGGAGTCCATTTTATCCAGGAATGATAGAAAAACAATATAAAGAATGGATACTGATGGTCAGACCCAAAATGGCTTAAGCCCAGCTTCCTTGTCATGTCCCTTACAGTGGGAAGCAGCAAAATTCAGGGAAGAAGTAACCAGCATTTAAAATTAATTTTTTCCCCAGCTGTGATTATTAAATTGCTTAATCCCTTATTTTACAAAAGCCATTAGATAACAGATCATTCTTGTAATCTGTGCATTTTTTGTCTTGCACAAACACATCTTGAGACTGACTGCAGACAGAAGCAACTGAGAAAACTCTTACTAAGTTTGGTTCGAGAGTCATACATTAACTTTTACCCTTTTGCACTCCCTCCTCCAGCACTGCAAATTCATTTAGAAATAGATTCTTTCCTTGACAGGATAAAGTAAACCAATTCTGCCAGCCCAAAGTCTTGGCTGTGGCAAGATGAATGTAAAGGGACCTAGCATACGCTGAGCTCTCTGCTGCTTTAGCCACAGGAAAGCGCTACTAGCACAGTACCAGCCTCCAGGTTTCCAGTCATCCAGCCACTTGCAGAGTTTCACACCCCAAGAAACAGTCCTGGAGGATGCCAGAGCCTATTTGGAATGAATACTAAGTGCTGCTGTTTCACTGCCTTTGCTAGCATGCTTTACCCCAAGCAACAGGTCAGCAGGCTGATTTTATCACCCACCACTCCATTATACTTCACAGAGCTATTTTTATTTCCTCAATGTATTAACTCTCCCACCCATTTTCTGAAGCACAGAGCCAGAACTTGACAGCTTAATTTCTCTAAAGACATTCGGAAATGCTACATGTGTTCATAAGGGCCTAGTTATTTATAAAACTGGTAAAAAAAAAGTGCCCAGTAACAGGAGTTATTTACTGTGATTCTACTGAAGCCCACCTGAACCTTTAGATGCTTCAATATCCTTAAAAACCTGAATGCAGTGATTTACAATGATAAATCTAAGTTAAAAAAACCTAGGTTCAGGTTTGATAAGCATGTTATCAAGTTTAAGTTAACTTGAGACTGTCATAGGCATCATTAAAATAAATAAGTATGTCAACAAATACAGTATTGGTGAAATGAGTTAATTTTACTTTAAAGGTCATATCTTAACACATTTTAATCGTCTATTTATCACTAACCCCAACAAAATAATAAATTTAAATATGCCTAGGTTTTTGACATTTGACATTTTAATTTTTAATTTAAATAAGAGGATTATACTTTGTTCCCAAATAACAATATGCTGGGTTTGAAAATTCACTTTGGAGTACAGTACTTACACATGAGGACTATGGCTTCACAACGCTATTACTGAAGATAAACAGAAATTCTAATCCTACTTAAGATGCCAGAAGTTTTACTGCTAACTTTAGTAGGGTCAGGTTTTCATTTCTGTAGTAGGATAACAGCAAACACTAGTACCTAACTCTGGGGCTGCTGAACCCCACAGCACAACTGGTGGTCTTGCTCTCCCCAGCAGGCAGGTTCCTGCAGCTCTGGACAGGTGTGTGCTCAGACAGCAGCACTGGAGTGCAGCACATGCCCAGAAACGTTCCTGTCCACATCAGCATCTCACCAACTCAAAATCAGCTCCACAGAACTGACAGCACAAAGAAACAACACAGGGTGGTTTGGATGGTAAATATTTACTCACTGTCAGCTTAGATTGCAACAGCCTTAACTCTGCTGCTGGGTTAAACACAGTTGAGTCAGAGTCCTGAAGACATATATCCGCGAGGATGCACTTTTTTACCCCCCCATACTGTTCCCTAGAAGGAAATACCAAGGAGAGAGTCCAGAAAATAAACTTGTTTTCTTAAGTCACAACAAGGCAATTATTTCTTTTACCTGCTCTGTCAGAGGAGGCAGACATGTAGGCATATTCAAAATCCAAGGAGGCAGCAAACAACGTTTTTTTAAACTGGTCTTTGTGATCTACTGTGTCATTAAAACAGACATTTTGAAGTCTACAAGTTTATAGAACTTATCCTGACAATATATGTAAACATGATTTATTTACCTATTTTTCTACCAAAAGCTAAACTTGCAAAATTATTTTAAATTCTTTACCCATTTTATGATGAAATGAGGAACAGAATATCTAGCTGCAAGTAAAAAGGAGAAAAACGAGACCTGCAAATATATATACACATATATGTAATGTATGCATGGAGTATTAGAAATACACATCCTACAAAGTAATTTGCTTTCCCACCAAGTTTCATTTTACCTGTGTACTTGTAGCATTTTTTCCTCCCCCAGTTTTGTTGTTTTAGAGCAAGGACTTCAGATTTTATTATAAGTTTAATTATTTTGTCTTCTAATTAAACTTTCTGGAATCTTGCAATTTTATGGCAACTTTGATTCAGATATAAAAAAAGTTTCCTGAACTCAAAGTGGAGAAGGAAGATTTTTAGCTATGAAATGTTGAGGCAGAAGAGGAATTGCCTAAAAGCTTTTATACAAGTCCTGCTGTCCTGGTTTTGTCTGGGAAAGAGTTAATTTTATTTTTAGACAGCTATTCCTGAGAGATCCAACAGATATTTAATTGTCCTTCCATATTTATTCTTAATCACATTTTAAAAAAATCTATTTCTACTGCCCCAAATCACAAACTAAAAAAAAAAAAGTCCTTCTACATTTTGTTTATAGAGGGACAGCAAATGAAATATGCTGCTTCTTTTCCTAAAAGCTGTAAGAGGTTTAGCATAAATCTTACAGAAGACATACAATTTCAAGTATACAATAGGAAGGCATCAGAGTGTCCAAATACTGCCTTACTCGCACAGCAACTGAAAAATATAAAGACAGAATAAAATTGAAGGAGAAATAAATTCAAATAAATAAGTCTGCACACTCTCTTCTTTCTAGCATTATGTTGCTCAAGACTCCTCTTTTCCCAATTTATACACAAAGGCACTGTGTAACTGAGTACCTTGTTGCCAGAGCCCTCACTTGTGTTTCTCTGCTGCCATTTCCCTGTGCCCTGGCCAGTGCCTGCCATGAAACACAGCACAGCTGGAGATGGCCTTCCTTTGGCTACACCCTTGTAAGGCTCCCAACAGCCTGGCTGGCTCCAGGGAGAGCAGCCCAGGACAGTCCTTCAAACCCCTCTGCTTCTCCTTCAAAAGGCTTCTCTGCTACGAGCCCTACAAGGTAACAAGAGTCATGTGAGCTATGGGCTGAGCCCTATCTGAGGGTGTAAAGAAGTGGAGTGAGGCACAGTGGAAAGCTTCAGCTCTGAAGGAGTTCACTTCAGTGCTGAGAACTTTCATCCACACAAAAGCCAAACATGAGTTTCTGTTTGGCAGCACTGGGTTTAAATTAAATTAAAATGTCTCCCACCCAGCTCTGGTCTCTGTGGTACGATCCTTTGTTAAAGACTTGGCATTTGGCTATAAGCATGAAATATTTTCTGTCCTTGAATCTAGCCCTGAGCCCCATTACTAAGCTTTGAGTTGTCTTTACCATAGCAAAAACTGTTCCCTTGCTGCCAGTCCTCAGGGCCTGTCTCTCTAGAGCTGCAGCAAGGTGCTGTAGTTAGACCTAGCATGGCCTGTTACAGCTTGTACTTAGGGACTGCCCTAAATCAATCACAAAAATGTCACCAGCAAAGAAATCAAACTTTAATATTGCTTTTTACAGCACATTCCCTTTAATCTGTTAAGAAGAGGATGCTGCTCAGTTCCCTTCAGTCTCGTCTCCCAGTTCCTCAGGAGTTGATAAAACCCTGTTATGATTTTCTTTTGTTGTTGCTGCCATTGCATTTTCCTCCACCTCCCCCCACCAAAAACCTCTGGGAAGGCAGCCATCAAACTCTTCCAGAGCCTGCTTTTTATAACTGCTCTACTTCCTCTAATATTTTCTTCTGTGTGTGCATCTGTGTGCACACCACCTGTATCTTCATTAATATTTACTCTCTTTTAAGGAGGAAAATGCTTCTCAATGTACTGGCATATTTACTTCATGTGCCTTGCTGCACGCCGAGTCATAAACCATAAAACATTTTCTCCATTTGAACAATGCAAACTCAGTCTGACACCAAATTTCCCTTGTCACCCCTCTACGTCTTGTGTTACTCGCTCGGTGCACAAAACAATTTGCTGTTGCACAGATCCATAACGTGATGATCCTTGAATACATTTTTTGGCTCTTGCATCCACCTTTCTTCTCCCTTCTTCGCCCTGTAGCTTGACTACCATGTGCTCTGAAGAGCTGGCAAGCTCAGGGCTCCTGCCCTTGTCACTACAGCTGGCTTTGGAAGCTGGGAAGTGGTGAGCAGAAGCATCGAGCCAGTCTGGAGCAAAGTCTGCACCATTCCCCTCTCTGTGGGGAAGTGCAGCCCCTTCCCTCGAGATGCCAAGGGTGATGAGCAGGGAAAAAACAGATTCGTTCCAAGGCACAGCTCTTCCCCTAGCACTGCCCAAGGCACTGGAGTTAAACACTTCCACTAAATACAAGCACATGGCCAGAGGCACAGTCTTGCTCTGTTTATATGCTTTATGAAGCTCTTTTTTCCCCTACTGCAATCTTGGTTTCTTTCATAATGTTCTCAGTTGGTCTTAGCTAAACCAATTTCTCCCTCTTTGCCACACTAATAATATTTGACTCAATCTCTCCTACTGACTCCTCACATAGCTATAACCATTCTCAAATAGCAGGAACCAGGCCTGCATTCATTTTATAATGCTCTTCTTCCTTGGGGAGTTTCCCATGGATACCTTTCATCATCTTTCTCCACCACTCCTCCACACTCCTCTCACCTCTTAGGTCAGAGGTTCAGCTCGAAAAGGCTACTGCTTACTTAGTCCCACTACTTGTTTAGGAAGCACAAATAGACAAATAGGACACCAGTTTAATCTGTGGTTGAGAAACAAGCAAAAATGACTGCAAGGTAGGCAGATAACAAGGATAATTGTCCTCACTTTTTATTATAACATATTGAGTCAGTAGCTTTTCTTTACCTTGGAAGTAAACATGTGAGATGCATTAACAAAGAAAATACCAGGAATGGAAATACATTGTTTTGGGAACATAACAACCAGCTTGAATCCTAAAATGGTCAGTGGAGTGAAATCTCAATGCTTATTCTAAGTATGCCATTGGTTGTATCACATTTCACCCCATATAAGAAAGAAATTTAATATTACCAGCTGTTGAGATACCTGGCAGAACACATATTACTCCTACAAAGATTAACTCTGTTAAAATGTTTTTAACTCATTTACCTGGAAGCACTGGGCAGAGGAGAGAAACGAAATCCTCCATCAGCACACAAAAAAGCAGGAAAACAGCTTCTGCCAGAAAAATATCCAATTTGTACTTTCACTGAATCCAACACATTAGAAACGTCTCCCTGCCTCCTAGCACCAGTTTGGATGATCTAATTAGTTTAAAATCATTGGACCAAAGTTAATTAGAGAGAAAGAAAGAAGTGGGGGAATACACAGGTGTAACATACATTCCTCAATTTGTATAGGAAGGGATGTAAAGCAAAATCCAATTAAACTATTCCAAAATCTGGAGAACCCAAGGTCAGTAAGAGTCCCTGTTATGAAAATGCATGTTAGTGGCTTGCATCCTCATGACTGTGAGACACCCAGGTTCATTTTTCACTCCCTTATCATAAGGGTTATAATTTCACTCCCAAACACAACAAAATCCTGGGACCAGGGGCTGATTGACCAGGTGAAGAGTTGTCAGTTGAGAACCTGACCAGTGAGCAATCCCCTTACATGAGGTACCACTGACAATCCCTGGAGCATGGAGGCAAGCAAAGCCCATACCATGGGATCAAGAGTCACTGCTTGGGTCAGAGAAGGCTCAAGGAAAAGCCTGAAACTTGTGATTTCAAAACTATCAGGAAAGATTATTTTATTATTTATTTCCATTGTTACTAAGTGTCATTCTTTCAGGGTTAATATTCTTAATACCCTGAATTTATGTATTCTATTAGAACAAATTAATTAAACAGTTTTTAATCTGCTTGGCAATAAAGGATGCATCAGGATCATCGAATCCAACTCCTGGCCTGCTGCAGCCCCAGATTCACACAATGTGCCTGAGAATGTTGTTCAAATGCTTCTTGAACTCAGTCATATTTTTGAGACTTCTACTCACATGGTTTTATAAAGGACTCCGAAGAACACACTTTATTTCCATTTAGCAAGAAAGGCTTAGCGAAAGCAGAGTGTAACCAACAGTGACCTCCCTTCATGGTGGTCACATGGTGGTCCCAGGAAAGCCTGAGAAGTGTAAGGATTACAACAGGGATGGGGCATGGCCTGGACAAGAACTGTCTAGGGGTGGAAGGCAATAAACTGGATGTAAAGTTTTGATGCTGCATTAAAACAAAGGAGTGCACATGTACAAATAAAACAAAACTGCCCCAAACACCTCCCAAGAACCTGTTCTTCCCTGAGTGCCCACAGAGCTGCTTCCACAAACATAAGGGCACTGAAGTACAGTGTTGCATTTGTAATTTTCTCTCAAATAGTCCACCTTAAGATAAGGATTATTTGTCTCATACTGGGTGAAACATTATTACTTCTAGATATGTCTTTTGATGTTTTCATCCTTCAGTTTGCTGGGTAGAAGATCAGAAGTCCACTTTCAACAGTACCTCACCATATCAAATACAGTAACATCCTTGTATTGCTTTCCAAAAAGGTACACAAGTGAAACCCTTGAGGCAATTCTCTTTTGATTACTTACAAAAGGCAGCTGCTTTAATATAAAAGCACTTGGAAGGATTTTTATTTTTTCTGTAAAGAGATAGATATTTTTCTAATTGAGATTTTTAAAACCACCTCTTCCAAAACTCTTCTTTCATCTGAAAATTATACCTAAAGCACACCTAAAATGCACCAACCCCCTGCCACCAGTCTGCAGCCCCATATGTAGCTGCTGCCCTGAGCTGCATGAGCTCATGCAGAGATGCTGCACAGTTAAAAGAAAAAAAAACCAAACAAACAAAAAGCAGTGCAAGCATGAAATACCATCAACAAATTTTTCATTCCTAAGTTAAGGGAAACAGTTGAATGATGCACCAGAAGAGATATTAATCTTGGGCATTCTGTAATCTTCTCTGTCCTCAGAGTAGTAGTAAAGCAAGGAGACATTTTTCCTTGGAAAGGAATGACAAGCTGAAATATTCCTTCAGGCACCACATTCCTCATTTCACTTTTTATCAGACAGCAGGATTTATTTGGTTTAGCTGGGCCCAAACTTGTTATAGTGGCATCAGTGATAGAAATGAGAGGTGGACAGTCAAAGAGAAATTACAAACCCCCTCCACATTATAATATAATTTGACTTAAAATGTATCCCCAACACCTTCCTAGGAGTTTAGGGTGGCAGGTGTTGTGACCTTCAGCAGATAGATGCATCTCTGATAAAATAAATAAAGGATAATTAAATAATTACTTACAAGAACTTCAAAGTTCTAAAGCACCTAATTATTTTGCATCTGACCAGATACCTTCTCATGTTTAAAATGAAGATCCAAAGGAGATAGATTTAAGCAGGGATAAAGCAGATAGATTTAAGCTGGGCCCATAGCTTCCCCCTCACCCCTTCTTTTTTAAATTAAAAGTAAAAATGCAGTCCTGAAGAAACATCTTGTGTCAGATCTGTATCTACTGAGAAAACAGTGCAATGAAGGTCAATGGCTGGATGGGATCACTAGATGAATTAAAATGAAAAATGAGGGACACTTTTAATCATTACAAAACAGGTAATTAGGGAATCAATTCAAGACATAAAATCAAACCTGAAGGTCATTAAAAAAACACATAGGTAAAACAGAAAACACAGGCTCTGTGAAGAAATCAATGAGTGCAATTTTTAAAACTGGCTAAGACGTCAAATTAAAAGATCGAAGTAGCTCACAAACTTTACCAGGTGATTCATGACAGCTTAAACAAAAAGAAGATAAGATGATTTAAGACATTCTTAAGGTAGGTCAGCAGGGACCAATGGAAAATAGGCCAGTCTTTGTTAGATGTAATCTGAGTAAAAATTTAACAACTGCACATCTGAAAAATTGTGCGGCTCCCAGAATTAGTAGTTGGCTCGGGGGGAAGTATGAAAAAAAACCAGTGAATAGTAGGAAGAATTATTATTTCCCAATTAGAATATGGACCAGTCAAAAGGGAAGAAAGGAGAAAAATGGGAGACAAATTGAAGTTCCACTATGCTGCCAAAAAGAAATAGGCTTGACTAATCTTTGCTAAGCAAAACCCTTAGACAGGGAACATATAGAGAGGATATGATGGTGGAAGAGGAAGAAAATCCTCATTCAGTAAACTTTCAAATCTCAAACTATTTATATATGAATCTTGATAAGCAATGCTGCAACATTTCTGTGCAGAATCTTCCTCTTTCTAGGCACAGAGTTATAGAATGGCTTCAAATATAAACAGCATACTCATGGACTATGGATTTCTCTCTCAATAAAATCTGTAACAAAATTTTAGAGGCTTATTCCCACATTGCCAAACTTCATCCAAGGGCTACCAACAGTCTGCCTTTTTGGAAGGACAGAATAGACCTTGCCCACACTCTTCTCATGCCACCAGAAAATTATCATCCAAAACACTGATGTCAGACTTCTTCCAAGGTCTTCAGATCTGCCATGCAAGCCCAAAGTTTTCTAAATTACTTTCTTCCTAGAAATCAGACAAACCCAGAGGATTAAACTCTACCTTGTATAAAGCAAACCAGTTGGAAGCCAAGTGACTTTGAATTGTATTATATAGCATAATGAAGCCCTTAATATCAACACACGAATATTACCCATTACACAGAAACACATACAAGCTTGTGGATTTCCAGTCACTTTGTATAAAGTTATTTTATATCTTAAGCACAATAAATATTTTCAAGGATGGTATTGACAACACTAGTGAATCTGGTTTAAAAGTGTAGGTTTATTCTCATAATTTTGCAAAAATATTTGTCAGCTCATTGGAAAGCTTTCATAATATTCTTGCACTAGTTATTTCTTCCTGCTCTAAAATTACTGTTAAAATTCAGATGATCATGTAAAAGACCTTATGCCTCTGACTGCACTTATTCTTCACTATTTTTCACTGAATTTGAACAAAGCAACATAATGGGCATGAAAATAAACCAAGTGATGTGTCAAGACAATGCAACGTTCTTTAGCTGAGTCTCAAGCATTTCTACACTTTTTTAAAATCAAAAATATTCTTTATTCAGATATGCACTACATTATCTTTTACCCTGAAATCATTCAAACAAATTCCTAGCAAAATAATATCATTTCATGCTAAATATTTTAAATTGAAAAAAGAAATATGGAATACAAAGCCCAAATAAAAGAGCAGTCTCATGTTTAGAGACTGTCTATTGAATGACCCATTGCACTGATCAACAGCAGCACAGACAAACCCACCATGCTTCATTTTATCTTTAACTCTGACATGAGAAAGAAAACAACATCAAGACATGTGGCATCTCTGAGTTTGAAAGCTGGCGCATGAGCATTGAATGAAATGTGGGTACTTATTGCTAGGCATTTATTCCTGGCATATTTGGTAATTATGGAGATGAAGAACTTGTTCATTATCCAGTTCAGAGCAGCAGAGAGGAGAGGTCAGGCACAGAGTACACAAGACCCACAACTTAGACCCCAACTGAAGTAACAGCCTAACTTTAACATGTTAGATTTTGCAGAAAGGGAAAAAATAAAATACTTTCTCAGCTTCTGTCCACCATCTTACAAAAATTGCATTAAAATCAAGTTCTCATAAAGAACACTTTTTTTACAATACTGTACTCAGTTCTCCATTGTCTGTAGGACAAAAAAATTGAGATAATGGGATTACAGCGAGACAAGAGAAAAATATTAGCCCGAAACAAACTGACCTATACAATGCAAGTTCATATGTCTCTTCATCAATGGCACAATGCATTCACAATCCAGAAGAAACTTACTCATGCAAATTAATAAACTTCTCTACTATATATACATCACTATTTTAATGATAAAATATAAAAAAATCCAATGCTGTCAACCATTTAATAAGATTTTTGATTACATTTCTATACTGTCAATTAACTCATCATGACAAGACTACTTCAAGAAGTTCAGGCCTTTCAAACACCTACAATTAAAAGAATATGAATTAAGGTGTTTTTCTCTAGGAAGCTTTCACTTCACATACTTGTTTGTTGTCTTGTATGATATTATTGTCTTGTATCAAAAAGATCTATTTTATTTTGGGACAGCTTAACTTTTTTTCTGGTTCTAATGCAAGTTCTAGTAAAGTCAACAACTTCCTAATTTCTAGAGTTATGAAACTTTCTTTATGATTTCCAGGTGCATCACCACTGAGGAATGCAATTATGCCAATTAATGCAATGTGTCATTACACACTCTTTTCTTATTAAAGAAATGCTATATAAAACCCCCTTGTAATACACAGAAATCTCAGCTTCTTTTTCGCTTGAGGTGCAGAACCTGGAATACATTGGCAATGATACAGGATTTTAAATAGGACAGCAACTCAAGGAAAATATAATAATATGGAAAATACAACTCTGGGCTGCAAGACACTACTTTTTTTTATAAAAAATAAACCAACAGTAATTATCAAAATGGTATGGTGAAAAGCCAACAGTCTTCATTGTTTAATATGTCTACATGAATAATTCAACACATCTTAAAATAGCATACTGATTTTTTTTCCTTTTAATAAAGAGCAAGAAAGCATCAAAAAATTTTACAGTAGATTCCCACATTCTTCTGGTAATACACTAGCTTTCACTATAAATTCCTCAGGTGACATCTGGTTAATCTATTACAAAGATCTTTTAGAGAACCAAAAAACATTTCCGCCTTTTTTTGCTTTTGATGAATCCTATTCCACAGTGATAACTTTAGTTTAATCTTATTTGAAGCCTGTATAAGAAAAGGTAGGCTGGCTGTTCATGTCTTATATTTTTCTAAGTTGCAGTAATGTGGTTGTTTAATACAAGCAATTTCTTTTGGATGAGGTATGTTGCATTTACAATACAGCAATCAACATGCAGGTACACATCCAGCCTACTCATTTGGCAATGACCTATTAAAAATATTCTCTTACATCTGTTTTTACTATTAAGAAATTCTTTGAGAAACTAGCCTTAAAAAAAAAGCAGCCTTAAAACTGTCATCTCATGAGATTTCCTCTACTCTCAATGACAGACTGAAGTTTCTTCCAGGAGCAACCCACCAGAGGAAGTTGGAACACCTTTGGTAGAGGAGCTACCTCTACTCATTATAGAGGGACTCTACAAAGACCAGACTCCCAGGGTTAAAATTTATCACATGTATGTGGGTCTTTGGTTTGTTTCACATTAGCTGCTCACAAACCTTGTAGTTCAAATATGAAAGCTAGTGCTACCTCATACAAAGCAAACAGGAATCAAAAGTATTGCTGAGAGTTTTCAGACAAAATGCCCTTAAACCTTCCTGCTCAGAAAGCAGAATAAAGTATATTCATGAAGAGAAGCTCACCAGTGAGACGAACTGAGGCTGCAGAGTGCTGGTTTTTTTGTAGTCTGAAATTAAAGAGCAGCAAATTCTGCAAGTCTCATCTGAAAATATATTCAGTTTTGACTGAATACAAGAATTTGGAGGAGGGAAGAATACATCAGCATCTGCAATTAGTATTACCTTCTCAGAATGAGCAAAGAAGGTTTTTTCTCTAGGCCAAATAAAGTCACGCCTTGTCAACGTCATAAGAAAACAGTCCTCTACATTATTTTCAATATAGAGGCAGAAAGAGGATTAAACTGAAAGCTGAAGTAACAAAAGAAAAGAACATCCTCCAGGAATACTTTTCTTGCTATAAAGCAATTATGAGCACATTATCTAAGATCCTTATCTGGTTAAGAAAAAACACTTAAAATTCAAAGAAGGTCTTGAGTCATTAGACAGTTTTGAAGGATCATGTGCATTGAGCTTTCAGCTAAATGAATTCTTAGTTTTTTTCACAGATAATGTGAATCCATTTTCAAGCAATTAGTCTGCAAGCATTATCAACTCCCTATATGCTGATAGTTACCTGTGTACTCTGCAAAATTAATGTTAAATATCTAGCAGGGTTATACAAATCTCGTTTATGCTTCAAAAGGTTGTCATGAGAATGAAAGCTTTAACATTTACACTCAAACTGACATGTTTTGAAAAGGAAAGCCATAGGAGTTGAATGGGACAAGAACCTTTTGACATAGATATTTTTCAAACCTCTGGAAGATTTCAGGCATTGACTCTGATCCACACTTGAATAGTCTCTCTCGTCAAACACTGCCACCCCAGCACCTCAGGGAATACGTATAATTCACCAAATGCATACGGCTTTCTTACAGCCCCTTTCTTGAAAAACAGGAATGAATGTGCTCCCAAACCACAAAAGACAGAACGTTCACAGATGCTGGATGCTTCAGAAGTTTCAGCTATGTCACTCAACCGAAGCAATCCTATCTTCAATTGTAGTAGCTTTGCTGGGCTTGAAAAAACTGTTTCATGAGGTTTAATTAGCTTTGGGAATTAATCTGCAACACAGAGATGGGCCCTCTTCAGAGAGGTTGACATGCAAAACTAACACTGATGTTCTGACTGGGATCACCGTGAAGCATGGGGAAGACAGAGTAAAAGCTCTGTCAGAGGAAAAAATAACCCTAAAACCCTCCTACAGGTACAGCATCTTTCATCTGCAGAGAATACCGAGTGGGCAACAAGCAATAGCCCTGAGAGGCTGCAATACTTGAGAATGCTCTACTCAAGTAACCTATGATAGAAATGACAGGCCTAATTCAAAGAGAGCTGGCAGCAGTCAGGGGCAATAAAATCCAGACAGCTTTTTGTACAATCACATAATAATAATGGAGAAATAGCAAATGCATTTGTCTAGCACTAAGATATAATGTGCAAATATTCAGAAGAGCAGAGGCTGTTTAAAGCTCGTGTACAGTGAGAGACTAACATTTATTTTCTTGACGTGTGCACCACCCAATTTCTACTTGGAACTATCCATTTAGTGTTTAAATTGGACAATCATATAGCATTCAATACTATCTCTGCTCAGTAAGCAATCAGTAAAACCTCACTGACTCTTGGCATTTTCCTTCTCTTTTGCAGATATAGCCATCTCTACGAAAATTCCTGTTAAGCAGTACCATAAAATGACATCTCCAGTAATATCATCAGACAGAAATTCTGTGCACAGCAGCCAGTTCTTGCAGGTTCTACACATTTTCCCCCCATGAATATTGACATGCTGATATCAACACCTTGCTTCTCATTCTTGCTCAGACAGATATATATGGTAGCCTGCATCTGACTGCTATCCTTACTAGTAACTTGCACCAGAAATTTGTATTTACTCATGTTGCAACTGAAAAAAAAAAAAAAAGAACAACCTGTTAATGAACCCCCAGCTGAAAGCTGCTACATTCCTCTCAGACAGCACAACCAGCTTTCCTCCATCTCATTGAAAAAGAAGCAGGGCACACACTGCAGCTTAAAAGCTGACTGAAAAAAAAATGACCATGCACAGAGCACCAGAGGATAGTTCCTCATGCTCTACTGCACAGCTTTCTTTTTTTTTAATCTGAAATGAAATTGGAGACTTAATCACCTGTGTCAATCAGGCTAATCTTATATATTGATACTCAAATTAAAAGCTCAGTGGGAAATTTCATATTGCCAGGAAAAGATGGCTCCTTAGCTTCTACTGAAAGAATTTTGCTAAAAATTTAGCTTTGTAAGAATGGCAATAATTTTATTCTTTTCACTGTCTTTATTAATTTACTCAGCATATTTTAATTTTCTACTGTAGCCAGTCCCAGTAAAACATTCAGTCAATAAACACCTTCTTATCACTGAGGCAACATATGATTAATAATTTGGTGCTTCCCTCTCAAAGAATCCTCAAAAAAGCCAAGCTTCCCATAAGGGAAATAATTTTAATATGCATAGCTAGTAAATCTGTATTTTTATTTTATTTGTAAAATTAATTTATATGAATATGAGAGAATAAACCCCACACACTAGAATTTTTACTCAATTTCATCTTTTTGTATTGTAGGCATTGATAATAATACAGTTTCAGCACATTCTGAGGCACTAGTTATTTTCCTGTAAAGGAACGTAAATGATGCAAAGAGATTCTTTGGTAAAAATCCTACTTTTAAACATCAATTTTGTAAATGTTTATGTTTTTAAAGAGGTAATTACAAATGTGGCAATATTTTGCCATTCCTTCATACTAATTCAGTTAATCACAGTTTGGCTTAATAACTTCCTTAGCTTTTAGTCATTTTTTATTTCCTAATGACATGTCAGCTTTGAAGTTTCCTTAGCTTAGGACTAAGTTGTCTTGAAAACTGAAGTGGCCAAATTATAATTATTTATTTGCCCTTTATATTGTAATTTCATCTTTGAGGATCCCAAAACAGCTGAGCAGCCTCAAAATATTCAACCTCACAAAACACTTGCTAATGTGAGATTGTGTCTACACCTGCTTCACACGTGGGAAGATTACAGTGTGGAGAAATTAGGTGGCAATATGCCCAAAAAGTCTTCTGTGCCACTCAGGAGCAGCATCTTGTGACAACTCCTCATTTCTTCATTTCAAGAAGACAAAACAACCCTGTGTACCACACATCTTCATCTGCATTTTCTCCTGAGGGCCTTACTTAAGCTAAGCAAAACCCAAGTAACTCTCCTACTTCTCTCTATGGCCTAAGACCACAAATCTGGCAAGGATCAAGAGAGAAAGGAAAAGGAAGATAAAATTTACTTTGGAAGCTTTCCAAGTCTGTGGGCTGGACTCTCAGCAGTCCACACAATGTGGAGCTACCAGTGGCATGGAACCCTGTGGGTAAGAGCAGAGCTACTCAAGGGCTGTCCCAAGCCCATCTCTGGCTCCTGGAATGGCATCCATGGGCCATATAGGCCAGGGGTGGACACTGGAAGACAGGAGACCTCCAGAGAGAGGGGTCTAAGGACAGGAATAGAATAATACAGTCCCACAGATGGGGACAGAGCTGCATGTCCTTTACACATGAGCTTATATTCACCTCCCTCACAGTCTCTCCCATAGTCTGTCATCATGTCACCTTTCCCACCCAATAAACCCTCAACACAGCCACAAAACACAGTTCAGCAGCTTCCACTGTCACTCTTGATGTCTTCTATGTATAACATATCATGGCAGCTTTACAACAGACCAAATTTGGGATTTCCTGCAAATATCAGAGAAAACATTTACTGCAGGATGTAGTAAATGATGATGCATTAGATGCATCCCAAATTCTTCATTAGTACTCAAACACAGTAAAAGGCCAAATTATACTTCATTCACATGGAGGTACGATGGAGTCTGGATCCTTGGAGATACTCAAAACCCAACTGGACACAGTCCCGGGCCACCAACTCTAGGTGTCCCTGCCTGAGAAAAGGATTAGCCAAGGTGATCTCCAGAGGTTCCTTCCAGCCTCAAATCATTCCTGTGATTCTGAAGATCAATCCTATGAAATATAAATAACAGATGGGTATTTGGTACGTATTTAGAGTAGACATATTTGGTACAAAAGTAGTATAAGATTAATTTGTGCCTGTGCATGTACAAAAGTACTCTATGCTACAGTTGCAATTCACAGACTCCCAGAAAGTGCACTGAAGGCAGAAGCAGAAGAGGAATTACTACCAAACAGGACAAGAGGGAATATGCATCTCCCAGGAGCCCCTCAAAAGGAAGGAAGCCTTGATGAGAGAAAGCAAGGTTGCAAACCTCTTACACTATTAGTATAATTCAGTTTTTGGAGGCAACACACAACTGAATTTCCAACTTGGCTCCAAGCTTCAAAGATGCTCCCCACTCTCCAAGGCAGCACTCCAGAAGCACATGGCTGAGGAAGCTCCACTCCTTAGTTTAACCAATGTTGAGAAGCATCTCAAGAGAACCTCTAATAAGAAAGTCAGGAGACTGCTCACACTATTTTTTATGTGCCTGAGAGTTTTTAATTTTTTAACAAGTGTCTGTATTTTGTCATGTTAAAAGCTTAAAGAGTGAAAATGTTCTGCAAGCAAACATGGTCGCAGCAGAGCACACATCTCCCACAGAAACAATGAAGCCAAGCAAACTGGTGTTAGCAGAAAGCCTTTCTTAAATGGAGTTGGTGCAGTTTCCAGTCAAGTGCAAGAAGAGTTCTCAGGCCTGGTGTTACCTAATGTCATTCAGCATGTATCATCTAATAAGTTTTTCACAGGAGGTATAGCTGAGAGGGGCTACACAAGTTGCAAAATTCACCCTGTGCTTTCGTAAAAACATCTGAAACAACAGTGAAGGACTAAGCAAGTGAAAGGAACTTCACTGTAATGGCTTTGTGAAACAAACAAATTTGTGCCCTTTGTGTTAGTCATACGCTTCACATACCTCTGAACTGCAGGATTAAACTTCCCTCAGCAGCGCAAAATGAACGGCACAAGGCCACAAACCATCCCCTAGAACATCCTAGTCCTTGCTGTCCTTTATTTTCAGTCTTTGGCTTCTGGCCCTGTATGTGTGTGTATTTCATGGTCCATGCCTCAGAAGCCTGCAAGTGGAGCAAACTTCTATCAGACACAGCTCTTCCTGCTGCTCCCCTGGACCACCTCAGCTGGCAGAGCCCTAACAGCAGCTCCTCAAAGGCAATGGGAGCAAAGCACTCCTTCTAAAATAACTCCCAGCAGGGAACTACTGGTAAAGTAACTCCTCTGCTATCAACTGCATAAATTCTCATTGAAATTCATTTGAATGCAAAGACTAACTAACTAAATAACTGCACCTATTCTTTATTTAAGGTACTTTTTGAAGTAGCTTCTCTGACATGTCATTAAATACCTAGGTTTTCCTACATCTGTAGGACACAATATAATGTTCATGGGAAGTTACAATATTTATCTATTTTCAAATGACAGGAACCTAAAGCATTTTCTTTCATTTAACTCTTCGTTTGGTCTATTCACTCTTTTTTCAGGTTTCAGTGCTCCCCTGGGAAACATTTTCACAGCTGAAAGTATGCTGTGTCATCTGTTATTCACATTTCAAAATCTTAGACTCTAGTGCAGGAGCACATATTAATCATTTATACTGTATAAAGACATGAAAAATTAATAGCCCAGCTAGGATTCCAAGGCATCCATTTAATGAGCTGGGACTCAAACCTAGGAGCATCATGTCATTACCCTTACCCATGTATAAAATAGTTCTCAGAAAACTTCATCAAATGAGACCTATTACTACAAATTCAGCACATTAGACCTCTGAATTAGCATTCAAAAACAAAATCAAGCATTTACTTTCTGGAACAGGGGAAAAACAACCTTTCTTCTTCATTACAAACCTGTTGCAAAATACTGAAAATTCAACCTTGGGTATTGAAAGAAAAAAACAAAATAAAAAACCAAAAAAGCATTAAATATTCAGTAAATTTGCTCCAAGTTTTAGTTAGTTTAAAAATAAAACTCAGTGACTATAAAGGAGAGAATGCTTGGCAGTTTTCAAAGTATTTGGATACAACTTCAGGAACACCAATTTAAAGCCACGCTTACTGCTGCAAGAACAATTAATGTGACAAGTCCAAACATCACAAACACAAAAAATGAAGAAATAATAAAAAGCAAGCATCAAATAATGTAATTATTTTGTTCCAGCGCTCTAAATTGTGATCCCCCTTCATAGTCAGAAGTATAGATAATTGCATTTACACAGGCTAAATAGGGCAATATAACCATGCCTATTTCCATGACAACTGCCTATTTCCATGGCATCTGCTTTAGTTTGACCAGAAAGTCTATGCCAATGCCAACTGTACCTGAATGCACTTTGAAGCACCTATGGGAAGGCCACAAAGGAGCTCCTTCTTAGAATCAGTAATTTTCCTTCTTATGAGTGGTAATTTAAAAGCTTTTTTTTTTTAATGCTATACCACATCCCATCAGGAAAAATGGAAAAGTTCAAAATGAATAACAAAAGCAGGCAGACAGACTGATTGCTTTTGAAAAGGGGAGGGCAGACAGGCAAGAAGAAACTGGTGGAGGATGCATCATCATCAAGCCACTAGGCAAGACAACTGTTGTAACATAAAAAACTTGGCCACAAAGCAATATCTAGAGAAAGAATTAACTTATTTTCATAAAAAACAAAAAAAGTTGTAAGATGTAGAGTTGGAATATATCAATAAATCAGACAAACTGTAATTCTCACTCTTGAAATGTTTTTTAAATGAAGTTTTTTTTTTTACTTAGGGAATAATGAACCATTTGCATCTATATTGTGCAAGAATACCTGATGACCAGGACAAGCTCTTCTGTCACCTGCAAATGCCATACAATTATGGGTTATGTTTCTGTATTTCCTTCAGCCAGAATGATGGTTCTAATTGATTCAAAACTCATTTGTATTTTCCTCAGAGCAATTCACAATTCACATAGCTACCAAAAGAGAAAAAAAACATTAAAAATGTGAACCAGCTGCTGGCAGTCTTTTAACTAAAAAAAAACATGGTGTAAGCTTTTGCACAGTTCAAAGGAAATGTGTCTGCCCATAAGCCAAACGAAACTCTACATCCTAGTAAAATCAAAACTGTAGCATGAAGATAGCACCATGACCTTAACCAGATTGCAAAGATCTGATTCCCCATTTTGAAATGCTTCACATTATGGGAAAGATAAAATCTCTCAGGTTAAATCTTAGTTTAAAGTAGTCTGGTTTTGTGAGAGCACATGCATATGCAAACCTGTGTATTTCACTAGTAACTGCCTGCACTTTCAGCCCCCTGCCAAAAAAATGTGCTGCTGGTCAGCTGTGACCTGCCAAACCACAGTCTGTCCTGCCCTCCTTGCCTTAGAAAATGTCAGTCTCATCATGGGTCAGATCCCAACACTGCTCAGTTCAGGAGGTATTTAAAACTCAGTGGGGCAAAGATGTTGCTTGCAGAGAATTAGGATGAGGGCACAGACTGATGGCAATGTAAGCTATGAAACCCTAATTCAGTTCAAAGCTTTCAGTAAACTGTTCTCACCAAAGCAGGGTTAACTCTGGGTCCTAATTATGGAATTCCCCAAATTCATACTTTTCCCACCACCCTGACTCTTTCTATATGTAAACCTCCAGCTCTGCAAGATAAAACACAACTGTTACAAGGATACAAATTTTAAAAATGTGAAAGTAGAGGATCCTTCCCTCAAATCAAGATAGAAGTACCACAATTCACTAAGCACATGCACTAATTTGCTATGTTATGCTTCATATCTTTGAGGCATATAATTTTGGGATAAAATTATCAGGTATCACTGATGCAAAAGAATATTTCCTTTCAGAATATGAGCCAAAACAAGTATCAAAACAAAACAGTTATAAAGAAGTGGCTCACAGCATGAAAAACTGATACAAAAAAAAAAAGCTGAGGAAGCCTGTCTCATGGCAGTGGAAGAATATATTATTAACCAATAGTACTAATGACAAAAGATCCAAGATAACTTTACAATAAAAGTCCTGAGAATTACAAATTTCAGAGACAATGATGGTATCTGGGGTTTGTTTTGTCTTTTCAACAAATTCTTTGTTTTGAATGATGACAAACTTAGCTAAATAACTTGCTACTGTCACATCTCTAGACACTGGGAAATGTAACAAAAGGAGAAAAATTATGCAGAAAGACTGGCAGGAGCAAAGGAGCACAAAGCTGTACTTAAAATTAAGAATGAAGGAAGCCTGGGAAGGAAGTGAAAATGCAGCCTGTGACATGGTTAATACGAAGTAAGAGATGCACTGCATGTAAAACCAAAGAAACAAAAGTGTACAGAATGAATTCTAAATTTACAACAACTGATACCACCTGAGAATCAAACTAACTGCTGCAGTATTCAATATGAAATTATCCCTTGTAATAATGACTAATGGTTTTGCTATAGATGAAAAAAGGCTGTGGAGCAACTGGTCTTTTCAAAGGGCATAAACTGCAGAATTCACCCTGGCCAAATAGCCATGGAATTTAGAGCCAGGCCTCTATGAATCTTGCATAAAGAAGACCTTTATCCCAGAGAGTAATTCAGGTTTTAAGGGATATATATATGAACGTCTTTAGCTCAACCTACTGGCCAAGGTAAGGTCAAACCAGGTTTCCCCTCAGGGTTTTATTGCATTTAGTCTTGAACACATCAAAGGATGGAAACTGCACAGACTCTGGGCAACCTGCTTCACTGCTTAATTATCCTTATGATATAGCTTTCTTTCCTCATATCCAGTCTGAACCTCCCATTTTTCAATTTATTACTATAATCTGTCATTTTTCAGGTAAATGCCTCTGTAAAAGGCTCAGTTCTGCCTTCTTCATAACTTGCTGGCAGGCTGCTGGTTGGTCCTCCTGAACTGAGCAGTACATCTATCCTTATAGCTAATGTGTTGACAAAATAATTTAACCTTGGATAAATCTACCCTTTATTCAACATTTACCACGGTGCAAAATTTAGGCTTTCTTTCTCTTGGTTTTCATAATAAAATTTTTCTGACTTCTACAGTCAAGCAAATTATTGTCATTACTTCTTGTAATGGAACCAGACTGTTTTTATATTCAGTCATTTCCTCAAGAAATGAGGAAAATCATGAAATGAGACCACAACCATTTATATTTTTTTAATGCCAATACAACAACCATAACAGGAATTAAGGAGAGAAACAGGACCAAATCCATCCTTTCCTCACCTATTCAAAGGCAGTGTGTCAGTAGCATGCAGCTACTGCATTTCTCTCAATACATACAGCATTTCTCTCAAGCTGATGTTCATGTCATCTTAGATCCTTTGATAGCTTCCTCCATCTCCTCAACACAAAACAGAGGTATCCAACAGCAGATAACCAAAGAAAAGGAAAGCCAATGACCAATTCAGTAAAGCCTCTTCTGCTTGAAAGAACACACTGTGGAGATAAAAGCTGTTAAACTCTGTTATAGCTCCAGAAGTTCAACTGTGCAATGCAGGATCTTAGTTACCTGTCCTCCCAGAAAGAACCTAATTATCCTACTTACTCTATGGCAACTAATGGTTCGTGTTTTGAGGAAATCAAGCATGGGAACCCCACTAGAGAAAACCCTCTTGAGTAAACCTTAGGTTACTGCGTCACTCCCCCGCTCTCTGTCTTGCAACATACAGGAAAGAAAGAAAGGGGGTGAAAGAAAAAAGGGGGTGAGGGAGGAAAAGCAGCATGATTGTAATTGCTATTAAGAATTTACACAATATTGTAAGAGAGAGATGGCCAAGAAAAAGACTGGAGCTCAATTAAACCAGACAGGTAAGATGCTAGCTGGACATTCAGGCTGAGTGAGCTGTAGCCCACCCAGAGACCAGCACCAAGTGGAGGGAGAACTGCAGGGGTCTGACCTGAGACCTCTAACACCCTGATCAATGACCTGGAGATCCCAATGGTGTGCACTGAGCCTTGGTCACTAAAGCATCCTGCAGCTCCTGGGATGTAGAAACAGGGGCACAGCCCAGAGATCAAGATAAGGGATTGCCCCCCTCCACATAGCACACATCAGACCACACTCCAGCAGGTGAAATAATCTGTTTCCCAGTGATGATAGCGAGGCAGCTGAGTGAGTAACCCAAGAGGTTGTGCTGTCTCCATTCCTCAATTTTTCAACTTCCAACTGGTCCAAGCCCTGAGAAGCCTGGTCCAGAGCCAGTGCTGCTTTGGGGGGAGATAGGTCCACATCCCATTCCACCAGGGAGGGCCATAAGGGAGATGAGAGAAATTGAGAAGCTGTGCTGGCCAAACCATCACTGCCTGGACAGGGCAACATGAATGGTATGTCAGCAGCAGCAAGCTCCTGCCTCTCTCCTGGTTTTGGGATGGCATCCCTCATGTGTCAGATGCCAAGAGATGCATGTGAGGAGAGAAAGTACTGAACAGTGAGCTGAAAGGCTTTAAGTGACAAAATGTATATTTTCTCTATACTCTACAAGTTCTGGAAGGAAAAAATAATACAAACAAAACCAAAATAAAGACTCATTAACAAGTATTTTAAGCCAGAAAAGGACAAAGCAGTAAGACTCAAAATATAAGTGTATTTTACAGAGAAATACTCAGGAATTAAAATTTTCACCCATGGAAAAGCAAATGAAGACACAGAATAGACAAATGCATGAGTTGAGGCCCTCAAGTGCACTTTAGAGAACATTGAACAGGTAAGTATGATTCTTAATACCCAGGAGCTACTGGAAATAATCACTTTTTTGAATAAAGCCAAATTATTAAGGTCTGTGAAATTTATTTTATTAGGCATTATGTAATTACCATAATGATAACTCTGTAATTTATATTAGTATAATGAACTCTACAGTTTGGTATATGTAGTCTTACATACATTCATCAAGCTGACATTTTGATTGGTGAAAATTAAATTTTACTTCCTTTGGCAAGTGACAATATTCTAGCTAGATTTTTCTCATTGATTTTCTGTAAATATATAGTAGCAGTTTGGTGCTGCTCATATATAAAAAGCCTACTCTTCTTTACACAGTAGAACAATTAATTAGAGTGTTGTTGACATTTCCTACAGAGAGAAACCTGGAAGTATTTAAAAGAAATACAGAAAACTAAAAATATACCATGTTGAACGAATAAAAAACAGAATAGACTCATCTATTTTTAATTGTATTGTTCCCATTACATAAGCCTGGAAATAGTTTTCATTTTCACGAGTCTTCCAGACAAAATGTTGAGTTATTTTGGAAAACCATCATTTATATGATAATGAGGTTTTTTTGTTTACCAAAAAATTAAAATGTCAAAACTTTGAAAAATCTGTCTAAAAATTACCATTGGAATCTGTACAAAACTTTAATTGTGCATGTGTAGGTGTGTGCATAAAAGAAGAAAATTAAATTTTGGGAGAAAAAAAAACGGTTCTTCACCAAAAGGTAGTGATCTCTAGATTGGTTTCACTTAGGAATTTGCTATAAAAAATAAAGCCAAATTAATCACTGAACTATTGTTTCTCTCCCTTAGCACTGAATGGGTTCAATGGAAATAAAACAATAAAAAACCTGTTTCAAATCCTGCTTTACATCAAAACGTGTTTCAAGCACAGGTACCTTGCAAGTCTAAGGGTACAGAGGTCTGATGCAAATTTTGGATGAGAAAGCAAATGGATGAAGTAGTTAAAAAGAGAAGATCAAGGCAGAAGAAAATCAGCTATTTTGGCCATTTAAACCAAGCTTTTCGTACAATCATAGAATAACAAAATGGTCTCAGTTGGAAGGGAACTTAAAGATCACCTAGTTCCACCCTCCCTGCCATGGGCAGGGACACCTTCCACTAGACCAGATTGTTCAAAGCCCCATCCAATGTGGCCTCAAACACTTTCAGGGATAGGGAGTCCCCAACTTCTCTGAACAGCCTATTCAGTGCCTCACCACACTCATTGCAAAGAATTCCTTCCTTTTATCTACTCTAAATCTATCCACTTTCAGCTCAAAACCATTCCCCCTTGTCCTGTCACTACATGCCCTTGGGAAAAGTCCCTCTCCAGCTCTTTTGTAGCTCCCTTCAGGAACTGGAAGGCTGCTGTCAGCCTAGTGCCTTCCCTTCCCTAGGCTGAACAACCCCAATCCTCTCAAACTGTTCTCCTAAGAGAGGTGCTCCAGCCCTCTGACCATCTTTGCGGTCCTCCTCTTGACGTGCTCCAACAGATCCCTATCTTTCCTGTGCTGGGGATGCCAGAGCTGCACACACAGCTCCAGGTGAGGTCTCATGAGAACTGAGTAGAGGGGCAGAATCCCTTCCCTCGCCCTGTCGGCTACAGCTTTTAAACAGTTGGCTGAAATCTTAAATTAAGTACACAGGCTAATACATCTAGGGATGGTGAATTAAAGACTGACATACAAGACAGCATTGGAAAAAGGCCTTCTGTGGGCAGCAGCAGCAGCACAGGAGCTGCACGTGAGCCTTCCCCCCAAAACGAGGTCATGAGTATGATTGCAATGCCCCATGTTCTGATAAGGGAAGAGTGACCCACAGTGAGAGAGGGAAGAGCGACCCACAGTTAGAGAGGGAAGAGCTGAGATCAGTGCTGAGATGTGGGGTCAAGCTTGAGTTTCCCTCTTCCAAGAGATGCAGCAGAGAGCAATAAACTGCATCCAGAGAAAAGAGAGAAGCAGCTGTCTGTGAGACTTGGGCACTGTGACTGGACTCACAAACAGAAGCATGTGACTCAAATGCAAAGTAACAGCATGTCTGGAAAAGGCACTTCAATCTCACAGTGCAAGAGAGCAAGAGACAAAAGTTGACACTGAAGTCAGACAAATTCATATAAAAGAAGGAGAGGAGGTGTTCACATTCATCTATAATACAAGAGTTAAAGCAGTACAAGAGCCATGGCACCTCTCAAGAATGCAAAGAACAAATACACTTCTGAAACAGGCAGGTCTCAGTTACACGTTAGGGGATACAGTCAAGGAACAGCCTATTTAAACAGCCCACAGCAAGCAGATAAAAGTACAAGGTCTAAAGGTCCCTTGGGGCTTCATAAAATGAAATATGGGCTTCAGGGGAGGAAGGAAGAGTGCTCAACATGCCTCATTCCAAAACAGGGGTAATTGTACCTGCTGTGCAAAGGCACGTGCCATCACAATCAGAGTGCTGGGACACCAAGGCTACCCAGGTTCAACAGACTGCACAGACAGCACCAGCATGACTTGGCACGTCTGGGACTTCAAATGCTCTGCCACACCAGTGCTAGCAAGCTCCCTCAGCCAAGTCTACTCAGCAGTGTATTTCTTGGGACACACCACTTGCCTCTCTCCAACACTGGTTTTTTTGTTGTTATTATTTTGAAAATTACTAGTTAGCCAGTTTTCAGTTCATGGTGTTTCACACTGTTAATGGAACTACCTCAGTGGTAGTTCAAAGTAAAGGTTTTACAGAAAGATTTTAATAAATGGAGTCGGTTTAGTACCTACAAATATAATTATTTTTAAGGTGCAGAAAGGCAAAATACAAAAAAAAGGTACGTTTTTTGTATTCCCACTATTAATAATCAGCTTTTATAGAACAGCCTAAAGAATCTCAAAATTTCTCCAGTCAAATTTAAAAAGAATTGACTATTTTATTATTGTATTACTTAAGTGATTTTAAAACAACAAATCTGTAATCCACATAGTGCAATACAGTATTATTATCTTACTGACAATATGGAACAATTTTCTCAAACAGTCAAATACCTGAATACCTTGTCCTCAGGCTGTTTATTATTATACAGCTTTGAATATTTATTGCAAGCAGCAAGTCCCTCCAGGCTGCTATTCCTACCTTAGCTATCACAGATGAACACAGTGCTCTTCTCACAGCTGCTGTACTTATTTTCTTCCACAGTTTAGACATCAAGAGAAAAATTATTTTCAATTAAAACATTTTATTTTCCCAAAAGTGATCATATTTCACCATCAGGTAGTTCATGCACTAGCTCGCAGTAGTACAGACTACTAAATCGCCTTTGCTGAGTTGTGGTAATCTGCAGCAGCGGCTTAGTAGGGCAACATTTCAAAGTTCCAGTCCCACTGATGGCCCTTCACCAGAGTAAATTCAAAGCCAAACACTGTATATTGCCACAGGGATCAGGACATCACACAGTAACTTCACAGAAGTCTCCTCACCTAGGCTAGGCTCCAGCACCATGTTGAGTTCCCCACTCATGGACTCCAGAGTTTCCCCTGGCTTCTTCCACAGCTGGCTCCATCTTTAGCTCTTTGCAGAAAGAGGCTCTCATGTTCAACACAATAAATCATGATAAAATCTGCTTTTTGAGGGGCAAAGATTTCTTCTAAAAATCTTCATTTTGCAGCCATGTCCCTTTCAACTAATCTCTCCACATACATGTTTGCATTAAAGCACTTCAGACAGACTGCACAAGTACTTGCAACTGTGACACTTCATACTGGAGAGAATCAGATGCATACAGGTACACTTAAAAAAGTCAAAACAATAGATCATTCACACAGTCTAGCCTTCCTTCTTTTCAAATGAGTCACGTTTGAATGTGAATTCTAAATGTGAACATCTAAATTGGGGATTAACCCACACAGCTGCAGCAGTTTCCCAGAGCTCTCCACCCCACATTTAACCCTACAACACCGGACCTCCCTTCAATCCCTAACAAGCAAAAAAACACCAAAATTACTTTTTTTAAAGTATCAGTCACTTTCTGTCAAAAATAAGAGTAAATCAAGTGTCCAAACAACCTAAATTAATTTTTTAAAAAATCTCCAATACATAGGGAGCACACAACCTGCACGTAAGAAATCCTGCTGCTAACAAGGCTGTGCCAAAGCAAATAGTCCTTACTTTCTTACAGCTTTTGCAGGACTCTGTATGCATACAGATCAAACAGAAGAGGCATCATTTCTATAGCACACAGCATCCTGCTGAACATTAATCATCATTACCCACTTAGATATTGCAATATGCAAGACTGATTACTGCTCCACCACTGCTCCCCAGCTCTCTCAAGCGTGTCAGTGCTCACTGCTATTCCTCTCCACTTTCTAACAGAGAAGTTAAAGGAAAACAATGAATTTTCATGCCCCAAAAGGGAAGACAATTTAAATGTCAAAAAGAAAGATTAGTGGCACAATTTTAGAATTATCACTGCTCCCCAGAAATTGAGCAAACAGGTCATTTTGGGATTCTTTAATATTTTTCTGGCATTTTTTCTTTAACCTAAATCTATTTCAAAAGCTCAACTAATTGGGAAAGAACTATTCATTTATACTATACATGGCATCTTGCACTCTGTTAGGTTTCTACTCAGGACTTCCTTCTTCTTGATTACTTTTTTGTCTTCTTTTTAAGAATATAAATAACTGCTTTTCCAATGATAAAGGAGAATTTTTTGTTTGATTGTTTGCTATTAGTTTGTAATAGCAAAAACTTTTAACAGGAAATTTTGAAAGTAGGAAAAGCTTTAAGACAATCTCAAATACAAGCTTTTTATCTTTTTTTTTATAGTCCATGTATATTGAACATCACTAAACAAAAACAGCAATCAAGGATGTCTAAATTTATTAACTTTTCCTTGTTACACCATGTGGCAGCACCTTTTAAACAGGAAGTGCCAGAGTTCATGAGATAATCTGTATCTTGCAATCTCCAGCATTTCTTCTTCAATTAATCAGTTTTGAAGAATGACACTAAAAAGTACCAATTGTAAATGGAGCACTCTTAATACTGCAGTCTGTTGATGAAAGAAAATGTGGTTTTACTTTTTATGCAGTTTAGTAATAACAGTTTTTTCACTGCTTTCATTTAAAACTAAAAACCTCAGTATTTATGATTAATACATATTCAATAAGATGTGGGAATCTACAGCCCATGCCTGCACTACCATGGGTATACAATACTCATCTGCACACAGGGTATCTGCATTAATATGTAAGTTAATGATGAACTGCTCAGGAACTTGGTTTAGTGCTGGACTTGGTAGTATTGGGTTTATTGTTGTACTAAATGATTCCATGGAACAGGCTCCCCAGGAAATGGGTCAGAGCACAAACCCTGACAGAGCTCAAAGAGCATTTGGAAAATGTTCTCAGGCACATGGTGGGGGTTCTTGGGGTATCCTGTACAGGGCCAGGAGCTGGACTTGATGATCCTGATAGGTCCCTTCCAACTCAGAAAATTCTGTGATTCTATGATTAACAGAATATCTGAAGTTCTGTTTGGCCCTCAGTTACATTTTTCTGTGAAATGTAAAAACAGAGGATAACCTGCATGGAAAATAAAAACTTTTTCATCTTACATAATTTCTAGTTCCACATGAATATGAACATACTTGCTTTCTTTACATACTGCTTTATTCTAATCTGAATCCATTCATGATGGATTCAGATTAGAATAAATAGAATCTTTTATCTGCATCTGTGAACTTGTCTTGTTTTATTCCCCAGCCCCAGAGAGTTTAAAAATATCTCAGTGGGTGTTTCTTAAGATGTTTCTTGGGTTTGCAGTCAGCAGTTCTGCTAAATGCTTGGCTATGGGTGACAGCAGAACATTTTTCAGAAGAGAGTGAGAAAGAATTCAAACCTTAATCTCATGGGCACTTTTTCACTGCTCTCTCCCCTCTTCAAGAAAATACTTTCCTGAAACCCTATCCCAAGAAGATGAGGCTTACATTGGAGAGAAGGGACATTCTTCAGCCACTTTGCTGACAGTTCTAGCTGTGTCCAAAATCCTTGCTTCAACAATAGAAACCAACCTCCTCAGGCATCTCTCCTGTGGCAGAACAGACATCTTGGTCATCATTGAGAGCCATACTAAAAATGGACATAAATGTGTAGTTCAGAAATCTGCAATAAAAGGGACTGGCAGCTGATTGGTGAAGCAGAAACTACTCCATTGAGCAGTATATGCACAAGGTTTCCCACCACCACACAAGCTGGGCTGCAGGCTGAGAACTGCCCTCTAAAGCAGCTCCTGAGCTAGCTGCAGCAGTGGAGAGACAGAGAATTTCTAACACAAGAGCAATGTTGAAGGTGATACATGTCATTAAAAAACCAGACGGAACGGAACTGTTTACCACTCAAAATGAGTTCAATCTTAATGAAGGCATGGGAAAAGAATAAATGCAGCTTTGATGGCACACAATTTAAGTGCCAATAGGTTAACTGTGGTGTCTTAGTTCTTGAAAAAAATGGAAACAACAAAATTTGTAGAACATAAGTATGGCTAAGATGAAACAACAGATGTTTTTGATAATTCCACAACTCCATTCAGCTTTTTTCTACACTGACACACCCTGACTCCTTAATAAAGGTATTTGGTTAAATTACTAATTCTTCTGCATACATAAATCAAAACATGGGAACAGACTAATAAGTAATAGAGACACTTGAGTACTTAGATGTTGAGATTAATGACACTCATTGACAACTAGCAAGAAAATTTTCTTTAAATTAGTATTAATAAAATTATTTTGCTATATTAATACACATATTGCAATACCTTTGGTATATGCTGAATAGAAGCAATAGAGTAGGGTTATCAGTCAAGTACAGCGAAGAGAACAGATTTCTTAATTTTTGTAAATCAGTGGTAAAATGTACCTTCATGGTGGCATTGGCAACAATCTATCTATCAATACATCTTGCATACAGAAAGTTATCCTCCCAAAAATATTACTAACTCAGAAAAGTTCATCTGTTCTATGGTTTTTTTTGGAAGGGACTTAACTGAAACAAACAGAAAAACTTCTTAGTAATAAAAAACCTACAAATGCATAACTAAAAATTTAGATGAAGACACAAAATCACAGTTTGGAAGATTATCTTTCAATCTTCTATCTTATTCTATCATCCTAATTTTTTGTAACTTTTCGGATAAAGGTAGATGCTACACACACAACCTTCAGAAACACTTCTAGCAAACTACTGAATAGTAGAAAGCTGTATTTCTCCTTTGGTCACATTAACCAAACAAAGGTTTCCCCCTTTCTCTGCTCCACAATTTTCCTGGCTTTTTCTCTAGGTTTTTGGGCCACAGATGTCACTTTAGTAGCCAAAAACTTAGAATATTGCTAAATGAAAAAAAAAAAAAAAAAAAAAAAAAAAAGGAAAAGATAGTTAATCATGTTCCCGTTCGCATTTCATTTTCAGGATAGAGGGAACAGAAACAAACAACAACAAAAAGAGTTTTCAGAAAAATTTTTGTCTCCAAGCAGTATTTTGACAAAACTGATTATTAAGCATAGAGAAAAAACTGTTTCTTTCTTCGTATTTAAAGAGCGTGGTAATACAGTGCATTTAACCAATCCATCAGGGTTGCAAATTTTTTAAATGACCAATTTTTTAATGCAAATCTTTAGGCATCTGAAGAGAACTATTCCCATCTCCCTTCCTGCCCTCTGTGTCTGAAATGCACACAATCAATTTCAGCAGTTCTTCTCATGACACCTTCAGAACATGGATATCAAAGAAGTTAATAAATTCATTCATCCAAAGTCCTATGGTGTTGATGGCACTTTGGGTGCTGAGCCAGAGCTGAGCACGAAAGCTCCGAACCAGCTCCACCTGCACCTGCTGAATGTGGATCAGCAATCCTCAGCATCTTGTCAAAGCACACCCGTAGGCCATTTCAGGCACAGAACAAAACAAGTTTTTATTCCCACTGTGTAAACTATAACATGCTATCCAAAGTGTAGTAACACAAAATTAAATCAGAAGCAAAGGATCAGGAGAGTGTTCTACAAATGCAGGGGGGAGGTTGTACTCATTCTTGCTCTAGTTTCTTACCCAGCCTTTTCCTAGCTTGTACTTCATACTGTGATGGGAGGAAACCTGGGGCTTTTTTTTTCCCCTATTCAAAATAAATTCTTGCAGAACTCAGTTCTTGACAGACATGAATGCTTATTTTATTATTATACTTTGAGAGGTGTGGAGAGCAATATACTTGACAGGTGAAAACCATGTAACTTCGAGTATCTCATTTAGTTCCTTTCTAGCTGTAGAATCACAGCTAGAAAGGTATATTATACAATACACCATTATATAATGGTATATTTAAATCATAGATTTAAATAGATACAGGCTGAATGGCCAACAAGTAGGCTCACCTTCTCCCATAGGCCAGAAGTGTGGGCTTCAGAAGTGTGGGCTTCAGGTACTGACCTAAAATTTTCAAAGAAGTGACAAGATCAAGGAGATCACACCATCTGAAAGTCAGATGCTGTATCAGACATACCTTATAACCAAAAAGCTCTGACCTGCATTGCCACTTCCAGTCCTTTCATTTAGGGTCTAAAAGGATGAAGGCACCAATCCCTGACAGCTCTTGCAGCCCTTTGTTCTTCAAGGTCTGCTTCAAGGCACCAAACTGCTTTGGAGGCTCCATCACCCAGCAAAAGGGACTCTGGGATCACTGTCATTACTGACTCCAGCCTCACACTGAGAGCTCAAAGGGACCAGCCAATATTCCTACAACTGTCCCAAATGTAGCCCTACTTGTGATAGTTAGGACATCTTTCAATCCAATCAGGACTTGCCTTGAACCCATTAAATGTCTTGCAGAAGCTGTAACTGGGAAACAAAGAGGTAACTGGCTCTTACAGCTACTCTGGCAAGACTTTGCCTTGCAGTTGGTGAGCCTCTTGTTAAGTGGGCAAAATGGATATCATCATTACCTGGTTATATCTATTTCCTTTGGGACACATTTGTTTAGTCAAAATTACACAGGTTCTAAATGTGTGTGCTCACTGAGAAGGAAGGGTGCCGTACCACACTGACAAATGCAATTCCCTTTCTGTGATCCATTTGGAAAATATTTAACTTCATTTCAACATACAATTAGATTAGGTTCTTATTGGACTACTAAAATCTTCAGAATAATCATCCATCTAAAGCTATTCCACAGTCTGAATTACTGGTGTTTTCTATTTTTATAAAATGTATTTGATAAGAACCCAAATAGCTTTTAATTTTTTTATGTAACTGCCAAATTATAATACAGTAGGTCAGAAAATGCCTGAAGCAAAATATAATCCATGATATATATGCTCTTTTTTTCCCCCCTTTTCTCTTGCAGGCCTGAGTAATAGAAGGGCACAAGCAGTTTCACATGCTGTTCTGCATCACAGGATTTAGTTAGAATTAGCTCACTGAAATAATTAGTTTTTTTCCATACTAATAAGGATTAATGAAAGAAGGAAAGGTAAAATATCAAAATTAGACTGGCCAAAACAAAAGAAGAAAGATTTTTTTGTCGCTTTTTGTAGAGTGAAAAAAACCAATTTTCCAAATGGTTTAAAATGTGCTTTATTATTACTACAGACTTACAAGCTATGTCCACATATGAATTCCTGCATACATGCACTCAGTATTATGTCTGTAAAATGTATTAGGGGGCACTAGTGACAACTGCTAGCTCAGGCAGCTCTGATGTGTGTAACCCAAGGAAGAGACAGGAGAGCATGAACACATGTTTTGATATTGCTGGCTTGTAGAAATCATCCTGCAGCAACCCAGTTCCTCTTGCATGCTTAAACCCACTGTTTTTGTCTCTGCATTCTTGCCCTCCAGATCTTGTTTGTATTGTTTCCAAAGACTGTTACTTCTTACAGCTCTGCTCTTCATTCAGCAAAAATTGGAAAAATAAAGCCACAAGGCACCCAAGTGACTACCCCAGGATAACAATCGACCTCTACTCAGTAAAATAAGAAAAAGTCCAGTTTCAAACACAGGAATACATATGAAAAAGGACATGTACTGAGGAAAGTAACGGAATCATAAAATGGTTTGGGTTGGAAGAAACCTTAAAGAACTTTTAGTTTCAAACCCTTGCTGTGGGCAGGAATAAAATTAGAAAGCAACTCTCTATTTGCTGAAATTCATTATTCCTTTTGTAGACAACAGGCAAGTCTACTCCAGTGTTTAGGATAGAAAAGCCTGAACTTCACAGATTTTGTTGTATGCAGTGACCATCTTCTATACAGGTCTCCTATTTCCAGTTTTTAAAATTAAAAAAATGCTAACCAAAATAAAAAAAGTCATTGTAGGAGTCAGAGGAGGTTCAAATTCAGTTGCTTCTGTGGACTTCCCTACAGTTAATTTTCCTTGGCAGGCACTTAGGTGCACTGCCAGGCAGATAACAAGCACAAGTGAAAACAAAATGATACTCTGTGCACTCCAGCTGTACAGTGCTGCCAATCCTCTGAACTTTCTGAGACTTGCAACAAAACATGAGGATCATAAACCAAGAGAACTGTAAAATCTGATGTTTATGCATAAAGATCTTACCAAAGATCTTACCAATTTAATTATTAATAATATGTAGCTTTAGTCCATGTTCGTAAGATGATAACATGAAATAACTACCCAAGAAAAGTGCTAAAACTGGTGCATCACTTCAAAAATACAAAATACAACCCAAAACACGAAACGAAGATAAACTATATAATTCCAGATTATTCAGCTGCAAATTTGGATGTTTGAAACCCCTAAACTCAGAGTAATTCCATTATTTTAATTTTTGAATATTGAAACCGGCCACATACATCTGAAGCTAAAGCACTGAACCTAAGTTCATAGAAAAATGATAATTTTGTTACACAACTAAAATCATTGTACTCTTAACAGACAAACACCTTAATGTAGCAGAAAATCACACATTAAATTTCTAACACTTAAGATCCTTAGTAATTTAGACATTTACAACATTACTAAGTCTTGTTTATGATTTACAATAGGATGGTTAAATTGAAAAGCAAAAGCAGGAAACCAAACTATCTTTCAGAAGCATTTATACATGAAAACTTAAGCTTAAAATCAAGTTACATCTTTCTTTCCTCAGTATAGACAGTCATCATACCTTGCCTTGCAACTTCCTTGCAAGTTGTCGTAGCAACCACTGCTATGTGTGGACCAATTTTACTAATAGTGTATGCAACCATATTTAACAGATAATTGTTAAGATAATAAACGTTGGTTTGGTACTGGAACACAAAATATTTTAGTTTTGACTTACATCTTAAACATGAGCAACTGAAAAAGAAAATCACCTTTTCAGAAAGGGCTTCTACAGAAGATTGATAACCATAATTTTCAATCTTGACAATTCTCTCCTTCAGCTTCCCACACAAACAAGCCCAGCAATTAAAAATAAAGCCATTGCAAATCAGAACCACTGTTATCTGACAATTTTAAGCTTTGCAAAATAAGTTGATTCATAAAGACATTACACCAAAATTAAACAAATCATCACTGAAATAGGTATGAGCTGTCATCCTTCACAGTTGCAGAAGCAGAGTAATTAAGAATATTAGCACCATGCAGTCTGAGCTGCCATGTCAGCATTACAAATTCTTCCATTATGCATACAGCTCAAAAAATAAACAGATAATTTAAAACATCAAATTTTGCAGCTGTTTGGGACCTCAGTCATCATGCACTAATAATACATCTAAACACATACATTTATAGTTTCCAGTTAAATTTCAGGTCAGATCCTGAGTCTATTTTAGGACTATCAATCCTGCTTTCAGAAGGGTAATTATGCTTCATGCAGATACACCCAAGATAGAAACACTTCCCAGACAGGCACAGCTTTGGTCTCACGGTGCAAGGATGAATGGTGCAGCAAAACCAACTGTGAATGGGGTATGCCTGTATTTCACATTTCTCTTCAGCATTCCAGAAGCAAAGAACAAGAGAAAAAACCTTCCCCAAGTCCCCAGGTTCATTATGTTGATACACAGTGCATCTGGCTAGTGCATGCACATCACATCTCCCAGTCCAGGTCACAAACTACATGTGCAGAGCTCATAAAACCTGCACACCACATGCCTGCACATTTGGCTTCTTGATACAGCACTTGAGTATTCCTTCAGCCTCCACAGTAATGCCATTCCTGTAACAACCACAGGAATGGTGGCAGCATAATGATTTTTGAACCAACTGCATTATTACTGTCAACCAGGCTGACTAGTTCAGTGGTGTTTTAAAAGGTGTGACTACAGTTTGGGCATACCTTAAAATGAATATTTCAGATACTCCCCAGCTATTAAAAACTGGCATTAAAAAATCCAAGCAATATAACTTCCTAGCTAAGAAGATCTTGATTATTACTGATGGGATTTAACATAAAATTTGCATAACCTCTAATAAAAGCTACCACAGTAAACAGACTTCAATCATCATGATTAGATTAAATAAGAAGTCTGATAAACTGATAAGAAGTTCTGCAGTTTGTTTAATTTAAAGGGAAAATCTCCATTTATTGGCCTCATGTTTTACTGGCATGCATCCAAACATTTTTTGTGCACAAAGAACACTTTTCATGAAGGTATGAAGAGTTAGAAAGAAAAATAAGCAGGGCAGTAAAAATTTGATTACAAGTATGCAACCCCACAGAGACAGCACTCTGTGCAGACTGATGCAAAACATGAACAAGGACAAAAAGACAGCAATACATTTACTTTCAGACTACCTCCTCAGTCTCCTAAAGACAAAGTCTATAACAATACTAATATTGACCATCATTCAATTGAACCCAAAAAGCTCTCTTTGCAGCTCACCATGAGACTAAGAAGTTGCACAGTGAGAGGCAGTCAACCTTGGAATTACATCTGCTTCCATTAGGTTCCCTGAATCCAGAGAGTACTCACCAAATGGGGCACTCTTTCAGGATATTAGACCCTTATCCAGTCTACATTGACAGAAAAGCTGAACTCAGAATACATGGGGAACACTCAGTTTTTCAAACTACCTTGTTAAGAGTATCCATGTCTCCAATTAAAAGTGAATGTAAAGTTTTCAAATTAAAGCTCAGATGTAAAAATACCATGCTGCTTTATTTCAGCTTAAGTGGTAACAGTGACTAGAGATGCACTCTGTATGGGGTGCATATTGGTACTGGAGTAACTATCCTTTTAAACATAACCTTACAGCATTTTAAGAGACCTGCAGTGAAGTTCTTTTTCCAGTCCTCTGTGAAATCTGTGATGATGACACCACACAAAATACCCCAAAAAACCACCAAGTGGTCTATCAAAGCATCCTGCTGAAAGAAATTTGTTTACATCTTTTTGCACCATACATGAACCAAACTGTCCCCACATCCTCTGTGTCTCTGAGACTTCAGAGAATCAAAGAAGTGCTGGCTGGGATGTCTTCTGCCCAGGTGGAAACCATTGCTAACAGCAGATGAAGTCAGTCACAATTTTGTCCAAAGGAGTTACAAATTCCTCTCAGGACAGAGATTAAACCACTTCTGTGTGCAACCTCTTCCAGGGCTGCTTTGTCCCTGCAGATAAAACTTTCTCCCTACTGTTCAAACCCAAATTATAATTTGTGCCATTACATCTGTCTTTTTGCCATCTGTCACTATTGAACAGAAATCAGCTTTAAGATCTTTGCTAATGCCCTTCAGGAAGTTTTAGGACAGTACTGGACTGTTCTTCAGATTCCCCTTTTCCAAACTACACAAGTTCAACTCTGTCAGCCTCTCCCTCACACCCACAACCTTACACCATTTGCTAGACCTCCAAATGGTCCTTCTTCCACTTTTCTGTCTACCTCTTGAAGTGCAGTGCCTCCAAAGCTGAATGGAGTATTCCAGATAGCCTTACAGACCCTAAATACAGGAGATAAAGGTAGTCCTTGAGGTACTGCTTCTAGCACAGCCAGTGCCTCATTTACCCTATTTGCAACAATGGCACATGTAAGGCTCTTGTTCAATTCAATATAATACACAGGTTAATTTGCACCAAGTGCTATCTGGATTGAAGATCTACCAATGTGATTTAGTGGATCTGAAAATAGGCACAAAGTGCCTCTTGCTTCATGACCCAGGATGTTGATTAAAACCCTATGAGTGTCAGCCACTGCAGTACTCCCTGGAGCACCCTGCTTGTTAAGGACCAGTCATAAAGCACCATTAACCTTTCAGCAGCTAGTCTTCAACTCATCTAAAATTCCACTTTCCTGGACTATACCAATTCAGCTTCCAAATGAAACCTCTGTGGGAGACAGTGACAAAAGCACTACTGAACTCAAGAGATCTATTTCTTGCCCTCACCCCTGCAACAAGTCATTTAAGCCAAAGCAGCAATAAGGCAAGCCAAGCACAATTTGCTCTTGCTAAATCCATGCAGGCAATTTCTGGTTGTCCTCTTGTTCTTTATGTGTTTGGAAATAAGAGTATACTCCATGATCTTTCCAGGCCAAGAGATGAAGTTATGCAGCCTACAGTTACCTAGATGCTTCTCCTTGTCTTTCTTAGAGATGGATACCACCGCAGGCTTTTCTCCTTCACTGAGGACCTTCCCCAGGTGCAGGCTTTTTGTACAGGTCTCACATCTTCCAGCTCTTTTAGTACCCTCAGCAGGTCCCATCCAATCCCACTTTTCTGGATATATTCAGCTTCTTTAAGTGCCCTCTAACTTGCTGCCCTCCGGATACTGGCTGTTCAAAAAAATGCTGGCAAATACATGGGCAGGGGAACAGCCTTTTCCCTGAGGCCAATAAAGCATTTAGTGCTTCTGTACCATTATATACTGGCTGGTTTCTTCTATTCAGTGAATTTACACCTTTCCCAAACTTCCCTTTGCTATCAATTGACTTTAAGAATCCCTTCTTGTTACTTTAGCTGGTTTTGGTTCCCCCTTTTGCATATTGCCTTTTTGAATTTTAGTTCCCAAAGCAGTTTCTTGTCAAGGAGGTCTTATTTAAAAGATCCTAATCTTCTTGCACAATAGGATTATTTTTTCCTGAGCTCTCAGTAAGTTTTCACATCTTACATGGGAGCACTGAGGAGCCTGCCACTCAGACACCTATTCTTCTTCCCTCTGCCCCCAGAGCCCTGCAGTCACCTTCAATCTGCTGAAAGCTCTTCCTGGCCACTTCACTGATGCCTGTCTAGATGAGTTGCCAAGGAAGCAGTCAGAAAGCCAGGTAAGCTGTGACAGCCTCTCAGTAACACCATGGATCCAGGCAAGCAGCAGCCCTCCCCAGATGACTGATCTGGCTGGCAAACACCATGTCCTGTCCCACAGTGGGTGAAGTCACAAACCACTAGCACTTGTCATGGCATCTTCATAGGATGGATGGGTCTGAATCAGTGATGAGGGGTGTCCAGACTGCTGTCCCCCAGCAGCAGAGATATCCACTCTCCTCTGCCCATGAAGCCCAGGCAAACAGCCACAAACAGCTCCTGAACCTTCTGTGTGCATCTGCCAGCCTCCCCCCAGCCCAATTCTTAGAAACTGGTAGGGGTCACCTACCAAGGTTAATTTGATCTGATAACTGGGGGGAGAGAGAGTGTGAGCACTGCAACCTGGGGCTAATCCAGCCCTGCATGGGCACCAGCTGCTCAGCCACATGGCAGCTGCCTGGGGCCACAGGCAAGTGCCCACTGCCCCTCTGGTTCCCGAGCAGGTCAGAGACAAGTGCTGGGGAAGGGATCATAGGTTCTCCTGGCTAAAGGCTATGCTAGACTATTTTAGGACTACTGAGATCACCACCCATCTGGCCAGCTTGAAAGACATTTGACAATGAGTTAAAATGTGTGACAGGCACAGAAACAGGCAGCAAAATTACATAAGCTTTTTTTCCCCTTTGGAAACCAGGCTAAGTCACCCCTACATATGCAAGCATCCTCTATACCAGCAAACTAGTTTAACCAAATCTCAGTTTCCAGTCCATGCATTTATTTCATTCTCCAACATTAATATAATCCTGAATTCCTTTGCTATTCCTGCTTGTCACTGTTGAGACCATATAGTCAAAACATGCTTTTTTTGTTTCCACATGTGGAGGAAAGATACTGGGTGTCACAACACACTATTTGCTCTAACCCCCTCCATCCAAAATGCTGCTATAAAAAGAATCAGAATTTGTTTCATGCCTAAAACCAAAAGATGAAGCAGGTGCTAAAAATCTTAGCCTTTCTGTTGGGACAGTTTTATCTATTACTTAGTTCCATCAAGAGATAATATAAATCGCTTTACAGCATTAAAAAGTTATTGCAGATTTGCTATGATAAAGTTGAAAACATAGCTTTGCAGAATGTAGTGTACTTTCCCCACATTAGAAAGATTATAAAAATTCATTTAATACAACTCTCTACTAAGCCTAAATGGTTTGACAGCCCATTGTTTGGAAAATTAACACCTGCCACATCAGTTAAAGTAGATTCAATCCAAGATAAAACTTAAAGTAAAATGAAGAACAAAAAGTAAAAAGAAAAAAGCTATGTTCAAATCTACTGATTTACATTTTTGCTATAATGTAATAGAAACAAATGTAATACAGACATTAGTGGGACTTAGGCATCTGATGCATTACAAGCAAATTATATTGATTTCCCCCCCTCCATCAGCTGTGATTCAGAAAATGTAAAGAAAACACTAAACAATATCAATAGAAAAACAATGAAAGTCTGCAGGTTGAAGTCAGGTTGCTCCATGCAATCCTTCTAAATAAAATTCAAGAACTACTTATTACTTTTTCCTTCAGTACTCATTATCACATGTCATGTTTGCTGAAGTCCTAGCGAACATCTGAAGGTTCAGGGTCATAATTTCTGACACATTGGTTATTGCAAGTCGATGACAAACTTAGTTTTACTAGATGCCACAAAGTTAACTAAGTGCAATCAGATACTTCCTTCAAAGTCACCACAAAAGGTCTTTCTGTTGCTTAAGCATGAAAAGAATCTTAGGAGGGATGGATAGAAGGCAATAGTACAGCTTTATTTAATGCACCGTGGGGTGAGGGGGGAGAGCATAAACCAACCTGTCATTTCCTGACTACTGGACATGAAACATGTTATCCTTGACAAGTCCAATTGTCAAACTGCAGCTCAACATTCAGTTTCAGAAAACGTCAAATTGCCTGTCCTAAAGCAATGGTAACTAACTTGAAGCTGCAAGTCCAGTACCAGCTCACTCAAGCCATAGTTACACTTGAGATGTAAGCATTAAACTTAATTGTCCAGATTGCAGAAGACAGGCATTTCAAGAAGGGATGGGCAAATCTATCTTTTAGGCCCACTTTACTGGAGTGGAGGTTAGCTTAAATTGAATCTACCATAAAAATAATGAAATAAATGATTGCTGTGTTCTTTTAAAAGGGAATTGACTTCTACAGATTAATAGGCAGAAAATTACTAAATAATCAGGCTTTATCACTAACATTTCCCCTACCCTCTAGAGAAGAAAGCCTCCAACTGGAACATATTTGGCAGGTGAATTGAAGTAAATTAGGCTACATTCTTTCCAACTCTATCCTAAAACAGGAAAAAAAGAAAAAGAAAAAAACAACCTCCCCCAAAACAATAAAAAACCATACAAAAAGGACCAAAACAACAACAAAAAACCAAATAACTCCCCCCAAAAACAAACCAAAAAACCAAATAACCAAACCAACAACCAAAAAAAACCAAACAAATATAAAACCAAAACAAAACTTAAAAAAAACACCAAAAAAAGCCCCACACAAATCAACAGATGCAAACTCTACAACTAAACATAACAAATATCATCCCTTCATTCTGGAAGTAGACAAGCAGTTTTGGAAGTCAAGCTAACCACAATTGCTTGTTCTGAGACAGGACCTGGGGAAATATTTCTTGAAACTACAGCTCAAACTAAGGAATATTGCAGTGATTATGCAGAAACTCAGTCCTTTCCCATCAGAAGAAATTCCTCCTTCTGTCTTTCTTGGACTACTCCCACAGAGATGTCATTTGGAGAAAAGCAGGCAGCGCTGGAGTCCTAGTGATTGCATACCTGGGTCTACAACATCACAAAACACCAACAGAAAATACTGCAAACGATAATTTTAAAAAAACCAAACACTTCACTCTTTAAAGGCACTTGAAAGTTGCACTACTGGCACTACTAAACTCACACTGGCTGCCATTTAGATATTTTAGTATTACACTAAGAACAAGTGATCCAAACTCTTCCATCCTCCAGCATTTCAGGTTTTCACCAGCCATAGGGACAGATTGTGATTGCATTTCCTATGGATGCTGTAAGGACTCCTCCACTCAGTAGCATTTTGGATTTCCACATAAGGAGAAGCACTCGTGTGAATATAAAGGAATAACTAAATACTTTATACAAAGAGTGTTGTCTCAATATGAATGTTGGACACTGGCTTACAGGAAGAGTGCCACTCCCCAGAAAAGCAGTAGAGGTGATGTATTTTAAGCATCACCATTCCTATTTCACCAACCATTGTATTTCTTCTATTCTACTAAAGTTCATGGTAGAATGAATCTTATAAGTGATATAAGATTATGAATCATAAGTGGTTGCTAGGACTGTGAAGACTGCCTTTTGTCACAAGGTCTTTAGAAGATTTTTAGAGGAAATGAGATGTCAAGCAGGCAGGTAGATTTTTTTTCCCAGATAATAGAAATATTAATTAAATCAATCTTACAAGAAAAGGAAATAACTGCCACTAGAAAAAAAAACCCAAACTCAGAACTAATTCTAAAGTTTGGATTTATAAAACTTATCTATTTTTCAAAGTATATTATTTTTTCAACTGTTATATTTGTTTCCACTTCTGGAGTTTGCTTTTATAACTTTAATTTCAATAGCATAAAAATTCTTTTATAATCAATTCTTGTCTATCAATAAAGATGAGAACCACAGACTCCAGGTTTGTAAATTCCTCCCATGTGCAACACTATGGTCATGATAGTCTCCCAAGAGTTTAAGCTGCTTTCCTTCACCAAGCTTCAAAGCTTTAGACATGAAGAAGTAAGGATGGTAAAATCGGCCTGGTGAGGAGCAAGAGAAGATGGAGATGCCAACACAGCCCCTCTGAACAGCAAAGGTATATTAAGATACTAAAGGATGAGGATATCCAGCTTTAAACAATCCAACCATCAAGAGACAATCTGACATTCAATACCATTTATGGAACCATTATGCTTTTGCCCAGTACAGTAGCTTAGATTTTGACCTTCTGAAATATCAAGGGTTTTGACTCCTCTGTGCTGTTTGCTAGGACACAGGCTAAACTGAAGGGAAAAAAACTACGCTTATCTAGACTTTTTCATTTGTTATTCCTCCCAGATCATTTATGCCCTGCAGATGCCTTCCCTTTTCCCAGAACTTTCCTCTTTAGGATTCTTCTATTCAAGCTTCATTCTGTATCAACTTTTGGTGCCTCTCCAGCCCCCAGAGACATGACAGAAAGAGTGAACTCTCAGCTCCCTCCCTCCCACACACAAAAACCTAAGGCATCACACGAATCCTGTGGCTTGTCCCTCACAGCTATTTTCCTCTTCTGCCAGTGCCACAGCTGTGGCTCCAACACCTGGTTTGTGTGTGCCTCCCCACAGGCAGCTAAGCGGGCACAGAAGACGCCATTTCACCAGGAGAAAGGAGCACGCAGAGACTCCAAGGCTGCAGCTAACTCCATCTCACACTCCTCCCTGACAGCCTCCCACTCACAGCCAAAACCTGGCGCTCTGCTGACCTGTTTCCCCATCTGAGGGGGCTGCTTTTACAACCAAACCACAACAACACTGCCCACAAATGTGCAGAGAACAAACACCACGTGGGCCTACATGTGTCTCTAGTAAGCTCCTCCTAGGCTGCTGAGAGCTAGCAAGCAGAACTCTGAGTCATGCTTTTTGGGTCAGAGCTCAAAAAGTTTTGGCTGTTTGACACAACAGGGCTACAATGTACTGCTTGGAATCCCTGCAAAAACACGGCACAGGTGTGCTCACTGCTGCTCTGCACTACGACCCCTCTGGGGCAGAGCCAGCACGGCAAAGGGCAATTCTTGATCTGAAGCCAATGATAGGCCTGCTTTAGATACAGCAAAAAGTCCTCCATGTTAAAAAAAATCCCTAACAAGCAAAATAACAAAACCCAAAACCAACTCCTCAAAAAACTCTCCAACCAAAAAACAAAAAAACGCAAGCCTCTTAATATTTCCAAAACAATGATACTGAACATGCATCTTCTTAAAGAGGAATCTAATTAGTGAACTGGAGCATAAAGTCAAAATGCAAGCCAATGTTTGCGGCATTGAAGAATGAGAAATACATAATTAGTGGCTATCCTCACAGTCTGAAGCCAAAGATCTGTTATTCTGAAATGGCTCCACTGTCAGTAGTTTCCAACTAAAAAGAGACAGAACTGCAACAGCAGCCTTCAAACTGAGTAGATGTGACTGCAGATTCAGGGTATGCACTCAGAAAGGTGATGCAATCTAGACTTACACATTGACATCTCAACGCTTGGAGCAAGGCACGTTGTACAAATACAGAAATGTAGCTGTGGATGTAAACGTTAAGACAGACATTCATAGGCAAAGTTAAATTAAGCCCCACAAAGAATACAAAACATACACCCATGGAATTGAAGGCCTATTAGGTTAAAAATTTCATCAGATATTTGATTTTGAACTACATTTATGACAAGAGACAAATGACAAAGTATGTAAATTACTTCAGCCACCTGGCAGGCAGGGAAATTTGCTGCAGGGAACAAACAGGTAGTAAATAAATAAATTAAGAATATGTTACCAGGCTTTGAGAAGAAGGGCTACAAGGAAATGGACTCTTTTGCCTCCAGCAGAGGTCACAGCAGTCAGTAGGAATTATTAGCATCATTCTCATAACACGCAAACAAGCCAAGCTGCCAAATAGCTACACTGCAATAGTAGTTCAAATCCTGAAGAAAATTTCTCTTCAGAAAAGGAAATTGAGCTCCTTCAAGAAACGACACTAGTCATTTCATCTCTCATTATATATTTTCCATGTTGGCACATCTAGTCTCAAAAGACCTCTGACAACCCTGCAGTTTGATGCACGGCTTTTCATTGTAGTGAAAGACACCAGCATAAGACAATAGCTTCCTAGAAATTGCAGCCTCTTTTTTTTTTTCCTTCTGGCAAATTGAAATTCTATAAACATGGCAAATTCATTAATAGAGAATTTACAAATGGAGTGCATGGATGCCTGAAGGTTTAACATCTGTGAGTATCTTTTCCAACAGATCAAATGCCTGAGCTTACAACTCCCGAAGAGACTGCTGGTTCCTACTCTCATTTCTGACCACAGAAATTCCCACAAAGTAAAATAAGGCACATTTTTTTATTTTTGTTTGTCCATATAACAAAGACTTACCCTGATGAATTATGTCATTATAATCAGTTTTGAAATGGATGGTAGTTGAAAAAACTGATCTTTGAAGAGAATGCTGTGCATGCAAAATGCTGATTTACTAAGGAGAAACCTCTGTGTCTGTTTCTCTCAAATAACAGCTTTATTCAATCTGTGAAACACTAGAATTTACTATAAAGGATTTTATAAGAAGAGAAACAGACATTATATATTCTTTATAAAAGAATTACTATAAATTTACTATAAAGGATATAAAGGATATAATTTACCTATCCCCAGACACCTCTTGTTTAAGTTGTTAATGTGTTTTTTGACAAAGAAAAAAAAAACAACCCAACTAAATCCACCAGGTAAACCAGATTATACCAAACTTGGGTTTCCTCCTCTTGCTGGAGGAACTATTTGCACATCTGAATGTGGAACACACTAAAGTTCTGCCTGCTTCAGCTGGGAAACACTACAGAGCCCAACCCCCAAATAAACAGGTGAGCTCAGTGGTCCTCCCACTACCTATTTCATATCTATTGTTTCAACATACTCAGTTGTAGCACCAAGGTTTTTCAGAAGGCAAATTTAGGACATACATTTTGGGAGGAAGTGGGAAGAAATAGTACTTAGTCACTTGCATTGGCATAGGTTGTAAATCTGGCACTGGATAGCATGTGATGGAAGAAAAATACATCTGAAACACTGAAATACTACTGCTGCTATGAAGGCTGCAGAAAACGAACAGCTTCTTGGACTGGAATGAAGAACATAAATTCTTCTAAGCATATTTTTCCCATACATGCACCTTGTAGTGACAGAGATGTAACATCTATCAGCAAATATAAAAATTTTATTTTACCTTTTTCTTTGTTTTCTCTTTTTTTGCTTTTTACAGCAAGAAGGCCATTTGGTCCATCAGTATATTTGGACTTGTAGACTATAATATATCTTTGTCCTAAGCATCCATGTGATCAGCTAGTTGCTGCTTTCCAGTTTCTGGTGAGAAATTTATTAAATAAGCAGATTACCTCATCTGTTCTCTTCTCACCACCAGAGGCACAGTGGCCACCCAACTGCCTCAGCTGCAAAGTAGCACAACTGTTTGCATCAAAGACCATCTCCGTCTATTTTTTTGTCCAGGAGGCATTCATAACATACCTGTTTAGGCCACACCCTGCACATTAGCTTCACCTCTGAATACCTCCCCTGTCAGGCCACCAGCTGGCTGAGGCTTGTGAGCAAACTGGGAATTAAAAGGACAGGCCAGATGTCAGAGGGAGCAACTGCTTGGTGACAGCACCACTGTGGGAGCAAGAGCCATTTCACAGAAATCCCAATTTCAACAACACGTGGCCATGAGCCCCAGGCATGTTGCATGAAGCAGGAATAAAATCTCTAGCGATGCTGAAAGATCAAGAGGTAGAGGGCTATGTACTATGTGACAGTACACCTACTTTTTCCTTTTAGCAGTATTTGAGATGTTTTTTCTTTTCCCTCCTCAAATCTGCATGCTCACAGTTCTAGCAGCACAGGAAGCACATCCCAGTGTGTAATATCTTCCCCACAGTCTGTTCTCCCCTCAGGAGCCAGCAGTCTCATCTTTGCCTGCACACCTGGCTCTTCATGTCCCTGGGGACCAGGGGGCAACACCTCTCACCTTCCTTGCTCTCTGCTTACTCTGAGGTCCCACTGATGGCTGTAGCTGCCAAATCCCTCTCAAACAGTGCTTAAGAGGTTGACATTTGACTTTTGGCCAGGAGGTTCACTGCTCAAGCAGCTGTTCCCATCTTTGGGGAGAAAGCAGGCAGTGGATAGAAACCATTTGCATTTCTGACATTCTGATGTACCATCAGTCAGGACACACTGGTAAGGCATAGAGCAGTTTCAAGAATATGCTCAATGCTCGGTAACTGAAGAAAAAAAACCATACATTTATAACAAAATTATAAAATAAAAATAAAAACATAGCTGTGTCATAAAAATGTTTCACAAGATATGAGTTATCACTAAAGAACAGATTGCAGAGATGTTTTATCCTTATGAAATCCAATGTGATTCTGAAGGGCTTCATTGTTTTGGAACCTCTTTGAAACTGAAAGTCAAATCAATTTGTACAAAAATATTACCCAATTTCACTTGCTGCTGCTGACTCCAACTGTTTGGGAAATGTGAACACATGTAAGTGTGAAGTCATCTGATCTCAGACAGAAAACTATGGGAACTTACTTATTTGAACTAAAAGGGCCACAAAGATGCACCTCCATTACTGAAGAGGCGACCAATGACCACAAGCAAAGTTAAGAAGTACTAAAAGCTTATGTGAAAACAGAGGGAACAAAGTCATCCTGAAGCCATGATCCAGCCCAGTTAATGCACCAGCACCCCTTGCTGTACCATTTCTCTTAGCAAATCAACCATTTCTCTTAGACCCTCTAAACCAACCAGGACTCACCTGAGCTGAGGTTGCACTTCAGAAGCCTGACACAGATATGTCCTTTCTACAGCCCTACTTCCAGCATCCACATAGATTCACCACTCCCCTCCCTTTCCTCCCCTATGCTTGTGCTTGTTAAATAGACTATGAATTTTAAACTCTTTAAGGATTTTTTTAAAATAATACAGGTTTTCAATGCTGTCAAACACTCTCAGACACACTGGCAGTATGGAAAAGGATGTTACAGACAGCCTCAGAAAAAAAAGGAATATAATAAATTTATTAAATAAAAATAAATAAAATTTTTTATGCCATTTTTCCCCACTTGATCTCATATCTGCACACCTTCACTGCACTGTTTCCTATCTCTTCTGAAGTCCAAGCAAAACCAAAGAGAGCAGACAGCTCTTAGAAATCTGAAATTATATATATTTCACTTGAACGTTGCCCTCAGAGGCCCTGTGGGAGGCATTCAGAAAAGCAATCTTTGGTTTAGTGATGCTTGTCCCCTTCAGCTTGATCTATTGCTGACACAGAAAAAGTGACTCTCCCAGGGAATGGGATGCAGAAACTGGAATGTCTCTTGGGCAGTGAACTCCCTTTTGGAAGAGCCATTTTCTCTCCCCTGACCATGAGAGGAGCAGGGGAATGTTCTCTGGAGAATTTTACGTGCATTACCATCACTGAAGACCCTTCTTAGCTACTGCTACAGATGACTCCTCACTTAAATTTCTAGCCATATTCTCCTACACCTCCCTACCTAAATCCATCACTCAGCTGTTGCTCTCTAAATATAGCATGCTAACAACTATGAAAGGTGTCTCTAAATATATTTAGTTCACCTAAATGATACTTACTCATCAGTGCCACGTGCAAGTCTGCTATTATTGGATAGCTTGCTACTAACAGAAAAATAAGGAACCTTTTCATAATGCAGTTAAGTTACAGAGGAGATAGGTAAACATAAATATAATTAAGATTACTTTGTGACAGAATCTGTCACTGAGCATCTTAAATGGAGACTCTTCCCTGAAGCTTAGCAGCTCTTGTAAGCAAAATGCCCACATTACAGAGTATTATTGTGTGCTTTTAAAATTATATAATGAACTCACTAGCCTGTAAGAGAAATATGTCTAAATCTACTATCAAAGTCTATTCTGTCTATTAGGTCATTAGCACCCTTTCGCATAGTGCAGAGTTTCACTACAGAAATTACTCCAAAAGAAGTCCAGGTTCATAAAACATGGCAGCAAGTATCAGGTAAAAGCCCCTGGACACACTGGATGAATTCCCACTGTATTCATTCCCTGCAGAGTAATACATTTTCAAGCTGGATCTGAGAGCTCTCTCACAGTCATGTGTCAGTGCCAGAAAGAAGCACATTAAAGGACTGGAAAGCTAAAAATAAAAGTCCTTTAAATAAGACAGAACTAATGAATCGCTGCAAGTATCATAAAGAGAAAGACCAGTCAGCCACTGATTTACATGGGAGCACCACAAGGACTGGGAGCAGTAAGAACACAGCATGCAGACCTGAAAAAGAAGTGCTGTTTAGAAGTTTCTTCATTTAGCCATATTATACACTTTGAAAACAATGACAAACCCCACTTATAAGCAGGAAGACCTGTTATGTTCTGACACCTCCTTTCTCACACACCACTCAGAACAAAGTTCCATTACTACCCTTGATGTAAAGGTAAAATTTCCTTGCTGAACACAGCATAAGGTGGAAGTTTACTGAGTGCTTTGAGACAAAAAGTGAAATGCATAATTTATTCTAATCTTTCTTCTGAAATACCCTAAGAAATCTGCAGATCCTCTTTCCTTCTCCTCTATGTGAGGAGTGGCAACCTTCCCATGAGAACTCCTCTCTAGCCTGAGTAAAAACAGCTTACACCACGTCTTTTAACAATAAATTTCACTTTCCAATTCACAATAGCAAGTTCTGTG